>NC_135497.1:518212160-518817160 GCF_052857255.1 Amblyomma americanum
ATGCAACGCCTGCCGGATTCGTATGCATGCCGGCTATAGCGGCGGCGCAGAGCGAAAGCTTCGGTCGTGTCAGAGCAGTGCAGCTGAAATTGGGCGCTCCCGAGACCGTAGGAAGCACGCTAGATTAATGCAACGCCTGCCGGATTCGTATGCATGCCGGCTAAAGCGGTGGCGCAGAGCGAAAGCTTCGGTCGTGTCAGAGCAGAGCAGCTGAAATTGAGCGCTCCCGAGACCGTAGGAAGCACGCTAGATTAATGCAACGCCTGCCGGATTCGTATGCATGCCGGCTATAGCGGCGGCGCAGAGTGAAAGCTTCGGTCGTGTCAGAGCAGAGCAGCTGAAATTGAGCGCTCCCGAGACCGTAGGAAGCACGCTAGATTAATGCAACGCCTGCCAGATTCGTATGCATGCCGGCTATAGCGGCGGCGCAGAGCGAAAGCTTCGGTCGTGTCAGAGCAGAGCAGCTGAAATTGAGCGCTCCCGAGACAGTAGGAAGCACGCTAGATTAATTCAACGCCTGCCGGATTCGTATGCATGCCGGCTATAGCGGCGGCGCAGAGCGAAAGCTTCGGTCGTGTCAGAGCAGAGCAGCTGAAATTGAGCGCTCCCGAGACCGTAGGAAGCACGCTAGATTAATGCAACGCCTGCCGGATTCGTATGCATGCCGGCTATAGCGGCGGCGCAGAGCGAAAGCTTCGGTCGTGTCAGAGCAGAGCAGCTGAAATTGAGCGCTCCCGAGACAGTAGGAAGCACGCTAGATTAATTCAACGCCTGCCGGATTCGTATGCATGCCGGCTATAGCGGCGGCGCAGAGCGAAAGCTTCGGTCGTGTCAGAGCAGAGCAGCTGAAATTGGGCGCTCCCGAGACAGTAGGAAGCACGCTAGATTAATTCAACGCCTGCCGGATTCGTATGCATGCCGTCTATAGCGGCGGCGCAGAGCGAAAGCTTCGGTCGTGTCAGAGCAGAGCAGCTGAAATTGAGCGCTCCCGAGACCGTAGGAAGCACGCTAGATTAATGCAACGCCTGCCGGATTCGTATGCATGCCGGCTATAGCGGCGGCGCAGAGCGAAAGCTTCGGTCGTGTCAGAGCAGAGCAGCTGAAATTGGGCGCTCCCGAGACAGTAGGAAGCACGCTAGATTAATTCAACGCCTGCCGGATTCGTATGCATGCCGGCTATAGCGGTGGCGCAGAGCGAAAGCTTCGGTCGTGTCAGAGCAGAGCAGCTGAAATTGGGCGCTCCCGAGACCGTAGGAAGCACGCTAGATTAATGCAACGCCTGCCGGATTCGTATGCATGCCGGCTAAAGCGGCGGCGCAGAGCGAAAGCTTCGGTCGTGTCAGAGCAGTGCAGCTGAAATTGGGCGCTCCCGAGACCGTAAGAAGCACGCTAGATTAATGCAACGCCTGCCGGATTCGTATGCATGCCGTCTATAGCGGCGGCGCAGAGCGAAAGCTTCGGTCGTGTCAGAGCAGAGCAGCTGAAATTGAGCGCTCCCGAGACCGTAGGAAGCACGCTAGATTAATGCAACGCCTGCCGGATTCGTATGCATGCCGTCTATAGCGGTGGCGCAGAGCGAAAGCTTCGGTCGTGTCAGAGCAGAGCAGCTGAAATTGAGCGCTCCCGAGACCGTAGGAAGCACGCTAGATTAATGCAACGCCTGCCGGATTCGTATGCATGCCGGCTATAGCGGCGGCGCAGAGCGAAAGCTTCGGTCGTGTCAGAGCAGTGCAGCTGAAATTGGGCGCTCCCGAGACAGTAGGAAGCACGCTAGATTAATTCAACGCCTGCCGGATTCGTATGCATGCCGTCTTAGCGGTGGCGCAGAGCGAAAGCTTCGGTCGTGTCAGAGCAGAGCAGCTGAAATTGGGCGCTCCCGAGACAGTAGGAAGCACGCTAGGTTAATTCAACGCCTGCCGGATTCGTATGCATGCCGGCTATAGCGGTGGCGCAGAGCGAAAGCTTCGGTCGTGTCAGAGCAGAGCAGCTGAAATTGGGCGCTCCCGAGACAGTAGGAAGCACGCTAGATTAATTCAACGCCTGCCGGATTCGTATGCATGCCGTCTATAGCGGTGGCGCAGAGCGAAAGCTTCGGTCGTGTCAGAGCAGAGCAGCTGAAATTGGGCGCTCCCGAGACAGTAGGAAGCACGCTAGATTAATTCAACGCCTGCCGGATTCGTATGCATGCCGGCTATAGCGGTGGCGCAGAGCGAAAGCTTCGGTCGTGTCAGAGCAGAGCAGCTGAAATTGGGCGCTCCCGAGACAGTAGGAAGCACGCTAGATTAATTCAACGCCTGCCGGATTCGTATGCATGCCGGCTATAGCGGCGGCGCAGAGCGAAAGCTTCGGTCGTGTCAGAGCAGAGCAGCTGAAATTGGGCGCTCCCGAGACAGTAGGAAGCACGCTAGATTAATTCAACGCCTGCCGGATTCGTATGCATGCCGTCTATAGCGGCGGCGCAGAGCGAAAGCTTCGGTCGTGTCAGAGCAGAGCAGCTGAAATTGAGCGCTCCCGAGACCGTAGGAAGCACGCTAGATTAATGCAACGCCTGCCGGATTCGTATGCATGCCGGCTATAGCGGCGGCGCAGAGCGAAAGCTTCGGTCGTGTCAGAGCAGAGCAGCTGAAATTGGGCGCTCCCGAGACAGTAGGAAGCACGCTAGATTAATTCAACGCCTGCCGGATTCTTATGCATGCCGGCTATAGCGGTGGCGCAGAGCGAAAGCTTCGGTCGTGTCAGAGCAGAGCAGCTGAAATTGGGCGCTCCCGAGACCGTAGGAAGCACGCTAGATTAATGCAACGCCTGCCGGATTCGTATGCATGCCGGCTAAAGCGGCGGCGCAGAGCGAAAGCTTCGGTCGTGTCAGAGCAGTGCAGCTGAAATTGGGCGCTCCCGAGACCGTAGGAAGCACGCTAGATTAATGCAACGCCTGCCGGATTCGTATGCATGCCGTCTATAGCGGCGGCGCAGAGCGAAAGCTTCGGTCGTGTCAGAGCAGAGCAGCTGAAATTGAGCGCTCCCGAGACCGTAGGAAGCACGCTAGATTAATGCAACGCCTGCCGGATTCGTATGCATGCCGTCTATAGCGGTGGCGCAGACCGAAAGCTTCGGTCGTGTCAGAGCAGAGCAGCTGAAATTGAGCGCTCCCGAGACCGTAGGAAGCACGCTAGATTAATGCAACGCCTGCCGGATTCGTATGCATGCCGCCTATAGCGGCGGCGCAGAGCGAAAGCTTCGGTCGTGTCAGAGCAGTGCAGCTGAAATTGGGCGCTCCCGAGACCGTAGGAAGCACGCTAGATTAATGCAACGCCTGCCGGATTCGTATGCATGCCGGCTATAGCGGCGGCGCAGAGCGAAAGCTTCGGTCGTGTCAGAGCAGAGCAGCTGAAATTGAGCGCTCCCGAGACAGTAGGAAGCACGCTAGATTAATTCAACGCCTGCCGGATTCGTATGCATGCCGGCTATAGCGGCGGCGCAGAGCGAAAGCTTCGGTCGTGTCAGAGCAGAGCAGCTGAAATTGGGCGCTCCCGAGACAGTAGGAAGCACGCTAGATTAATTCAACGCCTGCCGGATTCGTATGCATGCCGTCTATAGCGGCGGCGCAGAGCGAAAGCTTCGGTCGTGTCAGAGCAGAGCAGCTGAAATTGAGCGCTCCCGAGACAGTAGGAAGCACGCTAGATTAATGCAACGCCTGCCGGATTCGTATGCATGCCGGCTATAGCGGCGGCGCAGAGCGAAAGCTTCGGTCGTGTCAGAGCAGAGCAGCTGAAATTGAGCGCTCCCGAGACAGTAGGAAGCACGCTAGATTAATTCAACGCCTGCCGGATTCGTATGCATGCCGTCTATAGCGGCGGCGCAGAGCGAAAGCTTCGGTCGTGTCAGAGCAGAGCAGCTGAAATTGGGCGCTCCCGAGACAGTAGGAAGCACGCTAGATTAATGCAACGCCTGCCGGATTCGTATGCATGCCGGCTATAGCGGCGGCGCAGAGCGAAAGCTTCGGTCGTGTCAGAGCAGAGCAGCTGAAATTGGGCGCTCCCGAGACAGTAGGAAGCACGCTAGATTAATTCAACGCCTGCCGGATTCGTATGCATGCCGGCTATAGCGGTGGCGCAGAGCGAAAGCTTCGGTCGTGTCAGAGCAGAGCAGCTGAAATTGGGCGCTCCCGAGACCGTAGGAAGCACGCTAGATTAATGCAACGCCTGCCGGATTCGTATGCATGCCGGCTAAAGCGGCGGCGCAGAGCGAAAGCTTCGGTCGTGTCAGAGCAGTGCAGCTGAAATTGGGCGCTCACGAGACCGTAGGAAGCACGCTAGATTAATGCAACGCCTGCCGGATTCGTATGCATGCCGTCTATAGCGGCGGCGCAGAGCGAAAGCTTCGGTCGTGTCAGAGCAGAGCAGCTGAAATTGAGCGCTCCCGAGACCGTAGGAAGCACGCTAGATTAATGCAACGCCTGCCGGATTCGTATGCATGCCGTCTATAGCGGTGGCGCAGAGCGAAAGCTTCGGTCGTGTCAGAGCAGAGCAGCTGAAATTGAGCGCTCCCGAGACCGTAGGAAGCACGCTAGATTAATGCAACGCCTGCCGGATTCGTATGCATGCCGGCTATAGCGTCGGCGCAGAGCGAAAGCTTCGGTCGTGTCAGAGCAGTGCAGCTGAAATTGGGCGCTCCCGAGACCGTAGGAAGCACGCTAGATTAATGCAACGCCTGCCGGATTCGTATGCATGCCGGCTAAAGCGGTGGCGCAGAGCGAAAGCTTCGGTCGTGTCAGAGCAGAGCAGCTGAAATTGAGCGCTCCCGAGACCGTAGGAAGCACGCTAGATTAATGCAACGCCTGCCGGATTCGTATGCATGCCGGCTAAAGCGGTGGCGCAGAGCGAAAGCTTCGGTCGTGTCAGAGCAGAGCAGCTGAAATTGAGCGCTCCCGAGACCGTAGGAAGCACGCTAGATTAATGCAACGCCTACCGGATTCGTATGCATGCCGTCTATAGCGGTGGCGCAGAGCGAAAGCTTCGGTCGTGTCAGAGCAGAGCAGCTGAAATTGAGCGCTCCCGAGACCGTAGGACGCACGCTAGATTAATGCAACGCCTGCCGGATTCGTATGCATGCCGGCTATAGCGGCGGCGCAGAGCGAAAGCTTCGGTCGTGTCAGAGCAGAGCAGCTGAAATTGGGCGCTCCCGAGACCGTAGGAAGCACGCTAGATTAATTCAACGCCTGCCGGATTCGTATCCATGCCGGCTATAGCGGCGGCGCAGAGCGAAAGCTTCGGTCGTGTCAGAGCAGTGCAGCTGAAATTGAGCGCTCCCGAGACCGTAGGAAGCACGCTAGATTAATGCAACGCCTGCCGGATTCGTATCCCTGCCGGCTATAGCGGCGGCGCAGAGCGAAAGCTTCGGTCGTGTCAGAGCAGAGCAGCTGAAATTGAGCGCTCCCGAGACCGTAGGAAGCACGCTAGATTAATGCAACGCCTGCCGGATTCGTATCCATGCCGGCTATAGCGGCGGCCCAGAGCGAAAGCTTCGGTCGTGTCAGAGCAGAGCAGCTGAAATTGGGCGCTCCCGAGACCGTAGGAAGCACGCTAGATTAATGCAACGCCTGCCGGATTCGTATCCATGCCGGCTATAGCGGCGGCGCAGAGCGAAAGCTTCGGTCGTGTCAGAGCAGAGCAGCTGAAATTGAGCGCTCCCGAGACCGTAGGAAGCACGCTAGAATAATGCAACGCCTGCTGGATTCGTATCCATGCCGGCTATAGCGGCGGCGCAGAGCGAAAGCTTCGGTCGTGTCTGAGCAGAGCAGCTGAAATTGGGCGCTCCCGAGACCGTAGGAAGCACGCTAGATTAATGCAACGCCTGCCGGATTCGTATCCATGCCGGCTATAGCGGCGGCGCAGAGCGAAAGCTTCGGTCGTGTCAGAGCAGAGCAGCTGAAATTGAGCGCTCCCGAGACCGTAGGAAGCACGCTAGATTAATGTAACGCCTGCCGGATTCGTATCCATGCCGGCTATAGCGGCGGCGCAGAGCGAAAGCCTCGGTCGTGTCAGAGCAGAGCAGCTGAAATTGGGCGCTCCCGAGACCGTAGGAAGCACGCTAGATTAATGCAACGCCTGCCGGATTCGTATCCATGCCGGCTATAGCGGTGGCGCAGAGCGAAAGCTTCGGTCGTGTCAGAGCAGAGCAGCTGAAATTGAGCGCTCCCGAGACCGTAGGAAGCACGCTAGATTAATGCAACGCCTGCCGGATTCGTATGCATGCCGGCTAAAGCGGTGGCGCAGAGCGAAAGCTTCGGTCGTGTCAGAGCAGAGCAGCTGAAATTGGGCGCTCCCGAGACAGTAGGAAGCACGCTAGATTAATTCAACGCCTGCCGGATTCGTATGCATGCCGTCTATAGCGGTGGCGCAGAGCGAAAGCTTCGGTCGTGTCAGAGCAGAGCAGCTGAAATTGGGCGCTCCCGAGACAGTAGGAAGCACGCTAGATTAATTCAACGCCTGCCGGATTCGTATGCATGCCGGCTATAGCGGTGGCGCAGAGCGAAAGCTTCGGTCGTGTCAGAGCAGAGCAGCTGAAATTGGGCGCTCCCGAGACAGTAGGAAGCACGCTAGATTAATTCAACGCCTGCCGGAATCGTATGCATGCCGTCTATAGCGGTGGCGCAGAGCGAAAGCTTTGGTCGTGTCAGAGCAGAGCAGCTGAAATTGGGCGCTCCCGAGACAGTAGGAAGCACGCTAGATTAATTCAACGCCTGCCGGATTCGTATGCATGCCGTCTATAGCGGTGGCGCAGAGCGAAAGCTTCGGTCGTGTCAGAGCGGAGCAGCTGAAATTGGGCGCTCCCGAGACAGTAGGAAGCACGCTAGATTAATTCAACGCCTGCCGGATTCGTATGCATGCCGTCTATAGCGGTGGCGCAGAGCGAAAGCTTCGGTGGTGTCAGAGCAGAGCAGCTGAAATTGGGCGCTCCCGAGACAGTAGGAAGCACGCTAGATTAATTCAACGCCTGCCGGATTCGTATGCATGCCGGCTATAGCGGTGGCGCAGAGCGAAAGCTTCGGTCGTGTCAGAGCAGAGCAGCTGAAATTGGGCGCTCCCGAGACAGTAGGAAGCACGCTAGATTAATTCAACGCCTGCCGGATTCGTATGCATGCCGGCTATAGCGGCGGCGCAGAGCGAAAGCTTCGGTCGTGTCAGAGCAGAGCAGCTGAAATTGAGCGCTCCCGAGACAGTAGGAAGCACGCTAGATTAATGCAACGCCTGCCGGATTCGTATGCATGCCGGCTATAGCGGCGGCGCAGAGCGAAAGCTTCGGTCGTGTCAGAGCAGAGCAGCTGAAATTGAGCGCTCCCGAGACCGTAGGAAGCACGCTAGATTAATGCAACGCCTGCCGGATTCGTATGCATGCCGTCTATAGCGGCGGCGCAGAGCGAAAGCTTCGGTCGTGTCAGAGCAGAGCAGCTGAAATTGAGCGCTCCCGAGACCGTAGGAAGCACGCTAGATTAATGCAACGCCTGCCGGATTCGTATGCATGCCGTCTATAGCGGTGGCGCAGAGCGAAGGCTTCGGTCGTGTCAGAGCAGAGCAGCTGAAATTGAGCGCTCCCGAGACCGTAGGAAGCACGCTAGATTAATGCAACGCCTGCCGGATTCGTATGCATGCCGGCTATAGCGGCGGCGCAGAGCGAAAGCTTCGGTCGTGTCAGAGCAGTGCAGCTGAAATTGGGCGCTCCCGAGACCGTAGGAAGCACGCTAGATTAATGCAATGCCTGCCGGATTCGTATGCATGCCGGCTAAAGCGGTGGCGCAGAGCGAAAGCTTCGGTCGTGTCAGAGCAGAGCAGCTGAAATTGAGCGCTCCCGAGACCGTAGGAAGCACGCTAGATTAATGCAACGCCTGCCGGATTCGTATGCATGCCGGCTAAAGCGGTGGCGCAGAGCGAAAGCTTCGGTCGTGTCAGAGCAGAGCAGCTGAAATTGAGCGCTCCCGAGACCGTAGGAAGCACGCTAGATTAATGCAATGCCTGCCGGATTCGTATGCATGCCGGCTAAAGCGGTGGCGCAGAGCGAAAGCTTCGGTCGTGTCAGAGCAGAGCAGCTGAAATTGAGCGCTCCCGAGACCGTAGGAAGCACGCTAGATTAATGCAACGCCTGCCGGATTCGTATGCATGCCGTCTATAGCGGTGGCGCAGAGCGAAAGCTTCGGTCGTGTCAGAGCAGAGCAGCTGAAATTGAGCGCTCCCGAGACCGTAGGAAGCACGCTAGATTAATGCAACGCCTGCCGGATTCGTATGCATGCCGTCTATAGCGGTGGCGCAGAGCGAAAGCTTCGGTCGTGTCAGAGCAGAGCAGCTGAAATTGAGCGCTCCCGAGACCGTAGGACGCACGCTAGATTAATGCAACGCCTGCCGGATTCGTATGCATGCCGGCTATAGCGGCGGCGCAGAGCGAAAGCTTCGGTCGTGTCAGAGCAGAGCAGCTGAAATTGGGCGCTCCCGAGACCGTAGGAAGCACGCTAGATTAATTCAACGCCTGCCGGATTCGTATCCATGCCGGCTATAGCGGCGGCGCAGAGCGAAAGCTTCGGTCGTGTCAGAGCAGTGCAGCTGAAATTGAGCGCTCCCGAGACCGTAGGAAGCACGCTAGATTAATGCAACGCCTGCCGGATTCGTATCCATGCCGGCTATAGCGGCGGCGCAGAGCGAAAGCTTCGGTCGTGTCAGAGCAGAGCAGCTGAAATTGAGCGCTCCCGAGACCGTAGGAAGCACGCTAGATTAATTCAACGCCTGCCGGATTCGTATCCATGCCGGCTATAGCGGCGGCGCAGAGCGAAAGCTTCGGTCGTGTCAGAGCAGAGCAGCTGAAATTGGGCGCTCCCGAGACCGTAGGAAGCACGCTAGATTAATGCAACGCCTGCCGGATTCGTATCCATGCCGGCTATAGCGGCGGCGCAGAGCGAAAGCTTCGGTCGTGTCAGAGCAGAGCAGCTGAAATTGGGCGCTCCCGAGACCGTAGGAAGCACGCTAGATTAATGCAACGCCTGCCGGATTCGTATCCATGCCGGCTATAGCGGCGGCGCAGAGCGAAAGCTTCGGTCGTGTCAGAGCAGAGCAGCTGAAATTGAGCGCTCCCGAGACCGTAGGAAGCACGCTAGATTAATGCAACGCCTGCCGGATTCGTATCCATGCCGGCTATAGCGGCGGCGCAGAGCGAAAGCTTCGGTCGTGTCAGAGCAGAGCAGCTGAAATTGAGCGCTCCCGAGACCGTAGGAAGCACGCTAGATTAATGCAACGCCTGCCGGATTCGTATCCATGCCGGCTATAGCGGCGGCGCAGAGCGAAAGCTTCGGTCGTGTCAGAGCAGAGCAGCTGAAATTGAGCGCTCCCGAGACCGTAGGAAGCACGCTAGATTAATTCAACGCCTGCCGGATTCGTATCCATGCCGGCTATAGCGGCGGCGCAGAGCGAAAGCTTCGGTCGTGTCAGAGCAGAGCAGCTGAAATTGAGCGCTCCCGAGACCGTAGGAAGCACGCTAGATTAATGCAACGCCTGCCGGATTCGTATCCATGCCGGCTATAGCGGCGGCGCAGAGCGAAAGCTTCGGTCGTGTCAGAGCAGAGCAGCTGAAATTGAGCGCTCCCGAGACCGTAGGAAGCACGCTAGATTAATGCAACGCCTGCCGGATTCGTATCCATGCCGGCTATAGCGGCGGCGCAGAGCGAAAGCTTCGGTCGTGTCAGAGCAGAGCAGCTGAAATTGAGCGCTCCCGAGACCGTAGGAAGCACGCTAGATTAATGCAACGCCTGCCGGATTCGTATCCATGCCGGCTATAGCGGCGGCGCAGAGCGAAAGCTTCGGTCGTGTCAGAGCAGAGCAGCTGAAATTGGGCGCTCCCGAGACCGTAGGAAGCACGCTAGATTAATGCAACGCCTGCCGGATTCGTATCCATGCCGGCTATAGCGGCGGCGCAGAGCGAAAGCTTCGGTCGTGTCAGAGCAGAGCAGCTGAAATTGAGCGCTCCCGAGACCGTAGGAAGCACGCTAGATTAATGCAACGCCTGCCGGATTCGTATCCATGCCGGCTATAGCGGCGGCGCAGAGCGAAAGCCTCGGTCGTGTCAGAGCAGAGCAGCTGAAATTGGGCGCTCCCGAGACCTTAGGAAGCACGCTAGATTAATGCAACGCCTGCCGGATTCGTATCCATGCCGGCTATAGCGGCGGCGCAGAGCGAAAGCTTCGGTCGTGTCAGAGCAGAGCAGCTGAAATTGGGCGCTCCCGAGACCGTAGGAAGCACGCTAGATTAATGCAACGCCTGCCGGATTCGTATGCATGCCGGCTATAGCGGCGGCGCAGAGCGAAAGCCTCGGTCGTGTCAGAGCAGAGCAGCTGAAATTGGGCGCTCCCGAGACCGTAGGAAGCACGCTAGATTAATGCAACGCCTGCCGGATTCGTATCCATGCCGGCTATAGCGGCGGCGCAGAGCGAAAGCTTCGGTCGTGTCTGAGCAGAGCAGCTGAAATTGGGCGCTCCCGAGACCGTAGGAAGCACGCTAGATTAATGCAACGCCTGCCGGATTCGTATCCATGCCGGCTATAGCGGCGGCGCAGAGCGAAAGCCTCGGTCGTGTCAGAGCAGAGCAGCTGAAATTGGGCGCTCCCGAGACCGTAGGAAGCACGCTAGATTAATGCAACGCCTGCCGGATTCGTATGCATGCCGTCTATAGCGGTGGCGCAGAGCGAAAGCTTCGGTCGTGTCAGAGCAGTGCAGCTGAAATTGAGCGCTCCCGAGACCGTAGGAAGCACGCTAGATTAATGCAACGCCTGCCGGATTCTTATGCATGCCGGCTATAGCGGCTGCGCAGAGCGAAAGCTTCGGTCGTGTCAGAGCAGAGCAGCTGAAATTGGGCGCTCCCGAGACAGTAGGAAGCACGCTAGATTAATTCAACGCCTGCCGGATTCGTATGCATGCCGGCTATAGCGGTGGCGCAGAGCGAAAGCTTCGGTCGTGTCAGAGCAGAGCAGCTGAAATTGGGCGCTCCCGAGACAGTAGGAAGCACGCTAGATTAATTCAACGCCTGCCGGATTCGTATGCATGCCGTCTATAGCGGTGGCGCAGAGCGAAAGCTTCGGTCGTGTCAGAGCAGAGCAGCTGAAATTGGGCGCTCCCGAGACAGTAGGAAGCACGCTAGATTAATTCAACGCCTGCCGGATTCGTATGCATGCCGTCTATAGCGGTGGCGCAGAGCGAAAGCTTCGGTCGTGCATGTCAGAGCAGAGCAGCTGAAATTGGGCGCTCCCGAGACAGTAGGAAGCACGCTAGATTAATTCAACGCCTGCCGGATTCGTATGCATGCCGTCTATAGCGGTGGCGCAGAGCGAAAACTTCGGTCGTGTCAGAGCAGAGCAGCTGAAATTGGGCGCTCCCGAGACAGTAGGAAGCACGCTAGGTTAATTCAACGCCTGCCGGATTCGTATGCATGCCGGCTATAGCGGTGGCGCAGAGCAAAAGCTTCGGTCGTGTCAGAGCAGAGCAGCTGAAATTGGGCGCTCCCGAGACAGTAGGAAGCACGCTAGATTAATTCAACGCCTGCCGGATTCGTATGCATGCCGTCTATAGCGGTGGCGCAGAGCGAAAGCTTCGGTCGTGTCAGAGCAGAGCAGCTGAAATTGGGCGCTCCCGAGACAGTAGGAAGCACGCTAGATTAATTCAACGCCTGCCGGATTCGTATGCATGCCGTCTATAGCGGTGGCGCAGAGCGAAAGCTTCGGTCGTGTCAGAGCAGAGCAGCTGAAATTGGGCGCTCCCGAGACAGTAGGAAGCACGCTAGATTAATTCAACGCCTGCCGGATTCGTATGCATGCCGTCTATAGCGGTGGCGCAGAGCGAAAGCTTCGGTCGTGTCAGAGCAGAGCAGCTGAAATTGGGCGCTCCCGAGACAGTAGGAAGCACGCTAGATTAATTCAACGCCTGCCGGATTCGTATGCATGCCGGCTATAGCGGTGGCGCAGAGCGAAAGCTTCGGTCGTGTCAGAGCAGAGCAGCTGAAATTGGGCGCTCCCGAGACAGTAGGAAGCACGCTAGATTAATTCAACGCCTGCCGGATTCGTATGCATGCCGTCTATAGCGGTGGCGCAGAGCGAAAGCTTTGGTCGTGTCAGAGCAGAGCAGCTGAAATTGGGCGCTCCCGAGACAGTAGGAAGCACGCTAGATTAATTCAACGCCTGCCGGATTCGTATGCATGCCGTCTATAGCGGTGGCGCAGAGCGAAAGCTTCGGTCGTGTCAGAGCAGAGCAGCTGAAATTGGGCGCTCCCGAGACAGTAGGAAGCACGCTAGATTAATTCAACGCCTGCCGGATTCGTATGCATTCCGTCTATAGCGGTGGCGCAGAGCGAAAGCTTCGGTCGTGTCAGAGCAGAGCAGCTGAAATTGGGCGCTCCCGAGACAGTAGGAAGCACGCTAGATTAATTCAACGCCTGCCGGATTCGTATGCATGCCGGCTATAGCGGTGGCGCAGAGCGAAAGCTTCGGTCGTGTCAGAGCAGAGCAGCTGAAATTGGGCGCTCCCGAGACAGTAGGAAGCACGCTAGGTTAATTCAACGCCTGCCGGATTCGTATGCATGCCGTCTATAGCGGTGGCGCAGAGCGAAAGCTTCGGTCGTGTCAGAGCAGAGCAGCTGAAATTGGGCGCTCCCGGGACAGTAGGAAGCACGCTAGGTTAATTCAACGCCTGCCGGATTCGTATGCATGCCGGCTATAGCGGTGGCGCAGAGCGAAAGCTTCGGTCGTGTCAGAGCAGAGCAGCTGAAATTGGGCGCTCCCGAGACAGTAGGAAGCACGCTAGGTTAATTCAACGCCTGCCGGATTCGTATGCATGCCGTCTATAGCGGTGGCGCAGAGCGAAAGCTTCGGTCGTGTCAGAGCAGAGCAGCTGAAATTGGGCGCTCCCGAGACAGTAGGAAGCACGCTAGATTAATTCAACGCCTGCCGGATTCGTATGCATGCCGGCTATAGCGGTGGCGCAGAGCGAAAGCTTCGGTCGTGTCAGAGCAGAGCAGCTGAAATTGAGCGCTCCCGAGACCGTAGGAAGCACGCTAGATTAATGCAACGCCTGCCGGATTCGTATGCATGCCGGCTATAGCGGCGGCGCAGAGCGAAAGCTTCGGTCGTGTCAGAGCAGAGCAGCTGAAATTGAGCGCTCCCGAGACCGTAGGAAGCACGCTAGATTAATGCAACGCCTGCCGGATTCGTATGCATGCCGTCTATAGCGGTGGCGCAGAGCGAAAGCTTCGGTCGTGTCAGAGCAGAGCAGCTGAAATTGAGCGCTCCCGAGACCGTAGGAAGCACGCTAGATTAATGCAACGCCTGCCGGATTCGTATGCATGCCGTCTATAGCGGTGGCGCAGAGCGAAAGCTTCGGTCGTGTCAGAGCAGTGCAGCTGAAATTGAGCGCTCCCGAGACCGTAGGAAGCACGCTAGATTAATGCAACGCCTGCCGGATTCGTATGCATGCCGTCTATAGCGGTGGCGCAGAGCGAAAGCTTCGGTCGTGTCAGAGCAGAGCAGCTGAAATTGGGCGCTCCCGAGACCGTAGGAAGCACGCTAGATTAATGCAACGCCTGCCGGATTCGTATGCATGCCGTCTATAGCGGTGGCGCAGAGCGAAAGCTTCGGTCGTGTCAGAGCAGTGCAGCTGAAATTGAGCGCTCCCGAGACCGTAGGAAGCACGCTAGATTAATGCAACGCCTGTCGGATTCGTATGCATGCCGTCTATAGCGGTGGCGCAGAGCGAAAGCTTCGGTCGTGTCAGAGCAGAGCAGCTGAAATTGAGCGCTCCCGAGACCGTAGGAAGCACGCTAGATTAATGCAACGCCTGCCGGATTCGTATGCATGCCGGCTATAGCGGTGGCGCAGAGCGAAAGCTTCGGTCGTGTGAGAGCAGAGCAGCTGAAATTGAGCGCTCCCGAGACCGTAGGAAGCACGCTAGATTAATGCAACGCCTGCCGGATTCGTATGCATGCCGTCTATAGCGGTGGCGCAGAGCGAAAGCTTCGGTCGTGTCAGAGCAGAGCAGCTGAAATTGAGCGCTCCCGAGACCGTAGGAAGCACGCTAGATTAATGCAACGCCTGCCGGATTCGTATGCATGCCGTCTATAGCGGTGGCGCAGAGCGAAAGCTTCGGTCGTGTCAGAGCAGAGCAGCTGAAATTGAGCGCTCCCGAGACCGTAGGAAGCACGCTAGATTAATGCAACGCCTGCCGGATTCTTATGCATGCCGTCTATAGCGGTGGCGCAGAGCGAAAGCTTCGGTCGTGTCAGAGCAGAGCAGCTGAAATTGAGCGCTCCCGAGACCGTAGGAAGCACGCTAGATTAATGCAACGCCTGCCGGATTCGTATGCATGCCGTCTATAGCGGTGGCGCAGAGCGAAAGCTTCGGTCGTGTCAGAGCAGAGCAGCTGAAATTGAGCGCTCCCGAGACCGTAGGAAGCACGCTAGATTAATGCAACGCCTGCCGGATTCGTATGCATGCCGTCTATAGCGGCGGCGCAGAGCGAAAGCTTCGGTCGTGTCAGAGCAGAGCAGCTGAAATTGAGCGCTCCCGAGACCGTAGGAAGCACGCTAGATTAATGCAACGCCTGCCGGATTCGTATGCATGCCGGCTATAGCGGCGGCGCAGAGCGAAAGCTTCGGTCGTATCAGAGCAGAGCAGCTGAAATTGAGCGCTCCCGAGACCGTAGGAAGCACGCTAGATTAATGTAACGCCTGCCGTATTCGTATGCATGCCGGCTATAGCGGCGGCGCAGAGCGAAAGCTTCGGTCGTGTCAGAGCAGTGCAGCTGAAATTGGGCGCTCCCGAGACCGTAGGAAGCACGCTAGATTAATGTAACGCCTGCCGGATTCGTATGCATGCCGTCTATAGCGGTGGCGCAGAGCGAAAGCTTCGGTCGTGTCAGAGCAGAGCAGCTGAAATTGAGCGCTCCCGAGACCGTAGGAAGCACGCTAGATTAATGCAACGCCTGCCGGATTCGTATGCATGCCGGCTATAGCGGCGGCGCAGAGCGAAAGCTTCGGTCGTGTCAGAGCAGAGCAGCTGAAATTGGGCGCTCCCGAGACCGTAGGAAGCACGCTAGATTAATGTAACGCCTGCCGGATTCGTATGCATGCCGTCTATAGCGGTGGCGCAGAGCGAAAGCTTCGGTCGTGTCAGAGCAGAGCAGCTGAAATTGAGCGCTCCCGAGACCGTAGGAAGCACGCTAGATTAATGCAACGCCTGCCGGATTCTTATGCATGCCGTCTATAGCGGTGGCGCAGAGCGAAAGCTTCGGTCGTGTCAGAGCAGAGCAGCTGAAATTGAGCGCTCCCGAGACCGTAGGAAGCACGCTAGATTAATGCAACGCCTGCCGGATTCGTATGCATGCCGGCTATAGCGGCGGCGCAGAGCGAAAGCTTCGGTCGTGTCAGAGCAGAGCAGCTGAAATTGAGCGCTCCCGAGACCGTAGGAAGCACGCTAGATTAATGCAACGCCTGCCGGATTCGTATGCATGCCGGCTATAGCGGCGGCGCAGAGCGAAAGCTTCGGTCGTGTCAGAGCAGAGCAGCTGAAATTGAGCGCTCCCGAGACAGTAGGAAGCACGCTAGATTAATTCAACGCCTGCCGGATTCGTATGCATGCCGGCTATAGCGGCGGCGCAGAGCGAAAGCTTCGGTCGTGTCAGAGCAGAGCAGCTGAAATTGAGCGCTCCCGAGACCGTAGGAAGCACGCTAGATTAATGCAACGCCTGCCGGATTCGTATGCATGCCGGCTATAGCGGCGGCGCAGAGCGAAAGCTTCGGTCGTGTCAGAGCAGAGCAGCTGAAATTGAGCGCTCCCGAGACCGTAGGAAGCACGCTAGATTAATGCAACGCCTGCCGGATTCGTATGCATGCCGGCTATAGCGGCGGCGCAGAGCGAAAGCTTCGGTCGTGTCAGAGCAGAGCGGCTGAAATTGAGCGCTCCCGAGACCGTAGGAAGCACGCTAGATTAATGCAACGCCTGCCGGATTCGTATGCATGCCGGCTATAGCGGCGGCGCAGAGCGAAAGCTTCGGTCGTGTCAGAGCAGAGCGGCTGAAATTGAGCGCTCCCGAGACAGTAGGAAGCACGCTAGATTAATGCAACGCCTGCCGGATTCGTATGCATGCCGGCTATAGCGGCGGCGCAGAGCGAAAGCTTCGGTCGTGTCAGAGCAGAGCAGCTGAAATTGGGCGCTCCCGAGACCGTAGGAAGCACGCTAGATTAATGCAACGCCTGCCGGATTCGTATGCATGCCGGCTATAGCGGCGGCGCAGAGCGAAAGCTTCGGTCGTGTCAGAGCAGAGCAGCTGAAATTGAGCGCTCCCGAGACAGTAGGAAGCACGCTAGATTAATTCAACGCCTGCCGGATTCGTATGCATGCCGGCTATAGCGGCGGCGCAGAGCGAAAGCTTCGGTCGTGTCAGAGCAGAGCAGCTGAAATTGAGCGCTCCCGAGACAGTAGGAAGCACGCTAGATTAATTCAACGCCTGCCGGATTCGTATGCATGCCGTCTATAGCGGCGGCGCAGAGCGAAAGCTTCGGTCGTGTCAGAGCAGAGCAGCTGAAATTGAGCGCTCCCGAGACCGTAGGAAGCACGCTAGATTAATGCAACGCCTGCCGGATTCGTATGCATGCCGGCTATAGCGGCGGCGCAGAGCGAAAGCTTCGGTCGTGTCAGAGCAGAGCAGCTGAAATTGGGCGCTCCCGAGACAGTAGGAAGCACGCTAGATTAATTCAACGCCTGCCGGATTCGTATGCATGCCGGCTATAGCGGTGGCGCAGAGCGAAAGCTTCGGTCGTGTCAGAGCAGAGCAGCTGAAATTGGGCGCTCCCGAGACCGTAGGAAGCACGCTAGATTAATGCAACGCCTGCCGGATTCGTATGCATGCCGGCTAAAGCGGCGGCGCAGAGCGAAAGCTTCGGTCGTGTCAGAGCAGTGCAGCTGAAATTGGGCGCTCCCGAGACCGTAGGAAGCACGCTAGATTAATGCAACGCCTGCCGGATTCGTATGCATGCCGTCTATAGCGGCGGAGCAGAGCGAAAGCTTCGGTCGTGTCAGAGCAGAGCAGCTGAAATTGAGCGCTCCCGAGACCATAGGAAGCACGCTAGATTAATGCAACGCCTGCCGGATTCGTATGCATGCCGTCTATAGCGGTGGCGCAGAGCGAAAGCTTCGGTCGTGTCAGAGCAGTGCAGCTGAAATTGAGCGCTCCCGAGACCGTAGGAAGCACGCTAGATTAATGCAACGCCTGCCGGATTCTTATGCATGCCGGCTATAGCGGCTGCGCAGAGCGAAAGCTTCGGTCGTGTCAGAGCAGAGCAGCTGAAATTGGGCGCTCCCGAGACCGTAGGAAGCACGCTAGATTAATTCAACGCCTGCCGGATTCGTATCCATGCCGGCTATAGCGGCGGCGCAGAGCGAAAGCTTCGGTCGTGTCAGAGCAGAGCAGCTGAAATTGAGCGCTCCCGAGACAGTAGGGAGCACGCTAGATTAATTCAACGCCTGCCGGATTCGTATGCATGCCGGCTATAGCGGCGGCGCAGAGCGAAAGCTTCGGTCGTGTCAGAGCAGAGCGGCTGAAATTGAGCGCTCCCGAGACAGTAGGAAGCACGCTAGATTAATGCAACGCCTGCCGGATTCGTATGCATGCCGGCTATAGCGGCGGCGCAGAGCGAAAGCTTCGGTCGTGTCAGAGCAGAGCAGCTGAAATTGGGCGCTCCCGAGACCGTAGGAAGCACGCTAGATTAATGCAACGCCTGCCGGATTCGTATGCATGCCGGCTATAGCGGCGGCGCAGAGCGAAAGCTTCGGTCGTGTCAGAGCAGAGCAGCTGAAATTGAGCGCTCCCGAGACAGTAGGAAGCACGCTAGATTAATTCAACGCCTGCCGGATTCGTATGCATGCCGGCTATAGCGGCGGCGCAGAGCGAAAGCTTCGGTCGTGTCAGAGCAGAGCAGCTGAAATTGAGCGCTCCCGAGACCGTAGGAAGCACGCTAGATTAATTCAACGCCTGCCGGATTCGTATGCATGCCGTCTATAGCGGCGGCGCAGAGCGAAAGCTTCGGTCGTGTCAGAGCAGAGCAGCTGAAATTGAGCGCTCCCGAGACCGTAGGAAGCACGCTAGATTAATGCAACGCCTGCCGGATTCGTATGCATGCCGGCTATAGCGGCGGCGCAGAGCGAAAGCTTCGGTCGTGTCAGAGCAGAGCAGCTGAAATTGGGCGCTCCCGAGACAGTAGGAAGCACGCTAGATTAATTCAACGCCTGCCGGATTCGTATGCATGCCGGCTATAGCGGTGGCGCAGAGCGAAAGCTTCGGTCGTGTCAGAGCAGAGCAGCTGAAATTGGGCGCTCCCGAGACCGTAGGAAGCACGCTAGATTAATGCAACGCCTGCCGGATTCGTATGCATGCCGGCTAAAGCGGCGGCGCAGAGCGAAAGCTTCGGTCGTGTCAGAGCAGTGCAGCTGAAATTGGGCGCTCCCGAGACCGTAGGAAGCACGCTAGATTAATGCAACGCCTGCCGGATTCGTATGCATGCCGTCTATAGCGGCGGAGCAGAGCGAAAGCTTCGGTCGTGTCAGAGCAGAGCAGCTGAAATTGAGCGCTCCCGAGACCGTAGGAAGCACGCTAGATTAATGCAACGCCTGCCGGATTCGTATGCATGCCGTCTATAGCGGTGGCGCAGAGCGAAAGCTTCGGTCGTGTCAGAGCAGAGCAGCTGAAATTGAGCGCTCCCGAGACCATAGGAAGCACGCTAGATTAATGCAACGCCTGCCGGATTCGTATGCATGCCGTCTATAGCGGTGGCGCAGAGCGAAAGCTTCGGTCGTGTCAGAGCAGTGCAGCTGAAATTGAGCGCTCCCGAGACCGTAGGAAGCACGCTAGATTAATGCAACGCCTGCCGGATTCTTATGCATGCCGGCTATAGCGGCTGCGCAGAGCGAAAGCTTCGGTCGTGTCAGAGCAGAGCAGCTGAAATTGGGCGCTCCCGAGACCGTAGGAAGCACGCTAGATTAATTCAACGCCTGCCGGATTCGTATCCATGCCGGCTATAGCGGCGGCGCAGAGCGAAAGCTTCGGTCGTGTCAGAGCAGAGCAGCTGAAATTGAGCGCTCCCGAGACAGTAGGGAGCACGCTAGATTAATTCAACGCCTGCCGGATTCGTATGCATGCCGGCTATAGCGGCGGCGCAGAGCGAAAGCTTCGGTCGTGTCTGAGCAGAGCAGCTGAAATTGGGCGCTCCCGAGACCGTAGGAAGCACGCTAGATTAATGCAACGCCTGCCGGATTCGTATCCATGCCGGCTATAGCGGCGGCGCAGAGCGAAAGCTTCGGTCGTGTCTGAGCAGAGCAGCTGAAATTGGGCGCTCCCGAGACCGTAGGAAGCACGCTAGATTAATTCAACGCCTGCCGGATTCGTATCCATGCCGGCTATAGCGGCGGCGCAGAGCGAAAGCTTCGGTCGTGTCTGAGCAGAGCAGCTGAAATTGGGCGCTCCCGAGACCGTAGGAAGCACGCTAGATTAATGCAACGCCTGCCGGATTCGTATCCATGCCGGCTATAGCGGCGGCGCAGAGCGAAAGCTTCGGTCGTGTCAGAGCAGAGCAGCTGAAATTGAGCGCTCCCGAGACCGTAGGAAGCACGCTAGATTAATGCAACGCCTGCCGGATTCGTATGCATGCCGTCTATAGCGGTGGCGCAGAGCGAAAGCTTCGGTCGTGTCAGAGCAGTGCAGCTGAAATTGAGCGCTCCCGAGACCGTAGGAAGCACGCTAGATTAATGCAACGCCTGCCGGATTCGTATCCATGCCGTCTATAGCGGCGGCGCAGAGCGAAAGCTTCGGTCGTGTCAGAGCAGAGCAGCTGAAATTGGGCGCTCCCGAGACAGTAGGAAGCACGCTAGATTAATTCAACGCCTGCCGGATTCGTATGCATGCCGTCTATAGCGGTGGCGCAGAGCGAAAGCTTCGGTCGTGTCAGAGCAGAGCAGCTGAAATTGGGCGCTCCCGAGACAGTAGGGAGCACGCTAGATTAATTCAACGCCTGCCGGATTCGTATGCATGCCGGCTATAGCGGTGGCGCAGAGCGAAAGCTTCGGTCGTGTCAGAGCAGAGCAGCTGAAATTGGGCGCTCCCGAGACAGTAGGAAGCACACTAGATTAATTCAACGCCTGCCGGATTCGTATGCATGCCGTCTATAGCGGTGGCGCAGTGCGAAAGCTTCGGTCGTGTCAGAGCAGAGCAGCTGAAATTGGGCGCTCCCGAGACAGTAGGAAGCACGCTAGATTAATTCAACGCCTGCCGGATTCGTATGCATGCCGTCTATACCGGTGGCGCAGAGCGAAAGCTTCGGTCGTGTCAGAGCAGAGCAGCTGAAATTGGGCGCTCCCGAGACAGTAGGAAGCACGCTAGATTAATTCAACGCCTGCCGAATTCGTATGCATGCCGGCTATAGCGGTGGCGCAGAGCGAAAGCTTCGGTCGTGTCAGAGCAGAGCAGCTGAAATTGGGCGCTCCCGAGACAGTAGGAAGCACGCTAGATTAATTCAACGCCTGCCGGATTCGTATGCATGCCGTCTATAGCGGTGGCGCAGAGCGAAAGCTTCGGTCGTGTCAGAGCAGAGCAGCTGAAATTGGGCGCTCCCGAGACAGTAGGAAGCACGCTAGGTTAATTCAACGCCTGCCGGATTCGTATGCATGCCGGCTATAGCGGTGGCGCAGAGCGAAAGCTTCGGTCGTGTCAGAGCAGAGCAGCTGAAATTGGGCGCTCCCGAGACAGTAGGAAGCACGCTAGATTAATTCAACGCCTGCCGGATTCGTATGCATGCCGTCTATAGCGGTGGCGCAGAGCGAAAGCTTCGGTCGTGTCAGAGCAGAGCAGCTGAAATTGGGCGCTCCCGAGACAGTAGGAAGCACGCTAGATTAATTCAACGCCTGCCGGATTCGTATGCATGCCGTCTATAGCGGTGGCGCAGAGCGAAAGCTTCGGTCGTGTCAGAGCAGAGCAGCTGAAATTGGGCGCTCCCGAGACAGTAGGAAGCACGCTAGATTAATTCAACGCCTGCCGGATTCGTATGCATGCCGGCTATAGCGGTGGCGCAGAGCGAAAGCTTTGGTCGTGTCAGAGCAGAGCAGCTGAAATTGGGCGCTCCCGAGACAGTAGGAAGCACGCTAGATTAATTCAACGCCTGCCGGATTCGTATGCATGCCGTCTATAGCGGTGGCGCAGAGCGAAAGCTTCGGTCGTGTCAGAGCAGAGCAGCTGAAATTGGGCGCTCCCGAGACAGTAGGAAGCACGCTAGATTAATTCAACGCCTGCCGGATTCGTATGCATTTCGTCTATAGCGGTGGCGCAGAGCGAAAGCTTCGGTCGTGTCAGAGCAGAGCAGCTGAAATTGGGCGCTCCCGAGACAGTAGGAAGCACGCTAGATTAATTCAACCCCTGCCGGATTCGTATGCATGCCGGCTATAGCGGTGGCGCAGAGCGAAAGCTTCGGTCGTGTCAGAGCAGAGCAGCTGAAATTGGGCGCTCCCGAGACAGTAGGAAGCACGCTAGATTAATTCAACGCCTGCCGGATTCGTATGCATGCCGTCTATAGCGGTGGCGCAGAGCGAAAGCTTTGGTCGTGTCAGAGCAGAGCAGCTGAAATTGGGCGCTCCCGGGACAGTAGGAAGCACGCTAGGTTAATTCAACGCCTGCCGGATTCGTATGCATGCCGGCTATAGCGGTGGCGCAGAGCGAAAGCTTCGGTCGTGTCAGAGCAGAGCAGCTGAAATTGGGCGCTCCCGAGACAGTAGGAAGCACGCTAGATTAATTCAACGCCTGCCGGATTCGTATGCATGCCGTCTATAGCGGTGGCGCAGAGCGAAAGCTTCGGTCGTGTCAGAGCAGAGCAGCTGAAATTGGGCGCTCCCGAGACAGTAGGAAGCACGCTAGGTTAATTCAACGCCTGCCGGATTCGTATGCATGCCGGCTATAGCGGTGGCGCAGAGCGAAAGCTTCGGTCGTGTCAGAGCAGAGCAGCTGAAATTGGGCGCTCCCGAGACAGTAGGAAGCACGCTAGATTAATTCAACGCCTGCCGGATTCGTATGCATGCCGTCTTAGCGGTGGCGCAGAGCGAAAGCTTCGGTCGTGTCAGAGCAGAGCAGCTGAAATTGGGCGCTCTCGAGACAGTAGGAAGGACGCTAGGTTAATTCAACGCCTGCCGGATTCGTATGCATGCCGGCTATAGCGGTGGCGCAGAGCGAAAGCTTCGGTCGTGTCAGAGCAGAGCAGCTGAAATTGGGCGCTCCCGAGACAGTAGGAAGCACGCTAGATTAATTCAACGCCTGCCGGATTCGTATGCATGCCGTCTATAGCGGTGGCGCAGAGCGAAAGCTTCGGTCGTGTCAGAGCAGAGCAGCTGAAATTGGGCGCTCCCGAGACAGTAGGAAGCACGCTAGATTAATTCAACGCCTGCCGGATTCGTATGCATGCCGTCTATAGCGGTGGCGCAGAGCGAAAGGTTCGGTCGTGTCAGAGCAGAGCAGCTGAAATTGGGCGCTCCCGAGACAGTAGGAAGCACGCTAGATTAATTCAACGCCTGCCGGATTCGTATGCATGCCGTCTATAGCGGTGGCGCAGAGCGAAAGCTTCGGTCGTGTCAGAGCAGAGCAGCTGAAATTGGGCGCTCCCGAGACAGTAGGAAGCACGCTAGATTAATTCAACGCCTGCCGGATTCGTATGCATGCCGGCTATAGCGGTGGCGCAGAGCGAAAGCTTCGGTCGTGTCAGAGCAGAGCAGCTGAAATTGGGCGCTCCCGAGACAGTAGGAAGCACGCTAGATTAATTCAACGCCTGCCGGATTCGTATGCATGCCGTCTATAGCGGTGGCGCAGAGCGAAAGCTTCGGTCGTGTCAGAGCAGTGCAGCTGAAATTGGGCGCTCCCGAGACCGTAGGAAGCACGCTAGATTAATGCAATGCCTGCCGCATTCGTATGCATGCCGTCTATAGCGGTGGCGCAGAGCGAAAGCTTCGGTCGTGTCAGAGCAGAGCAGCTGAAATTGAGCGCTCCCGAGACCGTAGGAAGCACGCTAGATTAATGCAACGCCTGCCGGATTCGTATGCATGCCGGCTATAGCGGCGGCGCAGAGCGAAAGCTTCGGTCGTGTCAGAGCAGAGCAGCTGAAATTGAGCGCTCCCGAGACCGTAGGAAGCACGCTAGATTAATGCAACGCCTGCCGGATTCGTATGCATGCCGTCTATAGCGGTGGCGCAGAGCGAAAGCTTCGGTCGTGTCAGAGCAGACGAGCTGAAATTGAGCGCTCCCGAGACCGTAGGAAGCACGCTAGATTAATGCAACGCCTGCCGGATTCGTATGCATGCCGTCTATAGCGGTGGCGCAGAGCGAAAGCTTCGGTCGTGTCAGAGCAGTGCAGCTGAAATTGGGCGCTCCCGAGACCGTAGGAAGCACGCTAGATTAATGCAACGCCTGCCGGATTCGTATGCATGCCGTCTATAGCGGTGGCGCAGAGCGAAAGCTTCGGTCGTGTCAGAGCAGAGCAGCTGAAATTGAGCGCTCCCGAGACCGTAGGAAGCACGCTAGATTAATGCAATGCCTGCCGCATTCGTATTCATGCCGTCTATAGCGGTGGCGCAGAGCGAAAGCTTCGGTCGTGTCAGAGCAGAGCAGCTGAAATTGAGCGCTCCCGAGACCGTAGGAAGCACGCTAGATTAATGCAACGCCTGCCGGATTCGTATGCATGCCGTCTATAGCGGTGGCGCAGAGCGAAAGCTTCGGTCGTGTCAGAGCAGAGCAGCTGAAATTGAGCGCTCCCGAGACCGTAGGAAGCACGCTAGATTAATGCAACGCCTGCCGGATTCGTATGCATGCCGTCTATAGCGGTGGCGCAGAGCGAAAGCTTCGGTCGTGTCAGAGCAGAGCAGCTGAAATTGAGCGCTCCCGAGACCGTAGGAAGCACGCTAGATTAATGCAACGCCTGCCGGATTCGTATGCATGCCGTCTATAGCGGTGGCGCAGAGCGAAAGCTTCGGTCGTGTCAGAGCAGAGCAGCTGAAATTGAGCGCTCCCGAGACCGTAGGAAGCACGCTAGATTAATGCAACGCCTGCCGGATTCGTATGCATGCCGTCTATAGCGGTGGCGCAGAGCGAAAGCTTCGGTCGTGTCAGAGCAGAGCAGCTGAAATTGAGCGCTCCCGAGACCGTAGGAAGCACGCTAGATTAATGCAACGCCTGCCGGATTCGTATGCATGCCGTCTATAGCGGTGGCGCAGAGCGAAAGCTTCGGTCGTGTCAGAGCAGAGCAGCTGAAATTGAGCGCTCCCGAGACCGTAGGAAGCACGCTAGATTAATGCAACGCCTGCCGGATTCGTATGCATGCCGTCTATAGCGGTGGCGCAGAGCGAAAGCTTCGGTCGTGTCAGAGCAGAGCAGCTGAAATTGAGCGCTCCCGAGACCGTAGGAAGCACGCTAGATTAATGCAACGCCTGCCGGATTCGTATGCATGCCGTCTATAGCGGTGGCGCAGAGCGAAAGCTTCGGTCGTGTCAGAGCAGAGCAGCTGAAATTGAGCGCTCCCGAGACCGTAGGAAGCACAGCTAGATTAATGCAACGCCTGCCGGATTCGTATGCATGCCGTCTATAGCGGTGGCGCAGAGCGAAAGCTTCGGTCGTATCAGAGCAGAGCAGCTGAAATTGAGCGCTCCCGAGACCGTAGGAAGCACGCTAGATTAATGTAACGCCTGCCGGATTCGTATGCATGCCGGCTATAGCGGCGGCGCAGAGCGAAAGCTTCGGTCGTGTCAGAGCAGAGCAGCTGAAATTGAGCGCTCCCGAGACCGTAGGAAGCACGCTAGATTAATGCAACGCCTGCCGGATTCGTATGCATGCCGGCTATAGCGGCTGCGCAGAGCGAAAGCTTCGGTCGTGTAAGAGCAGTGCAGCTGAAATTGGGCGCTCCCGAGACCGTTGGAAGCACGCTAGATTAATGCAACGCCTGCCGGATTGGTAAGTATGCCGGCAATAGCGGCGGCGCAGAGCGAAAGCTTCGGTTGTGTCAGAGCAGAGCAGCTGAAATTGGGCTCTCCCGAGACCGTAGGAAGCACGCTAGATTAATGCAACGCCTGCCGGATTCGTATGCATGCCGGCTATTGCGGCGGCGCAGAGCGAAATCTTCGGTCGTGTCAGAGCAGAGCAGCTGAAATTGGGCGCTCCCGAGACCGTAGGAAGCACGCTAGATTAATGCAACGCCTGCCGGATTAGTATGCATGCCGGCTATAGCGGCGGCGCAGAGCGAAAGCTTCGGTCGTGTCAGAGCAGAGCAGCTGAAATTGGGCTCTCCCGAGACCGTAGGAAGCACGCTAGATTAATGCAATGCCTGCCGGATTAGTATGCATGCCGGCTATAGCGGCGGCGCAGAGCGAAAGCTTCGGTCGTGTCAGAGCAGAGCAGCTGAAATTGGGCTCTCCCGAGACCGTAGGAAGCACGCTAGATTAATGCAATGCCTGCCGGATTAGTATGCATGCCGGCTATAGCGGTGGCGCAGAGCGAAAGCTTCGGTTGTGTCAGAGCAGAGCAGCTGAAATTGGGCTCTCCCGAGACCGTAGGAAGCACGCTAGATTAATGCAACGCCTGCCGGATTCGTATGCATGCCGGCTATTGCGGCGGCGCAGAGCGAAATCTTCGGTCGTGTCAGAGCAGAGCAGCTGAAATTGGGCGCTCCCGAGACCGTAGGAAGCACGCTAGATTAATGCAACGCCTGCCGGATTAGTATGCATGCCGGCTATAGCGGCGGCGCAGAGCGAAAGCTTCGGTCGTGTCAGAGCAGAGCAGCTGAAATTGGGCTCTCCCGAGACCGTAGGAAGCACGCTAGATTAATGCAATGCCTGCCGGATTCGTATGCATGCCGTCTATAGCGGTGGCGCAGAGCGAAAGCTTCGGTCGTGTCAGAGCAGAGCAGCTGAAATTGAGCGCTCCCGAGACCGTAGGAAGCACGCTAGATTAATGCAATGCCTGCCGGATTCGTATGCATGCCGTCTATAGCGGCGGCGCAGAGCGAAAGCTTCGGTCGTGTCAGAGCAGAGCAGCTGAAATTGGGCGCTCCCGAGACCGTAGGAAGCACGCTAGATTAATGCAATGCCTGCCGGATTCGTATGCATGCCGTCTATAGCGGTGGCGCAGAGCGAAAGCTTCGGTCGTGTCAGAGCAGAGCAGCTGAAATTGAGCGCTCCCGAGACCGTAGGAAGCACGCTAGATTAATGCAACGCCTGCCGGATTCGTATGCATGCCGTCTATAGCGGTGGCGCAGAGCGAAAGCTTCGGTCGTGTCAGAGCAGAGCAGCTGAAATTGAGCGCTCCCGAGACCGTAGGAAGCACGCTAGATTAATGCAATGCCTGCCGGATTCGTATGCATGCCGTCTATAGCGGCGGCGTAGAGCGAAAGCTTCGGTCGTATCAGAGCAGAGCAGCTGAAATTGGGCGCTCCCGAGACCGTAGGAAGCACGCTAGATTAATGCAATGCCTGCCGGATTCGTATGCATGCCGTCTATAGCGGTGGCGCAGAGCGAAAGCTTCGGTCGTGTCAGAGCAGAGCAGCTGAAATTGAGCGCTCCCGAGACCGTAGGAAGCACGCTAGATTAATGCAACGCCTGCCGGATTCGTATGCATGCCGTCTATAGCGGTGGCGCAGAGCGAAAGCTTCGGTCGTGTCAGAGCAGAGCAGCTGAAATTGAGCGCTCCCGAGACCGTAGGAAGCACGCTAGATTAGTGCAACGCCTGCCGGATTCGTATGCATGCCGTCTATAGCGGTGGCGCAGAGCGAAAGCGTCGGTCGTGTCAGAGCAGTGCAGCTGAAATTGGGCGCTCCCGAGACCGTAGGAAGCACGCTAGATTAATGCAATGCCTGCCGGATTCGTATGCATGCCGTCTATAGCGGTGGCGCAGAGCGAAAGCTTCGGTCGTGTCAGAGCAGAGCAGCTGAAATTGAGCGCTCCCGAGAGCGTAGGAAGCACGCTAGATTAATGCAACGCCTGCCGGATTCGTATGCATGCCGTCTATAGCGGCGGCGCAGAGCGAAAGCTTCGGTCGTGTCAGAGCAGAGCAGCTGAAATTGGGCGCTCCCGAGACCGTAGGAAGCACGCTAGATTAATGCAATGCCTGCCGGATTCGTATGCATGCCGTCTATAGCGGTGGCGCAGAGCGAAAGCTTCGGTCGTGTCAGAGCAGAGCAGCTGAAATTGGGCGCTCCCGAGACCGTAGGAAGCACGCTAGATTAATGCAATGCCTGCCGGATTCGTATGCATGCCGTCTATAGCGGTGGCGCAGAGCGAAATCTTCGGTCGTGTCAGAGCAGAGCAGCTGAAATTGAGCGCTCCCGAGACCGTAGGAAGCACGCTAGATTAATGCAATGCCTGCCGGATTCGTATGCATGCCGTCTATAGCGGCGGCGTAGAGCGAAAGCTTCGGTCGTGTCAGAGCAGAGCAGCTGAAATTGGGCGCTCCCGAGACCGTAGGAAGCACGCTAGATTAATGCAATGCCTGCCGGATTCGTATGCATGCCGTCTATAGCGGTGGCGCAGAGCGAAAGCTTCGGTCGTGTCAGAGCAGAGCAGCTGAAATTGAGCGCTCCCGAGACCGTAGGAAGCACGCTAGATTAATGCAACGCCTGCCGGATTCGTATGCATGCCGTCTATAGCGGTGGCGCAGAGCGAAAGCGTCGGTCGTGTCAGAGCAGTGCAGCTGAAATTGGGCGCTCCCGAGACCGTAGGAAGCACGCTAGATTAATGCAATGCCTGCCGGATTCGTATGCATGCCGTCTATAGCGGTAGCGCAGAGCGAAAGCTTCGGTCGTGTCAGAGCAGTGCAGCTGAAATTGGGCGCTCCCGAGACCGTAGGAAGCACGCTAGATTAATGCAATGCCTGCCGGATTCGTATGCATGCCGTCTATAGCGGTGGCGCAGAGCGAAAGCGTCGGTCGTGTCAGAGCAGTGCAGCTGAAATTGGGCGCTCCCGAGACCGTAGGAAGCACGCTAGATTAATGCAATGCCTGCCGGATTCGTATGCATGCCGTCTATAGCGGTAGCGCAGAGCGAAAGCGTCGGTCGTGTCAGAGCAGTGCAGCTGAAATTGGGCGCTCCCGAGACCGTAGGAAGCACGCTAGATTAATGCAATGCCTGCCGGATTCGTATGCATGCCGTCTATAGCGGTAGCGCAGAGCGAAAGCGTCGGTCGTGTCAGAGCAGTGCAGCTGAAATTGGGCGCTCCCGAGACCGTAGGAAGCACGCTAGATTAATGCAACGCCTGCCGGATTCGTATGCATGCCGTCTATAGCGGTGGCGCAGAGCGAAAGCGTCGGTCGTGTCAGAGCAGTGCAGCTGAAATTGAGCGCTCCCGAGACCGTAGGAAGCACGCTAGATTAATGCAACGCCTGCCGGATTCGTATGCATGCCGGCTATAGCGGCGGCGCAGAGCGAAAGCTTCGGTCGTGTCAGAGCAGAGCAGCTGAAATTGAGCGCTCCCGAGACCGTAGGAAGCACGCTAGATTAATGCAACGCCTGCCGGATTCGTATGCATGCCGTCTATAGCGGTAGCGCAGAGCGAAAGCTTCGGTCGTGTCAGAGCAGAGCAGCGGAAATTGAGCGCTCCCGAGACCGTAGGAAGCACGCTAGATTAATGCAACGCCTGCCGGATTCGTATGCATGCCGGCTATAGAGGCGGCGCAGAGCGAAATCTTCGGTCGTGTCAGAGCAGAGCAGCTGAAATTGAGCGCTCCCGAGACCGTAGGAAGCACGCTAGATTAATGCAACGCCTGCCGGATTCGTATGCATGCCGGCTATAGAGGCGGCGCAGAGCGAAAGCTTCGGTCGTGTCAGAGCAGAGCAGCTGAAATTGAGCGCTCCCGAGACCGTAGGAAGCACGCTAGATTAATGCAACGCCTGCCGGATTCGTATGCATGCCGTCTATAGCGGTGGCGCAGAGCGAAAGCTTCGGTCGTGTCAGAGCAGTGCAGCTGAAATTGGGCGCTCCCGAGACCGTAGGAAGCACGCTAGATTAATGCAATGCCTGCCGGATTCGTATGCATGCCGTCTATAGCGGTGGCGCAGAGCGAAAGCTTCGGTCGTGTCAGAGCAGAGCAGCTGAAATTTAGCGCTCCCGAGACCGTAGGAAGCACGCTAGATTAATGCAACGCCTGCCGGATTCGTATGCATGCCGTCTATAGCGGTGGCGCAGAGCGAAAGCGTCGGTCGTGTCAGAGCAGTGCAGCTGAAATTGGGCGCTCCCGAGACCGTAGGAAGCACGCTAGATTAATGCAATGCCTGCCGGATTCGTATGCATGCCGTCTATAGCGGTAGCGCAGAGCGAAAGCTTCGGTCGTGTCAGAGCAGAGCAGCTGAAATTGAGCGCTCCCGAGACCGTAGGAAGCACGCTAGATTAATGCAACGCCTGCCGGATTCGTATGCATGCCGGCTATAGCGGCGGCGCAGAGCGAAAGCTTCGGTCGTGTCAGAGCAGAGCAGCTGAAATTGAGCGCTCCCGAGACCGTAGGAAGCACGCTAGATTAATGCAACGCCTGCCGGATTCGTATGCATGCCGTCTATAGCGGTGGCGCAGAGCGAAAGCGTCGGTCGTGTCAGAGCAGAGCAGCTGAAATTGAGCGCTCCCGAGACCGTAGAAAGCACGCTAGATTAATGCAACGCCTGCCGGATTCGTATGCATGCCGGCTATAGAGGCGGCGCAGAGCGAAATCTTCGGTCGTGTCAGAGCAGAGCAGCTGAAATTGAGCGCTCCCGAGACCGTAGGAAGCACGCTAGATTAATGCAACGCCTGCCGGATTCGTATGCATGCCGTCTATAGCGGTGGCGCAGAGCGAAAGCTTCGGTCGTGTCAGAGCAGTGCAGCTGAAATTGGGCGCTCCCGAGACCGTAGGAAGCACGCTAGATTAATGCAATGCCTGCCGGATTCGTATGCATGCCGTCTATAGCGGTGGCGCAGAGCGAAAGCTTCGGTCGTGTCAGAGCAGTGCAGCTGAAATTGGGCGCTCCCGAGACCGTAGGAAGCACGCTAGATTAATGCAACGCCTGCCGGATTCGTATGCATGCCGGCTATAGAGGCGGCGCAGAGCGAAATCTTCGGTCGTGTCAGAGCAGAGCAGCTGAAATTGAGCGCTCCCGAGACCGTAGGAAGCACGCTAGATTAATGCAACGCCTGCCGGATTCGTATGCATGCCGTCTATAGCGGTGGCGCAGAGCGAAAGCGTCGGTCGTGTCAGAGCAGTGCAGCTGAAATTGGGCGCTCCCGAGACCGTAGGAAGCACGCTAGATTAATGCAATGCCTGCCGGATTCGTATGCATGCCGTCTATAGCGGTGGCGCAGAGCGAAAGCTTCGGTCGTGTCAGAGCAGTGCAGCTGAAATTGGGCGCTCCCGAGACCGTAGGAAGCACGCTAGATTAATGCAACGCCTGCCGGATTCGTATGCATGCCGTCTATAGCGGTGGCGCAGAGCGAAATCTTCGGTCGTGTCAGAGCAGAGCAGCTGAAATTGAGCGCTCCCGAGACCGTAGGAAGCACGCTAGATTAATGCAATGCCTGCCGGATTCGTATGCATGCCGTCTATAGCGGTGGCGCAGAGCGAAAGCTTCGGTCGTGTCAGAGCAGTGCAGCTGAAATTGGGCGCTCCCGAGACCGTAGGAAGCACGCTAGATTAATGCAATGCCTGCCGGATTCGTATGCATGCCGTCTATAGCGGTGGCGCAGAGCGAAAGCTTCGGTCGTGTCAGAGCAGTGCAGCTGAAATTGGGCGCTCCCGAGACCGTAGGAAGCACGCTAGATTAATGCAATGCCTGCCGGATTCGTATGCATGCCGTCTATAGCGGTGGCGCAGAGCGAAAGCGTCGGTCGTGTCAGAGCAGTGCAGCTGAAATTGGGCGCTCCCGAGACCGTAGGAAGCACGCTAGATTAATGCAATGCCTGCCGGATTCGTATGCATGCCGTCTATAGCGGTGGCGCAGAGCGAAAGCTTCGGTCGTGTCAGAGCAGTGCAGCTGAAATTGGGCGCTCCCGAGACCGTAGGAAGCACGCTAGATTAATGCAATGCCTGCCGGATTCGTATGCATGCCGTCTATAGCGGTGGCGCAGAGCGAAAGCTTCGGTCGTGTCAGAGCAGTGCAGCTGAAATTGGGCGCTCCCGAGACCGTAGGAAGCACGCTAGATTAATGCAATGCCTGCCGGATTCGTATGCATGCCGTCTATAGCGGTGGCGCAGAGCGAAAGCGTCGGTCGTGTCAGAGCAGTGCAGCTGAAATTGGGCGCTCCCGAGACCGTAGGAAGCACGCTAGATTAATGCAATGCCTGCCGGATTCGTATGCATGCCGTCTATAGCGGTGGCGCAGAGCGAAATCTTCGGTCGTGTCAGAGCAGAGCAGCTGAAATTGAGCGCTCCCGAGACCGTAGGAAGCACGCTAGATTAATGCAACGCCTGCCGGATTCGTATGCATGCCGTCTATAGCGGTGGCGCAGAGCGAAAGCGTCGGTCGTGTCAGAGCAGTGCAGCTGAAATTGGGCGCTCCCGAGACCGTAGGAAGCACGCTAGATTAATGCAACGCCTGCCGGATTCGTATGCATGCCGTCTATAGCGGTGGCGCAGAGCGAAAGCTTCGGTCGTGTCAGAGCAGTGCAGCTGAAATTGGGCGCTCCCGAGACCGTAGGAAGCACGCTAGATTAATGCAACGCCTGCCGGATTCGTATGCATGCCGGCTATAGAGGCGGCGCAGAGCGAAATCTTCGGTCGTGTCAGAGCAGAGCAGCTGAAATTGAGCGCTCCCGAGACCGTAGGAAGCACGCTAGATTAATGCAACGCCTGCCGGATTCGTATGCATGCCGTCTATAGCGGTGGCGCAGAGCGAAAGCGTCGGTCGTGTCAGAGCAGTGCAGCTGAAATTGGGCGCTCCCGAGACCGTAGGAAGCACGCTAGATTAATGCAATGCCTGCCGGATTCGTATGCATGCCGTCTATAGCGGTAGCGCAGAGCGAAAGCTTCGGTCGTGTCAGAGCAGAGCAGCTGAAATTGAGCGCTCCCGAGACCGTAGGAAGCACGCTAGATTAATGCAACGCCTGCCGGATTCGTATGCATGCCGGCTATAGCGGCGGCGCAGAGCGAAAGCTTCGGTCGTGTCAGAGCAGAGCAGCTGAAATTGAGCGCTCCCGAGACCGTAGGAAGCACGCTAGATTAATGCAATGCCTGCCGGATTCGTATGCATGCCGTCTATAGCGGTAGCGCAGAGCGAAAGCTTCGGTCGTGTCAGAGCAGAGCAGCTGAAATTGAGCGCTCCCGAGACCGTAGGAAGCACGCTAGATTAATGCAACGCCTGCCGGATTCGTATGCATGCCGGCTATAGAGGCGGCGCAGAGCGAAAGCTTCGGTCGTGTCAGAGCAGAGCAGCTGAAATTGAGCGCTCCCGAGACCGTAGGAAGCACGCTAGATTAATGCAATGCCTGCCGGATTCGTATGCATGCCGTCTATAGCGGTGGCGCAGAGCGAAAGCGTCGGTCGTGTCAGAGCAGTGCAGCTGAAATTGAGCGCTCCCGAGACCGTAGGAAGCACGCTAGATTAATGCAACGCCTGCCGGATTCGTATGCATGCCGGCTATAGCGGTGGCGCAGAGCGAAAGCTTCGGTCGTGTCAGAGCAGAGCAGCTGAAATTGAGCGCTCCCGAGACCGTAGGAAGCACGCTAGATTAATGCAATGCCTGCCGGATTCGTATGCATGCCGTGTATAGCGGTGGCGCAGAGCGAAAGCGTCGGTCGTGTCAGAGCAGTGCAGCTGAAATTGAGCGCTCCCGAGACCGTAGGAAGCACGCTAGATTAATGCAACGCCTGCCGGATTCGTATGCATGCCGGCTATAGCGGTGGCGCAGAGCGAAAGCTTCGGTCGTGTCAGAGCAGAGCAGCTGAAATTGAGCGCTCCCGAGACCGTAGGAAGCACGCTAGATTAATGCAATGCCTGCCGGATTCGTATGCATGCCGTCTATAGCGGTGGCGCAGAGCGAAAGCTTCGGTCGTGTCAGAGCAGAGCAGCTGAAATTGAGCGCTCCCGAGACCGTAGGAAGCACGCTAGATTTATGCAACGCCTGCCGGATTCGTATGCATGCCGTCTATAGCGGTGGCGCAGAGCGAAAGCTTCGGTCGTGTCAGAGCAGAGCAGCTGAAATTGAGCGCTCCCGAGACCGTAGGAAGCACGCTAGATTAATGCAATGCCTGCCGGATTCGTATGCATGCCGTCTATAGCGGTGGCGCAGAGCGAAAGCGTCGGTCGTGTCAGAGCAGTGCAGCTGAAATTGAGCGCTCCCGAGACCGTAGGAAGCACGCTTGATTAATGCAACGCCTGCCGGATTCGTGTGCATGCCGTGTATAGCGGTGGCGCAGAGCGAAAGCGTCGGTCGTGTCAGAGCAGTGCAGCTGAAATTGAGCGCTCCCGAGACCGTAGGAAGCACGCTAGATTAATGCAACGCCTGCCGGATTCGTATGCATGCCGTGTATAGCGGTGGCGCAGAGCGAAAGCGTCGGTCGTGTCAGAGCAGTGCAGCTGAAATTGAGCGCTCCCGAGACCGTAGGAAGCACGCTTGATTAATGCAACGCCTGCCGGATTCGTATGCATGCCGTGTATAGCGGTGGCGCAGAGCGAAAGCGTCGGTCGTGTCAGAGCAGTGCAGCTGAAATTGAGCGCTCCCGAGACCGTAGGAAGCACGCTTGATTAATGCAACGCCTGCCGGATTCGTATGCATGCCGTGTATAGCGGTGGCGCAGAGCGAAAGCTTCGGTCGTGTCAGAGCAGAGCAGCTGAAATTGAGCGCTCCCGAGACCGTAGGAAGCACGCTAGATTAATGCAACGCCTTCCGGATTCGTATGCATGCCGTGTATAGCGGTGGCGCAGAGCGAAAGCGTCGGTCGTGTCAGAGCAGTGCAGCTGAAATTGAGCGCTCCCGAGACCGTAGGAAGCACGCTAGATTAATGCAACGCCTGCCGGATTCGTATGCATGCCGTGTATAGCGGTGGCGCAGAGCGAAAGCGTCGGTCGTGTCAGAGCAGTGCAGCTGAAATTGAGCGCTCCCGAGACCGTAGGAAGCACGCTTGATTAATGCAACGCCTGCCGGATTCGTATGCATGCCGTGTATAGCGGTGGCGCAGAGCGAAAGCGTCGGTCGTGTCAGAGCAGTGCAGCTGAAATTGAGCGCTCCCGAGACCGTAGGAAGCACGCTAGATTAATGCAACGCCTGCCGGATTCGTATGCATGCCGTGTATAGCGGTGGCGCAGAGCGAAAGCGTCGGTCGTGTCAGAGCAGTGCAGCTGAAATTGAGCGCTCCCGAGACCGTAGGAAGCACGCTTGATTAATGCAACGCCTGCCGGATTCGTATGCATGCCGTGTATAGCGGTGGCGCAGAGCGAAAGCGTCGGTCGTGTCAGAGCAGTGCAGCTGAAATTGAGCGCTCCCGAGACCGTAGGAAGCACGCTTGATTAATGCAACGCCTGCCGGATTCGTATGCATGCCGTGTATAGCGGTGGCGCAGAGCGAAAGCTTCGGTCGTGTCAGAGCAGAGCAGCTGAAATTGAGCGCTCCCGAGACCGTAGGAAGCACGCTAGATTAATGCAACGCCTGCCGGATTCGTATGCATGCCGTGTATAGCGGTGGCGCAGAGCGAAAGCGTCGGTCGTGTCAGAGCAGTGCAGCTGAAATTGAGCGCTCCCGAGACCGTAGGAAGCACGCTAGATTAATGCAATGCCTGCCGGATTCGTATGCATGCCGGCTATAGAGGCGGCGCAGAGCGAAAGCTTCGGTCGTGTCAGAGCAGAGCAGCTGAAATTGAGCGCTCCCGAGACCGTAGGAAGCACGCTAGATTAATGCAATGCCTGCCGGATTCGTATGCATGCCGTCTATAGCGGTGGCGCAGAGCGAAAGCGTCGGTCGTGTCAGAGCAGTGCAGCTGAAATTGAGCGCTCCCGAGACCGTAGGAAGCACGCTAGATTAATGCAACGCCTGCCGGATTCGTATGCATGCCGGCTATAGCGGTGGCGCAGAGCGAAAGCTTCGGTCGTGTCAGAGCAGAGCAGCTGAAATTGAGCGCTCCCGAGACCGTAGGAAGCACGCTAGATTAATGCAACGCCTGCCGGATTCGTATGCATGCCGGCTATAGCGGTGGCGCAGAGCGAAAGCTTCGGTCGTGTCAGAGCAGAGCAGCTGAAATTGAGCGCTCCCGAGACCGTAGGAAGCACGCTAGATTAATGCAACGCCTGCCGGATTCGTATGCATGCCGGCTATAGAGGCGGCGCAGAGCGAAAGCTTCGGTCGTGTCAGAGCAGAGCAGCTGAAATTGAGCGCTCCCGAGACCGTAGGAAGCACGCTTGATTAATGCAACGCCTGCCGGATTCGTATGCATGCCGTGTATAGCGGTGGCGCAGAGCGAAAGCGTCGGTCGTGTCAGAGCAGTGCAGCTGAAATTGAGCGCTCCCGAGACCGTAGGAAGCACGCTAGATTAATGCAACGCCTGCCGGATTCGTATGCATGCCGTCTATAGCGGTGGCGCAGAGCGAAAGCTTCGGTCGTGTCAGAGCAGAGCAGCTGAAATTGAGCGCTCCCGAGACCGTAGGAAGCACGCTAGATTAATGCAACGCCTGCCGGATTCGTATGCATGCCGTGTATAGCGGTGGCGCAGAGCGAAAGCGTCGGTCGTGTCAGAGCAGTGCAGCTGAAATTGAGCGCTCCCGAGACCGTAGGAAGCACGCTAGATTAATGCAATGCCTGCCGGATTCGTATGCATGCCGGCTATAGAGGCGGCGCAGAGCGAAAGCTTCGGTCGTGTCAGAGCAGAGCACCTGAAATTGAGCGCTCCCGAGACCGTAGGAAGCACGCTAGATTAATGCAACGCCTGCCGGATTCGTATGCATGCCGGCTATAGAGGCGGCGCAGAGCGAAAGCTTCGGTCGTGTCAGAGCAGTGCAGCTGAAATTGAGCGCTCCCGAGACCGTAGGAAGCACGCTAGATTAATGCAATGCCTGCCGGATTCGTATGCATGCCGGCTATAGAGGCGGCGCAGAGCGAAAGCTTCGGTCGTGTCAGAGCAGAGCAGCTGAAATTGAGCGCTCCCGAGACCGTAGGAAGCACGCTAGATTAATGCAACGCCTGCCGGATTCGTATGCATGCCGGCTATAGAGGCGGCGCAGAGCGAAAGCTTCGGTCGTGTCAGAGCAGAGCAGCTGAAATTGAGCGCTCCCGAGACCGTAGGAAGCACGCTAGATTAATGCAACGCCTGCCGGATTCGTATGCATGCCGGCTATAGAGGCGGCGCAGAGCGAAAGCTTCGGTCGTGTCAGAGCAGTGCAGCTGAAATTGAGCGCTCCCGAGACCGTAGGAAGCACGCTAGATTAATGCAATGCCTGCCGGATTCGTATGCATGCCGGCTATAGAGGCGGCGCAGAGCGAAAGCTTCGGTCGTGTCAGAGCAGAGCAGCTGAAATTGAGCGCTCCCGAGACCGTAGGAAGCACGCTAGATTAATGCAACGCCTGCCGGATTCGTATGCATGCCGGCTATAGAGGCGGCGCAGAGCGAAAGCTTCGGTCGTGTCAGAGCAGTGCAGCTGAAATTGAGCGCTCCCGAGACCGTAGGAAGCACGCTAGATTAATGCAACGCCTGCCGGATTCGTATGCATGCCGGCTATAGAGGCGGCGCAGAGCGAAAGCTTCGGTCGTGTCAGAGCAGAGCAGCTGAAATTGAGCGCTCCCGAGACCGTAGGAAGCACGCTAGATTAATGCAACGCCTGCCGGATTCGTATGCATGCCGGCTATAGAGGCGGCGCAGAGCGAAAGCTTCGGTCGTGTCAGAGCAGTGCAGCTGAAATTGAGCGCTCCCGAGACCGTAGGAAGCACGCTAGATTAATGCAACGCCTGCCGGATTCGTATGCATGCCGTGTATAGCGGTGGCGCAGAGCGAAAGCGTCGGTCGTGTCAGAGCAGTGCAGCTGAAATTGAGCGCTCCCGAGACCGTAGGAAGCACGCTAGATTAATGCAACGCCTGCCGGATTCGTATGCATGCCGGCTATAGAGGCGGCGCAGAGCGAAAGCTTCGGTCGTGTCAGAGCAGAGCAGCTGAAATTGAGCGCTCCCGAGACCGTAGGAAGCACGCTAGATTAATGCAACGCCTGCCGGATTCGTATGCATGCCGTCTATAGCGGTGGCGCAGAGCGAAAGCGTCGGTCGTGTCAGAGCAGTGCAGCTGAAATTGAGCGCTCCCGAGACCGTAGGAAGCACGCTAGATTAATGCAACGCCTGCCGGATTCGTATGCATGCCGGCTATAGAGGCGGCGCAGAGCGAAAGCTTCGGTCGTGTCAGAGCAGAGCAGCTGAAATTGAGCGCTCCCGAGACCGTAGGAAGCACGCTAGATTAATGCAACGCCTGCCGGATTCGTATGCATGCCGTCTATAGCGGTGGCGCAGAGCGAAAGCGTCGGTCGTGTCAGAGCAGAGCAGCTGAAATTGAGCGCTCCCGAGACCGTAGGAAGCACGCTAGATTAATGCAACGCCTGCCGGATTCGTATGCATGCCGTCTATAGCGGTGGCGCAGAGCGAAAGCGTCGGTCGTGTCAGAGCAGTGCAGCTGAAATTGAGCGCTCCCGAGACCGTAGGAAGCACGCTAGATTAATGCAACGCCTGCCGGATTCGTATGCATGCCGGCTATAGAGGCGGCGCAGAGCGAAAGCGTCGGTCGTGTCAGAGCAGAGCAGCTGAAATTGAGCGCTCCCGAGACCGTAGGAAGCACGCTAGATTAATGCAACGCCTGCCGGATTCGTATGCATGCCGTCTATAGCGGTGGCGCAGAGCGAAAGCGTCGGTCGTGTCAGAGCAGTGCAGCTGAAATTGAGCGCTCCCGAGACCGTAGGAAGCACGCTAGATTAATGCAACGCCTGCCGGATTCGTATGCATGCCGGCTATAGAGGCGGCGCAGAGCGAAAGCTTCGGTCGTGTCAGAGCAGAGCAGCTGAAATTGAGCGCTCCCGAGACCGTAGGAAGCACGCTAGATTAATGCAACGCCTGCCGGATTCGTATGCATGCCGGCTATAGAGGCGGCGCAGAGCGAAAGCTTCGGTCGTGTCAGAGCAGAGCAGCTGAAATTGAGCGCTCCCGAGACCGTAGGAAGCACGCTAGATTAATGCAACGCCTGCCGGATTCGTATGCATGCCGTCTATAGCGGTGGCGCAGAGCGAAAGCGTCGGTCGTGTCAGAGCAGTGCAGCTGAAATTGAGCGCTCCCGGGACCGTAGGAAGCACGCTAGATTAATGCAACGCCTGCCGGATTCGTATGCATGCCGTCTATAGCGGTGGCGCAGAGCGAAAGCTTCGGTCGTGTCAGAGCAGAGCAGCTGAAATTGAGCGCTCCCGAGACCGTAGGAAGCACGCTAGATTAATGCAACGCCTGCCGGATTCGTATGCATGCCGGCTATAGAGGCGGCGCAGAGCGAAAGCGTCGGTCGTGTCAGAGCAGTGCAGCTGAAATTGAGCGCTCCCGAGACCGTAGGAAGCACGCTTGATTAATGCAATGCCTGCCGGATTCGTATGCATGCCGTGTATAGCGGTGGCGCAGAGCGAAAGCGTCGGTCGTGTCAGAGCAGTGCAGCTGAAATTGAGCGCTCCCGAGACCGTAGGAAGCACGCTAGATTAATGCAACGCCTGCCGGATTCGTATGCATGCCGGCTATAGAGGCGGCGCAGAGCGAAAGCGTCGGTCGTGTCAGAGCAGTGCAGCTGAAATTGAGCGCTCCCGAGACCGTAGGAAGCACGCTTGATTAATGCAATGCCTGCCGGATTCGTATGCATGCCGTGTATAGCGGTGGCGCAGAGCGAAAGCTTCGGTCGTGTCAGAGCAGAGCAGCTGAAATTGAGCGCTCCCGAGACCGTAGGAAGCACGCTAGATTAATGCAACGCCTGCCGGATTCGTATGCATGCCGGCTATAGAGGCGGCGCAGAGCGAAAGCGTCGGTCGTGTCAGAGCAGAGCAGCTGAAATTGAGCGCTCCCGAGACCGTAGGAAGCACGCTAGATTAATGCAACGCCTGCCGGATTCGTATGCATGCCGGCTATAGAGGCGGCGCAGAGCGAAAGCTTCGGTCGTGTCAGAGCAGAGCAGCTGAAATTGAGCGCTCCCGAGACCGTAGGAAGCACGCTAGATTAATGCAACGCCTGCCGGATTCGTATGCATGCCGTCTATAGCGGTGGCGCAGAGCGAAAGCGTCGGTCGTGTCAGAGCAGTGCAGCTGAAATTGAGCGCTCCCGGGACCGTAGGAAGCACGCTAGATTAATGCAACGCCTGCCGGATTCGTATGCATGCCGTCTATAGCGGTGGCGCAGAGCGAAAGCTTCGGTCGTGTCAGAGCAGAGCAGCTGAAATTGAGCGCTCCCGAGACCGTAGGAAGCACGCTAGATTAATGCAACGCCTGCCGGATTCGTATGCATGCCGGCTATAGAGGCGGCGCAGAGCGAAAGCGTCGGTCGTGTCAGAGCAGTGCAGCTGAAATTGAGCGCTCCCGAGACCGTAGGAAGCACGCTTGATTAATGCAATGCCTGCCGGATTCGTATGCATGCCGTGTATAGCGGTGGCGCAGAGCGAAAGCGTCGGTCGTGTCAGAGCAGTGCAGCTGAAATTGAGCGCTCCCGAGACCGTAGGAAGCACGCTAGATTAATGCAACGCCTGCCGGATTCGTATGCATGCCGGCTATAGAGGCGGCGCAGAGCGAAAGCGTCGGTCGTGTCAGAGCAGTGCAGCTGAAATTGAGCGCTCCCGAGACCGTAGGAAGCACGCTTGATTAATGCAATGCCTGCCGGATTCGTATGCATGCCGTGTATAGCGGTGGCGCAGAGCGAAAGCTTCGGTCGTGTCAGAGCAGAGCAGCTGAAATTGAGCGCTCCCGAGACCGTAGGAAGCACGCTAGATTAATGCAACGCCTGCCGGATTCGTATGCATGCCGGCTATAGAGGCGGCGCAGAGCGAAAGCGTCGGTCGTGTCAGAGCAGTGCAGCTGAAATTGAGCGCTCCCGAGACCGTAGGAAGCACGCTAGATTAATGCAACGCCTGCCGGATTCGTATGCATGCCGTCTATAGCGGTGGCGCAGAGCGAAAGCTTCGGTCGTGTCAGAGCAGAGCAGCTGAAATTGAGCGCTCCCGAGACCGTAGGAAGCACGCTAGATTAATGCAACGCCTGCCGGATTCGTATGCATGCCGTGTATAGCGGTGGCGCAGAGCGAAAGCGTCGGTCGTGTCAGAGCAGTGCAGCTGAAATTGAGCGCTCCCGAGACCGTAGGAAGCACGCTAGATTAATGCAATGCCTGCCGGATTCGTATGCATGCCGGCTATAGAGGCGGCGCAGAGCGAAAGCTTCGGTCGTGTCAGAGCAGAGCAGCTGAAATTGAGCGCTCCCGAGACCGTAGGAAGCACGCTTGATTAATGCAACGCCTGGAGGATTCGTATGCATGCCGGCTATAGCGGTGGCGCAGAGCGAAAGCTTCGGTCGTGTCAGAGCAGTGCAGCTGAAATTGGGCGCTCCCGAGACCGTAGGAAGCACGCTAGATTAATGCAATGCCTGCCGGATTCGTATGCATGCCGTCTATAGCGGTGGCGCAGAGCGAAAGCGTCGGTCGTGTCAGAGCAGTGCAGCTGAAATTGAGCGCTCCCGAGACCGTAGGAAGCACGCTAGATTAATGCAACGCCTGCCGGATTCGTATGCATGCCGTCTATAGCGGTGGCGCAGAGCGAAAGCTTCGGTCGTGTCAGAGCAGAGCAGCTGAAATTGAGCGCTCCCGAGACCGTAGGAAGCACGCTAGATTAATGCAACGCCTGCCGGATTCGTATGCATGCCGTCTATAGCGGTGGCGCAGAGCGAAAGCTTCGGTCGTGTCAGAGCAGAGCAGCTGAAATTGAGCGCTCCCGAGACCGTAGGAAGCACGCTAGATTAATGCAATGCCTGCCGGATTCGTATGCATGCCGTCTATAGCGGTGGCGCAGAGCGAAAGCTTCGGTCGTGTCAGAGCAGAGCAGCTGAAATTGAGCGCTCCCGAGACCGTAGGAAGCACGCTAGATTAATGCAATGCCTGCCGGATTCGTATGCATGCCATCTATAGCGGTGGCGCAGAGCGAAAGCTTCGGTCGTGTCAGAGCCGTGCAGCTGAAATTGGGCGCTCCCGAGACCGTAGGAAGCACGCTAGATTAATGCAATGCCTGCCGGATTCGTATGCATGCCGTCTATAGCGGTGGCGCAGAGCGAAAGCTTCGGTCGTGTCAGAGCAGAGCAGCTGAAATTGAGCGCTCCCGAGACCGTAGGAAGCACGCTAGATTAATGCAATGCCTGCCGGATTCGTATGCATGCCGTCTATAGCGGTGGCGCAGAGCGAAAGCTTCGGTCGTGTCAGAGCCGTGCAGCTGAAATTGAGCGCTCCCGAGACCGTAGGAAGCACGCTAGATTAATGCAATGCCTGCCGGATTCGTATGCATGCCGTCTATAGCGGTGGCGCAGAGCGAAAGCTTCGGTCGTGTCAGAGCAGAGCAGCTGAAATTGAGCGCTCCCGAGACCGTAGGAAGCACGCTAGATTAATGCAATGCCTGCCGGATTCGTATGCATGCCGTCTATAGCGGTGGCGCAGAGCGAAAGCTTCGGTCGTGTCAGAGCAGAGCAGCTGAAATTGAGCGCTCCCGAGACCGTAGGAAGCACGCTAGATTAATGCAATGCCTGCCGGATTCGTATGCATGCCGTCTATAGCGGTGGCGCAGAGCGAAAGCTTCGGTCGTGTCAGAGCCGTGCAGCTGAAATTGGGCGCTCCCGAGACCGTAGGAAGCACGCTAGATTAATGCAATGCCTGCCGGATTCGTATGCATGCCGTCTATAGCGGTGGCGCAGAGCGAAAGCTTCGGTCGTGTCAGAGCAGAGCAGCTGAAATTGAGCGCTCCCGAGACCGTAGGAAGCACGCTAGATTTATGCAACGCCTGCCGGATTCGTATGCATGCCGTGTATAGCGGTGGCGCAGAGCGAAAGCGTCGGTCGTGTCAGAGCAGTGCAGCTGAAATTGAGCGCTCCCGAGACCGTAGGAAGCACGCTAGATTAATGCAACGCCTGCCGGATTCGTATGCATGCCGGCTATAGAGGCGGCGCAGAGCGAAAGCTTCGGTCGTGTCAGAGCAGAGCAGCTGAAATTGAGCGCTCCCGAGACCGTAGGAAGCACGCTTGATTAATGCAACGCCTGCCGGATTCGTATGCATGCCGTGTATAGCGGTGGCGCAGAGCGAAAGCGTCGGTCGTGTCAGAGCAGTGCAGCTGAAATTGAGCGCTCCCGAGACCGTAGGAAGCACGCTAGATTAATGCAACGCCTGCCGGATTCGTATGCATGCCGTCTATAGCGGTGGCGCAGAGCGAAAGCTTCGGTCGTGTCAGAACAGAGCAGCTGAAATTGAGCGCTCCCGAGACCGTAGGAAGCACGCTAGATTAATGCAACGCCTGCCGGATTCGTATGCATGCCGTGTATAGCGGTGGCGCAGAGCGAAAGCGTCGGTCGTGTCAGAGCAGTGCAGCTGAAATTGAGCGCTCCCGAGACCGTAGGAAGCACGCTAGATTAATGCAATGCCTGCCGGATTCGTATGCATGCCGGCTATAGAGGCGGCGCAGAGCGAAAGCTTCGGTCGTGTCAGAGCAGAGCAGCTGAAATTGAGCGCTCCCGAGACCGTAGGAAGCACGCTTGATTAATGCAACGCCTGCCGGATTCGTATGCATGCCGGCTATAGCGGTGGCGCAGAGCGAAAGCTTCGGTCGTGTCAGAGCAGTGCAGCTGAAATTGGGCGCTCCCGAGACCGTAGGAAGCACGCTTGATTAATGCAACGCCTGCCGGATTCGTATGCATGCCGTCTATAGCGGTGGCGCAGAGCGAAAGCGTCGGTCGTGTCAGAGCAGTGCAGCTGAAATTGAGCGCTCCCGAGACCGTAGGAAGCACGCTAGATTAATGCAACGCCTGCCGGATTCGTATGCATGCCGTGTATAGCGGTGGCGCAGAGCGAAAGCGTCGGTCGTGTCAGAGCAGTGCAGCTGAAATTGAGCGCTCCCGAGACCGTAGGAAGCACGCTAGATTAATGCAATGCCTGCCGGATTCGTATGCATGCCGGCTATAGAGGCGGCGCAGAGCGAAAGCTTCGGTCGTGTCAGAGCAGAGCAGCTGAAATTGAGCGCTCCCGAGACCGTAGGAAGCACGCTTGATTTTTGCAACGCCTGGAGGATTCGTATGCATGCCGGCTATAGCGGTGGCGCAGAGCGAAAGCTTCGGTCGTGTCAGAGCAGTGCAGCTGAAATTGGGCGCTCCCGAGACCGTAGGAAGCACGCTAGATTAATGCAATGCCTGCCGGATTCGTATGCATGCCGTCTATAGCGGTGGCGCAGAGCGAAAGCGTCGGTCGTGTCAGAGCAGTGCAGCTGAAATTGAGCGCTCCCGAGACCGTAGGAAGCACGCTAGATTAAAGCAACGCCTGCCGGATTCGTATGCATGCCGAGTATAGCGGTGGCGCAGAGCGAAAGCTTCGGTCGTGTCAGAGCAGTGCAGCTGAAATTGAGCGCTCCCGAGACCGTAGGAAGCACGCTAGATTAAAGCAACGCCTGCCGGATTCGTATGCATGCCGTGTATAGCGGTGGCGCAGAGCGAAAGCGTCGGTCGTGTCAGAGCAGTGCAGCTGAAATTGAGCGCTCCCGAGACCGTAGGAAGCACGCTAGATTAAAGCAACGCCTGCCGGATTCGTATGCATGCCGTCTATAGCGGTGGCGCAGAGCGAAAGCTTCGGTCGTGTCAGAGCAGAGCAGCTGAAATTGAGCGCTCCCGAGACCGTAGGAAGCACGCTAGATTAATGCAACGCCTGCCGGATTCGTATGCATGCCGTGTATAGCGGTGGCGCAGAGCGAAAGCGTCGGTCGTGTCAGAGCAGTGCAGCTGAAATTGAGCGCTCCCGAGACCGTAGGAAGCACGCTAGATTAATGCAATGCCTGCCGGATTCGTATGCATGCCGGCTATAGAGGCGGCGCAGAGCGAAAGCTTCGGTCGTGTCAGAGCAGAGCAGCTGAAATTGAGCGCTCCCGAGACCGTAGGAAGCACGCTAGATTAATGCAATGCCTGCCGGATTCGTATGCATGCCGGCTATAGCGGTGGCGCAGAGCGAAAGCTTCGGTCGTGTCAGAGCAGTGCAGCTGAAATTGGGCGCTCCCGAGACCGTAGGAAGCACGCTAGATTAATGCAATGCCTGCCGGATTCGTATGCATGCCGTCTATAGCGGTGGCGCAGAGCGAAACTGTCGGTCGTGTCAGAGCAGTGCAGCTGAAATTGAGCGCTCCCGAGACCGTAGGAAGCACGCTAGATTAATGCAACGCCTGCCGGATTCGTATGCATGCCGTCTATAGCGGTGGCGCAGAGGGAAAGCTTCGGTCGTGTCTGAGCAGAGCAGCTGAAATTGAGCGCTCCCGAGACCGTAGGAAGCACGCTAGATTAATGCAACGCCTGCCGGATTCGTATGCATGCCGTCTATAGCGGTGGCGCAGAGCGAAAGCTTCGGTCGTGTCAGAGCAGAGCAGCTGAAATTGAGCGCTCCCGAGACCGTAGGAAGCACGCTAGATTAATGCAATGCCTGCCGGATTCGTATGCATGCCGTCTATAGCGGTGGCGCAGAGCGAAAGCTTCGGTCGTGTCAGAGCAGAGCAGCTGAAATTGAGCGCTCCCGAGACCGTAGGAAGCACGCTAGATTAATGCAACGCCTGCCGGATTCGTATGCATGCCGTCTATAGCGGTGGCGCAGAGCGAAAGCTTCGGTCGTGTCAGAGCAGAGCAGCTGAAATTGAGCGCTCCCGAGACCGTAGGAAGCACGCTAGATTAATGCAATGCCTGCCGGATTCGTATGCATGCCGTCTATAGCGGTGGCGCAGAGCGAAAGCTTCGGTCGTGTCAGAGCAGAGCAGCTGAAATTGAGCGCTCCCGAGACCGTAGGAAGCACGCTAGATTAATGCAATGCCTGCCGGATTCGTATGCATGCCGTCTATAGCGGTGGCGCAGAGCGAAAGCTTCGGTCGTGTCAGAGCAGTGCAGCTGAAATTGAGCGCTCCCGAGACCGTAGGAAGCACGCTAGATTAATGCAACGCCTGCCGGATTCGTATGCATGCCGTCTATAGCGGTGGCGCAGAGCGAAAGCTTCGGTCGTGTCAGAGCAGAGCAGCTGAAATTGAGCGCTCCCGAGACCGTAGGAAGCACGCTAGATTAATGCAACGCCTGCCGGATTCGTATGCATGCCGTCTATAGCGGTGGCGCAGAGCGAAAGCTTCGGTCGTGTCAGAGCAGAGCAGCTGAAATTGAGCGCTCCCGAGACCGTAGGAAGCACGCTAGATTAATGCAACGCCTGCCGGATTCGTATGCATGCCGTCTATAGCGGTGGCGCAGAGCGAAAGCTTCGGTCGTGTCAGAGCAGTGCTGCTGAAATTGAGCGCTCCCGAGACCGTAGGAAGCACGCTAGATTAATGCAACGCCTGCCGGATTCGTATGCATGCCGTCTATAGCGGTGGCGCTGAGCGAAAGCTTCGGTCGTGTCAGAGCAGTGCAGCTGAAATTGAGCGCTCCCGAGACCGTAGGAAGCACGCTAGATTAATGCAATGCCTGCCGGATTCGTATGCATGCCGTCTATAGCGGTGGCGCAGAGCGAAAGCGTCGGTCGTGTCAGAGCAGTGCAGCTGAAATTGAGCGCTCCCGAGACCGTAGGAAGCACGCTAGATTAATGCAACGCCTGCCGGATTCGTATGCATGCCGTCTATAGCGGTGGCGCAGAGCGAAAGCGTCGCTCGTGTCAGAGCAGTGCAGCTGAAATTGAGCGCTCCCGAGACCGTAGGAAGCACGCTAGATTAATGCAACGCCTGCCGGATTCGTATGCATGCCGTCTATAGCGGTGGCGCAGAGCGAAAGCTTCGGTCGTGTCAGAGCAGTGCAGCTGAAATTGAGCGCTCCCGAGACCGTAGGAAGCACGCTAGATTAATGCAACGCCTGCCGGATTCGTATGCATGCCGTCTATAGCGGTGGCGCAGAGCGAAAGCTTCGGTCGTGTCAGAGCAGTGCAGCTGAAATTGAGCGCTCCCGAGACCGTAGGAAGCACGCTAGATTAATGCAACGCCTGCCGGATTCGTATGCATGCCGTCTATAGCGGTGGCGCAGAGCGAAAGCTTCGGTCGTGTCAGAGCAGTGCAGCTGAAATTGAGCGCTCCCGAGACCGTAGGAAGCACGCTAGATTAATGCAACGCCTGCCGGATTCGTATGCATGCCGGCTATAGCGGTGGCGCAGAGCGAAAGCTTCGGTCGTGTCAGAGCAGTGCAGCTGAAATTGGGCGCTCCCGAGACCGTAGGAAGCACGCTAGATTAATGCAATGCCTGCCGGATTCGTATGCATGCCGTCTATAGCGGTGGCGCAGAGCGAAAGCGTCGGTCGTGTCAGAGCAGAGCAGCTGAAATTGAGCGCTCCCGAGACCGTAGGAAGCACGCTAGATTAATGCAACGCCTGCCGGATTCGTATGCATGCCGTCTATAGCGGTGGCGCAGAGCGAAAGCGTCGGTCGTGTCAGAGCAGTGCAGCTGAAATTGGGCGCTCCCGAGACCGTAGGAAGCACGCTAGATTAATGGAACGCCTGCCGGATTCGTATGCATGCCGTCTATAGCGGTGGCGCAGAGCGAAAGCGTCGGTCGTGTCAGAGCAGTGCAGCTGAAATTGGGCGCTCCCGAGACCGTAGGAAGCACGCTAGATTAATGCAATGCCTGCCGGATTCGTATGCATGCCGTCTATAGCGGTGGCGCAGAGCGACAGCTTCGGTCGTGTCAGAGCAGAGCAGCTGAAATTGAGCGCTCCCGAGACCGTAGGAAGCACGCTAGATTAATGCAACGCCTGCCGGATTCGTATGCATGCCGTCTATAGCGGTGGCGCAGAGCGAAAGCTTCGGTCGTGTCAGAGCAGAGCAGCTGAAATTGAGCGCTCCCGAGACCGTAGGAAGCACGCTAGATTAATGCAACGCCTGCCGGATTCGTATGCATGCCGTCTATAGCGGTGGCGCAGAGCGAAAGCGTCGGTCGTGTCAGAGCAGTGCAGCTGAAATTGGGCGCTCCCGAGACCGTAGGAAGCACGCTAGATTAATGCAACGCCTGCCGGATTCGTATGCATGCCGGCTATAGCGGTGGCGCAGAGCGAAAGCTTCGGTCGTGTCAGAGCAGTGCAGCTGAAATTGGGCGCTCCCGAGACCGTAGGAAGCACGCTAGATTAATGCAACGCCTGCCGGATTCGTATGCATGCCGGCTATAGCGGTGGCGCAGAGCGAAAGCGTCGGTCGTGTCAGAGCAGAGCAGCTGAAATTGAGCGCTCCCGAGACCGTAGGAAGCACGCTAGATTAATGCAATGCCTGCCGGATTCGTATGCATGCCGGCTATAGCGGTGGCGCAGAGCGAAAGCTTCGGTCGTGTCAGAGCAGTGCAGCTGAAATTGAGCGCTCCCGAGACCGTAGGAAGCACGCTAGATTAATGCAACGCCTGCCGGATTCGTATGCATGCCGGCTATAGCGGTGGCGCAGAGCGAAAGCGTCGGTCGTGTCAGAGCAGAGCAGCTGAAATTGAGCGCTCCCGAGACCGTAGGAAGCACGCTAGATTAATGCAACGCCTGCCGGATTCGTATGCATGCCGGCTATAGCGGTGGCGCAGAGCGAAAGCTTCGGTCGTGTCAGAGCAGTGCAGCTGAAATTGGGCGCTCCCGAGACCGTAGGAAGCACGCTAGATTAATGCAACGCCTGCCGGATTCGTATGCATGCCGGCTATAGCGGTGGCGCAGAGCGAAAGCTTCGGTCGTGTCAGAGCAGTGCAGCTGAAATTGGGCGCTCCCGAGACCGTAGGAAGCACGCTAGATTAATGCAACGCCTGCCGGATTCGTATGCATGCCGGCTATAGCGGTGGCGCAGAGCGAAAGCGTCGGTCGTGTCAGAGCAGAGCAGCTGAAATTGAGCGCTCCCGAGACCGTAGGAAGCACGCTAGATTAATGCAATGCCTGCCGGATTCGTATGCATGCCGGCTATAGCGGTGGCGCAGAGCGAAAGCTTCGGTCGTGTCAGAGCAGTGCAGCTGAAATTGAGCGCTCCCGAGACCGTAGGAAGCACGCTAGATTAATGCAACGCCTGCCGGATTCGTATGCATGCCGGCTATAGCGGTGGCGCAGAGCGAAAGCGTCGGTCGTGTCAGAGCAGAGCAGCTGAAATTGAGCGCTCCCGAGACCGTAGGAAGCACGCTAGATTAATGCAACGCCTGCCGGCTATAGCGGTGGCGCAGAGCGAAAGCTTCGGTCGTGTCAGAGCAGTGCAGCTGAAATTGAGCGCTCCCGAGACCGTAGGAAGCACGCTAGATTAATGCAACGCCTGCCGGATTCGTATGCATGCCGGCTATAGCGGTGGCGCAGAGCGAAAGCGTCGGTCGTGTCAGAGCAGAGCAGCTGAAATTGAGCGCTCCCGAGACCGTAGGAAGCACGCTAGATTAATGCAACGCCTGCCGGCTATAGCGGTGGCGCAGAGCGAAAGCTTCGGTCGTGTCAGAGCAGTGCAGCTGAAATTGAGCGCTCCCGAGACCGTAGGAAGCACGCTAGATTAATGCAACGCCTGCCGGATTCGTATGCATGCCGGCTATAGCGGTGGCGCAGAGCGAAAGCGTCGGTCGTGTCAGAGCAGAGCAGCTGAAATTGAGCGCTCCCGAGACCGTAGGAAGCACGCTAGATTAATGCAATGCCTGCCGGCTATAGCGGTGGCGCAGAGCGAAAGCTTCGGTCGTGTCAGAGCAGTGCAGCTGAAATTGGGCGCTCCCGAGACCGTAGGAAGCACGCTAGATTAATGCAATGCCTGCCGGATTCGTATGCATGCCGGCTATAGCGGTGGCGCAGAGCGAAAGCGTCGGTCGTGTCAGAGCAGAGCAGCTGAAATTGAGCGCTCCCGAGACCGTAGGAAGCACGCTAGATTAATGCAACGCCTGCCGGCTTCGTATGCATGCCGTCTATAGCGGTGGCGCAGAGCGAAAGCTTCGGTCGTGTCAGAGCAGAGCAGCTGAAATTGAGCGCTCCCGAGACCGTAGGAAGCACGCTAGATTAATGCAACGCCTGCCGGCTTCGTATGCATGCCGTCTATAGCGGTGGCGCAGAGCGAAAGCGTCGGTCGTGTCAGAGCAGTGCAGCTGAAATTGGGCGCTCCCGAGACCGTAGGAAGCACGCTAGATTAATGCAATGCCTGCCGGATTCGTATGCATGCCGTCTATAGCGGTGGCGCAGAGCGAAAGCTTCGGTCGTGTCAGAGCAGAGCAGCTGAAATTGAGCGCTCCCGAGACCGTAGGAAGCACGCTAGATTAATGCAACGCCTGCCGGCTTCGTATGCATGCCGTCTATAGCGGTGGCGCAGAGCGAAAGCGTCGGTCGTGTCAGAGCAGAGCAGCTGAAATTGAGCGCTCCCGAGACCGTAGGAAGCACGCTAGATTAATGCAACGCCTGCCGGCTTCGTATGCATGCCGTCTATAGCGGTGGCGCAGAGCGAAAGCGTCGGTCGTGTCAGAGCAGTGCAGCTGAAATTGGGCGCTCCCGAGACCGTAGGAAGCACGCTAGATTAATGCAATGCCTGCCGGATTCGTATGCATGCCGGCTATAGCGGTGGCGCAGAGCGAAAGCTTCGGTCGTGTCAGAGCAGTGCAGCTGAAATTGGGCGCTCCCGAGACCGTAGGAAGCACGCTAGATTAATGCAATGCCTGCCGGATTCGTATGCATGCCGGCTATAGCGGTGGCGCAGAGCGAAAGCGTCGGTCGTGTCAGAGCAGAGCAGCTGAAATTGAGCGCTCCCGAGACCGTAGGAAGCACGCTAGATTAATGCAACGCCTGCCGGCTTCGTATGCATGCCGTCTATAGCGGTGGCGCAGAGCGAAAGCTTCGGCCGTGTCAGAGCAGTGCAGCTGAAATTGGGCGCTCCCGAGACCGTAGGAAGCACGCTAGATTAATGCAATGCCTGCCGGATTCGTATGCATGCCGTCTATAGCGGTGGCGCAGAGCGAAAGCGTCGGTCGTGTCAGAGCAGTGCAGCTGAAATTGGGCGCTCCCGAGACCGTAGGAAGCACGCTAGATTAATGCAATGCCTGCCGGATTCGTATGCATGCCGGCTATAGCGGTGGCGCAGAGCGAAAGCGTCGGTCGTGTCAGAGCAGTGCAGCTGAAATTGGGCGCTCCCGAGACCGTAGGAAGCACGCTAGATTAATGCAATGCCTGCCGAATTCGTATGCATGCCGGCTATAGCGGTGGCGCAGAGCGAAAGCGTCGGTCGTGTCAGAGCAGAGCAGCTGAAATTGAGCGCTCCCGAGACCGTAGGAAGAACGCTAGATTAATGCAACGCCTGCCGGCTTCGTATGCATGCCGTCTATAGCGGTGGCGCAGAGCGAAAGCTTCGGTCGTGTCAGAGCAGAGCAGCTGAAATTGAGCGCTCCCGAGACCGTAGGAAGCACGCTAGATTAATGCAACGCCTGCCGGATTCGTATGCATGCCGTCTATAGCGGTGGCGCAGAGCGAAAGCGTCGGTCGTGTCAGAGCAGTGCAGCTGAAATTGGGCGCTCCCGAGACCGTAGGAAGCACGCTAGATTAATGCAACGCCTGCCGGATTCATATGCATGCCGTCTATAGCGGTGGCGCAGAGCGAAAGCGTCGGTCGTGTCAGAGCAGTGCAGCTGAAATTGGGCGCTCCCGAGACCGTAGGAAGCACGCTAGATTAATGCAATGCCTGCCGGATTCGTATGCATGCCGGCTATAGCGGTGGCGCAGAGCGAAAGCGTCGGTCGTGTCAGAGCAGAGCAGCTGAAATTGAGCGCTCCCGAGACCGTAGGAAGCACGCTAGATTAATGCAATGCCTGCCGGATTCGTATGCATGCCGGCTATAGCGGTGGCGCAGAGCGAAAGCTTCGGTCGTGTCAGAGCAGTGCAGCTGAAATTGGGCGCTCCCGAGACCGTAGGAAGCACGCTAGATTAATGCAACGCCTGCCGGATTCATATGCATGCCGTCTATAGCGGTGCCGCAGAGCGAAAGCGTCGGTCGTGTCAGAGCAGTGCAGCTGAAATTGGGCGCTCCCGAGACCGTAGGAAGCACGCTAGATTAATGCAACGCCTGCCGGATTCGTATGCATGCCGGCTATAGCGGTGGCGCAGAGCGAAAGCGTCGGTCGTGTCAGAGCAGAGCAGCTGAAATTGAGCGCTCCCGAGACCGTAGGAAGCACGCTAGATTAATGCAATGCCTGCCGGATTCGTATGCATGCCGGCTATAGCGGTGGCGCAGAGCGAAAGCGTCGGTCGTGTCAGAGCAGAGCAGCTGAAATTGAGCGCTCCCGAGACCGTAGGAAGCACGCTAGATTAATGCAATGCCTGCCGGATTCGTATGCATGCCGGCTATAGCGGTGGCGCAGAGCGAAAGCGTCGGTCGTGTCAGAGCAGAGCAGCTGAAATTGAGCGCTCCCGAGACCGTAGGAAGCACGCTAGATTAATGCAATGCCTGCCGGATTCGTATGCATGCCGGCTATAGCGGTGGCGCAGAGCGAAAGCGTCGGTCGTGTCAGAGCAGAGCAGCTGAAATTGAGCGCTCCCGAGACCGTAGGAAGCACGCTAGATTAATGCAATGCCTGCCGGATTCGTATGCATGCCGGCTATAGCGGTGGCGCAGAGCGAAAGCGTCGGTCGTGTCAGAGCAGAGCAGCTGAAATTGAGCGCTCCCGAGACCGTAGGAAGCACGCTAGATTAATGCAATGCCTGCCGGATTCGTATGCATGCCGGCTATAGCGGTGGCGCAGAGCGAAAGCGTCGGTCGTGTCAGAGCAGAGCAGCTGAAATTGAGCGCTCCCGAGACCGTAGGAAGCACGCTAGATTAATGCAATGCCTGCCGGATTCGTATGCATGCCGGCTATAGCGGTGGCGCAGAGCGAAAGCGTCGGTCGTGTCAGAGCAGAGCAGCTGAAATTGAGCGCTCCCGAGACCGTAGGAAGCACGCTAGATTAATGCAATGCCTGCCGGATTCGTATGCATGCCGGCTATAGCGGTGGCGCAGAGCGAAAGCGTCGGTCGTGTCAGAGCAGAGCAGCTGAAATTGAGCGCTCCCGAGACCGTAGGAAGCACGCTAGATTAATGCAATGCCTGCCGGATTCGTATGCATGCCGGCTATAGCGGTGGCGCAGAGCGAAAGCGTCGGTCGTGTCAGAGCAGAGCAGCTGAAATTGAGCGCTCCCGAGACCGTAGGAAGCACGCTAGATTAATGCAATGCCTGCCGGATTCGTATGCATGCCGGCTATAGCGGTGGCGCAGAGCGAAAGCGTCGGTCGTGTCAGAGCAGTGCAGCTGAAATTGGGCGCTCCCGAGACCGTAGGAAGCACGCTAGATTAATGCAACGCCTGCCGGATTCGTATGCATGCCGGCTATAGCGGTGGCGCAGAGCGAAAGCGTCGGTCGTGTCAGAGCAGAGCAGCTGAAATTGAGCGCTCCCGAGACCGTAGGAAGCACGCTAGATTAATGCAATGCCTGCCGGATTCGTATGCATGCCGGCTATAGCGGTGGCGCAGAGCGAAAGCGTCGGTCGTGTCAGAGCAGAGCAGCTGAAATTGGGCGCTCCCGAGACCGTAGGAAGCACGCTAGATTAATGCAACGCCTGCCGGATTCGTATGCATGCCGGCTATAGCGGTGGCGCAGAGCGAAAGCGTCGGTCGTGTCAGAGTAGTGCAGCTGAAATTGAGCGCTCCCGAGACCGTAGGAAGCACGCTAGATTAATGCAACGCCTGCCGGATTCGTATGCATGCCGTCTATAGCGGTGGCGCAGAGCGAAAGCGTCGGTCGTGTCAGAGCAGTGCAGCTGAAATTGAGCGCTCCCGAGACAGTAGGAAGCACGCTAGATTAATGCAATGCCTGCCGGATTCATATGCATGCCGTCTATAGCGGTGGCGCAGAGCGAAAGCGTCGGTCGTGTCAGAGCAGTGCAGCTGAAATTGAGCGCTCCCGAGACCGTAGGAAGCACGCTAGATTAATGCAACGCCTGCCGGCTTCGTATGCATGCCGTCTATAGCGGTGGCGCAGAGCGAAAGCTTCGGTCGTGTCAGAGCAGTGCAGCTGAAATTGGGCGCTCCCGAGACCGTAGGAAGCACGCTAGATTAATGCAATGCCTGCCGGATTCGTATGCATGCCGTCTATAGCGGTGGCGCAGAGCGAAAGCTTCGGTCGTGTCAGAGCAGAGCAGCTGAAATTGAGCGCTCCCGAGACCGTAGGAAGCACGCTAGATTAATGCAATGCCTGCCGGATTCGTATGCATGCCGTCTATAGCGGTGGCGCAGAGCGAAAGCGTCGGTCGTGTCAGAGCAGTGCAGCTGAAATTGAGCGCTCCCGAGACCGTAGGAAGCACGCTAGATTAATGCAATGCCTGCCGGATTCGTATGCATGCCGTCTATAGCGGTGGCGCAGAGCGAAAGCTTCGGTCGTGTCAGAGCAGAGCAGCTGAAATTGAGCGCTCCCGAGACCGTAGGAAGCACGCTAGATTAATGCAATGCCTGCCGGATTCGTATGCATGCCGTCTATAGCGGTGGCGCAGAGCGAAAGCTTCGGTCGTGTCAGAGCAGTGCAGCTGAAATTGGGCGCAACCGAGACCGTAGGAAGCACGCTAGATTAATGCAATGCCTGCCGGATTCGTATGCATGCCGTCTATAGCGGTGGCGCAGAGCGAAAGCTTCGGTCGTGTCAGAGCAGAGCAGCTGAAATTGAGCGCTCCCGAGACCGTAGGAAGCACGCTAGATTAATGCAATGCCTGCCGGATTCGTATGCATGCCGTCTATAGCGGTGGCGCAGAGCGAAAGCGTCGGTCGTGTCAGAGCAGTGCAGCTGAAATTGAGCGCTCCCGAGACCGTAGGAAGCACGCTAGATTAATGCAATGCCTGCCGGATTCGTATGCATGCCGTCTATAGCGGTGGCGCAGAGCGAAAGCGTCGGTCGTGTCAGAGCAGTGCTGCTGAAATTGGGCGCTCCCGAGACCGTAGGAAGCACGCTAGATTAATGCAATGCCTGCCGGATTCGTATGCATGCCGTCTATAGCGGTGGCGCAGAGCGAAAGCGTCGGTCGTGTCAGAGCAGTGCAGCTGAAATTGAGCGCTCCCGAGACCGTAGGAAGCACGCTAGATTAATGCAACGCCTGCCGGATTCGTATGCATGCCGTCTATAGCGGTGGCGCAGAGCGAAAGCTTCGGTCGTGTCAGAGCAGTGCAGCTGAAATTGGGCGCTCCCGAGACCGTAGGAAGCACGCTAGATTAATGCAATGCCTGCCGGATTCGTATGCATGCCGTCTATAGCGGTGGCGCAGAGCGAAAGCGTCGGTCGTGTCAGAGCAGAGCAGCTGAAATTGGGCGCTCCCGAGACCGTAGGAAGCACGCTAGATTAATGCAATGCCTGCCGGATTCGTATGCATGCCGTCTATAGCGGTGGCGCAGAGCGAAAGCGTCGGTCGTGTCAGAGCAGTGCAGCTGAAATTGGGCGCTCCCGAGACCGTAGGAAGCACGCTAGATTAATGCAATGCCTGCCGGATTCGTATGCATGCCGGCTATAGCGGTGGCGCAGAGCGAAAGCTTCGGTCGTGTCAGAGCAGTGCAGCTGAAATTGGGCGCTCCCGAGACCGTAGGAAGCACGCTAGATTAATGCAACGCCTGCCGGATTCGTATGCATGCCGGCTATAGCGGTGGCGCAGAGCGAAAGCGTCGGTCGTGTCAGAGCAGTGCAGCTGAAATTGAGCGCTCCCGAGACCGTAGGAAGCACGCTAGATTAATGCAACGCCTGCCGGATTCGTATGCATGCCGTCTATAGCGGTGGCGCAGAGCGAAAGCTTCGGTCGTGTCAGAGCAGTGCAGCTGAAATTGAGCGCTCCCGAGACCGTAGGAAGCACGTTAGATTAATGCAACGCCTGCCGGATTCGTATGCATGCCGTCTATAGCGGTGGCGCAGAGCGAAAGCGTCGGTCGTGTCAGAGCAGTGCAGCTGAAATTGGGCGCTCCCGAGACCGTAGGAAGCACGCTAGATTAATGCAATGCCTGCCGGATTCGTATGCATGCCGTCTATAGCGGTGGCGCAGAGCGAAAGCTTCGGTCGTGTCAGAGCAGAGCAGCTGAAATTGAGCGCTCCCGAGACCGTAGGAAGCACGTTAGATTAATGCAACGCCTGCCGGATTCGTATGCATGCCGTCTATAGCGGTGGCGCAGAGCGAAAGCTTCGGTCGTGTCAGAGCAGTGCAGCTGAAATTGAGCGCTCCCGAGACCGTAGGAAGCACGCTAGATTAATGCAACGCCTGCCGGATTCGTATGCATGCCGGCTATAGCGGTGGCGCAGAGCGAAAGCTTCGGTCGTGTCAGAGCAGTGCAGCTGAAATTGGGCGCTCCCGAGACCGTAGGAAGCACGCTAGATTAATGCAACGCCTGCCGGATTCATATGCATGCCGTCTATAGCGGTGGCGCAGAGCGAAAGCGTCGGTCGTGTCAGAGCAGTGCAGCTGAAATTGGGCGCTCCCGAGACCGTAGGAAGCACGCTAGATTAATGCAATGCCTGCCGGATTCGTATGCATGCCGGCTATAGCGGTGGCGCAGAGCGAAAGCTTCGGTCGTGTCAGAGCAGTGCAGCTGAAATTGGGCGCTCCCGAGACCGTAGGAAGCACGCTAGATTAATGCAACGCCTGCCGGATTCATATGCATGCCGTCTATAGCGGTGGCGCAGAGCGAAAGCGTCGGTCGTGTCAGAGCAGTGCAGCTGAAATTGGGCGCTCCCGAGACCGTAGGAAGCACGCTAGATTAATGCAACGCCTGCCGGATTCGTATGCATGCCGGCTATAGCGGTGGCGCAGAGCGAAAGCTTCGGTCGTGTCAGAGCAGTGCAGCTGAAATTGGGCGCTCCCGAGACCGTAGGAAGCACGCTAGATTAATGCAACGCCTGCCGGATTCATATGCATGCCGTCTATAGCGGTGGCGCAGAGCGAAAGCGTCGGTCGTGTCAGAGCAGTGCAGCTGAAATTGGGCGCTCCCGAGACCGTAGGAAGCACGCTAGATTAATGCAACGCCTGCCGGATTCATATGCATGCCGTCTATAGCGGTGGCGCAGAGCGAAAGCGTCGGTCGTGTCAGAGCAGTGCAGCTGAAATTGGGCGCTCCCGAGACCGTAGGAAGCACGCTAGATTAATGCAACGCCTGCCGGATTCATATGCATGCCGTCTATAGCGGTGGCGCAGAGCGAAAGCGTCGGTCGTGTCAGAGCAGTGCAGCTGAAATTGGGCGCTCCCGAGACCGTAGGAAGCACGCTAGATTAATGCAATGCCTGCCGGATTCGTATGCATGCCGGCTATAGCGGTGGCGCAGAGCGAAAGCTTCGGTCGTGTCAGAGCAGTGCAGCTGAAATTGGGCGCTCCCGAGACCGTAGGAAGCACGCTAGATTAATGCAATGCCTGCCGGATTCGTATGCATGCCGGCTATAGCGGTGGCGCAGAGCGAAAGCGTCGGTCGTGTCAGAGCAGTGCAGCTGAAATTGGGCGCTCCCGAGACCGTAGGAAGCACGCTAGATTAATGCAATGCCTGCCGGATTCATATGCATGCCGTCTATAGCGGTGGCGCAGAGCGAAAGCGTCGGTCGTGTCAGAGCAGTGCAGCTGAAATTGGGCGCTCCCGAGACCGTAGGAAGCACGCTAGATTAATGCAACGCCTGCCGGATTCATATGCATGCCGTCTATAGCGGTGGCGCAGAGCGAAAGCGTCGGTCGTGTCAGAGCAGAGCAGCTGAAATTGGGCGCTCCCGAGACCGTAGGAAGCACGCTAGATTAATGCAACGCCTGCCGGATTCGTATGCATGCCGGCTATAGCGGTGGCGCAGAGCGAAAGCGTCGGTCGTGTCAGAGCAGAGCAGCTGAAATTGAGCGCTCCCGAGACCGTAGGAAGCACGCTAGATTAATGCAATGCCTGCCGGATTCGTATGCATGCCGGCTATAGCGGTGGCGCAGAGCGAAAGCGTCGGTCGTGTCAGAGCAGAGCAGCTGAAATTGAGCGCTCCCGAGACCGTAGGAAGCACGCTAGATTAATGCAATGCCTGCCGGATTCGTATGCATGCCGGCTATAGCGGTGGCGCAGAGCGAAAGCGTCGGTCGTGTCAGAGCAGAGCAGCTGAAATTGAGCGCTCCCGAGACCGTAGGAAGCACGCTAGATTAATGCAATGCCTGCCGGATTCGTATGCATGCCGGCTATAGCGGTGGCGCAGAGCGAAAGCGTCGGTCGTGTCAGAGCAGAGCAGCTGAAATTGAGCGCTCCCGAGACCGTAGGAAGCACGCTAGATTAATGCAATGCCTGCCGGATTCGTATGCATGCCGGCTATAGCGGTGGCGCAGAGCGAAAGCGTCGGTCGTGTCAGAGCAGAGCAGCTGAAATTGAGCGCTCCCGAGACCGTAGGAAGCACGCTAGATTAATGCAATGCCTGCCGGATTCGTATGCATGCCGGCTATAGCGGTGGCGCAGAGCGAAAGCGTCGGTCGTGTCAGAGCAGTGCAGCTGAAATTGGGCGCTCCCGAGACCGTAGGAAGCACGCTAGATTAATGCAACGCCTGCCGGATTCGTATGCATGCCGGCTATAGCGTGGCGCAGAGCGAAAGCGTCGGTCGTGTCAGAGCAGAGCAGCTGAAATTGAGCGCTCCCGAGACCGTAGGAAGCACGCTAGATTAATGCAATGCCTGCCGGATTCGTATGCATGCCGGCTATAGCGGTGGCGCAGAGCGAAAGCGTCGGTCGTGTCAGAGCAGAGCAGCTGAAATTGGGCGCTCCCGAGACCGTAGGAAGCACGCTAGATTAATGCAACGCCTGCCGGATTCGTATGCATGCCGGCTATAGCGGTGGCGCAGAGCGAAAGCGTCGGTCGTGTCAGAGTAGTGCAGCTGAAATTGAGCGCTCCCGAGACCGTAGGAAGCACGCTAGATTAATGCAACGCCTGCCGGATTCGTATGCATGCCGTCTATAGCGGTGGCGCAGAGCGAAAGCGTCGGTCGTGTCAGAGCAGTGCAGCTGAAATTGAGCGCTCCCGAGACCGTAGGAAGCACGCTAGATTAATGCAATGCCTGCCGGATTCATATGCATGCCGTCTATAGCGGTGGCGCAGAGCGAAAGCGTCGGTCGTGTCAGAGCAGTGCAGCTGAAATTGAGCGCTCCCGAGACCGTAGGAAGCACGCTAGATTAATGCAACGCCTGCCGGCTTCGTATGCATGCCGTCTATAGCGGTGGCGCAGAGCGAAAGCTTCGGTCGTGTCAGAGCAGTGCAGCTGAAATTGGGCGCTCCCGAGACCGTAGGAAGCACGCTAGATTAATGCAATGCCTGCCGGATTCGTATGCATGCCGTCTATAGCGGTGGCGCAGAGCGAAAGCTTCGGTCGTGTCAGAGCAGAGCAGCTGAAATTGAGCGCTCCCGAGACCGTAGGAAGCACGCTAGATTAATGCAATGCCTGCCGGATTCGTATGCATGCCGTCTATAGCGGTGGCGCAGAGCGAAAGCGTCGGTCGTGTCAGAGCAGTGCAGCTGAAATTGGGCGCAACCGAGACCGTAGGAAGCACGCTAGATTAATGCAATGCCTGCCGGATTCGTATGCATGCCGTCTATAGCGGTGGCGCAGAGCGAAAGCTTCGGTCGTGTCAGAGCAGAGCAGCTGAAATTGAGCGCTCCCGAGACCGTAGGAAGCACGCTAGATTAATGCAATGCCTGCCGGATTCGTATGCATGCCGTCTATAGCGGTGGCGCAGAGCGAAAGCGTCGGTCGTGTCAGAGCAGTGCAGCTGAAATTGAGCGCTCCCGAGACCGTAGGAAGCACGCTAGATTAATGCAATGCCTGCCGGATTCGTATGCATGCCGTCTATAGCGGTGGCGCAGAGCGAAAGCGTCGGTCGTGTCAGAGCAGTGCTGCTGAAATTGGGCGCTCCCGAGACCGTAGGAAGCACGCTAGATTAATGCAATGCCTGCCGGATTCGTATGCATGCCGTCTATAGCGGTGGCGCAGAGCGAAAGCGTCGGTCGTGTCAGAGCAGTGCAGCTGAAATTGAGCGCTCCCGAGACCGTAGGAAGCACGCTAGATTAATGCAACGCCTGCCGGATTCGTATGCATGCCGTCTATAGCGGTGGCGCAGAGCGAAAGCTTCGGTCGTGTCAGAGCAGTGCAGCTGAAATTGGGCGCTCCCGAGACCGTAGGAAGCACGCTAGATTAATGCAATGCCTGCCGGATTCGTATGCATGCCGTCTATAGCGGTGGCGCAGAGCGAAAGCGTCGGTCGTGTCAGAGCAGAGCAGCTGAAATTGAGCGCTCCCGAGACCGTAGGAAGCACGCTAGATTAATGCAATGCCTGCCGGATTCGTATGCATGCCGGCTATAGCGGTGGCGCAGAGCGAAAGCTTCGGTCGTGTCAGAGCAGTGCAGCTGAAATTGGGCGCTCCCGAGACCGTAGGAAGCACGCTAGATTAATGCAACGCCTGCCGGATTCGTATGCATGCCGGCTATAGCGGTGGCGCAGAGCGAAAGCGTCGGTCGTGTCAGAGCAGTGCAGCTGAAATTGAGCGCTCCCGAGACCGTAGGAAGCACGCTAGATTAATGCAACGCCTGCCGGATTCGTATGCATGCCGTCTATAGCGGTGGCGCAGAGCGAAAGCTTCGGTCGTGTCAGAGCAGTGCAGCTGAAATTGGGCGCTCCCGAGACCGTAGGAAGCACGCTAGATTAATGCAATGCCTGCCGGATTCGTATGCATGCCGTCTATAGCGGTGGCGCAGAGCGAAAGCGTCGGTCGTGTCAGAGCAGTGCAGCTGAAATTGAGCGCTCCCGAGACCGTAGGAAGCACGCTAGATTAATGCAATGCCTGCCGGATTCGTATGCATGCCGTCTATAGCGGTGGCGCAGAGCGAAAGCGTCGGTCGTGTCAGAGCAGTGCTGCTGAAATTGGGCGCTCCCGAGACCGTAGGAAGCACGCTAGATTAATGCAATGCCTGCCGGATTCGTATGCATGCCGTCTATAGCGGTGGCGCAGAGCGAAAGCGTCGGTCGTGTCAGAGCAGTGCAGCTGAAACTGAGCGCTCCCGAGACCGTAGGAAGCACGCTCTATTAATGCAATGCCTGCCGGATTCGTATGCATGCCGTCTATAGCGGTGGCGCAGAGCGAAAGCGTCGGTCGTGTCAGAGCAGTGCAGCTGAAATTGAGCGCTCCCGAGACCGTAGGAAGCACGCTAGATTAATGCAATGCCTGCCGGATTCGTATGCATGCCGTCTATAGCGGTGGCGCAGAGCGAAAGCTTCGGTCGTGTCAGAGCAGTGCAGCTGAAATTGGGCGCTCCCGAGACCGTAGGAAGCACGCTAGATTAATGCAATGCCTGCCGGATTCGTATGCATGCCGTCTATAGCGGTGGCGCAGAGCGAAAGCGTCGGTCGTGTCAGAGCAGTGCAGCTGAAATTGAGCGCTCCCGAGACCGTAGGAAGCACGCTAGATTAATGCAATGCCTGCCGGATTCGTATGCATGCCGTCTATAGCGGTGGCGCAGAGCGAAAGCTTCGGTCGTGTCAGAGCAGAGCAGCTGAAATTGAGCGCTCCCGAGACCGTAGGAAGCACGCTAGATTAATGCAACGCCTGCCGGATTCGTATGCATGCCGTCTATAGCGGTGGCGCAGAGCGAAAGCTTCGGTCGTGTCAGAGCAGTGCAGCTGAAATTGAGCGTTCCCGAGACCGTAGGAAGCACGCTAGATTAATGCAATGCCTGCCGGATTCGTATGCATGCCGTCTATAGCGGTGGCGCAGAGCGAAAGCGTCGGTCGTGTCAGAGCAGTGCAGCTGAAATTGAGCGCTCCCGAGACCGTAGGAAGCACGCTAGATTAATGCAACGCCTGCCGGATTCGTATGCATGCCGTCTATAGCGGTGGCGCAGAGCGAAAGCTTCGGTCGTGTCAGAGCAGAGCAGCTGAAATTGAGCGCTCCCGAGACCGTAGGAAGCACGCTAGATTAATGCAATGCCTGCCGGATTCGTATGCATGCCGTCTATAGCGGTGGCGCAGAGCGAAAGCTTCGGTCGTGTCAGAGCAGTGCAGCTGAAATTGAGCGTTCCCGAGACCGTAGGAAGCACGCTAGATTAATGCAATGCCTGCCGGATTCGTATGCATGCCGTCTATAGCGGTGGCGCAGAGCGAAAGCGTCGGTCGTGTCAGAGCAGTGCAGCTGAAATTGAGCGCTCCCGAGACCGTAGGAAGCACGCTAGATTAATGCAACGCCTGCCGGATTCGTATGCATGCCGTCTATAGCGGTGGCGCAGAGCGAAAGCTTCGGTCGTGTCAGAGCAGTGCAGCTGAAATTGAGCGTTCCCGAGACCGTAGGAAGCACGCTAGATTAATGCAATGCCTGCCGGATTCGTATGCATGCCGTCTATAGCGGTGGCGCAGAGCGAAAGCGTCGGTCGTGTCAGAGCAGTGCAGCTGAAATTGAGCGCTCCCGAGACCGTAGGAAGCACGCTAGATTAATGCAACGCCTGCCGGATTCGTATGCATGCCGTCTATAGCGGTGGCGCAGAGCGAAAGCTTCGGTCGTGTCAGAGCAGTGCAGCTGAAATTGAGCGCTCCCGAGACCGTAGGAAGCACGCTAGATTAATGCAACGCCTGCCGGATTCGTATGCATGCCGGCTATAGCGGTGGCGCAGAGCGAATGCTTCGGTCGTGTCAGAGCAGTGCAGCTGAAATTGGGCGTTCCCGAGACCGTAGGAAGCACGCTAGATTAATGCAATGCCTGCCGGATTCGTATGCATGCCGTCTATAGCGGTGGCGCAGAGCGAAAGCGTCGGTCGTGTCAGAGCAGTGCAGCTGAAATTGAGCGCTCCCGAGACCGTAGGAAGCACGCTAGATTAATGCAACGCCTGCCGGATTCGTATGCATGCCGTCTATAGCGGTGGCGCAGAGCGAAAGCTTCGGTCGTGTCAGAGCAGTGCAGCTGAAATTGAGCGTTCCCGAGACCGTAGGAAGCACGCTAGATTAATGCAATGCCTGCCGGATTCGTATGCATGCCGTCTATAGCGGTGGCGCAGAGCGAAAGCGTCGGTCGTGTCAGAGCAGTGCAGCTGAAATTGAGCGCTCCCGAGACCGTAGGAAGCACGCTAGATTAATGCAACGCCTGCCGGATTCGTATGCATGCCGTCTATAGCGGTGGCGCAGAGCGAAAGCTTCGGTCGTGTCAGAGCAGTGCAGCTGAAATTGAGCGTTCCCGAGACCGTAGGAAGCACGCTAGATTAATGCAATGCCTGCCGGATTCGTATGCATGCCGTCTATAGCGGTGGCGCAGAGCGAAAGCGTCGGTCGTGTCAGAGCAGTGCAGCTGAAATTGAGCGCTCCCGAGACCGTAGGAAGCACGCTAGATTAATGCAACGCCTGCCGGATTCGTATGCATGCCGTCTATAGCGGTGGCGCAGAGCGAAAGCTTCGGTCGTGTCAGAGCAGAGCAGCTGAAATTGAGCGCTCCCGAGACCGTAGGAAGCACGCTAGATTAATGCAATGCCTGCCGGATTCGTATGCATGCCGTCTATAGCGGTGGCGCAGAGCGAAAGCTTCGGTCGTGTCAGAGCAGTGCAGCTGAAATTGAGCGTTCCCGAGACCGTAGGAAGCACGCTAGATTAATGCAATGCCTGCCGGATTCGTATGCATGCCGTCTATAGCGGTGGCGCAGAGCGAAAGCGTCGGTCGTGTCAGAGCAGTGCAGCTGAAATTGAGCGCTCCCGAGACCGTAGGAAGCACGCTAGATTAATGCAACGCCTGCCGGATTCGTATGCATGCCGTCTATAGCGGTGGCGCAGAGCGAAAGCTTCGGTCGTGTCAGAGCAGTGCAGCTGAAATTGAGCGTTCCCGAGACCGTAGGAAGCACGCTAGATTAATGCAATGCCTGCCGGATTCGTATGCATGCCGTCTATAGCGGTGGCGCAGAGCGAAAGCGTCGGTCGTGTCAGAGCAGTGCAGCTGAAATTGAGCGCTCCCGAGACCGTAGGAAGCACGCTAGATTAATGCAACGCCTGCCGGATTCGTATGCATGCCGTCTATAGCGGTGGCGCAGAGCGAAAGCTTCGGTCGTGTCAGAGCAGTGCAGCTGAAATTGAGCGCTCCCGAGACCGTAGGAAGCACGCTAGATTAATGCAACGCCTGCCGGATTCGTATGCATGCCGGCTATAGCGGTGGCGCAGAGCGAATGCTTCGGTCGTGTCAGAGCAGTGCAGCTGAAATTGGGCGCTCCCGAGACCGTAGGAAGCACGCTAGATTAATGCAATGCCTGCCGGATTCGTATGCATGCCGTCTATAGCGGTGGCGCAGAGCGAAAGCGTCGGTCGTGTCAGAGCAGAGCAGCTGAAATTGAGCGCTCCGAGACCGTAGGAAGCACGCTAGACTAATGCAACGCCTGCCGGATTCGTATGCATGCCGTCTATAGCGGTGGCGCAGAGCGAAAGCTTCGGTCGTGTCAGAGCAGAGCAGCTGAAATTGAGCGCTCCCGAGACCGTAGGAAGCACGCAAGATTAATGCAACGCCTGCCGGATTCGTATGCATGCCGTCTATAGCGGTGGCGCAGAGCGAAAGCGTCGGTCGTGTCAGAGCAGTGCAGCTGAAATTGAGCGCTCCCGAGACCGTAGGAAGCACGCTAGATTAATGCAACGCCTGCCGGATTCGTATGCATGCCGTCTATAGCGGTGGCGCAGAGCGAAAGCGTCGGTCGTGTCAGAGCAGAGCAGCTGAAATTGAGCGCTCCCGAGACCGTAGGAAGCACGCAAGATTAATGCAACGCCTGCCGGATTCGTATGCATGCCGTCTATAGCGGTGGCGCAGAGCGAAAGCTTCGGTCGTGTCAGAGCAGTGCAGCTGAAATTGAGCGCTCCCGAGACCGTAGGAAGCACGCTAGATTAATGCAATGCCTGCCGGATTCGTATGCATGCCGGCTATAGCGGCGGCGCAGAGCGAAAGCTTCGGTCGTGTCAGAGCAGTGCAGCTGAAATTGGGCGCTCCCGAGACCGTAGGAAGCACGCTAGATTAATGCAACGCCTGCCGGATTCGTATGCATGCCGTCTATAGCGGTGGCGCAGAGCGAATGCTTCGGTCGTGTCAGAGCAGTGCAGCTGAAATTGGGCGCTCCCGAGACGGTAGGAAGCACGCTAGATTAATGCAATGCCTGCCGGATTCGTATGCATGCCGGCTATAGCGGTGGCGCAGAGCGAAAGCGTCGGTCGTGTCAGAGCAGAGCAGCTGAAATTGAGCGCTCCCGAGACCGTAGGAAGCACGCTAGATTAATGCAACGCCTGCCGGATTCGTATGCATGCCGTCTATAGCGGTGGCGCAGAGCGAAAGCTTCGGTCGTGTCAGAGGAGTGCAGCTGAAATTGGGCGCTCCCGAGACCGTAGGAAGCACGCTAGATTAATGCAATGCCTGCCGGATTCGTATGCATGCCGGCTATAGCGGCGGCGCAGAGCGAAAGCTTCGGTCGTGTCAGAGCAGTGCAGGTGAAATTGGGCGCTCCCAAGATCGTGGGAATCAGGCTAGATTAATGCAATGCCTGCCGGATTCGTATGCATGCCGGCTATAGCGGCTGCGCAGAGCGAAAGCGTCGGTCGTGTCAGAGCAGTGCAGCTGAAATTGGGGGCTCCCGAGACCGTAGGAAGCACACTAGATTAATGCAACGCCTGCCGGATTCGTATGCATGCCGGCTATAGCGGCGGCGCAGAGCGAAAGCTTCGGTCGTGTCAGAGCAGTGCAGGTGAAATTGGGCGCTCCCGAGACCGTAGGAAGCACGCTAGATTAATGCAGCGCCTGCCGGATTCGTATGCATGCCGGCTATAGCGACCGCGCAGAGCGAAAGCTTCGGTCGTGTCAGAGGAGTGCAGCTGAAATTGGGCGCTCCCAAGATCGTGAGAAGCAGGCTAGATTTATGCAACTCCTACCGGATTCGTATGCATGCCGGCTATAGCGACCGCGCAGAGCGAAAGCTTCGGTCGTGTCAGAGCAGTGCAGCTGAAATTGGGCGCTCCCGAGATCGTGAGAAGCAGGCTAGATTTATGCAACTCCTACCGGATTCGTATGCATGCCGGCTATAGCGACCGCGCAGAGCGAAAGCTTCGGTCGTGTAAGAGGAGTGCAGCTGAAATTGGGCGCTCCCAAGATCGTGAGAAGCAGGCTAGATTTATGCAACTCCTACCGGATTCGTATGCATGCCGGCTATAGCGACCGCGCAGAGCGAAAGCTTCGGTCGTGTCAGAGCAGTGCAGCTGAAATTGGGCGCTCCCGAGACCGTAGGAAGCACGCTAGATTAATGCAGCGCCTGCCGGATTCGTATGCATGCCGGCTATAGCGGCCGCGCAGAGTGAAAGCTTCGGTCGTGTCAGAGGAGTGCAGCTGAAATTGGGCGCTCCCAAGATGGTGGGAAGCAGGCTAGATTTATGCAACGCCTACCGGATTCGTATGCATGCCGGCTATAGCGGCCGCGCAGAGCGAAAGCTTCGGTCGTGTCAGAGCAGTGCAGCTGAAATTGGGCGCTCCCAAGATCGTGAGAAGCAGGCTAGATTTATGCAACTCCTACCGGATTCGTATGCATGCCGGCTATAGCGGCCGCGCAGAGCGAAAGCTTCGGTCGTGTCAGAGGAGTGCAGCTGAAATTGGGCGCTCCCAAGATCGTGAGAAGCAGGCTAGATTTTCAACGCCTACCGGATTCGCATGCATGCCGGCTATAGCGACCGCGCAGAGCGAAAGCTTCGGTCGTGTCAGAGCAGTGCAGCTGAAATTGGGCGCTCCCGAGACCGTAGGAAGCACGCTAGATTAATGCAGCGCCTGCCGGATTCGTATGCATGCCGGCTATAGCGGCCGCGCAGAGTGAAAGCTTCGGTCGTGTCAGAGGAGTGCAGCTGAAATTGGGCGCTCCCAAGATGGTGGGAAGCAGGCTAGATTTATGCAACGCCTACCGGATTCGTATGCATGCCGGCTATAGCGGCCGCGCAGAGCGAAATCTTCGGTCGTGTCAGAGCAGTGCAGCTGAAATTGTGCGCTCCCGAGACCGTTGGAGGCACGCTAGATTAATGCAACGCCTGCCGGATTCGTATGCATGTAGGCTATATCGGCCGCGCAGAGCGAAAGCTTCGGTCGTGTCAGAGCAGTGCAGCTGAAATTGGGCGCTCCCGAGACCGTAGGAAGCACGCTAGATTAATGCGACGCCTGCCGGATTCGTATGCATGCCGGCTATAGCGGCGGCGCAGAGCGAAAGCTTCGGTTGTGTCAGAGCAGTGCAGCTGAAATTGGGTGCTCCCGAGACCGTAGGAAGCACGCTAGATTAATGCAACGCCTGCCGGATTCGTATGCATGCCGGCTATAGCGGCGGCGCAGAGCGAAAGCTTCGGTTGTGTCAGAGCAGTGCAGCTGAAATTGGGCGCTCCCGAGACCGTAGGAAGCACGCTAGATTAATGCAACGCCTGCCGTATTCGTATGCATGCCGGCTATAGCGGCGGCGCAGAGCGAAAGCTTCGGTCGTGTCAGAGCAGTGCAGCTGAAATTGGGCGCTCCCGAGACCGTAGGAAGCACGCTAGATTAATGCAACGCCTGCCGGATTCGTATGCATGCCGGCTATAGCGGCCGCGCAGAGCGAAAGCTTCGGTCGTGTCAGAGCAGTGCAGCTGAAATTGGGCGCTCTCGAGACCGTAGAAAGCACGCTAGATTAATGCAACGCCTGCCTGATTCGTATGCATGCCGGCTATAGCGGCGGCGCAGAGCGAAAGCTTCGGTCGTGTCAGAGCAGTGCAGCTGAAATTGGGCGCTCTCGAGACCGTAGAAAGCACGCTAGATTAATGCAACGCCTGCCGGATTCGTATGCATGCCGGCTATAGCGGCGGCGCAGAGCGAAAGCTTCGGTCGTGTCAGAGCAGTGCAGCTGAAATTGGGCGCTCTCGAGACCGTAGAAAGCACGCTAGATTAATGCAACGCCTGCCGGTTTCGTATGCATGCCGGCTATAGCGGCGGCGCAGAGCGAAAGCTTCGGTCGTGTCAGAGCAGTGCAGCTGAAATTGGGCGCTCTCGAGACCGTAGAAAGCACGCTAGATTAATGCAACGCCTGCCTGATTCGTATGCATGCCGGCTATAGCGGCGGCGCAGAGCGAAAGCTTCGGTCGTGTCAGAGCAGTGCAGCTGAAATTGGGCGCTCTCGAGACCGTAGAAAGCACGCTAGATTAATGCAACGCCTGCCTGATTCGTATGCATGCCGGCTATAGCGGCGGCGCAGAGCGAAAGCTTCGGTCGTGTCAGAGCAGTGCAGCTGAAATTGGGCGCTCTCGAGACCGTAGAAAGCACGCTAGATTAATGCAACGCCTGCCTGATTCGTATGCATGCCGGCTATAGCGGCGGCGCAGAGCGAAAGCTTCGGTCGTGTCAGAGCAGTGCAGCTGAAATTGGGCGCTCTCGAGACCGTAGAAAGCACGCTAGATTAATGCAACGCCTGCCGGATTCGTATGCATGCCGGCTATAGCGGCGGCGCAGAGCGAAAGCTTCGGTCGTGTCAGAGCAGTGCAGCTGAAATTGGGCGCTCTCGAGACCGTAGAAAGCACGCTAGATTAATGCAACGCCTGCCTGATTCGTATGCATGCCGGCTATAGCGGCGGCGCAGAGCGAAAGCTTCGGTCGTGTGAGAGCAGTGCAGCTGAAATTGGGCGCTCTCGAGACCGTAGAAAGCACGCTAGATTAATGCAACGCCTGCCGGATTCGTATGCATGCCGGCTATAGCGGCGGCGCAGAGCGAAAGCTTCGGTCGTGTCAGAGCAGTGCAGCTGAAATTGGGCGCTCTCGAGACCGTAGAAAGCACGCTAGATTAATGCAACGCCTGCCTGATTCGTATGCATGCCGGCTATAGCGGCGGCGCAGAGCGAAAGCTTCGGTCGTGTCAGAGCAGTGCAGCTGAAATTGGGCGCTCTCGAGACCGTAGAAAGCACGCTAGATTAATGCAACGCCTGCCTGATTCGTATGCATGCCGGCTATAGCGGCGGCGCAGAGCGAAAGCTTCGGTCGTGTCAGAGCAGTGCAGCTGAAATTGGGCGCTCTCGAGACCGTAGAAAGCACGCTAGATTAATGCAACGCCTGCCTGATTCGTATGCATGCCGGCTATAGCGGCGGCGCAGAGCGAAAGCTTCGGTCGTGTCAGAGCAGTGCAGCTGAAATTGGGCGCTGTCGAGACCGTAGAAAGCACGCTAGATTAATGCAACGCCTGCCGGATTCGTATGCATGCCGGCTATAGCGGCGGCGCAGAGCGAAAGCTTCGGTCGTGTCAGAGCAGTGCAGCTGAAATTGGGCGCTCTCGAGACCGTAGAAAGCACGCTAGATTAATGCAACGCCTGCCGGATTCGTATGCATGCCGGCTATAGCGGCGGCGCAGAGCGAAAGCTGCGGTCGTGTCAGAGCAGTGCAGCTGAAATTCGGCGCTCCCAAGACCGTAGGAAGCACACTAGATTAATTCAACGCCTGCCGGATTCGTATGCATGCCGGCTATAGCGGCGGCGCAGAGCGAAAGCTGCGGTCGTGTCAGAGCAGTGCAGCTGAAATTCGGCGCTCCCAAGACCGTAGGAAGCACGCTAGATTAATTCAACGCCTGCCGGATTCGTATGCATGCCGGCTATAGCGGCGGCGCAGAGCGAAAGCTTCGGTCGTGTCAGAGCAGTGCAGCTTAAATTGGGCGCTCCCGAGACCGTAGGAAGCACACTAGATTAATTCAACGCCTGCCGGATTCGTATGCATGCCGGCTATAGCGGCGGCGCAGAGCGAAAGCTTCGGTCGTGTCAGAGCAGTGCAGGTGAAATTGGGCGCTCCCAAGACCGTAGGAAGCACGCTAGATTAATTCAACGCCTGCCGGATTCGTATGCATGCCGGCTATAGCGGCGGCGCAGAGTGAAAGCTTCGGTCGTGTCAGAGCAGTGCAGCTTAAATGGGGCGCTCCCGAGACCGTAGGAAGCACACTAGATTAATTCAACGCCTGCCGGATTCGTATGCATGCCGGCTATAGCGGCGGCGCAGAGCGAAAGCTTCGGTCGTGTCAGAGCAGTGCAGCTTAAATTGGGCGCTCCCGAGACCGTAGGAAGCACACTAGATTAATTCAACGCCTGCCGGATTCGTATGCATGCCGGCTATAGCGGCGGCGCAGAGCGAAAGCTTCGGTCGTGTCAGAGCAGTGCAGCTTAAATTGGGCGCTCCCGAGACCGTAGGAAGCACACTAGATTAATTCAACGCCTGCCGGATTCGTATGCATGCCGGCTATAGCGGCGGCGCCGAGCGAAAGCTTCGGTCGTGTCAGAGCAGTGCAGGTGAAATTGGGCGCTCCCAAGACCGTAGAAAGCACGCTAGATTAATTCAACGCCTGCCGGATTCGTATGCATGCCGGCTATAGCGGCGGCGCAGAGCGAAAGCTTCTGTCGTGTCAGAGCAGTGCAGCTTAAATTGGGCGCTCCCGAGACCGTAGGAAGCACACTAGATTAATTCAACGCCTGCCGGATTCGTATGCATGCCGGCTATAGCGGCGGCGCAGAGCGAAAGCTTCGGTCGTGTCAGAGCAGTGCAGCTTAAATTGGGCGCTCCCAAGACCGTAGGAAGCACGCTAGATTAATTCAACGCCTGCCGGATTCGTATGCATGCCGGCTATAGCGGCGGCGCCGAGCGAAAGCTTCGGTCGTGTCAGAGCAGTGCAGGTGAAATTGGGCGCTCCCGAGACCGTAGGAAGCGCGCTAGATTAATGCAGCGCCTGCCGGATTCGTATGCATGCCGGCTATAGCGGCCGCGCAGAGCGAAAGCTTCGGTCGTGTCAGAGGAGTGCAGCTGAAATTGGGCGCTCCCGAGACGGTAGGAAGCACGGTAGATTAATGCAACGCCTGCCGGATTCGTATGCATGCCGGCAATAGCGGCCGCGCAGAGCGAAAGCTTCGGTCGTGTCAGAGCAGTGCAGCTGAAATTGGGCGCTCCCGAGACCGTAGGAAGCACGCTATATTAATGCAACGCCTGCCGGATTCGTATGCATGCCGGCTATAGCGGCGGCGCAGAGCGAAAGCTTCGGTCGTGTCAGAGCAGTGCAGCTGAAATTGGGCGCTCCCGAGACCGTAGGAAGCGCGCTAGATTAATGCAGCGCCTGCCGGATTCGTATGCATGCCGGCTATAGCGGCCGCGCAGAGCGAAAGCTTCGGTCGTGTCAGAGGAGTGCAGCTGAAATTGGGCGCTCCCGAGACCGTAGGAAGCACGCTATATTAATGCAACGCCTGCCGGATTCGTATGCATGCCGGCTATAGCGGCCGCGCAGAGCGAAAGCTTCGGTCGTGTCAGAGCAGTGCAGCTGAAATTGGGCGCTCCCGAGACCGTAGGAAGCACGCTAGATTAATGCAACGCCTGCCGGATTCGTATGCATGCCGGCTATAGCGGCCGCACAGAGCGAAAGCTTCGGTCGTGTCAGAGCAGTGCAGCTGAAATTGGGCGCTCTCGAGACCGTAGAAAGCACGCAAGATTAATGCAACGCCTGCCGGATTCGTATGCATGCCGGCTATAGCGGCGGCGCAGAGCGAAAGCTTCGGTCGTGTCAGAGCAGTGCAGCTGAAATTAGGCGCTCCCGAGACCGTAGGAAGCACGCTAGATTAATGCAACGCCTGCCGGATTCGTATGCATGCCGGCTATAGCGGCCGCACAGAGCGAAAGCTTCGGTCGTGTCAGAGCAGTGCAGCTGAAATTGGGCGCTCTCGAGACCGTAGAAAGCACGCAAGATTAATGCAACGCCTGCCGGATTCGTATGCATGCCGGCTATAGCGGCGGCGCAGAGCGAAAGCTGCGGTCGTGTCAGAGCAGTGCAGCTGAAATTAGGCGCTCCCGAGACCGTAGGAAGCACGCTAGATTAATGCAACGCCTGCCGGATTCGTATGCATGCCGGCTATAGCGGCGGCGCAGAGCGAAAGCTTCGGTCGTGTCAGAGCAGTGCAGCTGAAATTGGGCGCTCTCGAGACCGTAGAAAGCACGCAAGATTAATGCAACGCCTGCCGGATTCGTATGCATGCCGGCTATTGCGGCGGCGCAGAGCGAAAGCTGCGGTCGTGTCAGAGCAGTGCAGCTGAAATTAGGCGCTCCCGAGACCGTAGGAAGCACGCTAGATTAATGCAACGCCTGCCGGATTCGTATGCATGCCGGCTATAGCGGCGGCGCAGAGCGAAAGCTTCGGTCGTGTCAGAGCAGTGCAGGTGAAATTGGGCGCTCCCAAGATCGTGGGAATCAGGCTAGATTTATGCAACCCCTACCGGATTCGTATGCATGCCGGCTATAGCGGCCGCGCAGACCGAAAGCTTCGGTCGTGTCAGAGGAGTGCAGCTGAAATTGGGCGCTCCCGAGACGGTAGGAAGCACGGTAGATTAATGCAACGCCTGCCGGATTCGTATGCATGACGGCAATAGCGGCCACGCAGAGCGAAAGCTTCGGTCGTGTCAGAGCAGTGCAGCTGAAATTGGGCGCTCGCGAGACCGTAGGAAGCACGCTATATTAATGCAACGCCTGCCGGATTCGTATGCATGCCGGCTATAGCGGCGGCGCAGAGCGAAAGCTTCGGTCGTGTAAGAGCAGTGCAGGTGAAATTGGGCGCTCCCGAGACCGTAGGAAGCGCGCTAGATTAATGCAGCGCCTGCCGGATTCGTATGCATGCCGGCTATAGCGGCGGCGCAGAGGGAAAGCTTCGGTCGTGTCAGAGCAGTGCAGCTGAAATTGGGCGCTCCCGAGACCGTAGGAAGCGCGCTAGATTAATGCAGCGCCTGCCGGATTCGTATGCATGCCGGCTATAGCGGCCGCGCAGAGCGAAAGCTTCGGTCGTGTCAGAGCAGTGCAGGTGAAATTGGGCGCTCCCGAGACCGTAGGAAGCGCGCTAGATTAATGCAGCGCCTGCCGGATTCGTATGCATGCCGGCTATAGCGGCCGCGCAGAGCGAAAGCTTCGGTCGTGTCAGAGGAGTGTAGCTGAAATTGGGCGCTCCTAAGATCGTGGGAAGCAGGCTAGATTTATGCAACGCCTACCGGATTCGTATGCAAGCCGGCTATAGCGGCGGCGCAGAGCGAAAGCTTCGGTCGTGTCAGAGCAGTGCAGGTGAAATTGGGCGCTCCCGAGACCGTAGGAAGCGCGCTAGATTAATGCAGCGCCTGCCGGATTCGTATGCATGCCGGCTATAGCGGCCGCGCAGAGCGAAAGCTTCGGTCGTGTCAGAGGAGTGTAGCTGAAATTGGGCGCTCCTAAGATCGTGGGAAGCAGGCTAGATTTATGCAACGCCTACCGGATTCGTATGCAAGCCGGCTATAGCGGAGGCGCAGAGCGAAAGCTTCGGTCGTGTCAGAGCAGTGCAGCTGAAATTGGGCGCTCCCGAGAACGTAGGAAGCACGCTAGATTAAAGCAACGCCTGCCGGATTCGTATGCATGCCGGCTATAGCGGCCGCACAGAGCGAAAGCTTCGGTCGTGTCAGAGCAGTGCAGCTGAAATTGGGCGCTCTCGAGACCGTAGAAAGCACGCTAGATTAATGCAACGCCTGCCTGATTCGTATGCATGCCGGCTATAGCGGCGGCGCAGAGCGAAAGCTTCGGTCGTGTCAGAGCAGAGCAGGTGAAATTCGGCGCTCCTAAGATCGTGGAAAGCAGGCTAGATTTATGCAACGCCTACCGGATTCGTATGCAAGCCGGCTATAGCGGAGGCGCAGAGCGAAAGCTTCGGTCGTGTCAGAGCAGTGCAGCTGAAATTGGGCGCTCCCGAGACCGTAGGAAGCACGCTAGATTAATGCAACGCCTGCCTGATTCGTATGCATGCCGGCTATAGCGGCGGCGCAGAGCGAAAGCTTCGGTCGTGTCAGAGCAGTGCAGGTGAAATTCGGCGCTCCTAAGATCGTGGAAAGCAGGCTAGATTTATGCAACGCCTGCCGGATTCGTATGCATGCCGGCTATAGCGGCGGCGCAGAGCGAAAGCTGCGGTCGTGTCAGAGCAGTGCAGCTGAAATTGGGCGCTCTCGAGACCGTAGGAAGCACGCTAGATTAATGCAACGCCTGCCTGATTCGTATGCATGCCGGCTATAGCGGCGGCGCAGAGCGAAAGCTTCGGTCGTGTCAGAGCAGTGCAGCTGAAATTGGGCGCTCCCGAGACCGTAGGAAGCACGCTAGATTAATGCAACGCCTGCCTGATTCGTATGCATGCCGGCTATAGCGGCGGCGCAGAGCGAAAGCTTCGGTCGTGTCAGAGCAGTGCAGCTGAAATTGGGCGCTCTCGAGACCGTAGGAAGCACGCTAGATTAATGCAACGCCTGCCTGATTCGTATGCATGCCGGCTATAGCGGCGGCGCAGAGCGAAAGCTGCGGTCGTGTCAGAGCAGTGCAGCTGAAATTGGGCGCTCTCGAGACCGTAGGAAGCACGCTAGATTAATGCAACGCCTGCCTGATTCGTATGCATGCCGGCTATAGCGGCGGCGCAGAGCGAAAGCTGCGGTCGTGTCAGAGCAGTGCAGCTGAAATTGGGCGCTCTCGAGACCGTAGGAAGCACGCTAGATTAATGCAACGCCTGCCTGATTCGTATGCATGCCGGCTATAGCGGAGGCGCAGAGCGAAAGCTTCGGTCGTGTCAGAGCAGTGCAGCTGAAATTGGGCGCTCCCGAGACCGTAGGAAGCACGCTAGATTAATGCAACGCCTGCCGGATTCGTATGCATGCCGGCTATAGCGGCGGCGCAGAGGGAAAGCTTCGGTCGTGTCAGAGCAGTGCAGCAGAAATTGGGCGCTCTCGAGACCGTAGAAAGCACGCTAGATTAATGCAACGCCTGCCTGATTCGTATGCATGCCGGCTATAGCGGCGGCGCAGAGCGAAAGCTGCGGTCGTGTCAGAGCAGTGCAGCTGAAATTGGGCGCTCCCGAGACCGTAGGAAGCACGCTAGATTAATGCAACGCCTGCCGGATTCGTATGCATGCCGGCTATAGCGGCCGCACAGAGCGAAAGCTTCGGTCGTGTCAGAGCAGTGCAGCTGAAATTGGGCGCTCTCGAGACCGTAGAAAGCACGCTAGATTAATGCAACGCCTGCCTGATTCGTATGCATGCCGGCTAAAGCGGCGGCGCAGAGCGAAAGCTGCGGTCGTGTCAGAGCAGTGCAGCTGAAATTGGGCGCTCCCGAGACCGTAGGAAGCACGCTAGATTAATGCAACGCCTGCCGGATTCGTATGCATGCCGGCTATAGCGGCGGCGCAGAGCGAAAGCTTCGGTCGTGTCAGAGCAGTGCAGGTGAAATTGGGCGCTCCCTAGATCGTGGGAATCAGGCTAGATTTATGCAACCCCTACCGGATTCGTATGCATGCCGGCTATAGCGGCCGCGCAGACCGAAAGCTTCGGTCATGTCAGAGGAGTGCAGCTGAAATTGGGCGCTCCCGAGACGGTAGGAAGCACGGTAGATTAATGCAACGCCTGCCGGATTCGTATGCATGCCGGCTATAGCGGCGGCGCAGAGCGAAAGCTTCGGTCGTGTCAGAGCAGTGCAGCTGAAATTGGGCGCTCCCGAGACCGTAGGAAGCGCGCTAGATTAATGCAGCGCCTGCCGGATTCGTATGCATGCCGGCTATAGCGGCCGCGCAGAGCGAAAGCTTCGGTCGTGTCAGAGGAGTGCAGCTGAAATTGGGCGCTCCTAAGATCGTGGAAAGCAGGCTAGATTTATGCAACGCCTACCGGATTCGTATGCAAGCCGGCTATAGCGGAGGCGCAGAGCGAAAGCTTCGGTCGTGTCAGAGCAGTGCAGCTGAAATTGGGCGCTCCCGAGACCGTAGGAAGCACGCTAGATTAATGCAACGCCTGCCGGATTCGTATGCATGCCGGCTATAGCGGCCGCACAGAGCGAAAGCTTCGGTCGTGTCAGAGCAGTGCAGCTGAAATTGGGCGCTCTCGAGACCGTAGAAAGCACGCTAGATTAATGCAACGCCTGCCTGATTCGTATGCATGCCGGCTATAGCGGCGGCGCAGAGCGAAAGCTGCGGTCGTGTCAGAGCAGTGCAGCTGAAATTAGGCGCTCCCGAGACCGTAGGAAGCACGCTAGATTAATGCAACGAATGCCGGATTCGTATGCATGCCGGCTATAGCGGCGGCGCAGAGCGAAAGCTTCGGTCGTGTCAGAGCAGTGCAGCTGAAATTGGGCGCTCTCGAGACCGTAGAAAGCACGCTAGATTAATGCAACGCCTGCCTGATTCGTATGCATGCCGGCTAAAGCGGCGGCGCAGAGCGAAAGCTTCGGTCGTGTCAGAGCAGTGCAGCTGAAATTCGGCGCTCCCGAGACCGTAGGAAGCACGCTAGATTAATGCAACGCCTGCCGGATTCGTATGCATGCCGGCTATAGCGGCGGCGCAGAGCGAAAGCTTCGGTCGTGTCAGAGCAGTGCAGGTGAAATTGGGCGCTCCCAAGATCGTGGGAATCAGGCTAGATTTATGCAACCCCTACCGGATTCGTATGCATGCCGGCTATAGCGGCCGCGCAGACCGAAAGCTTCGGTCATGTCAGAGGAGTGCAGCTGAAATTGGGCGCTCCCGAGACGGTAGGAAGCACGGTAGATTAATGCAACGCCTGCCGGATTCGTATGCATGCCGGCTATAGCGGCGGCGCAGAGCGAAAGCTTCGGTCGTGTCAGAGCAGTGCAGGTGAGATTGGGCGCTCCCGAGACCGTAGGAAGCGCGCTAGATTAATGCAGCGCCTGCCGGATTCGTATGCATGCCGGCTATAGCGGCGGCGCAGAGCGAAAGCTTCGGTCGTGTCAGAGCAGTGCAGCTGAAATTGGGCGCTCTCGAGACCGTAGAAAGCACGCTAGATTAATGCAACGCCTGCCTGATTCGTATGCATGCCGGCTATAGCGGCCGCGCAGAGCGAAAGCTTCGGTCGTGTCAGAGCAGTGCAGCTGAAATTGGGCGCTCCCAAGATCGTGGGAATCAGGCTAGATTTATGCAACCCCTACCGGATTCGTATGCATGCCGGCTATAGCGGCCGCGCAGACCGAAAGCTTCGGTCATGTCAGAGGAGTGCAGCTGAAATTGGGCGCTCTCGAGACGGTAGGAAGCACGGTAGATTAATGCAACGCCTGCCGGATTCGTATGCATGCCGGCTATAGCGGCCGCGCAGACCGAAAGCTTCGGTCGTGTCAGAGCAGTGCAGCTGAAATTGGGCGCTCTCGAGACCGTAGAAAGCACGGTAGATTAATGCAACGCCTGCCGGATTCGTATGCATGCCGGCAATAGCGGCCGCGCAGAGCGAAAGCTTCGGTCGTGTCAGAGCAGTGCAGCTGAAATTGGGCGCTCCCAAGATCGTGGGAATCAGGCTAGATTTATGCAACCCCTACCGGATTCGTATGCATGCCGGCTATAGCGGCCGCGCAGACCGAAAGCTTCGGTCATGTCAGAGGAGTGCAGCTGAAATTGGGCGCTCCCGAGACGGTAGGAAGCACGGTAGATTAATGCAACGCCTGCCGGATTCGTATGCATGCCGGCTATAGCGGCGGCGCAGAGCGAAAGCTTCGGTCGTGTCAGAGCAGTGCAGCTGAAATTGGGCGCTCCCGAGACGGTAGGAAGCACGGTAGATTAATGCAACGCCTGCCGGATTCGTATGCATGCCGGCTATAGCGGCGGCGCAGAGCGAAAGCTGCGGTCGTGTCAGAGGAGTGCAGCTGAAATTGGGCGCTCCCGAGACGGTAGGAAGCACGGTAGATTAATGCAACGCCTGCCGGATTCGTATGCATGCCGGCTATAGCGGCGGCGCAGAGCGAAAGCTTCGGTCGTGTCAGAGCAGTGCAGGTGAGATTGGGCGCTCCCGAGACCGTAGGAAGCGCGCTAGATTAATGCAGCGCCTGCCGGATTCGTATGCATGCCGGCTATAGCGGCGGCGCAGAGCGAAAGCTTCGGTCGTGTCAGAGCAGTGCAGCTGAAATTGGGCGCTCTCGAGACCGTAGAAAGCACGCTAGACTAATGCAACGCCTGCCTGATTCGTATGCATGCCGGCTATAGCGGCGGCGCAGAGCGAAAGCTGCGGTCGTGTCAGAGGAGTGCAGCTGAAATTGGGCGCTCCCGAGACGGTAGGAAGCACGGTAGATTAATGCAACGCCTGCCGGATTCGTATGCATGCCGGCAATAGCGGCCGCGCAGAGCGAAAGCTTCGGTCGTGTCAGAGCAGTGCAGCTGAAATTGGGCGCTCCCAAGATCGTGGGAATCAGGCTAGATTTATGCAACCCCTACCGGATTCGTATGCATGCCGGCTATAGCGGCCGCGCAGACCGAAAGCTTCGGTCATGTCAGAGGAGTGCAGCTGAAATTGGGCGCTCCCGAGACGGTAGGAAGCACGGTAGATTAATGCAACGCCTGCCGGATTCGTATGCATGCCGGCTATAGCGGCGGCGCAGAGCGAAAGCTTCGGTCGTGTCAGAGCAGTGCAGCTGAAATTGGGCGCTCTCGAGACCGTAGAAAGCTCGCTAGATTAATGCAACGCCTGCCTGATTCGTATGCATGCCGGCTATAGCGGCGGCGCAGAGCGAAAGCTGCGGTCGTGTCAGAGCAGTGCAGCTGAAATTCGGCGCTCCCGAGACCGTAGGAAGCACGCTAGATTAATGCAACGCCTGCCGGATTCGTATGCATGCCGGCTATAGCGGAGGCGCAGAGCGAAAGCTTCGGTCGTGTCAGAGCAGTGCAGGTGAAATTGGGCGCTCCCAAGATCGTGGGAATCAGGCTAGATTTATGCAACCCCTACCGGATTCGTATGCATGCCAGCTATAGCGGCCGCGCAGACCGAAAGCTTTGGTCGTGTCAGAGCAGTGCAGCTGAAATTGGGCGCTCCCGAGACGGTAGGAAGCACGGTAGATTAATGCAACGCCTGCCGGATTCGTATGCATGCCGGCAATAGCGGCCGCGCAGAGCGAAAGCTTCGGTCGTGTCAGAGCAGTGCAGCTGAAATTGGGCGCTCCCGAGACCGTAGGAAGCACGCTAGATTAATGCAACGCCTGCCGGATTCGTATCCATGCCGGCTATAGCGGCGGCGCAGAGCGAAAGCTTCGGTTGTGTCAGAGCAGTGCAGCTGAAATTGGGCGCTCCCGAGACCGTAGGAAGCACGCTAGATCAATGCAACGCCTGCCGTATTCATATGCATGCCGGCTATAGCGGCGGCGCAGAGCGAAAGCTTCGGTCGTGTCAGAGCAGTGCAGCTGAAATTGGGCGCTCCCGAGACCGTAGGAAGCACGCTAGATTAATGCAATGCCTGCCGGATTCGTATGCATGCAGGCTATAGCGGCCGCGCAGAGCGAAAGCTTCGGTCGTGTCAGAGCAGTGCAGCTGAAATTGGGCGCTCTCGAGACCGTAGAAAGCACGCTAGATTAATGCAACGCCTGCCTGATTCGTATGCATGCCGGCTATAGCGGCGGCGCAGAGCGAAAGCTGCGGTCGTGTCAGAGCAGTGCAGCTGAAATTCGGCGCTCCCGAGACCGTAGGAAGCACGCTAGATTAATGCAACGCCTGCCGGATTCGTATGCATGCCGGCTATAGCGGCGGCGCAGAGCGAAAGCTTCGGTCGTGTCAGAGCAGTGCAGCTTAAATTGGGCGCTCCCAAGATCGTGGGAAGCAGGCTAGATTTATGCAACGCCTTCCAGATTCGTATGCACGCCGGCTATAGCGGCCGCGCAGAGCGAAAGCTTCGGTCGTGTCAGAGGAGTGCAGCTGAAATTGGGCGCTCCCGAGACAATAGGAAGCACGCTAGATTAATGCAACGCCTGCCGGATTCGTATGCATGTCGGCTATAGCGGCCGCGCAGAGCGAAAGCTTTGGTCGTGTCAGAGGAGTGCAGCTGAAATTGCGCGCTCCCAAGACCGTAGGAAGCACGCTAGATTAATGCAACGCCTGCCGGATTCGTATGCATGCCGGCTATAGCGGCCGCGCAGAGCGAAAGCTTCGGTCGTGTCAGAGGAGTGCAGCTGAAATTGGGCGCTCCCAAGATCGTGGGAAGCAGGCTAGATTTTCAACGCCTACCGGATTCGCATGCATGCCGGCTATAGCGGCCGCGCAGAGCGAAAGCTTCGGTCGTGTCAGAGCAGTGCAGCTTAAATTGGGCGCTCCCAAGATCGTGGGAAGCAGGCTAGATTTATGCAACGCCTTCCAGATTCGTATGCACGCCGGCTATAGCGGCCGCGCAGAGCGAAAGCTTCGGTCGTGTCAGAGGAGTGCAGCTGAAATTGGGCGCTCCCGAGACCATAGGAAGCACGCTAGATTAATGCAACGCCTGCCGGATTCGTATGCATGCCGGCTATAGCGGCGGCGCAGAGCGAAAGCTTCGGTCGTGTCAGAGCAGTGCAGCTTAAATTGGGCGCTCCCAAGATCGTGGGAAGCAGGCTAGATTTATGCAACGCCTTCCAGATTCGTGTGCACGCCGGCTATAGCGGCCGCGCAGAGCGAAAGCTTCGGTCGTGTCAGAGGAGTGCAGCTGAAATTGGGCGCTCCCGAGACCATAGGAAGCACGCTAGATTAATGCAACGCCTGCCGGATTCGTATGCATGCCGGCTATAGCGGCGGCGCAGAGCGAAAGCTGCGGTCGTGTCAGAGCAGTGCAGGTGAAATTGGGCGCTCCAGAGACCGTAGGAAACACGCTAGATTAATGCAACGCCTGCCGGATTCGTATGCATGCCGGCTATAGCGACCGCGCAGAGCGAAAGCTTCGGTCGTGTCAGAGGAGTGCAGCTGAAATTGGGCGCTCCCAAGATCGTGGGAAGCAGGCTAGATTTTCAACGCCTACCGGATTCGCATGCATGCCGGCTATAGCGGCCGCGCAGAGCGAAAGCTTCGGTCGTGTCAGAGCAGTGCAGCTTAAATTGGGCGCTCCCAAGATCGTGGGAAGCAGGCTAGATTTATGCAACGCCTTCCAGATTCGTGTGCACGCCGGCTATAGCGGCCGCGCAGAGCGAAAGCTTCGGTCGTGTCAGAGGAGTGCAGCTGAAATTGGGCGCTCCCGAGACCATAGGAAGCACGCTAGATTAATGCAACGCCTGCCGGATTCGTATGCATGCCGGCTATAGCGGCGGCGCAGAGCGAAAGCTGCGGTCGTGTCAGAGCAGTGCAGGTGAAATTGGGCGCTCCAGAGACCGTAGGAAACACGCTAGATTAATGCAACGCCTGCCGGATTCGTATGCATGCCGGCTATAGCGACCGCGCAGAGCGAAAGCTTCGGTCGTGTCAGAGGAGTGCAGCTGAAATTGGGCGCTCCCAAGATCGTGGGAAGCAGGCTAGATTTTCAACGCCTGCCGGATTCGCATGCATGCCGGCTATAGCGGCCGCGCAGAGCGAAAGCTTCGGTCGTGTCAGAGGAGTGCAGCTGAAATTGGGCGCTCCCGAGACCGTAGGAAGCACGCTAGATTAATGCAATGCCTGCCGGATTCGTATGCATGCCGGCTATAGCGGCGGCACAGAGCGAAAGCTTCGGTCGTGTCAGAGCAGAGCAGCTGGAATTGGGCGCTCCCGAGACCATAGGAAGCACGCTAGATTAATGCAACGCCTGCCGGATTCGTATGCATGCCGGCTATAGCGGCCGCGCAGAGCGAAAGCTTCGATCGTGTCAGAGGAGTGCAGCTGAAATTGGGCGCTCCCAAGATCGTGGGAAGCATGCTAGATTTATGCAACGCCTACCGGATTCGTATGCATGCCGGCTATAGCGGCCGCGCAGGGCGAAAGCTTCGGTCGTGTCAGAGGAGTGCAGCTGAAATTGGGCGCTCCCGAGACCGCAGGAAGCACGCTAGATTAATGCAACGCCTGCCGGATTCGTATGCATGCCGGCTATAGCGGCGGCGCAGAGCGAAAGCTTCGGTCGTGTCAGAGCAGTGCAGGTGAAATTGGGCGCTCCCAAGATCGTGGGAATCAGGCTAGATTTATGCAACCCCTACCGGATTCGTATGCATGCCGGCTATAGCGGCCGCGCAGACCGAAAGCCTCGGTCGTGTCAGAGGAGTGCAGCTGAAATTGGGCGCTCCCGAGACGGTAGGAAGCACGGTAGATTAATGCAACGCCTGCCGGATTCGTATGCATGCCGGCTATAGCGGCGGCGCAGAGCGAAAGCTTCGGTCGTGTCAGAGCAGTGCAGGTGAAATTGGGCGCTCCCGAGACCGTAGGAAGCACGCTAGATTAATGCAATGCCTGCCGGATTCGTATGCATGCCGGCTATAGCGGCGGCACAGAGCGAAAGCTTCGGTCGTGTCAGAGCAGAGCAGCTGGAATTGGGCGCTCCCGAGACCATAGGAAGCACGCTAGATTAATGCAACGCCTGCCGGATTCGTATGCATGCCGGCTATAGCGGCCGCGCAGAGCGAAAGCTTCGGTCGTGTCAGAGGAGTGCAGCTGAAATTGGGCGCTCCCAAGATCGTGGGAAGCATGCTAGATTTATGCAACGCCTACCGGATTCGTATGCATGCCGGCTATAGCGGCCGCGCAGGGCGAAAGCTTCGGTCGTGTCAGAGGAGTGCAGCTGAAATTGGGCGCTCCCGAGACCGCAGGAAGCACGCTAGATTAATGCAACGCCTGCCGGATTCGTATGCATGCCGGCTATAGCGGCGGCGCAGAGCGAAAGCTTCGGTCGTGTCAGAGCAGTGCAGGTGAAATTGGGCGCTCCCAAGATCGTGGGAATCAGGCTAGATTTATGCAACCCCTACCGGATTCGTATGCATGCCGGCTATAGCGGCCGCGCAGACCGAAAGCCTCGGTCGTGTCAGAGGAGTGCAGCTGAAATTGGGCGCTCCCGAGACGGTAGGAAGCACGGTAGATTAATGCAGCGCCTGCCGGATTCGTATGCATGCCGGCTATAGCGGCCGCGCAGAGCGAAAGCTTCGGTCGTGTCAGAGGAGTGCAGCTGAAATTGGGCGCTCCTAAGATCGTGGGAAGCAGGCTAGATTTATGCAACGCCTACCGGATTCGTATGCAAGCCGGCTATAGCGGAGGCGCAGAGCGAAAGCTTCGGTCGTGTCAGAGCAGTGCAGCTGAAATTGGGCGCTCCCGAGACCGTAGGAAGCACGCTAGATTAAAGCAACGCCTGCCGGATTCGTATGCATGCCGGCTATAGCGGCCGCACAGAGCGAAAGCTTCGGTCGTGTCAGAGCAGTGCAGCTGAAATTCGGCGCTCCCGAGACCGTAGGAAGCACGCTAGATTAATTCAACGCCTGCCGGATTCGTATGCATGCCGGCTATAGCGGCGGCGCAGAGCGAAAGCTTCGGTCGTGTCAGAGCAGTGCAGCTTAAATTGGGCGCTCCTAAGATCGTGGGAAGCAGGCTAGATTTATGCAACGCCTACCGGATTCGTATGCAAGCCGGCTATAGCGGAGGCGCAGAGCGAAAGCTTCGGTCGTGTCAGAGCAGTGCAGCTGAAATTGGGCGCTCCCGAGACCGTAGAAAGCACGCTAGATTAATGCAACGCCTGCCTGATTCGTATGCATGCCGGCTATAGCGGCGGCGCAGAGCGAAAGCTGCGGTCGTGTCAGAGCAGTGCAGCTGAAATTCGGCGCTCCCGAGACCGTAGGAAGCACGCTAGATTAATTCAACGCCTGCCGGATTCGTATGCATGCCGGCTATAGCGGCGGCGCAGAGCGAAAGCTTCGGTCGTGTCAGAGCAGTGCAGCTTAAATTGGGCGCTCCCGAGACCGTACGAAGCACACTAGATTAATGCAACGCCTGCCGGATTCGTATGCATGCCGGCTATAGCGGCGGCGCAGAGCGAAAGCTTCGGTCGTGTCAGAGCAGTGCAGCTTAAATTGGGCGCTCCCAAGATCGTGGGAAGCAGGCTAGATTTATGCAACGCCTTCCAGATTCGTATGCACGCCGGCTATAGCGGCCGCGCAGAGCGAAAGCTTCGGTCGTGTCAGAGGAGTGCAGCTGAAATTGGGCGCTCCCGAGACAATAGGAAGCACGCTAGATTAATGCAACGCCTGCCGGATTCGTATGCATGTCGGCTATAGCGGCCGCGCAGAGCGAAAGCTTTGGTCGTGTCAGAGGAGTGCAGCTGAAATTGCGCGCTCCCAAGACCGTAGGAAGCACGCTAGATTAATGCAACGCCTGCCGGATTCGTATGCATGCCGGCTATAGCGGCCGCGCAGAGCGAGAGCTTCGGTCGTGTCAGAGGAGTGCAGCTGAAATTGGGCGCTCCCAAGATCGTGGGAAGCAGGCTAGATTTTCAACGCCTACCGGATTCGCATGCATGCCGGCTATAGCGGCCGCGCAGAGCGAAAGCTTCGGTCGTGTCAGAGCAGTGCAGCTTAAATTGGGCGCTCCCAAGATCGTGGGAAGCAGGCTAGATTTATGCAACGCCTTCCAGATTCGTATGCACGCCGGCTATAGCGGCCGCGCAGAGCGAAAGCTTCGGTCGTGTCAGAGGAGTGCAGCTGAAATTGGGCGCTCCCGAGACCATAGGAAGCACGCTAGATTAATGCAACGCCTGCCGGATTCGTATGCATGCCGGCTATAGCGGCGGCGCAGAGCGAAAGCTTCGGTCGTGTCAGAGCAGTGCAGCTTAAATTGGGCGCTCCCAAGATCGTGGGAAGCAGGCTAGATTTATGCAACGCCTTCCAGATTCGTGTGCACGCCGGCTATAGCGGCCGCGCAGAGCGAAAGCTTCGGTCGTGTCAGAGGAGTGCAGCTGAAATTGGGCGCTCCCGAGACCATAGGAAGCACGCTAGATTAATGCAACGCCTGCCGGATTCGTATGCATGCCGGCTATAGCGGCGGCGCAGAGCGAAAGCTGCGGTCGTGTCAGAGCAGTGCAGGTGAAATTGGGCGCTCCAGAGACCGTAGGAAACACGCTAGATTAATGCAACGCCTGCCGGATTCGTATGCATGCCGGCTATAGCGACCGCGCAGAGCGAAAGCTTCGGTCGTGTCAGAGGAGTGCAGCTGAAATTGGGCGCTCCCAAGATCGTGGGAAGCAGGCTAGATTTTCAACGCCTACCGGATTCGCATGCATGCCGGCTATAGCGGCCGCGCAGAGCGAAAGCTTCGGTCGTGTCAGAGCAGTGCAGCTTAAATTGGGCGCTCCCAAGATCGTGGGAAGCAGGCTAGATTTATGCAACGCCTTCCAGATTCGTGTGCACGCCGGCTATAGCGGCCGCGCAGAGCGAAAGCTTCGGTCGTGTCAGAGGAGTGCAGCTGAAATTGGGCGCTCCCGAGACCATAGGAAGCACGCTAGATTAATGCAACGCCTGCCGGATTCGTATGCATGCCGGCTATAGCGGCGGCGCAGAGCGAAAGCTGCGGTCGTGTCAGAGCAGTGCAGGTGAAATTGGGCGCTCCAGAGACCGTAGGAAACACGCTAGATTAATGCAACGCCTGCCGGATTCGTATGCATGCCGGCTATAGCGACCGCGCAGAGCGAAAGCTTCGGTCGTGTCAGAGGAGTGCAGCTGAAATTGGGCGCTCCCAAGATCGTGGGAAGCAGGCTAGATTTTCAACGCCTGCCGGATTCGCATGCATGCCGGCTATAGCGGCCGCGCAGAGCGAAAGCTTCGGTCGTGTCAGAGGAGTGCAGCTGAAATTGGGCGCTCCCGAGACCGTAGGAAGCACGCTAGATTAATGCAATGCCTGCCGGATTCGTATGCATGCCGGCTATAGCGGCGGCACAGAGCGAAAGCTTCGGTCGTGTCAGAGCAGAGCAGCTGGAATTGGGCGCTCCCGAGACCATAGGAAGCACGCTAGATTAATGCAACGCCTGCCGGATTCGTATGCATGCCGGCTATAGCGGCCGCGCAGAGCGAAAGCTTCGGTCGTGTCAGAGGAGTGCAGCTGAAATTGGGCGCTCCCAAGATCGTGGGAAGCATGCTAGATTTATGCAACGCCTACCGGATTCGTATGCATGCCGGCTATAGCGGCCGCGCAGGGCGAAAGCTTCGGTCGTGTCAGAGGAGTGCAGCTGAAATTGGGCGCTCCCGAGACCGCAGGAAGCACGCTAGATTAATGCAACGCCTGCCGGATTCGTATGCATGCCGGCTATAGCGGCGGCGCAGAGCGAAAGCTTCGGTCGTGTCAGAGCAGTGCAGGTGAAATTGGGCGCTCCCAAGATCGTGGGAATCAGGCTAGATTTATGCAACCCCTACCGGATTCGTATGCATGCCGGCTATAGCGGCCGCGCAGACCGAAAGCCTCGGTCGTGTCAGAGGAGTGCAGCTGAAATTGGGCGCTCCCGAGACGGTAGGAAGCACGGTAGATTAATGCAACGCCTGCCGGATTCGTATGCATGCCGGCTATAGCGGCGGCGCAGAGCGAAAGCTTCGGTCGTGTCAGAGCAGTGCAGGTGAAATTGGGCGCTCCCGAGACCGTAGGAAGCACGCTAGATTAATGCAATGCCTGCCGGATTCGTATGCATGCCGGCTATAGCGGCGGCACAGAGCGAAAGCTTCGGTCGTGTCAGAGCAGAGCAGCTGGAATTGGGCGCTCCCGAGACCATAGGAAGCACGCTAGATTAATGCAACGCCTGCCGGATTCGTATGCATGCCGGCTATAGCGGCCGCGCAGAGCGAAAGCTTCGGTCGTGTCAGAGGAGTGCAGCTGAAATTGGGCGCTCCCAAGATCGTGGGAAGCATGCTAGATTTATGCAACGCCTACCGGATTCGTATGCATGCCGGCTATAGCGGCCGCGCAGGGCGAAAGCTTCGGTCGTGTCAGAGGAGTGCAGCTGAAATTGGGCGCTCCCGAGACCGCAGGAAGCACGCTAGATTAATGCAACGCCTGCCGGATTCGTATGCATGCCGGCTATAGCGGCGGCGCAGAGCGAAAGCTTCGGTCGTGTCAGAGCAGTGCAGGTGAAATTGGGCGCTCCCAAGATCGTGGGAATCAGGCTAGATTTATGCAACCCCTACCGGATTCGTATGCATGCCGGCTATAGCGGCCGCGCAGACCGAAAGCCTCGGTCGTGTCAGAGGAGTGCAGCTGAAATTGGGCGCTCCCGAGACGGTAGGAAGCACGGTAGATTAATGCAGCGCCTGCCGGATTCGTATGCATGCCGGCTATAGCGGCCGCGCAGAGCGAAAGCTTCGGTCGTGTCAGAGGAGTGCAGCTGAAATTGGGCGCTCCTAAGATCGTGGGAAGCAGGCTAGATTTATGCAACGCCTACCGGATTCGTATGCAAGCCGGCTATAGCGGAGGCGCAGAGCGAAAGCTTCGGTCGTGTCAGAGCAGTGCAGCTGAAATTGGGCGCTCCCGAGACCGTAGGAAGCACGCTAGATTAAAGCAACGCCTGCCGGATTCGTATGCATGCCGGCTATAGCGGCCGCACAGAGCGAAAGCTTCGGTCGTGTCAGAGCAGTGCAGCTGAAATTCGGCGCTCCCGAGACCGTAGGAAGCACGCTAGATTAATTCAACGCCTGCCGGATTCGTATGCATGCCGGCTATAGCGGCGGCGCAGAGCGAAAGCTTCGGTCGTGTCAGAGCAGTGCAGCTTAAATTGGGCGCTCCTAAGATCGTGGGAAGCAGGCTAGATTTATGCAACGCCTACCGGATTCGTATGCAAGCCGGCTATAGCGGAGGCGCAGAGCGAAAGCTTCGGTCGTGTCAGAGCAGTGCAGCTGAAATTGGGCGCTCCCGAGACCGTAGAAAGCACGCTAGATTAATGCAACGCCTGCCTGATTCGTATGCATGCCGGCTATAGCGGCGGCGCAGAGCGAAAGCTGCGGTCGTGTCAGAGCAGTGCAGCTGAAATTCGGCGCTCCCGAGACCGTAGGAAGCACGCTAGATTAATTCAACGCCTGCCGGATTCGTATGCATGCCGGCTATAGCGGCGGCGCAGAGCGAAAGCTTCGGTCGTGTCAGAGCAGTGCAGCTTAAATTGGGCGCTCCCGAGACCGTACGAAGCACACTAGATTAATGCAACGCCTGCCGGATTCGTATGCATGCCGGCTATAGCGGCGGCGCAGAGCGAAAGCTTCGGTCGTGTCAGAGCAGTGCAGGTGAAATTGGGCGCTCCCAAGATCGTGGGAAGCAGGCTAGATTTATGCAACCCCTACCGGATTCGTATGCATGCCGGCTATAGCGGCCGCGCAGACCGAAAGCTTCGGTCGTGTCAGAGGAGTGCAGCTGAAATTGGGCGCTCCCGAGACGGTAGGACGCACGGTAGATTAATGCAACGCCTGCCGGATTCGTATGCATGCCGGCAATAGCGGCCGCGCAGAGCGAAAGCTTCGGTCGTGTCAGAGCAGTGCAGCTGAAATTGGGCGCTCCCGAGACCGTAGGAAGCACGCTATATTAATGCAACGCCTGCCGGATTCGTATGCATGCCGGCTATAGCGGCGGCGCAGAGCGAAAGCTTCGGTCGTGTCAGAGCAGTGCAGCTGAAATTGGGCGCTCCCGAGACCGTAGGAAGCGCGCTAGATTAATGCAGCGCCTGCCGGATTCGTATGCATGCCGGCTATAGCGGCCGCGCAGAGCGAAAGCTTCGGTCGTGTCAGAGGAGTGCAGCTGAAATTGGGCGCTCCTAAGATCGTGGAAAGCACGCTAGATTAATGCAACGCCTGCCTGATTCGTATGCATGCCGGCTATAGCGGCGGCGCAGAGCGAAAGCTGCGGTCGTGTCAGAGCAGTGCAGGTGAAATTGGGCGCTCCAGAGACCGTAGGAAACACGCTAGATTAATGCGACGCCTGCCGGATTCGTATGCATGCCGGCTATAGCGGCCGCGCAGAGCGAAAGCTTCGGTCGTGTCAGAGCAGTGCAGCTGAAATTGGGCGCTCCCGAGACCGTAGGAAGCACGCTAGATTAATGCAACGCCTGCCGGATTCGTATGCATGCCGGTTATAGCGGCGGCGCAGAGCGAAAGCTTCGGTCGTGTCAGAGCAGTGCAGGTGAAATTGGGCGCTCCCGAGACCGTAGGAAGCGCGCTAGATTAATGCAGCGCCTGCCGGATTCGTATGCATGCCGGCTATAGCGGCCGCGCAGAGCGAAAGCTTCGGTCGTGTCAGAGGAGTGCAGCTGAAATTGGGCGCTCCTAAGATCGTGGGAAGCAGGCTAGATTTATGCAACGCCTACCGGATTCGTATGCAAGCCGGCTATAGCGGCCGCGCAGAGCGAAAGCTTTGGTCGTGTCAGAGGAGTGCAGCTGAAATTGCGCGCTCCCAAGACCGTAGGAAGCACGCTAGATTAATGCAACGCCTGCCGGATTCGTATGCATGCCGGCAATAGCGGCCGCGCAGAGCGAAAGCTTCGGTCGTGTCAGAGCAGTGCAGCTGAAATTGGGCGCTCCCGAGACCGTAGGAAGCACGCTATATTAATGCAACGCCTGCCGGATTCGTATGCATGCCGGCTATAGCGGCGGCGCAGAGCGAAAGCTTCGGTCGTGTCAGAGCAGTGCAGGTGAAATTGGGCGCTCCCGAGACCGTAGGAAGCGCGCTAGATTAATGCAGCGCCTGCCGGATTCGTATGCATGCCGGCTATAGCGGCGGCGCAGAGCGAAAGCTTCGGTCGTGTCAGAGCAGTGCAGCTGAAATTGGGCGCTCTCGAGACCGTAGAAAGCACGCTAGATTAATGCAACGCCTGCCGGATTCGTATGCATGCCGGCTATAGCGGCGGCGCAGAGCGAAAGCTTCGGTCGTGTCAGAGCAGTGCAGGTGAAATTGGGCGCTCCCAAGATCGTGGGAATCAGGCTAGATTTATGCAACCCCTACCGGATTCGTATGCATGCCGGCTATAGCGGCCGCGCAGACCGAAAGCTTCGGTCGTGTCAGAGGAGCGCAGCTGAAATTGGGCGCTCCCGAGACGGTAGGAAGCACGGTAGATTAATGCAACGCCTGCCGGATTCGTATGCATGCCGGCAATAGCGGCCGCGCAGAGCGAAAGCTTCGGTCGTGTCAGAGCAGTGCAGCTGAAATTGGGCGCTCCCGAGACCGTAGGAAGCACGCTATATTAATGCAACGCCTGCCGGATTCGTATGCATGCCGGCTATAGCGGGGGCGCAGAGCGAAAGCTTCGGTCGTGTCAGAGCAGTGCAGGTGAAATTGGGCGCTCCCGAGACCGTAGGAAGCGCGCTAGATTAATGCAGCGCCTGCCGGATTCGTATGCATGCCGGCTATAGCGGCCGCGCAGAGCGAAAGCTTCGGTCGTGTCAGAGGAGTACAGCTGAACTTGGGCGCTCCTAAGATCGTAGGAGGCACGCTAGATTAATGCAACGCCTGCCGGATTCGTATCCATGCCGGCTATAGCGGCGGCGCAGAGCGAAAGCTTCGGTCGTGTCAGAGCAGAGCAGCTGAAATTGGGCGCTCCCGAGATCGTAGGAAGCACGCTAGATTAATGCAACGCCTGCCGGATTCGTATGCATGCCGGCTATAGCGGCTGCGCAGAGCGAAAGCCTCGGTCGTGTCAGAGCAGTGCAGCTGAAATTGGGGGCTCCCGAGACCGTAGGAAGCACACTAGATTAATGCCACGCCTGCCGGATTCGTATGCATGCCGGCTATAGCGGCGGCGCAGAGCGAAAGCTTCGGTCGTGTCAGAGCAGTGCAGGTGAAATTGGGCGCTCCCAAGATCGTGAGAAGCAGTCTAGATTTATGCAACTCCTACCGGATTCGTATGCATGCCGGCTATAGCGACCGCGCAGAGCGAAAGCTTGGGTCGTGTCAGAGGAGTGCAGCTGAAATTGGGCGCTCCCGAGACCGTAGGAAGCACGCTAGAATAATGCAACGCCTGCCGGATTCGTATGCATGCCGGCTATAGCGGCCGCGCAGAGCGAAAGCTTCGGTCGTGTCAGAGGAGTGCAGCTGAAATTGGGCGCTCCCGAGACCGTAGGAAGCAGGCTAGATTAATGCGACGCCTGCCGGATTCGTATGCATGCCGGCTATAGCGGCCGCGCAGAGCGAAAGCTTCGGTCGTGTCAGAGCAGTGCAGCTGAAATTGGGCGCTCCCGAGACCGTAGGAAGCACGCTAGATTAATGCAACGCCTGCCGGATTCGTATGCATGCCGGTTATAGCGGCGGCGCAGAGCGAAAGCTTCGGTCGTGTCAGAGCAGTGCAGGTGAAATTGGGCGCTCCCGAGACCGTAGGAAGCGCGCTAGATTAATGCAGCGCCTGCCGGATTCGTATGCATGCCGGCTATAGCGGCCGCGCAGAGCGAAAGCTTCGGTCGTGTCAGAGGAGTGCAGCTGAAATTGGGCGCTCCTAAGATCGTGGGAAGCAGGCTAGATTTATGCAACGCCTACCGGATTCGTATGCAAGCCGGCTATAGCGGCCGCGCAGAGCGAAAGCTTTGGTCGTGTCAGAGGAGTGCAGCTGAAATTGCGCGCTCCCAAGACCGTAGGAAGCACGCTAGATTAATGCAACGCCTGCCGGATTCGTATGCATGCCGGCTATAGCGGTGGCGCAGAGCGAAAGCTGCGGTCGTGTCAGAGCAGTGCAGGTGAAATTGGGCGCTCCAGAGACCGTAGGAAACACGCTAGATTAATGCAACGCCTGCCGGATTCGTATGCATGCCGGCTATAGCGACCGCGCAGAGCGAAAGCTTCGGTCGTGTCAGAGGAGTGCAGCTGAAATTCGGCGCTCCCGAGACCGTAGGAAGCACGCTAGATTAATTCAACGCCTGCCGGATTCGTATGCATGCCGGCTATAGCGGCGGCGCAGAGCGAAAGCTGCGGTCGTGTCAGAGCAGTGCAGCTGAAATCAGGCGCTCCCGAGACCGTAGGAAGCACGCTAGATTAATGCAACGCCTGCCGGATTCGTATGCATGCCGGCTATAGCGGCGGCGCAGAGCGAAAGCTGCGGTCGTGTCAGAGCAGTGCAGCTGAAATTGGGCGCTCTCGAGACCGTAGAAAGCACGCTAGATTAATGCAACGCCTGCCTGATTCGTATGCATGCCGGCTATAGCGGCGGCGCAGAGCGAAAGCTTCGGTCGTGTCAGAGCAGTGCAGCTGAAATTGGGCGCTCCCGAGACCGTAGGAAGCACGCTAGATTAATGCAACGCCTGCCGGATTCGTATGCATGCCGGCTATAGCGGCCGCACAGAGCGAAAGCTTCGGTCGTGTCAGAGCAGTGCAGCTGAAATTAGGCGCTCCCGAGACCGTAGGAAGCACGCTAGATTAATGCGACGCCTGCCGGATTCGTATGCATGCCGGCTATAGCGGCGGCGCAGAGCGAAAGCTTCGGTTGTGTCAGAGCAGTGCAGCTGAAATTGGGTGCTCCCGAGACCGTAGGAGGCACGCTAGATTAATGCAACGCCTGCCGGATTCGTATGCATGCCGGCTATAGCGGCGGCGCAGAGCGAAAGCTTCGGTTGTGTCAGAGCAGTGCAGCTGAAATTGGGCGCTCCCGAGACGGTAGGAAGCACGCTAGATCAATGCAACGCCTGCCGTATTCGTATGCATGCCGGCTATAGCGGCGGCGCAGAGCGAAAGCTTCGGTCGTGTCAGAGCAGTGCAGCTGAAATTGGGCGCTCCCGAGACCGTAGGAAGCACGCTAGATTAATGCGACGCCTGCCGGATTCGTATGCATGCCGGCTATAGCGGCGGCGCAGAGCGAAAGCTTCGGTTGTGTCAGAGCAGTGCAGCTGAAATTGGGTGCTCCCGAGACCGTAGGAGGCACGCTAGATTAATGCAACGCCTGCCGGATTCGTATGCATGCCGGCTATAGCGGCGGCGCAGAGCGAAAGCTTCGGTTGTGTCAGAGCAGTGCAGCTGAAATTGGGCGCTCCCGAGACCGTAGGAAGCACGCTAGATCAATGCAACGCCTGCCGTATTCGTATGCATGCCGGCTATAGCGGCGGCGCAGAGCGAAAGCTTCGGTCGTGTCAGAGCAGTGCAGCTGAAATTGGGCGCTCCCGAGACCGTAGGAAGCACGCTAGATTAATGCAACGCCTGCCGGATTCGTATGCATGCCGGCTATAGCGGCCGCGCAGAGCGAAAGCTTCGGTCGTGTCAGAGCAGTGCAGCTGAAATTGGGCGCTCTCGAGACCGTAGAAAGCACGCTAGATTAATGCAACGCCTGCCTGATTCGTATGCATGCCGGCTATAGCGGCGGCGCAGAGCGAAAGCTGCGGTCGTGTCAGAGCAGTGCTGCTGAAATTCGGCGCTCCCGAGACCGTAGGAAGCACGCTAGATTAATGCAACGCCTGCCGGATTCGTATGCATGCCGGCTATAGCGGCGGCGCAGAGCGAAAGCTTCGGTCGTGTCAGAGCAGTGCAGCTTAAATTGGGCGCTCCCAAGATCGTGGGAAGCAGGCTAGATTTATGCAACGCCTTCCAGATTCGTATGCACGCCGGCTATAGCGGCCGCGCAGAGCGAAAGCTTCGGTCGTGTCAGAGGAGTGCAGCTGAAATTGGGCGCTCCCGAGACCATAGGAAGCAAGCTAGATTGATGCAACGCCTGCCGGATTCGTATGCATGTCGGCTATAGCGGCCGCGCAGAGCGAAAGCTTCGGTCGTGTCAGAGGAGTGCAGCTGAAATTGCGCGCTCCCAAGACCGTAGGAAGCACGCTAGATTAATGCAACGCCTGCCGGATTCGTATGCATGCCGGCTATAGCGGCGGCGCAGAGCGAAAGCTGCGGTCGTGTCAGAGCAGTGCAGCTGAAATTGGGCGCTCCAGAGACCGTAGGAAACACGCTAGATTAATGCAACGCCTGCCGGATTCGTATGCATGCCGGCTATAGCGACCGCGCAGAGCGAAAGCTTCGGTCGTGTCAGAGGAGTGCAGCTGAAATTGGGCGCTCCCAAGATCGTGGGAAGCAGGCTAGATTTTCAACGCCTACCGGATTCGCATGCATGCCGGCTATAGCGGCCGCGCAGAGCGAAAGCTTCGGTCGTGTCAGAGGAGTGCAGCTGAAATTGGGCGCTCCCAAGATCGTCGGAAGCAGGCTAGATTTATGCAACGCTTACCGGATTTGCATGCATGCCGGTATAGCGGGCGCGCAGAGCGAAAGCTTCGGTCGTGTCAGAGGAGTGCAGCTGAAATTGGGCGCTCCCTAGACCGTAGGAAGCACGCTAGATTAATGCAATGCCTGCCGGATTCGTATGCATGCCGGCTATAGCGGCGGCGGAGAGCGAAAGCTTCGGTCGTGTCAGAGAAGTGCAGCTGAAATTGGGCGCTCCCGAGACCGTAGGAAGCACGCTAGATTAATGAAACGCCTGCCGAAATCGTATGCATGCCGGCTATAGCGGCGGCGCAGAGCGAAATCTTCGGTTGTGTCAGAGCAGTGCAGCTGAAATTGTTCGCTCCCGAGACCGTAGGAAGCACGCGAGATTAATGCAACGACTGCCGCATTCGTATGCATGCCGGCTATAGCGGCCGTGGAGAGCGAAAGCTTCGGTCGTGTCAGAGGAGTGCAGCTGAAATTGGGCGCTCCCAAGATCGTGGGAAGCAGGCTAGATTTATGCAACGCCTACCGGATTCGCATGCATGCCGGCTATAGCGGCCGCGCAGAGCGAAAGCTTCGGTCGTGTCAGAGGAGTGCAGCTGAAATTGGGCGCTCCTAAGATCGTGGGAAGCAGGCTAGATTTATGCAACGCCTACCGGATTCGCATGCATGCCGGCTATAGCGGCCAAGCAGAGCGAAAGCTTCGGTCGTGTCAGAGGAGTGCAGCTGAAATTGGGCGCTCCCGAGACCGCAGGAAGCACGCTAGATTAATGCAACGCCTGCCGGATTCGTATGCATGCCGGCTATAGCGGCGGCGCAGAGCGAAAGCTTCGGTTTTGTCAGAGCAGTGCAGCTGAAATTGGGCGCTCCAGAGACCGTAGGAAGCACGCTAAATTAATGCAACGCCTGCCGGATTCGTAAGCATGCCGCCTATAGCGGCCGCGCAGAGCGAAAGCTTCGGTCGTGTCAGAGGAGTGCAGCTGAAATTGGGCGCTCCCGAGACGGTAGGAAGCACGCTAGATTAATGCAACGCCTGCCGGATTCGTAAGCATGCCGCCTATAGCGGCCGCGCAGAGCGAAAGCTTCGGTCGTGTCAGAGGAGTGCAGCTGAAATTGGGCGCTCCCGAGACCGTAGGAAGCACGCTAGATTAATGCAACGCCTGCCGGATTCGTATGCATGCCGGCTATAGCGGCGGCGCAGAGCGAAAGCTTCGGTCGTGTCAGAGCAGTGCAGCTGAAATTGGGCGCACCCGAGACCGTAGGAAGCACGCTAGATTAATGCAACGCCTGCCGGATTCGTATGCATGCCGGCTATAGCGGCGGCGCAGATCGGAAGCTTCGGTCGTGTCAGGGGAGTGCAGCTGAAATTGGGCGCTCCCGAGACCGTAGGAAGCACGCTAGATTAATGCAACGCCTGCCGGATTCGTATGCATGCCGGCTATAGCGGCGGCGCAGAGCGAAAGCTTCGGTCGTGTCAGAGCAGTGCAGCTGAAATTGGGCGCTCCCGAGACCGTAGGAAGCACGCTAGATTAATGCAACGCCTGCCGGATTCGTATGCATGCCGGTTATAGCGGCGGCGCAGAGCGAAAGCTTCCATCGTGTCAGAGGCGTGCAGCTCAAATTAGGCGCTCCAGAGACCGTAGGAAGCACGCTAGATTAATGAAACGCCTGCCGAAATCGTATGCATGCCGGCTATAGCGGCGGCGCAGAGCGAAATCTTCGGTTGTGTCAGAGCAGTGCAGCTGAAATTGTTCGCTCCCGAGACCGTAGGAAGCACGCGAGATTAATGCAACGACTGCCGCATTCGTATGCATGCCGGCTATAGCGGCCGTGGAGAGCGAAAGCTTCGGTCGTGTCAGAGGAGTGCAGCTGAAATTGGGCGCTCCCAAGATCGTGGGAAGCAGGCTAGATTTATGCAACGCCTACCGGATTCGCATGCATGCCGGCTATAGCGGCCACGCAGAGCGAAAGCTTCGGTCGTGTCAGAGGAGTGCAGCTGAAATTGGGCGCTCCCGAGACCGCAGGAAGCACGCTAGATTAATGCAACGCCTGCCGGATTCGTATGCATGCCGGCTATAGCGGCGGCGCAGAGCGAAAGCTTCGGTTTTGTCAGAGCAGTGCAGCTGAAATTGGGCGCTCCAGAGACCGTAGGAAGCACGCTAGATTAATGCAACGCCTGCCGGATTCGTATGCATGCCGGCTATAGCGGCGGCGCAGAGCGAAAGCTTCGGTTTTGTCAGAGCAGTGCAGCTGAAATTGGGCGCTCCAGAGACCGTAGGAAGCACGCTAGATTAATGCAACGCCTGCCGGATTCGTAAGCATGCCGGCTATATCGCCCGCGCAGAGCGAAAGCTTCGGTCGTGTCAGAGGAGTGCAGCTGAAATTGGGCGCTCCAGAGACCGTAGGAAGCACGCTAGATTAATGCAACGCCTGCCGGATTCGTAAGCATGCCGGCTATAGCGGCCGCGCAGAGCGAAAGCTTCGGTCGTGTCAGAGGAGTGCAGCTGAAATTGGGCGCTCCTAAGATCGTGGGAAGCAGGCTAGATTTATGCAACGCCTACCGGATTCGCATGCATGCCGGCTATAGCGGCCACGCAGAGCGAAAGCTTCGGTCGTGTCAGAGGAGTGCAGCTGAAATTGGGCGCTCCCGAGACCGCAGGAAGCACGCTAGATTAATGCAACGCCTGCCGGATTCGTATGCATGCCGGCTATAGCGGCGGCGCAGAGCGAAAGCTTCGGTTTTGTCAGAGCAGTGCAGCTGAAATTGGGCGCTCCAGAGACCGTAGGAAGCACGCTAGATTAATGCAACGCCTGCCGGATTCGTAAGCATGCCGCCTATAGCGGCCGCGCAGAGCGAAAGCTTCGGTCGTGTCAGAGGAGTGCAGCTGAAATTGGGCGCTCCCGAGACCGTAGGAAGCACGCTAGATTAATGCAACGCCTGCCGGATTCGTAAGCATGCCGCCTATAGCGGCCGCGCAGAGCGAAAGCTTCGGTCGTGTCAGAGGAGTGCAGCTGAAATTGGGCGCTCCCGAGACCGTAGGAAGCACGCTAGATTAATGCAACGCCTGCCGGATTCGTATGCATGCCGGCTATAGCGGCGGCGCAGAGCGAAAGCTTCGGTCGTGTCAGAGCAGTGCAGCTGAAATTGGGCGCTCCCGAGACCGTAGGAAGCACGCTAGATTAATGCAACGCCTGCCGGATTCGTATGCATGCCGGCTATAGCGGCGGCGCAGATCGGAAGCTTCGGTCGTGTCAGGGGAGTGCAGCTGAAATTGGGCGCTCCCGACACCGTAGGAAGCACGCTAGATTATTGCAACGCCTGCCGGATTCGTATGCATGCCGGCTATAGCGGCGGCGCAGAGCGAAAGCTTCGGTCGTGTCAGAGCAGTGCAGCTGAAATTGGGCGCTCCCGAGACCGTAGGAAGCACGCTAGATTAATGCAACGCCTGCCGGATTCGTATGCATGCCGGTTATAGCGGCGGCGCAGAGCGAAAGCTTCCATCGTGTCAGAGGCGTGCAGCTCAAATTAGGCGCTCCAGAGACTGTAGGAAGCACGCTAGATTAATGCAACGCCTGCCGGATTCGTATGCATGCCGGCTATAGCGGCCGCGCAGAGCGAAAGCTTCGGTCGTGTCAGAGCAGTGCAGCTGAAATTGTGCGCTCCCGAGACCGTTGGAGGCACGCTAGATTAATGCAACGCCTACCGGATTCGTATGCATGCCGGCTATATCGCCCGCGCAGAGCGAAAGCTTCGGTCGTGTCAGAGCAGTGCAGCTGAAATTGGGCGCTCCCGAGACCGTAGGAAGCACGCTAGATTAATGCGACGCCTGCCGGATTCGTATGCATGCCGGCTATAGCGGCGGCGCAGAGCGAAAGCTTCGGTTGTGTCAGAGCAGTGCAGCTGAAATTGGGTGCTCCCGAGACCGTAGGAAGCACGCTAGATCAATGCAACGCCTGCCGTATTCGTATGCATGCCGGCTATAGCGGCGGCGCAGAGCGAAAGCTTCGGTCGTGTCAGAGCAGTGCAGCTGAAATTGGGCGCTCCCGAGACCGTAGGAAGCACGCTAGATTAATGCAACGCCTGCCGGATTCGTATGCATGCCGGCTATAGCGGCCGCGCAGAGCGAAAGCTTCGGTCGTGTCAGAGCAGTGCAGCTGAAATTGGGCGCTCTCGAGACCGTAGAAAGCACGCTAGATTAATGCAACGCCTGCCTGATTCGTATGCATGCCGGCTATAGCGGCGGCGCAGAGCGAAAGCTGCGGTCGTGTCAGAGCAGTGCAGCTGAAATTCGGCGCTCCCGAGACCGTAGGAAGCACGCTAGATTAATGCAACGCCTGCCGGATTCGTATGCATGCCGGCTATAGCGGCGGCGCAGAGCGAAAGCTTCGGTCGTGTCAGAGCAGTGCAGCTTAAATTGGGCGCTCCCAAGATCGTGGGAAGCAGGCTAGATTTATGCAACGCCTTCCAGATTCGTATGCACGCCGGCTATAGCGGCCGCGCAGAGCGAAAGCTTCGGTCGTGTCAGAGGAGTGCAGCTGAAATTGTGCGCTCCCGAGACCATAGGAAGCACGCTAGATTAATGCAACGCCTGCCGGATTCGTATGCATGTCGGCTATAGCGGCCGCGCAGAGCGAAAGCTTCGGTCGTGTCAGAGGAGTGCAGCTGAAATTGGGCGCTCCCAAGATCGTGGGAAGCACGCTAGATTTATGCAACGCCTACCGGATTCGTATGCATGCCGGCTATAGCGGCCGCGCAGAGCGAAAGCTTCGGTCGTGTCAGAGGAGTGCAGCTGAAATTGGGCGCTCCCGAGACCGCAGGAAGCACGCTAGATTAATGCAACGCCTGCCGGATTCGTATGCATGCCGGCTATAGCGGCGGCGCAGAGCGAAAGCTTCGGTTGTGTCAGAGCAGTGCAGCTGAAACTGGGCGCTCCCGACACCGTAGGAAGCACGCTAGATTAACGCAACGCCTGCCGGATTCGTATGCATGGCGGCTGTAGCGGCGGCGGAGAGCGAAAGCTTCGGTCGTGTCAGAGAAGTGCAGCTGAAATTGGGCGCTCCCGAGACCGTAGGAAGCACGCTAGATTAATGGAACGCCTGCCGAAATTGTATGCATGCCGGCTATAGCGGCGGCGCAGAGCGAAATCTTCGGTTGTGTCAGAGCAGTGCAGCTGAAATTGTTCGCTCCCGAGACCGTAGGAAGCACGCGAGATTAATGCAACGACTGCCGCATTCGTATGCATGCCGGCTATAGCGGCCGTGGAGAGCGAAAGCTTCGGTCGTGTCAGAGGAGTGCAGCTGAAATTGGGCGCTCCCAAGATCGTGGGAAGCAGGCTAGATTTATGCAACGCCTACCGGATTCGCATGCATGCCGGCTATAGCGGCCGCGCAGAGCGAAAGCTTCGGTCGTGTCAGAGGAGTGCAGCTGAAATTGTGCGCTCCCAAGATCGTGGGAAGCAGGCTAGATTTATGCAACGCCTACCGGATTCGTATGCATGCCGGCTATAGCGGCCGCGCAGAGCGAAAGCTTCGGTCGTGTCAGAGGAGTGCAGCTGAAATTGGGCGCTCCCGAGACCGTATACGAAGCACGCTAGATTAATGCAACGCCTGCCGGATTCGTATGCATGCCGGCTATAGCGGCCGCGCAGAGCGAAAGCTTCGGTCGTGTCAGAGCAGTGCAGCTTAAATTGGGCTCTCCCGAGACAGTAGGAAGCAGGCTAGATTTATGCAATGCCTGCCGGACTCGTATGCATGCAGGCTGTAGCGGCCACGCAGAGCGAAAGTTTCGGTCTTGTCAGAGCAGTGCAGCTGAAATTGGGCGCTCCCGAGACCGTGGGAAGTAAGCTAGATTTAAGTAACGCCTGCCCATTCGTATGCATGCCGGCTATAGCGGCGGCGCAGAGCGAAAGCTTCGGTCGTGTCAGAGCAGTGCAGCTGAAATTGGGCGCTCCCGAGACCGTAGGAATCACGCTAGATTAATGTAACGCCTGCCGGATTCGTATGCATGCCGGCTATAGCGGCGGCGCAGAGCGAAAGCTTCGGTCGTGTCAGAGCAGTGCAGCTGAAATTGGGCGCTCCCGAGACCGTAGGAAGCACGCTAGATTAATGCAACGCCTGCCGGATTCGTATGCATGCCGGCTATAGCGGCCGCGCAGAGCGAAAGCTTCGGTCGTGTCAGAGCAGTGCAGCTGAAATTGGGCGCTCCCGAGACCGTAGGAAGCACGCTAGATTAATGCAACGCCTAACGGATCCGTATGTATGCCGGCAATAGCGGCCGCGCAGAGCGAAAGCTTCGGTCGTGTCAGAGCAGTGCTGCTGAAATTGGGCGCTCCCGAGACCATAGGAAGCACGCTAAATTTAGGCAACACCTAACGGATTCGTATGCATGCCGGCTATAGCGGCCGCGCAGAGCGAAAGCTTCGGTCGTGTCAGAGCAGTGCAGCTGAAATTGGGCGCTCCCGAGACCATAGGAAGCACGCTAAATTGAGGCAACGCCTAACGGATCCGTATGTATGCCGGCAATAGCGGCCGCGCAGAGCGAAAGCTTCGGTCGTGTCAGAGCAGTGCAGCTGAAATTGGGCGCTCCCGAGACCGTAGGAAGCACGCTAGATTAATGCAACGCCTAACGGATCCGTATGTATGCCGGCAATAGCGGCCGCGCAGAGCGAAAGCTTCGGTCGTGTCAGAGCAGTGCAGCTGAAATTGGGCTCTCCCGAGACAGTAGGAAGCAGGCTAGATTTATGCAATGCCTCCCGGACTCGTATGCATGCAGGCTGTAGCGGCCACGCAGAGCGAAAGTTTCGGTCTTGTCAGAGCAGTGCAGCTGAAATTGGGCGCTCCCGAGACCGTGGGAAGTAAGCTAGATTTAAGTAACGCCTGCCGGATTCGTATGCATGCCGGCTATAGCGGCGGCGCAGAGCGAAAGCTTCGGTCGTGTCAGAGCAGTGCAGCTGAAATTGGGCGCTCCCGAGACCGTAGGAATCACGCTAGATTAATGCAACGCCTGCCGGATTCGTATGCATGCCGGCTATAGCGGCGGCGCAGAGCGAAAGCTTCGGTCGTGTCAGAGCAGTGCAGCTGAAATTGGGCGCTCCCGAGACCATAGGAAGCACGCTAAATTTAGGCAACGCCTAACGGATCCGTATGTATGCCGGCAATAGCGGCCGCGCAGAGCGAAAGCTTCGGTCGTGTCAGAGCAGTGCAGCTGAAATTGGGCGCTCCCGAGACCGTAGGAAGCACGCTAGATTAATGCAACGCCTAACGGATCCGTATGTATGCCGGCAATAGCGGCCGCGCAGAGCGAAAGCTTCGGTCGTGTCAGAGCAGTGCAGCTGAAATTGGGCGCTCCCGAGACCGTAGGAAGCACGCTAGATTAATGCAACGCCTGCCGGATTCGTATGCATGCCGGCTATAGCGGCCGCGCAGAGCGAAAGCTTCGGTCGTGTCAGAGCAGTGCAGCTGAAATTGGGCGCTCCCGAGACCGTAGGAAGCACGCTAGATTAATGCAACGCCTAACGGATCCGTATGTATGCCGGCAATAGCGGCCGCGCAGAGCGAAAGCTTCGGTCGTGTCAGAGCAGTGCTGCTGAAATTGGGCGCTCCCGAGACCATAGGAAGCACGCTAAATTTAGGCAACACCTAACGGATTCGTATGCATGCCGGCTATAGCGGCCGCGCAGAGCGAAAGCTTCGGTCGTGTCAGAGCAGTGCAGCTGAAATTGGGCGCTCCCGAGACCATAGGAAGCACGCTAAATTGAGGCAACGCCTAACGGATCCGTATGTATGCCGGCAATAGCGGCCGCGCAGAGCGAAAGCTTCGGTCGTGTCAGAGCAGTGCAGCTGAAATTGGGCGCTCCCGAGACCGTAGGAAGCACGCTAGATTAATGCAACGCCTAACGGATCCGTATGTATGCCGGCAATAGCGGCCGCGCAGAGCGAAAGCTTCGGTCGTGTCAGAGCAGTGCAGCTGAAATTGGGCTCTCCCGAGACAGTAGGAAGCAGGCTAGATTTATGCAATGCCTCCCGGACTCGTATGCATGCAGGCTGTAGCGGCCACGCAGAGCGAAAGTTTCGGTCTTGTCAGAGCAGTGCAGCTGAAATTGGGCGCTCCCGAGACCGTGGGAAGTAAGCTAGATTTAAGTAACGCCTGCCGGATTCGTATGCATGCCGGCTATAGCGGCGGCGCAGAGCGAAAGCTTCGGTCGTGTCAGAGCAGTGCAGCTGAAATTGGGCGCTCCCGAGACCGTAGGAATCACGCTAGATTAATGCAACGCCTGCCGGATTCGTATGCATGCCGGCTATAGCGGCGGCGCAGAGCGAAAGCTTCGGTCGTGTCAGAGCAGTGCAGCTGAAATTGGGCGCTCCCGAGACCGTAGGAAGCACGCTAGATTAATGCAACGCCTGCCGGATTCGTATGCATGCCGGCTATAGCGGCCGCGCAGAGCGAAAGCTTCGGTCGTGTCAGAGCAGTGCAGCTGAAATTGGGCGCTCCCGAGACCGTAGGAAGCACGCTAGATTAATGCAACGCCTAACGGATCCGTATGTATGCCGGCAATAGCGGCCGCGCAGAGCGAAAGCTTCGGTCGTGTCAGAGCAGTGCAGCTGAAATTGGGCGCTCCCGAGACCATAGGAAGCACGCTAAATTTAGGCAACACCTAACGGATTCGTATGCATGCCGGCTATAGCGGCCGCGCAGAGCGAAAGCTTCGGTCGTGTCAGAGCAGTGCAGCTGAAATTGGGCGCTCCCGAGACCATAGGAAGCACGCTAAATTTAGGCAACGCCTAACGGATCCGTATGTATGCCGGCAATAGCGGCCGCGCAGAGCGAAAGCTTCGGTCGTGTCAGAGCAGTGCAGCTGAAATTGGGCGCTCCCGAGACCGTAGGAAGCACGCTAGAATAATGCAACGCCTAACGGATCCGTATGTATGCCGGCAATAGCGGCCGCGCAGAGCGAAAGCTTCGGTCGTGTCAGAGCAGTGCAGCTGAAATTGGGCGCTCCCGAGACCGTAGGAAGCACGCTAGATTAATGCAACGCCTGCCGGATTCGTATGCATGCCGGTTATAGCGGCGGCGCAGAGCGAAAGCTTCCATCGTGTCAGAGGCGTGCAGCTCAAATTGGGCGCTCCCGAGACTGTAGGAAGCACGCTAGATTAATGCAACGCCTGCCGGATTCGTATGCATGCCGGCTATAGCGGCCGCGCAGAGCGAAAGCTTCGGTCGTGTCAGAGCAGTGCAGCTGAAATTGTGCGCTCCCGAGACCGTTGGAGGCACGCTAGATTAATGCAACGCCTGCCGGATTCGTATGCATGCCGGCTATATCGCCCGCGCAGAGCGAAAGCTTCGGTCGTGTCAGAGCAGTGCAGCTGAAATTGGGCGCTCCCGAGACCGTAGGAAGCACGCTAGATTAATGCGACGCCTGCCGGATTCGTATGCATGCCGGCTATAGCGGCGGCGCAGAGCGAAAGCTTCGGTTGTGTCAGAGCAGTGCAGCTGAAATTGGGTGCTCCCGAGACCGTAGGAGGCACGCTAGATTAATGCAACGCCTGCCGGATTCGTATGCATGCCGGCTATAGCGGCGGCGCAGAGCGAAAGCTTCGGTTGTGTCAGAGCATTGCAGCTGAAATTGGGCGCTCCCGAGACCGTAGGAAGCACGCTAGATCAATGCAACGCCTGCCGTATTCGTATGCATGCCGGCTATAGCGGCGGCGCAGAGCGAAAGCTTCGGTCGTGTCAGAGCAGTGCAGCTGAAATTGGGCGCTCCCGAGACCGTAGGAAGCACGCTAGATTAATGCAACGCCTGCCGGATTCGTATGCATGCCGGCTATAGCGGCCGCGCAGAGCGAAAGCTTCGGTCGTGTCAGAGCAGTGCAGCTGAAATTGGGCGCTCTCGAGACCGTAGAAAGCACGCTAGATTAATGCAACGCCTGCCTGATTCGTATGCACGCCGGCTATAGCGGCCGCGCAGAGCGAAAGCTTCGGTCGTGTCAGAGGAGTGCAGCTGAAATTGGGCGCTCCCGAGACCATAGGAAGCACGCTAGATTAATGCAACGCCTGCCGGATTCGTATGCATGTCGGCTATAGCGGTCGCGCAGCGCGAAAGCTTCGGTCGTGTCAGAGGAGTGCAGCTGAAATTGGGCGCTCCCGAGACCATAGGAAGCACGCTAGATTAATGCAACGCCTGCCGAATTCGTATGCACGCCGGCTATAGCGGTCGCGCAGCGCGAAAGCTTCGGTCGTGTCAGAGGAGTGCAGCTGAAATTGGGCGCTCCCGAGACCATAGGAAGCACGCTAGATTAATGCAACGCCTGCCGGATTCGTATGCATGTCGGCTATAGCGGCCGCGCAGAGCGAAAGCTTTGGTCGTGTCAGAGGAGTGCAGCTGAAATTGGGCGCTCCCGAGACCATAGGAAGCACGCTAGATTAATGCAACGCCTGCCGGATTCGTATGCATGTCGGCTATAGCGGCCGCGCAGCGCGAAAGCTTCGGTCGTGTCAGAGGAGTGCAGCTGAAATTGGGCGCTCCCGAGACCATAGGAAGCACGCTAGATTAATGCAACGCCTGCCGGATTCGTATGCACGCCGGCTATAGCGGCCGCGCAGCGCGAAAGCTTCGGTTGTGTCAGAGGAGTGCAGCTGAAATTGGGCGCTCCCGAGACCATAGGAAGCACGCTAGATTAATGCAACGCCTGCCGGATTCGTATGCATGCCGGCTATAGCGGCGGCGCAGAGCGAAAGCTGCGGTCGTGTCAGAGCAGTGCAGCTGAAATTGGGCGCTCCAGAGACCGTAGGAAACACGCTAGATTAATGCAACGCCTGCCGGATGCGTATGCATGCCGGCTATAGCGACCGCGCAGAGCGAAAGCTTCGGTCGTGTCAGAGGAGTGCAGCTGAAATTGGGCGCTCCCAAGATCGTGGGAAGCAGGCTAGATTTTCAACGCCTACCGGATTCGCATGCATGCCGGCTATAGCGGCCGCGCAGAGCGAAAGCTTCGGTCGTGTCAGAGGAGTGCAGCTGAAATTGGGCGCTCCCAAGATCGTCGGAAGCAGGCTAGATTTATGCAACGCTTACCGGATTTGCATGCATGCCGGTATAGCGGGCGGGCAGAGCGAAAGCTTCGGTCGTGTCAGAGGAGTGCAGCTGAAATTGGGCGCTCCCGAGACCGTAGGAAGCACGCTAGATTAATGCAATGCCTGCCGGATTCGTATGCATGCCGGCTATAGCGGCGGCACAGAGCGAAAGCTTCGGTCGTGTCAGAGCAGAGCAGCTGAAATTGGGCGCTCCCGAGACCATAGGAAGCACGCTAGATTAATGCAACGCCTGCCGGATTCGTATGCATGCCGGCTATAGCGGCCGCGCAGAGCGAAAGCTTCGGTCGTGTCAGAGGAGTGCAGCTGAAATTGGGCGCTCCCAAGATCGTGGGAAGCATGCTAGATTTATGCAACGCCTACCGGATTCGTATGCATGCCGGCTATAGCGGCCGCGCAGGGCGAAAGCTTCGGTCGTGTCAGAGGAGTGCAGCTGAAATTGGGCGCTCCCGACACCGTAGGAAGCACGCTAGATTAACGCAACGCCTGCCGGATTCGTATGCATGGCGGCTATAGCGGCGGCGGAGAGCGAAAGCTTCGGTCGTGTCAGAGAAGTGCAGCTGAAATTGGGCGCTCCCGAGACCGTAGGTAGCACGCTAGATTAATGGAACGCCTGCCGAAATCGTATGCATGCCGGCTATAGCGGCGGCGCAGAGCGAAATCTTCGGTTGTGTCAGAGCAGTGCAGCTGAAATTGTTCGCTCCCGAGACCGTAGGAAGCACGCGAGATTAATACAACGACTGCCGCATTCGTATGCATGCCGGCTATAGCGGCCGTGGAGAGCGAAAGCTTCGGTCGTGTCAGAGGAGTGCAGCTGAAATTGGGCGCTCCCAAGATCGTGGGAAGCAGGCTAGATTTATGCAACGCCTACCGGATTCGCATGCATGCCGGCTATAGCGGCCGCGCAGAGCGAAAGCTTCGGTCGTGTCAGAGGAGTGCAGCTGAAATTGGGCGCTCCCAAGATCGTGGGAAGCAGGCTAGATTTATGCAACTCCTACCGGATTCGTATGCATGCCGGCTATAGCGACCGCGCAGAGCGAAAGCTTGGGTCGTGTCAGAGGAGTGCAGCTGAAATTGGGCGCTCCCGAGACCGTAGGAAGCACGCTAGAATAATGCAACGCCTGCCGGATTCGTATGCATGCCGGCTATAGCGGCCGCGCAGAGCGAAAGCTTCGGTCGTGTCAGAGAAGTGCAGCTGAAATTGGGCGCTCCCGAGACCGTAGGAAGCACGCTAGATTAATGCGACGCCTGCCGGATTCGTATGCATGCCGGCTATAGCGGCGGCGCAGAGCGAAAGCTTCGGTTGTGTCAGAGCAGTGCAGCTGAAATTGGGTGCTCCCGAGACCGTAGGAGGCACGCTAGATTAATGCAACGCCTGCCGGATTCGTATGCATGCCGGCTATAGCGGCGGCGCAGAGCGAAAGCTTCGGTTGTGTCAGAGCATTGCAGCTGAAATTGGGCGCTCCCGAGACCGTAGGAAGCACGCTAGATCAATGCAACGCCTGCCGTATTCGTATGCATGCCGGCTATAGCGGCGGCGCAGAGCGAAAGCTTCGGTCGTGTCAGAGCAGTGCAGCTGAAATTGGGCGCTCCCGAGACCGTAGGAAGCACGCTAGATTAATGCAACGCCTGCCGGATTCGTATGCATGCCGGCTATAGCGGCCGCGCAGAGCGAAAGCTTCGGTCGTGTCAGAGCAGTGCAGCTGAAATTGGGCGCTCTCGAGACCGTAGAAAGCACGCTAGATTAATGCAACGCCTGCCTGATTCGTATGCACGCCGGCTATAGCGGCCGCGCAGAGCGAAAGCTTCGGTCGTGTCAGAGGAGTGCAGCTGAAATTGGGCGCTCCCGAGACCATAGGAAGCACGCTAGATTAATGCAACGCCTGCCGGATTCGTATGCATGTCGGCTATAGCGGCCGCGCAGAGCGAAAGCTTTGGTCGTGTCAGAGGAGTGCAGCTGAAATTGGGCGCTCCCGAGACCATAGGAAGCACGCTAGATTAATGCAACGCCTGCCGGATTCGTATGCATGTCGGCTATAGCGGCCGCGCAGCGCGAAAGCTTCGGTCGTGTCAGAGGAGTGCAGCTGAAATTGGGCGCTCCCGAGACCATAGGAAGCACGCTAGATTAATGCAACGCCTGCCGGATTCGTATGCACGCCGGCTATAGCGGCCGCGCAGCGCGAAAGCTTCGGTCGTGTCAGAGGAGTGCAGCTGAAATTGGGCGCTCCCGAGACCATAGGAAGCACGCTAGATTAATGCAACGCCTGCCGGATTCGTATGCATGCCGGCTATAGCGGCGGCGCAGAGCGAAAGCTGCGGTCGTGTCAGAGCAGTGCAGCTGAAATTGGGCGCTCCAGAGACCGTAGGAAACACGCTAGATTAATGCAACGCCTGCCGGATTCGTATGCATGCCGGCTATAGCGACCGCGCAGAGCGAAAGCTTCGGTCGTGTCAGAGGAGTGCAGCTGAAATTGGGCGCTCCCAAGATCGTGGGAAGCAGGCTAGATTTTCAACGCCTACCGGATTCGCATGCATGCCGGCTATAGCGGCCGCGCAGAGCGAAAGCTTCGGTCGTGTCAGAGGAGTGCAGCTGAAATTGGGCGCTCCCAAGATCGTCGGAAGCAGGCTAGATTTATGCAACGCTTACCGGATTTGCATGCATGCCGGTATAGCGGGCGGGCAGAGCGAAAGCTTCGGTCGTGTCAGAGGAGTGCAGCTGAAATTGGGCGCTCCCGAGACCGTAGGAAGCACGCTAGATTAATGCAATGCCTGCCGGATTCGTATGCATGCCGGCTATAGCGGCGGCACAGAGCGAAAGCTTCGGTCGTGTCAGAGCAGAGCAGCTGAAATTGGGCGCTCCCGAGACCATAGGAAGCACGCTAGATTAATGCAACGCCTGCCGGATTCGTATGCATGCCGGCTATAGCGGCCGCGCAGAGCGAAAGCTTCGGTCGTGTCAGAGGAGTGCAGCTGAAATTGGGCGCTCCCAAGATCGTGGGAAGCATGCTAGATTTATGCAACGCCTACCGGATTCGTATGCATGCCGGCTATAGCGGCCGCGCAGGGCGAAAGCTTCGGTCGTGTCAGAGGAGTGCAGCTGAAATTGGGCGCTCCCGAGACCGCAGGAAGCACGCTAGATTAATGCAACGCCTGCCGGATTCGTATGCATGCCGGCTATAGCGGCGGCGCAGAGCGAAAGCTTCGGTTGTGTCAGAGCAGTGCAGCTGAAACTGGGCGCTCCCGACACCGTAGGAAGCACGCTAGATTAACGCAACGCCTGCCGGATTCGTATGCATGGCGGCTATAGCGGCGGCGGAGAGCGAAAGCTTCGGTCGTGTCAGAGAAGTGCAGCTGAAATTGGGCGCTCCCGAGACCGTAGGTAGCACGCTAGATTAATGGAACGCCTGCCGAAATCGTATGCATGCCGGCTATAGCGGCGGCGCAGAGCGAAATCTTCGGTTGTGTCAGAGCAGTGCAGCTGAAATTGTTCGCTCCCGAGACCGTAGGAAGCACGCGAGATTAATGCAACGACTGCCGCATTCGTATGCATGCCGGCTATAGCGGCCGTGGAGAGCGAAAGCTTCGGTCGTGTCAGAGGAGTGCAGCTGAAATTGGGCGCTCCCAAGATCGTGGGAAGCAGGCTAGATTTATGCAACGCCTACCGGATTCGCATGCATGCCGGCTATAGCGGCCGCGCAGAGCGAAAGCTTCGGTCGTGTCAGAGGAGTGCAGCTGAAATTGGGCGCTCCCAAGATCGTGGGAAGCAGGCTAGATTTATGCAACTCCTACCGGATTCGTATGCATGCCGGCTATAGCGACCGCGCAGAGCGAAAGCTTGGGTCGTGTCAGAGGAGTGCAGCTGAAATTGGGCGCTCCCGAGACCGTAGGAAGCACGCTAGAATAATGCAACGCCTGCCGGATTCGTATGCATGCCGGCTATAGCGGCCGCGCAGAGCGAAAGCTTCGGTCGTGTCAGAGAAGTGCAGCTGAAATTGGGCGCTCCCGAGACCGTAGGAAGCAGGCTAGATTAATGCGACGCCTGCCGGATTCGTATGCATGCCGGCTATAGCGGCCGCGCAGAGCGAAAGCTTCGGTCGTGTCAGAGCAGTGCAGCTGAAATTGGGCGCTCCCGAGACCGTAGGAAGCACGCTAGATTAATGCAACGCCTGCCGGATTCGTATGCATGCCGGTTATAGCGGCGGCGCAGAGCGAAAGCTTCCATCGTGTCAGAGGCGTGCAGCTCAAATTGGGCGCTCCCGAGACTGTAGGAAGCACGCTAGATTAATGCAACGCCTGCCGGATTCGTATGCATGCCGGCTATAGCGGCCGCGCAGAGCGAAAGCTTCGGTCGTGTCAGAGCAGTGCAGCTGAAATTGTGCGCTCCCGAGACCGTTGGAGGCACGCTAGATTAATGCAACGCCTGCCGGATTCGTATGCATGCCGGCTATATCGCCCGCGCAGAGCGAAAGCTTCGGTCGCGTCAGAGCAGTGCAGCTGAAATTGGGCGCTCCCGAGACCGTAGGAAGCACGCTAGATTAATGCAACGCCTGCCGTATTCGTATGCATGCCGGCTATAGCGGCGGCGCAGAGCGAAAGCTTCGGTCGTGTCAGAGCAGTGCAGCTGAAATTGGGCGCTCCCGAGACCGTAGGAAGCACGCTAGATCAATGCAACGCCTGCCGTATTCGTATGCATGCCGGCTATAGCGGCGGCGCAGAGCGAAAGCTTCGGTCGTGTCAGAGCAGTGCAGCTGAAATTGGGCGCTCCCGAGACCGTAGGAAGCACGCTAGATTAATGCAACGCCTGCCGGATTCGTATGCATGCCGGCTATAGCGGCCGCGCAGAGCGAAAGCTTCGGTCGTGTCAGAGCAGTGCAGCTGAAATTGGGCGCTCTCGAGACCGTAGAAAGCACGCTAGATTAATGCAACGCCTGCCTGATTCGTATGCATGCCGGCTATAGCGGCGGCGCAGAGCGAAAGCTGCGGTCGTGTCAGAGCAGTGCAGCTGAAATTCGGCGCTCCCGAGACCGTAGGAAGCACGCTAGATTAATGCAACGCCTGCCGGATTCGTATGCATGCCGGCTATAGCGGCGGCGCAGAGCGAAAGCTTCGGTCGTGTCAGAGCAGTGCAGCTTAAATTGGGCGCTCCCAAGATCGTGGGAAGCAGGCTAGATTTACGCAACGCCTTCCAGATTCGTATGCACGCCGGCTATAGCGGCCGCGCAGAGCGAAAGCTTCGGTCGTGTCAGAGGAGTGCAGCTGAAATTGGGCGCTCCCGAGACCATAGGAAGCACGCTAGATTAATGCAACGCCTGCCGGATTCGTATGCATGTCGGCTATAGCGGCCGCGCAGAGCGAAAGCTTTGGTCGTGTCAGAGGAGTGCAGCTGAAATTGCGCGCTCCCAAGACCGTAGGAAGCACGCTAGATTAATGCAACGCCTGCCGGATTCGTATGCATGCCGGCTATAGCGGCGGCGCAGAGCGAAAGCTGCGGTCGTGTCAGAGCAGTGCAGCTGAAATTGGGCGCTCCAGAGACCGTAGGAAACACGCTAGATTAATGCAACGCCTGCCGGATTCGTATGCATGCCGGCTATAGCGACCGCGCAGAGCGAAAGCTTCGGTCGTGTCAGAGGAGTGCAGCTGAAATTGGGCGCTCCCAAGATCGTGGGAAGCAGGCTAGATTTTCAACGCCTACCGGATTCGCATGCATGCCGGCTATAGCGGCCGCGCAGAGCGAAAGCTTCGGTCGTGTCAGAGGAGTGCAGCTGAAATTGGGCGCTCCCAAGATCGTCGGAAGCAGGCTAGATTTATGCAACGCTTACCGGATTTGCATGCATGCCGGTATAGCGGGCGCGCAGAGCGAAAGCTTCCATCGTGTCAGAGGCGTGCAGCTCAAATTGGGCGCTCCCGAGACTGTAGGAAGCACGCTAGATTAATGCAACGCCTGCCGGATTCGTATGCATGCCGGCTATAGCGGCCGCGCAGAGCGAAAGCTTCGGTCGTGTCAGAGCAGTGCAGCTGAAATTGTGCGCTCCCGAGACCGTTGGAGGCACGCTAGATTAATGCAACGCCTGCCGGATTCGTATGCATGCCGGCTATATCGCCCGCGCAGAGCGAAAGCTTCGGTCGCGTCAGAGCAGTGCAGCTGAAATTGGGCGCTCCCGAGACCGTAGGAAGCACGCTAGATTAATGCAACGCCTGCCGTATTCGTATGCATGCCGGCTATAGCGGCGGCGCAGAGCGAAAGCTTCGGTCGTGTCAGAGCAGTGCAGCTGAAATTGGGCGCTCCCGAGACCGTAGGAAGCACGCTAGATCAATGCAACGCCTGCCGTATTCGTATGCATGCCGGCTATAGCGGCGGCGCAGAGCGAAAGCTTCGGTCGTGTCAGAGCAGTGCAGCTGAAATTGGGCGCTCCCGAGACCGTAGGAAGCACGCTAGATTAATGCAACGCCTGCCGGATTCGTATGCATGCCGGCTATAGCGGCCGCGCAGAGCGAAAGCTTCGGTCGTGTCAGAGCAGTGCAGCTGAAATTGGGCGCTCTCGAGACCGTAGAAAGCACGCTAGATTAATGCAACGCCTGCCTGATTCGTATGCATGCCGGCTATAGCGGCGGCGCAGAGCGAAAGCTGCGGTCGTGTCAGAGCAGTGCAGCTGAAATTCGGCGCTCCCGAGACCGTAGGAAGCACGCTAGATTAATGCAACGCCTGCCGGATTCGTATGCATGCCGGCTATAGCGGCGGCGCAGAGCGAAAGCTTCGGTCGTGTCAGAGCAGTGCAGCTTAAATTGGGCGCTCCCAAGATCGTGGGAAGCAGGCTAGATTTACGCAACGCCTTCCAGATTCGTATGCACGCCGGCTATAGCGGCCGCGCAGAGCGAAAGCTTCGGTCGTGTCAGAGGAGTGCAGCTGAAATTGGGCGCTCCCGAGACCATAGGAAGCACGCTAGATTAATGCAACGCCTGCCGGATTCGTATGCATGTCGGCTATAGCGGCCGCGCAGAGCGAAAGCTTTGGTCGTGTCAGAGGAGTGCAGCTGAAATTGCGCGCTCCCAAGACCGTAGGAAGCACGCTAGATTAATGCAACGCCTGCCGGATTCGTATGCATGCCGGCTATAGCGGCGGCGCAGAGCGAAAGCTGCGGTCGTGTCAGAGCAGTGCAGCTGAAATTGGGCGCTCCAGAGACCGTAGGAAACACGCTAGATTAATGCAACGCCTGCCGGATTCGTATGCATGCCGGCTATAGCGACCGCGCAGAGCGAAAGCTTCGGTCGTGTCAGAGGAGTGCAGCTGAAATTGGGCGCTCCCAAGATCGTGGGAAGCAGGCTAGATTTTCAACGCCTACCGGATTCGCATGCATGCCGGCTATAGCGGCCGCGCAGAGCGAAAGCTTCGGTCGTGTCAGAGGAGTGCAGCTGAAATTGGGCGCTCCCAAGATCGTCGGAAGCAGGCTAGATTTATGCAACGCTTACCGGATTTGCATGCATGCCGGTATAGCGGGCGCGCAGAGCGAAAGCTTCGGTCGTGTCAGAGGAGTGCAGCTGAAATTGGGCGCTCCCGAGACCATAGGAAGCACGCTAGATTAATGCAACGCCTGCCGGATTCGTATGCATGCCGGCTATAGCGGCGGCACAGAGCGAAAGCTTCGGTCGTGTCAGAGCAGAGCAGCTGAAATTGGGCGCTCCCGAGACCATAGGAAGCACGCTAGATTAATGCAACGCCTGCCGGATTCGTATGCATGCCGGCTATAGCGGCCGCGCAGAGCGAAAGCTTCGGTCGTGTCAGAGGAGTGCAGCTGAAATTGGGCGCTCCCAAGATCGTGGGAAGCATGCTAGATTTATGCAACGCCTACCGGATTCGTATGCATGCCGGCTATAGCGGCCGCGCAGGGCGAAAGCTTCGGTCGTGTCAGAGGAGTGCAGCTGAAATTGGGCGCTCCCGAGACCGCAGGAAGCACGCTAGATTAATGCAACGCCTGCCGGATTCGTATGCATGCCGGCTATAGCGGCGGCGCAGAGCGAAAGCTTCGGTTGTGTCAGAGCAGTGCAGCTGAAACTGGGCGCTCCCGACACCGTAGGAAGCACGCTAGATTAACGCAACGTCTGCCGGATTCGTATGCATGGCGGCTATAGCGGCGGCGGAGAGCGAAAGCTTCGGTCGTGTCAGAGAAGTGCAGCTGAAATTGGGCGCTCCCGAGACCGTAGGAAGCACGCTAGATTAATGGAACGCCTGCCGAAATCGTATGCATGCCGGCTATAGCGGCGGCGCAGAGCGAAATCTTCGGTTGTGTCAGAGCAGTGCAGCTGAAATTGTTCGCTCCCGAGACCGTAGGAAGCACGCGAGATTAATGCAACGACTGCCGCATTCGTATGCATGCCGGCTATAGCGGCCGTGGAGAGCGAAAGCTTCGGTCGTGTCAGAGGAGTGCAGCTGAAATTGGGCGCTCCCAAGATCGTGGGAAGCAGGCTAGATTTATGCAACGCCTACCGGATTCGCATGCATGCCGGCTATAGCGGCCGCGCAGAGCGAAAGCTTCGGTCGTGTCAGAGGAGTGCAGCTGAAATTGGGCGCTCCCAAGATCGTGGGAAGCAGGCTAGATTTATGCAACGCCTACCGGATTCGCATGCATGCCGGCTATAGCGGCCGCGCAGAGCGAAAGCTTTGGTCGTGTCAGAGGAGTGCAGCTGAAATTGGGCGCTCCCGAGACCGTAGGAAGCACGCTAGATTAATGCAATGCCTGCCAAATTCGTATGCATGCCGGCTATAGCGGCGGCGCAGAGCGACAGCTTCGGTCGTGTCAGAGGAGTGCAGCTCAAATTGGGCGCTCCCGAGACCGCAGGAAGCACGCTAGATTAATGCAACGCCTGCCGGATTCGTATGCATGCCGGCTATAGCGGCGGCGCAGAGCGAAAGCTTCGGTTGTGTCAGAGCAGTGCAGCTGAAATTGGGCGCTCCAGAGACCGTAGGAAGCACGCTAGATTAATGCAACGCCTGCCGGATTCGTAAGCATGCCGCCTATAGCGGCCGCGCAGAGCGAAAGCTTCGGTCGTGTCATAGGAGTGCAGCTGAAATTGGGCGCTCCCGAGACCGTAGGAAGCACGCTAGATTAATGCAACGCCTGCCGGATTCGTAAGCATGCCGCCTATAGCGGCCGCGCAGAGCGAAAGCTTCGGTCGTGTCAGAGGAGTGCAGCTGAAATTGGGCGCTCCCGAGACCGTAGGAAGCACGCTAGATTAATGCAACGCCTGCCGGATTCGTAAGCATGCCGCCTATAGCGGCCGCGCAGAGCGAAAGCTTCGGTCGTGTCAGAGGAGTGCAGCTGAAATTGGGCGCTCCCGAGACCGTAGGAAGCACGCTAGATTAATGCAACGCCTGCCGGATTCGTATGCATGCCGGCTATAGCGGCGGCGCAGAGCGAAAGCTTCGGTCGTGTCAGAGCAGTGCAGCTGAAATTGGGCGCTCCCGAGACCGTAGGAAGCACGCTAGATTAATGCAACGCCTGCCGGATTCGTATGCATGCCGGCTATAGCGGCGGCGCAGAGCGAAAGCTTCGGTCGTGTCAGAGGAGTGCAGCTGAAATTGGGCGCTCCCGAGACCGTAGGAAGCACGCTAGATTAATGCAACGCCTGCCGGATTCGTATGCATGCCGGCTATAGCGGCGGCGCAGAGCGAAAGCTTCGGTCGTGTCAGAGCAGTGCAGCTGAAATTGGGCGCTCCCGAGACCGTAGGAAGCACGCTAGATTAATGCAACGCCTGCCGGATTCGTATGCATGCCAGCTATAGCGGCGGCGCAGAGCGAAAGCTTCGGTCGTGTCAGAGCAGTGCAGCTGATATTGGGCGCTTCGAGACCGTAGGAAGCACGCTAGATTAATGCAACGCCTGCCGGATTCGTATGCATGCCGGCTATAGCGGCCACGCAGAGCGAAAGCTTCGGTCGTGTCAGAGCAGTGCAGCTGAAATTGGGCGCTCCCGAGACCGTAGGAAGCACGCTAGATTAATGCAACGCCTGCCTGATTCGTATGCATGCCGGCTATAGCGGCCGCGCAGAGCGAAAGCTTCGGTCGTGTCAGAGGAGTGCAGCTGAAATTGGGCGCTCCCGAGACCGTATACGAAGCACGCTAGATTAATGCAACGCCTGCCGGATTCGTATGCATGCCGGCTATAGCGGCCGCGCAGAGCGAAAGCTTCGGTCGTGTCAGAGCAGTGCAGCTTAAATTGGGCTCTCCCGAGACAGTAGGAAGCAGGCTAGATTTATGCAATGCCTGCCGGACTCGTATGCATGCAGGCTGTAGCGGCCACGCAGAGCGAAAGTTTCGGTCTTGTCAGAGCAGTGCAGCTGAAATTGGGCGATCCCGAGACCGTGGGAAGTAAGCTAGATTTAAGTAACGCCTGCCGGATTCGTATGCATGCCGGCTATAGCGGCGGCGCAGAGCGAAAGCTTCGGTCGTGTCAGAGCAGTGCAGCTGAAATTGGGCGCTCCCGAGACCGTAGGAATCACGCTAGATTAATGCAACGCCTGCCGGATTCGTATACATGCCGGCTATAGCGGCGGCGCAGAGCGAAAGCTTCGGTCGTGTCAGAGCAGTGCAGCTGAAATTGGGCGCTCCCGAGACCGTAGGAAGCACGCTAGATTAATGCAACGCCTGCCGGATTCGTATGCATGCCGGCTATAGCGGCCGCGCAGAGCGAAAGCTTCGGTCGTGTCAGAGCAGTGCAGCTGAAATTGGGCGCTCCCGAGACCGTAGGAAGCACGCTAGATTAATGCAACGCCTAACGGATCCGTATGTATGCCGGCAATAGCGGCCGCGCAGAGCGAAAGCTTCGGTCGTGTCAGAGCAGTGCTGCTGAAATTGGGCGCTCCCGAGACCATAGGAAGCACGCTAAATTTAGGCAACACCTAACGGATTCGTATGCATGCCGGCTATAGCGGCCGCGCAGAGCGAAAGCTTCGGTCGTGTCAGAGCAGTGCAGCTGAAATTGGGCGCTCCCGAGACCATAGGAAGCACGCTAAATTTAGGCAACGCCTAACGGATCCGTATGTATGCCGGCAATAGCGGCCGCGCAGAGCGAAAGCTTCGGTCGTGTCAGAGCAGTGCAGCTGAAATTGGGCGCTCCCGAGACCGTAGGAAGCACGCTAGATTAATGCAACGCCTAACGGATCCGTATGTATGCCGGCAATAGCGGCCGCGCAGAGCGAAAGCTTCGGTCGTGTCAGAGCAGTGCAGCTGAAATTGGGCGCTCCCGAGACCGTAGGAAGCACGCTAGATTAATGCAACGCCTGCCGGACTCGTATGCATGCAGGCTATAGCAGCCACGGAGAGCGAATGTTTCGGTCGTGTCAGAGCAGTGCAGCTGAATTTGGGCGCTCCCGAAACCGTAGGAAGCACGCTCTATTTATGCAACGCCTGCCAGATTCGTATGAATGCCGGCTATAGCGGCCACGGAGATCGAAAGTTTCGGTCGTGTCAGAGCAGTGCTGCTAAAATTGGTCGCTCCCGAGACCGTAGGAAGCACGCTAGATTTATGCAACGCCGGCCGGACTCGTATGCATGCAGGCTATAGCGGCCACGCAGAGCGAAAGTTTCTGTCGTGTCAGAGCAGTGCAGCGGAAATTTTGCGCACCCGAGACCGTGGGAAGCAGGCTAGATTTAAGCAACGCCTGCCGGATTCGTACGCATGCCGGCTATAGCGGCCACTCAGAGCGAAAGATTCGGTCTTGTCAGAGCAGTGCAGCTGAAATTGGGCGCTCCCGACACCGTAGTAGGCACGCTGGATTTATGCAACGCCTGCCAGATTCGTATGAATGCCGGCTATAGCGGCCACGCAGAGCGAAAGTTTCGGTCTTGTCAGAGCAGTGCAGCTAAAAATGGGCGCTGACGAGACCGTAGTAGGCACGCTGGATTTATTCAACGCCTGCCAGATTCGTATGCATGCCGGCTATAGCGGCCACGCAGAGCGAAAGTTTCGGTCTTGTCAGAGCAGTGCAGCTGAAATTGGGCGCTCCCGAGACCGTAGGAGGCACGCTAGAATAATGCAATGCCTGCCGGATTCGTATGCATGTCGGCTATAGCGGCTGCGCAGAGCGAACGCTTCGGTCGTGTCAGAGCAGTGCAGCTTAAATTGGGCTCTCCCGAGACCGTAGGAAGCACGCTAGATTTAAGCAACGCCTGCCGGATTCGTATGCATGCCGGCTATAGCGGCCACGGAGAGCGAAATTTTCGGTCGTGTAAGAGCAGTGCTACTGAAATTGGGCGCTCCCAAGGCCGTGCGAAGCAGGCTATATTTACGCAACGCCGGCCGGATTCGTATGCATACCGTCTGTAGCGGCCGCGCAGAGCGAAAGTTCCGGTCGTGTCAGAGCAGTTCAGCTGAAATTGGGCGCTCCCGAGACCGTAGGAAGCACGATAGATTTATGCAACGCCTGCCGGATTCGCATGCTTGCCGGTTATAGCGGCCGCGCAAAGCGAAAGCTTCGAAAGTGTCAGAGCACTGCTGCTGAAATTGGGCGCTCCAGAGACCATAGGAAGCACGCTAGATTTATGCAACGCCTGCCGGATTCGTATGCATGCCGGCTATAGCGGCCACGCAGAGCGAAAGCTTCGGTCGTGTCAGAGCAGTGCAGCTGAAATTGGGCTCTCCCGAGACCGTAGGAAGCACGCTAGATTTATGCAACGCCAACCGGATTCGTATGCATGCTGGCTATAGCGGCCGCGCAGAGCGAAAGCTTCGGTCGTGTCAGAGCAGTGCTGCTGAAATTGGGCGCTCCCGAGACCATAGGAAGCACGCTATATTAATGCAACGCCTGCCGGATTCGTATGCATGCCGGCTATAGCGGCCGCGCAGAGCGAAAGCTTCGGTCGTGTCAGAGCAGTCCTGCTGAAATTGGGTGCTCCCGAGACCGTAGGAAGCACGCTAGATTAATGCAACGCCTTCGGGATTCGTATGCATGCCGGCAATAGCGGCCGCGCAGAGCGAAAGCTTCGGTCGTGTCAGAGCAGTGCAGCTGATATTGGGCTCTCCCGAGACCGTAGGAAGCACGCTAGCTTTATGCAACGCCTGCCGGAGTCGTATCGATGCAGGCTATAGCGGCCACGGAGAGCGAAAGTTTTGGTCGTGTAAGAGCAGTGCTGCTGAAATTGGGCTCTCCCGAGACCGTAGGAAGCACGCTAAATTTATGCAACGCCTGCCGGACTCGTATGCATGCAGGCTATAGCGGCCACGGAGAGCCAAAGTTTCGGTCGTGTCAGAGCAGTGCAGCTGAAATTAGGCGCTCCCGAGACCGTGGGAAGCAGGCTAGATTTATGCAACGCCTGCCGGACTCGTATGCATTCAGGCTATTGCGGCCACGGAGAGCGAAAGTTTCGGTCGTGTCAGAGCAGTGCAGCTGAATTTGGGCGCTCCCGAAACCGTAGGAAGGACGCTCTATTTATGCAACGCCTGCCAGATTCTTATGAATGCCGGCTATAGCGGCCAAGCAGATCGAAAGTTTCGGTCGTGTCAAAGCAGTGCTGCTAAAATTGGTCACTCCCGAGACCGTAGGAAGCACGCTGGATTTATGCAACGCCTGCCGGACTCGTATGCATGTAGGCTATAGCGGCCACGCAGAGCGAAAGTTTCGGTCGTGTCAGAGCAGTGCAGCTGAAATTGGGCGCACCCGAGACCGTGGGAAGCAGGCTAGATTTAAGCAACGCCTGCCGGATTCGTATGCATGCCGTCTATAGCGGCCGCGCAGACTGAAAATTTCGGTCGTCTCAGAGCAGTGCAGCTGAAATTGGGCGCTCCCGACACCGTAGAAGGCACGCTGGATTTATGCAACGCCTGCCAGATTCGTATGCATGCCGGCTATAGCGGCCACGCAGAGCGAAAATTTCGGTCTTGTCAGAGCAGTGCAGCTGAAATTGGGCGCTCACGAGACCGTAGTAGGCACGCTAAATTTATGCAACGCCTGCCAGATTCGTACGCATGCCGGCTATAGCGGCCACGCAGAGCGAAAGATTCGGTCTTGTCAGAGCAGTGCAGCTGAAATTGGGCGCTCCCGACACCGTAGTAGGCACGCTGGATTTATTCAACGCCTGCCAGATTCGTATGCATGCCGGCTATAGCGGCCACGCAGAGCGAAAGTTTCGGTCGTGTAAGAGCAGTGCTGCTGAAATTGGTCGCTCCCGAGACCGTAGGAAGCACGCTAGATTTATGCGACGCCTGCCGGACTCGTATGCATGCCGGCTATAGCGGCCACGCAGAGCGAAAGTTTCGGTCGTGTCAGAGCAGTGCTGCTAAAATTGGTCGCTCCCGAGACCGTAGGAAGCACGCTAGATTTATGCAACGCCTGCCGGAATCGTATGCATGCCGTCTATAGCGGCCGCGCAGACTGAAAGTTCCGGTCGTGTCAGAGCAGTTCAGCTGAAATTGGGCGCTCCCGAGACCGTAGGAAGCACGATAGATTTATGCAACGCCTGCCGGATTCGCATGCTTGCCGGTTATAGCGGCCGCACAGAGCGAAAGCTTCGGTCGTGTGAGAGCAGTGCAGCTGAAATTGGGCGCACCCGCGACCGTGGGAAGCAGGCTAGATTTAAGCAACGCCTGCCGGATTCGTATGCATGCCGGCTATAGCGGCCACGCAGAGCGAAAGTTTCGGTCTTGTCAGAGCAGTGCAGCTGAAATTGGGCGCTCACGAGACCGTAGTAGGCACGCTGGATTTATTCAACGACTGCCAGATTCGTATGCATGCCGGCTATAGCGGCCACGCAGAGCGAAAGCTTCGGTCGTGTCAGAGCAGAGAAGCTGAAATGGGCGCTCCCGAGACCGTAGGAAGCACGCTAGATTAATGCAACGCCTGCCGGATTCGTAAGCATGCCGGCTATAGCGGCCGCGCAGAACGAAAGCTTCGGTCGTGTCAGAGCAGTGCTGCTGAAATTGGGCGCTCCCGAGACCGTAGGAAGCACGCTAGATTAACGCAACGCCTGCCGGATTCGTATGCATGCCGGATATAGCGGCCGCGCAGAGCGAAAGCTTCGGTCGTGTCAGAGCAGTGCTGCTGAAATTGGGCGCTCCCGAGACCATAGGAAGCGCGCTAGATTTATGCAACGCCTGCCGGATTCGTATGCATGCCGGCTATAGCGGCCACGCAGAGCGAAAGCTTCGGTCGTGTCAGAGCAGTGCAGCGGAAATTGGGCTCTCCCGAGACCGTAGGAAGCACGCTAGATTTATGCAACGCCTTCCGGATTCGTATGCAAGCCGGCTATAGCGGCCGCGCAGAGCGAAAGCTTCGGTCGTGTCAGAGCAGTGCTGCTGAAATTGGGCGCTCCCGAGACCATAGGAAGCACGCTAGAATTATGCAACGCCTGCCGGATTCGTATGCATGCCGGCTATAGCGGCCGCGCAGAGCGAAAGCTTCGGTCGTGTCAGAGCAGTGCTGCTGAAATTGGGCACTCCCGAGACCGTGGGAAGCAGGCTAGATTTAAGCAACGCCTGCAGGATTCGTATGCATGCCGGCTATAGCGGCCACGCAGAGCGAAAGCTTCGGTCGTGTCAGAGCAGTGCAGCTGAAATTGGGCTCTCCCGAGACCGTAGGAAGCACGCTAGATTTATGCAACGCCTGCCGGATTCGTATGCAAGCCGGCTATAGCGGCCGCGCAGACTGAAAGTCCCGGTCGTGTCAGAGCAGTTCAGCTGAAATTGGGCTCTCCCGAGACCGTAGGAAGCACGCTATATTAATGCAACGCCTGCCGGATTCGTATGCATGCCTGCTATAGCGGCCGCGCAGAGCGAAAGCTTCGGTCGTGTCAGAGCAGTCCTGCTGAAATTGGGCGCTCCCGAGACCGTAGGAAGCACGCTAGATTAATGCAACGCCTTCCGGATTCGCATGCATGCCGGCTATAGCGGTGGCGCAGAGCGAAAGCTTCGGTCGTGTCTGAGCAGTGCAGCTGAAATTGGGCGCTCCCGAGACCGTAGGAAGCACGCTAGATTAATGCAACGCCTGCCGGATTCGTATGCATGCCGGCTATAGCGGCCGCGCAGAGCGAAAGCTTCGGTAGTGTCAGAGCAGTGCAGCTGAAATTGGGCGCTCTCGAGACCGTAGAAAGCACGCTAGATTAATGCAACGCCTGCCGGATTCGTATGCATGCCGGCTATAGCGGCGGCGCAGAGCGAAAGCTGCGGTCGTGTCAGAGCAGTGCAGCTGAAATTGGGCGCTCCAGAGACCGTAGGAAACACGCTAGATTAATGCAACGCCTGCCGGATTCGTATGCATGCCGGCTATAGCGACCGCGCAGAGCGAAAGCTTCGGTCGTGTCAGAGGAGTGCAGCTTAAATTGGGCGCTCCCAATCATGGGAAGCAGGCTAGATTTATGCAACGCCTTCCAGATTCGTATGCACGCCGGCTATAGCGGCCGCGCAGAGCGAAAGCTTCGGTCGTGTCAGAGGAGTGCAGCTGAAATTGGGCGCTCCCGAGACCATAGGAAGCACGCTAGATTAATGCAACGCCTGCCGGATTCGTATGCATGTCGGCTATAGCGGCCGCGCAGAGCGAAAGCTTTGGTCGTGTCAGAGGAGTGCAGCTGAAATTGCGCGCTCCCAAGACCGTAGGAAGCACGCTAGAATAATGCAACGCCTGCCGGATTCGTATGCATGCCGGCTATAGCGGCGGCGCAGAGCGAAAGCTGCGGTCGTGTCAGAGCAGTGCAGCTGAAATTGGGCGCTCCAGAGACCGTAGGAAACACGCTAGATTAATGCAACGCCTGCCGGATTCGTATGCATGCCGGCTATAGCGACCGCGCAGAGCGAAAGCTTCGGTCGTGTCAGAGGAGTGCAGCTGAAATTGGGCGCTCCCAAGATCGTCGGAAGCCGGCTAGATTTATGCAACGCTTACCGGATTTGCATGCATGCCGGTATAGCGGGCGCGCAGAGCGAAAGCTTCGGTCGTGTCAGAGGAGTGCAGCTGAAATTGGGCGCTCCCGAGACCGTAGGAAGCACGCTAGATTAATGCAATGCCTGCCGGATTCGTATGCATGCCGGCTATAGCGGCGGCACAGAGCGAAAGCTTCGGTCGTGTCAGAGCAGAGCAGCTGAAATTGGGTGCTCCCGAGACCATAGGAAGGACGCTAGATTAATGCAACGCCTGCCGGATTTGTATGCATGCCGGCTATAGCGGCCGCGCAGAGCGAAAGCTTCGGTCGTGTCAGAGGAGTGCAGCTGAAATTGGGCGCTCCCAAGATCGTGGGAAGCATGCTAGATTTATGCAACGCCTACCGGATTCGTATGCATGCCGGCTATAGCGGCGGCGGAGAGCGAAAGCTTCGGTCGTGTCAGAGAAGTGCAGCTGAAATTGGGCGCTCCCGAGACCGTAGGAAGCACGCTAGATTAATGGAACGCCTGCCGGATTCGTATGCATGCCGGCTATAGCGGCGGCGCAGAGCGAAATCTTCGGTTGTGTCAGAGCAGTGCAGTGCAGCTGAAATTGTTCGCTCCCGAGACCGTAGGAAGCACGCGAGATTAATGCAACGCCTGCCGCATTCGTATGCATGCCGGCTATAGCGGCCGTGGAGAGCGAAAGCTTCGGTCGTGTCAGAGGAGTGCAGCTGAAATTGGGCGCTCCCAAGATCGTGGGAAGCAGGCTAGATTTATGCAACGCCTACCGGATTCGCATGCATGCCGGCTATAGCGGCCGCGCAGAGCGAAAGCTTCGGTCGTGTCAGAGGAGTGCAGCTGAAATTGGGCGCTCCCAAGATCGTGGGAAGCAGGCTAGATTTATGCAACGCCTACCGGATTCGCATGCATGCCGGCTATAGCGGCCGCGCAGAGCGAAAGCTTCGGTCGTGTCAGAGGAGTGCAGCTGAAATTGGGCGCTCCCGAGACCGTAGGAAGCACGCTAGATTAATGCAATGCCTGCCGGATTCGTATGCATGCCGGCTATAGCGGCGGCGCAGAGCGACAGCTTCGGTCGTGTCAGAGGAGTGCAGCTGAAATTGGGCGCTCCCGAGACCGCAGGAAGCACGCTAGATTAATGCAACGCCTGCCGGATTCGTATGCATGCCGGCTATAGCGACGGCGCAGAGCGAAAGCTTCGGTTGTGTCAGAGCAGTGCAGCTGAAATTGGGCGCTCCAGAGACCGTAGGAAGCACGCTAGATTAATGCAACGCCTGCCGGATTCGTAAGCATGCCGCCTATAGCGGCCGCGCAGAGCGAAAGCTTCGGTCGTGTCAGAGGAGTGCAGCTGAAATTGGGCGCTCCCGAGACCGTAGGAAGCACGCTAGATTAATGCAACGCCTGCCGGATTCGTAAGCATGCCGCCTATAGCGGCCGCGCAGAGCGAAAGCTTCGGTCGTGTCAGAGGAGTGCAGCTGAAATTGGGCGCTCCCGAGACCGTAGGAAGCATGCTAGATTAATGCAACGCCTGCCGGATTCGTAAGCATGCCGCCTATAGCGGCCGCGCAGAGCGAAAGCTTCGGTCGTGTCAGAGGAGTGCAGCTGAAATTGGGCGCTCCCGAGACCGTAGGAAGCACGCTAGATTAATGCAACGCCTGCCGGATTCGTATGCATGCCGGCTATAGCGGCGGCGCAGAGCGAAAGCTTCGGTCGTGTCAGAGCAGTGCAGCTGAAATTGGGCGCTCCCGAGACCGTAGGAAGCACGCTAGATTAATGCAACGCCTAACGAATCCGTATGTATGCCGGCAATAGCGGCCGCGCAGAGCGAAAGCTTTGGTCGTGTCAGAGCAGTGCTGCTGAAATTGGGCGCTCCCGAGACCATAGGAAGCACGCTAAATTTAGGCAACACCTAACGGATTCGTATGCATGCCGGCTATAGCGGCCGCGCAGAGCGAAAGCTTCGGTCGTGTCAGAGCAGTGCAGCTGAAATTGGGCGCTCCCGAGACCATCGGAAGCACGCTAAATTTAGGCAACGCCTAACGGATCCGTATGTATGCCGGCAATAGCGGCCGCGCAGAGCGAAAGCTTCGGTCGTGTCAGAGCAGTGCAGCTGAAATTGGGCGCTCCCGAGACCGTAGGAAGCACGCTAGATTAATGCAACGCCTAACGGATCCGTATGTATGCCGGCAATAGCGGCCGCGCAGAGCGAAAGCTTCGGTCGTGTCAGAGCAGTGCAGCTGAAATTGGGCGCTCCCGAGACCGTAGGAAGCACGCTAGATTAATGCAACGCCTAACGGATCCGTATGCATGCCGGCTATAGCGGCCGCGCAGAGCGAAAGCTTCGGTCGTGTCAGAGGAGTGCAGCTGAAATTGGGCGCTCCCAAGATCGTCGGAAGCCGGCTAGATTTATGCAACGCTTACCGGATTTGCATGCATGCCGGTATAGCGGGCGCGCAGAGCGAAAGCTTCGGTCGTGTCAGAGGAGTGCAGCTGAAATTGGGCGCTCCCGAGACCGTAGGAAGCACGCTAGATTAATGCAATGCCTGCCGGATTCGTATGCATGCCGGCTATAGCGGCGGCACAGAGCGAAAGCTTCGGTCGTGTCAGAGCAGAGCAGCTGAAATTGGGTGCTCCCGAGACCATAGGAAGGACGCTAGATTAATGCAACGCCTGCCGGATTCGTATGCATGCCGGCTATAGCGGCCGCGCAGAGCGAAAGCTTCGGTCGTGTCAGAGGAGTGCAGCTGAAATTGGGCGCTCCCAAGATCGTGGGAAGCATGGTAGATTTATGCAACGCCTACCGGATTCGTATGCATGCCGGCTATAGCGGCGGCGGAGAGCGAAAGCTTCGGTCGTGTCAGAGAAGTGCAGCTGAAATTGGGCGCTCCCGAGACCGTAGGAAGCACGCTAGATTAATGGAACGCCTGCCGGATTCGTATGCATGCCGGCTATAGCGGCGGCGCAGAGCGAAATCTTCGGTTGTGTCAGAGCAGTGCAGTGCAGCTGAAATTGTTCGCTCCCGAGACCGTAGGAAGCACGCGAGATTAATGCAACGCCTGCCGCATTCGTATGCATGCCGGCTATAGCGGCCGTGGAGAGCGAAAGCTTCGGTCGTGTCAGAGGAGTGCAGCTGAAATTGGGCGCTCCCAAGATCGTGGGAAGCAGGCTAGATTTATGCAACGCCTACCGGATTCGCATGCATGCCGGCTATAGCGGCCGCGCAGAGCGAAAGCTTCGGTCGTGTCAGAGGAGTGCAGCTGAAATTGGGCGCTCCCAAGATCGTGGGAAGCAGGCTACATTTATGCAACGCCTACCGGATTCGCATGCATGCCGGCTATAGCGGCCGCGCAGAGCGAAAGCTTCGGTCGTGTCAGAGGAGTGCAGCTGAAATTGGGCGCTCCCGAGACCGTAGGAAGCACGCTAGATTAATGCAATGCCTGCCGGATTCGTATGCATGCCGGCTATAGCGGCGGCGCAGAGCGACAGCTTCGGTCGTGTCAGAGGAGTGCAGCTGAAATTGGGCGCTCCCGAGACCGCAGGAAGCACGCTAGATTAATGCAACGCCTGCCGGATTCGTATGCATGCCGGCTATAGCGACGGCGCAGAGCGAAAGCTTCGGTTGTGTCAGAGCAGTGCAGCTGAAATTGGGCGCTCCAGAGACCGTAGGAAGCACGCTAGATTAATGCAACGCCTGCCGGATTCGTAAGCATGCCGCCTATAGCGGCCGCGCAGAGCGAAAGCTTCGGTCGTGTCAGAGGAGTGCAGCTGAAATTGGGCGCTCCCGAGACCGTAGGAAGCACGCTAGATTAATGCAACGCCTGCCGGATTCGTAAGCATGCCGCCTATAGCGGCCGCGCAGAGCGAAAGCTTCGGTCGTGTCAGAGGAGTGCAGCTGAAATTGGGCGCTCCCGAGACCGTAGGAAGCACGCTAGATTAATGCAACGCCTGCCGGATTCGTAAGCATGCCGCCTATAGCGGCCGCGCAGAGCGAAAGCTTCGGTCGTGTCAGAGGAGTGCAGCTGAAATTGGGCGCTCCCGAGACCGTAGGAAGCACGCTAGATTAATGCAACGCCTGCCGGATTCGTATGCATGCCGGCTATAGCGGCGGCGCAGAGCGAAAGCTTCGGTCGTGTCAGAGCAGTGCAGCTGAAATTGGGCGCTCCCGAGACCGTAGGAAGCACGCTAGATTAATGCAACGCCTAACGAATCCGTATGTATGCCGGCAATAGCGGCCGCGCAGAGCGAAAGCTTTGGTCGTGTCAGAGCAGTGCTGCTGAAATTGGGCGCTCCCGAGACCATAGGAAGCACGCTAAATTTAGGCAACACCTAACGGATTCGTATGCATGCCGGCTATAGCGGCCGCGCAGAGCGAAAGCTTCGGTCGTGTCAGAGCAGTGCAGCTGAAATTGGGCGCTCCCGAGACCATAGGAAGCACGCTAAATTTAGGCAACGCCTAACGGATCCGTATGTATGCCGGCAATAGCGGCCGCGCAGAGCGAAAGCTTCGGTCGTGTCAGAGCAGTGCAGCTGAAATTGGGCGCTCCCGAGACCGTAGGAAGCACGCTAGATTAATGCAACGCCTAACGGATCCGTATGTATGCCGGCAATAGCGGCCGCGCAGAGCGAAAGCTTCGGTCGTGTCAGAGCAGTGCAGCTGAAATTGGGCGCTCCCGAGACCGTAGGAAGCACGCTAGATTAATGCAACGCCTAACGGATCCGTATGTATGCCGGCAATAGCGGCCGCGCAGAGCGAAAGCTTCGGTCGTGTCAGAGCAGTGCAGCTGAAATTGGGCGCTCCCGAGACCGTAGGAAGCACGCTAGATTAATGCAACGCCTAACGGATCCGTATGTATGCCGGCAATAGCGGCCGCGCAGAGCGAAAGCTTCGGTCGTGTCAGAGCAGTGCAGCTGAAATTGGGCGCTCCCGAGACCGTAGGAAGCACGCTAGATTAATGCAACGCCTAACGGATCCGTATGTATGCCGGCAATAGCGGCCGCGCCGAGCGAAAGCTTCGGTCGTGTCAGAGCAGTGCAGCTGAAATTGGGCGCTCCCGAGACCGTAGGAAGCACGCTAGATTAATGCAACGCCTGCCGGATTCGTATGCATGCCGGCTATAGCGACGGCGCAGAGCGAAAGCTTCGGTTGTGTCAGAGCAGTGCAGCTGAAATTGGGCGCTCCAGAGACCGTAGGAAGCACGCTAGATTAATGCAACGCCTGCCGGATTCGTAAGCATGCCGCCTATAGCGGCCGCGCAGAGCGAAAGCTTCGGTCGTGTCAGAGGAGTGCAGCTGAAATTGGGCGCTCCCGAGACCGTAGGAATCACGCTAGATTAATGCAACGCCTGCCGGATTCGTATGCATGCCGGCTATAGCGGCGGCGCAGAGCGAAAGCTTCGGTCGTGTCAGAGCAGTGCAGCTGAAATTGGGCGCTCCCGAGACCGTAGGAAGCACGCTAGATTAATGCAACGCCTGCCGGATTCGTATGCATGCCGGCTATAGCGGCCGCGCAGAGCGAAAGCTTCGGTCGTGTCCGAGCAGTGCAGCTGAAATTGGGCGCTCCCGAGACCGTAGGAAGCACGCTAGATTAATGCAACGCCTAACGGATCCGTATGTATGCCGGCAATAGCGGCCGCGCAGAGCGAAAGCTTCGGTCGTGTCAGAGCAGTGCTGATGAAATTGGGCGCTCCCGAGACCATAGGAAGCACGCTAAATTTAGGCAACACCTAACGGATTCGTATGCATGCCGGCTATAGTGGCCGCGCAGAGCGAAAGCTTCGGTCGTGTCAGAGCAGTGCAGCTGAAATTGGGCGCTCCCGAGACCATAGGAAGCACGCTAAATTTAGGCAACGCCTAACGGATCCGTATGTATGCCGGCAATAGCGGCCGCGCAGAGCGAAAGCTTCGATCGTGTCAGAGCAGTGCAGCTGAAATTGGGCGCTCCCGAGACCGTAGGAAGCACGCTAGATTAATGCAACGCCTAACGGATCCGTATGTATGCCGGCAATAGCGGCCGCGCAGAGCGAAAGCTTCGGTCGTGTCAGAGCAGTGCAGCTGAAATTGGGCGCTCCCGAGACCGTAGGAAGCACGCTAGATTAATGCAACGCCTAACGGATCCGTATGTATGCCGGCAATAGCGGCCGCGCAGAGCGAAAGCTTCGGTCGTGTCAGAGCAGTGCAGCTGAAATTGGGCGCTCCCGAGACCGTAGGAAGCACGCTAGATTAATGCAACGCCTAACGGATCCGTATGTATGCCGGCAATAGCGGCCGCGCAGAGCGAAAGCTTCGGTCGTGTCAGAGCAGTGCAGCTGAAATTGGGCGCTCCCGAGACCGTAGGAAGCACGCTAGATTAATGCAACGCCTAACGGATCCGTATGTATGCCGGCAATAGCGGCCGCGCAGAGCGAAAGCTTCGGTCGTGTCAGAGCAGTGCAGCTGAAATTGGGCGCTCCCGAGACCGTAGGAAGCACGCTAGATTAATGCAACGCCTGCCGGTTTCGTATGCATGCCAGCTATAGCGGCGGCGCAGAGTGAAAGCTTCGGTCGTGTCAGAGCAGTGCAGCTGAAATTGGGCGCTTCGAGACCGTAGGAAGCACGCTAGATTAATGCAACGCCTGCCGGATTCGTATGCATGCCGGCTATAGCGGCCACGCAGAGCGAAAGCTTCGGTCGTGTCAGAGCAGTGCAGCTGAAATTGGGCGCTCCCGAGACCGTAGGAAGCACGCTAGATTAATGCAACGCCTGCCTGATTCGTATGCATGCCGGCTATAGCGGCCGCGCAGAGCGAAAGCTTCGGTCGTGTCAGAGGAGTGCAGCTGAAATTGGGCGCTCCCGAGACCGTATACGAAGCACGCTAGATTAATGCAACGCCTGCCGGATTCGTATGCATGCCGGCTATAGCGGCCGCGCAGAGCGAAAGCTTCGGTCGTGTCAGAGCAGTGCAGCTTAAATTGGGCTCTCCCGAGACAGTAGGAAGCAGGCTAGATTTATGCAATGCCTGCCGGACTCGTATGCATGCAGGCTGTAGCGGCCACGCAGAGCGAAAGTTTCGGTCTTGTCAGAGCAGTGCAGCTGAAATTGGGCGCTCCCGAGACCGTGGGAAGCAAGCTAGATTTAAGTAACGCCTGCCGGATTCGTATGCATGCAGGCTATAGCGGCGGCGCAGAGCGAAAGCTTCGGTCGTGTCAGAGCAGTGCAGCTGCAATTGGGCGCTCCCGAGACCGTAGGAATCACGCTAGATTAATGCAACGCCTGCCGGATTCGTATGCATGCCGGCTATAGCGGCGGCGCAGAGCGAAAGCTTCGGTCGTGTCAGAGCAGTGCAGCTGAAATTGGGCGCTCCCGAGACCGTAGGAAGCACGCTAGATTTATGCAACGCCTGCCGGATTCGTATGCAAGCCGGCTATAGCGGCCGCGCAGAGCGAAAGCTTCGGTCGTGTCAGAGCAGTGCAGCTGAAATTGGGCGCTCCCGAGACCGTAGGAAGCACGCTAGATTAATGCAACGCCTGCCGGATTCGTATGCATGCCGGCTATAGCGGCCGCGCAGAGCGAAAGCTTCGGTCGTGTCCGAGCAGTGCAGCTGAAATTGGGCGCTCCCGAGACCGTAGGAAGCACGCTAGATTAATGCAACGCCTAACGGATCCGTATGTATGCCGGCAATAGCGGCCGCGCAGAGCGAGAGCTTCGGTCGTGTCAGAGCAGTGCTGCTGAAATTGGGCGCTCCCGAGACCATAGGAAGCACGCTAAATTTAGGCAACACCTAACGGATTCGTATGCATGCCGGCTATAGTGGCCGCGCAGAGCGAAAGCTTCGGTCGTGTCAGAGCAGTGCAGCTGAAATTGGGCGCTCCCGAGACCATAGGAAGCACGCTAAATTTAGGCAACGCCTAACGGATCCGTATGTATGCCGGCAATAGCGGCCGCGCAGAGCGAAAGCTTCGATCGTGTCAGAGCAGTGCAGCTGAAATTGGGCGCTCCCGAGACCGTAGGAAGCACGCTAGATTAATGCAACGCCTAACGGATCCGTATGTATGCCGGCAATAGCGGCCGCGCAGAGCGAAAGCTTCGGTCGTGTCAGAGCAGTGCAGCTGAAATTGGGCGCTCCCGAGACCGTAGGAAGCACGCTAGATTAATGCAACGCCTAACGGATCCGTATGTATGCCGGCAATAGCGGCCGCGCAGAGCGAAAGCTTCGGTCGTGTCAGAGCAGTGCAGCTGAAATTGGGCGCTCCCGAGACCGTAGGAAGCACGCTAGATTAATGCAACGCCTAACGGATCCGTATGTATGCCGGCAATAACGGCCGCGCAGAGCGAAAGCTTCGGTCGTGTCAGAGCAGTGCAGCTGAAATTGGGCGCTCCCGAGACCGTAGGAAGCACGCTAGATTAATGCAACGCCTAACGGATCCGTATGTATGCCGGCAATAGCGGCCGCGCAGAGCGAAAGCTTCGGTCGTGTCAGAGCAGTGCAGCTGAAATTGGGCGCTCCCGAGACCGTAGGAAGCACGCTAGATTAATGCAACGCCTGCCGGTTTCGTATGCATGCCAGCTATAGCGGCGGCGCAGAGCGAAAGCTTCGGTCGTGTCAGAGCAGTGCAGCTGAAATTGGGCGCTTCGAGACCGTAGGAAGCACGCTAGATTAATGCAACGCCTGCCGGATTCGTATGCATGCCGGCTATAGCGGCCACGCAGAGCGAAAGCTTCGGTCGTGTCAGAGCAGTGCAGCTGAAATTGGGCGCTCCCGAGACCGTAGGAAGCACGCTAGATTAATGCAACGCCTGCCTGATTCGTATGCATGCCGGCTATAGCGGCCGCGCAGAGCGAAAGCTTCGGTCGTGTCAGAGGAGTGCAGCTGAAATTGGGCGCTCCCGAGACCGTATACGAAGCACGCTAGATTAATGCAACGCCTGCCGGATTCGTATGCATGCCGGCTATAGCGGCCGCGCAGAGCGAAAGCTTCGGTCGTGTCAGAGCACTGCAGCTTAAATTGGGCTCTCCCGAGACAGTAGGAAGCAGGCTAGATTTATGCAATGCCTGCCGGACTCGTATGCATGCAGGCTGTAGCGGCCACGCAGAGCGAAAGTTTCGGTCTTGTCAGAGCAGTGCAGCTGAAATTGGGCGCTCCCGAGACCGTGGGAAGCAAGCTAGATTTAAGTAACGCCTGCCGGATTCGTATGCATGCAGGCTATAGCGGCGGCGCAGAGCGAAAGCTTCGGTCGTGTCAGAGCAGTGCAGCTGCAATTGGGCGCTCCCGAGACCGTAGGAATCACGCTAGATTAATGCAACGCCTGCCGGATTCGTATGCATGCCGGCTATAGCGGCGGCGCAGAGCGAAAGCTTCGGTCGTGTCAGAGCAGTGCAGCTGAAATTGGGCGCTCCCGAGACCGTAGGAAGCACGCTAGATTAATGCAACGCCTGCCGGATTCGTATGCATGCCGGCTATAGCGGCCGCGCAGAGCGAAAGCTTCGGTCGTGTCCGAGCAGTGCAGCTGAAATTGGGCGCTCCCGAGACCGTAGGAAGCACGCTAGATTAATGCAACGCCTAACGGATCCGTATGTATGCCGGCAATAGCGGCCGCGCAGAGCGAAAGCTTCGGTCGTGTCAGAGCAGTGCTGCTGAAATTGGGCGCTCCCGAGACCATAGGAAGCACGCTAAATTTAGGCAACACCTAACGGATTCGTATGCATGCCGGCTATAGCGGCCGCGCAGAGCGAAAGCTTCGGTCGTGTCAGAGCAGTGCAGCTGAAATTGGGCGCTCCCGAGACCATAGGAAGCACGCTAAATTTAGGCAACGCCTAACGGATCCGTATGTATGCCGGCAATAGCGGCCGCGCAGAGCGAAAGCTTCGGTCGTGTCAGAGCAGTGCAGCTGAAATTGGGCGCTCCCGAGACCGTAGGAAGCACGCTAGATTAATGCAACGCCTAACGGATCCGTATGTATGCCGGCAATAGCGGCCGCGCAGAGCGAAAGCTTCGGTCGTGTCAGAGCAGTGCAGCTGAAATTGGGCGCTCCCGAGACCGTAGGAAGCACGCTAGATTAATGCAACGCCTAACGGATCCGTATGTATGCCGGCAATAGCGGCCGCGCAGAGCGAAAGCTTCGGTCGTGTCAGAGCAGTGCAGCTGAAATTGGGCGCTCCCGAGACCGTAGGAAGCACGCTAGATTAATGCAACGCCTAACGGATCCGTATGTATGCCGGCAATAGCGGCCGCGCAGAGCGAAAGCTTCGGTCGTGTCAGAGCAGTGCAGCTGAAATTGGGCGCTCCCGAGACCGTAGGAAGCACGCTAGATTAATGCAACGCCTGCCGGATTCGTATGCATGCCGGCTATAGCGACGGCGCAGAGCGAAAGCTTCAGTTGTGTCAGAGCAGTGCAGCTGAAATTGGGCGCTCCAGAGACCGTAGGAAGCACGCTAGATTAATGCAACGCCTGCCGGATTCGTAAGCATGCCGCCTATAGCGGCCGCGCAGAGCGAAAGCTTCGGTCGTGTCAGAGGAGTGCAGCTGAAATTGGGCGCTCCCGAGACCGTAGGAATCACGCTAGATTAATGCAACGCCTGCCGGATTCGTATGCATGCCGGCTATAGCGGCGGCGCAGAGCGAAAGCTTCGGTCGTGTCAGAGCAGTGCAGCTGAAATTGGGCGCTCCCGAGACCGTAGGAAGCACGCTAGATTAATGCAACGCCTGCCGGATTCGTATGCATGCCGGCTATAGCGGCCGCGCAGAGCGAAAGCTTCGGTCGTGTCCGAGCAGTGCAGCTGAAATTGGGCGCTCCCGAGACCGTAGGAAGCACGCTAGATTAATGCAACGCCTAACGGATCCGTATGTATGCCGGCAATAGCGGCCGCGCAGAGCGAAAGCTTCGGTCGTGTCAGAGCAGTGCAGCTGAAATTGGGCGCTCCCGAGACCGTAGGAAGCACGCTAGATTAATGCAACGCCTAACGGATCCGTATGTATGCCGGCAATAGCGGCCGCGCAGAGCGAATGCTTCGGTCGTGTCAGAGCAGTGCAGCTGAAATTGGGCGCTCCCGAGACCGTAGGAAGCACGCTAGATTAATGCAACGCCTGCCGGTTTCGTATGCATGCCAGCTATAGCGGCGGCGCAGAGCGAAAGCTTCGGTCGTGTCAGAGCAGTGCAGCTGAAATTGGGCGCTTCGAGACCGTAGGAAGCACGCTAGATTAATGCAACGCCTGCCGGATTCGTATGCATGCCGGCTATAGCGGCCACGCAGAGCGAAAGCTTCGGTCGTGTCAGAGCAGTGCAGCTGAAATTGGGCGCTCCCGAGACCGTAGGAAGCACGCTAGATTAATGCAACGCCTGCCTGATTCGTATGCATGCCGGCTATAGCGGCCGCGCAGAGCGAAAACTTCGGTCGTGTCAGAGGAGTGCAGCTGAAATTGGGCGCTCCCGAGACCGTATACGAAGCACGCTAGATTAATGCAACGCCTGCCGGATTCGTATGCATGCCGGCTATAGCGGCCGCGCAGAGCGAAAGCTTCGGTCGTGCCAGAGCAGTGCAGCTTAAATTGGGCTCTCCCGAGACAGTAGGAAGCAGGCTAGATTTATGCAATGCCTGCCGGACTCGTATGCATGCAGGCTGTAGCGGCCACGCAGAGCGAAAGTTTCGGTCTTGTCAGAGCAGTGCAGCTGAAATTGGGCGCTCCCGAGACCGTGGGAAGCAAGCTAGATTTAAGTAACGCCTGCCGGATTCGTATGCATGCAGGCTATAGCGGCGGCGCAGAGCGAAAGCTTCGGTCGTGTCAGAGCAGTGCAGCTGCAATTGGGCGCTCCCGAGACCGTAGGAATCACGCTAGATTAATGCAACGCCTGCCGGATTCGTATGCATGCCGGCTATAGCGGCGGCGCAGAGCGAAAGCTTCGGTCGTGTCAGAGCAGTGCAGCTGAAATTGGGCGCTCCCGAGACCGTAGGAAGCACGCTAGATTTATGCAACGCCTGCCGGATTCGTATGCAAGCCGGCTATAGCGGCCGCGCAGAGCGAAAGCTTCGGTCGTGTCAGAGCAGTGCAGCTGAAATTGGGCGCTCCCGAGACCGTAGGAAGCACGCTAGATTAATGCAACGCCTGCCGGATTCGTATGCATGCCGGCTATAGCGGCCGCGCAGAGCGAAAGCTTCGGTCGTGTCCGAGCAGTGCAGCTGAAATTGGGCGCTCCCGAGACCGTAGGAAGCACGCTAGATTAATGCAACGCCTAACGGATCCGTATGTATGCCGGCAATAGCGGCCGCGCAGAGCGAGAGCTTCGGTCGTGTCAGAGCAGTGCTGCTGAAATTGGGCGCTCCCGAGACCATAGGAAGCACGCTAAATTTAGGCAACACCTAACGGATTCGTATGCATGCCGGCTATAGTGGCCGCGCAGAGCGAAAGCTTCGGTCGTGTCAGAGCAGTGCAGCTGAAATTGGGCGCTCCCGAGACCATAGGAAGCACGCTAAATTTAGGCAACGCCTAACGGATCCGTATGTATGCCGGCAATAGCGGCCGCGCAGAGCGAAAGCTTCGATCGTGTCAGAGCAGTGCAGCTGAAATTGGGCGCTCCCGAGACCGTAGGAAGCACGCTAGATTAATGCAACGCCTAACGGATCCGTATGTATGCCGGCAATAGCGGCCGCGCAGAGCGAAAGCTTCGGTCGTGTCAGAGCAGTGCAGCTGAAATTGGGCGCTCCCGAGACCGTAGGAAGCACGCTAGATTAATGCAACGCCTAACGGATCCGTATGTATGCCGGCAATAGCGGCCGCGCAGAGCGAAAGCTTCGGTCGTGTCAGAGCAGTGCAGCTGAAATTGGGCGCTCCCGAGACCGTAGGAAGCACGCTAGATTAATGCAACGCCTAACGGATCCGTATGTATGCCGGCAATAACGGCCGCGCAGAGCGAAAGCTTCGGTCGTGTCAGAGCAGTGCAGCTGAAATTGGGCGCTCCCGAGACCGTAGGAAGCACGCTAGATTAATGCAACGCCTAACGGATCCGTATGTATGCCGGCAATAGCGGCCGCGCAGAGCGAAAGCTTCGGTCGTGTCAGAGCAGTGCAGCTGAAATTGGGCGCTCCCGAGACCGTAGGAAGCACGCTAGATTAATGCAACGCCTGCCGGTTTCGTATGCATGCCAGCTATAGCGGCGGCGCAGAGCGAAAGCTTCGGTCGTGTCAGAGCAGTGCAGCTGAAATTGGGCGCTTCGAGACCGTAGGAAGCACGCTAGATTAATGCAACGCCTGCCGGATTCGTATGCATGCCGGCTATAGCGGCCACGCAGAGCGAAAGCTTCGGTCGTGTCAGAGCAGTGCAGCTGAAATTGGGCGCTCCCGAGACCGTAGGAAGCACGCTAGATTAATGCAACGCCTGCCTGATTCGTATGCATGCCGGCTATAGCGGCCGCGCAGAGCGAAAGCTTCGGTCGTGTCAGAGGAGTGCAGCTGAAATTGGGCGCTCCCGAGACCGTATACGAAGCACGCTAGATTAATGCAACGCCTGCCGGATTCGTATGCATGCCGGCTATAGCGGCCGCGCAGAGCGAAAGCTTCGGTCGTGTCAGAGCACTGCAGCTTAAATTGGGCTCTCCCGAGACAGTAGGAAGCAGGCTAGATTTATGCAATGCCTGCCGGACTCGTATGCATGCAGGCTGTAGCGGCCACGCAGAGCGAAAGTTTCGGTCTTGTCAGAGCAGTGCAGCTGAAATTGGGCGCTCCCGAGACCGTGGGAAGCAAGCTAGATTTAAGTAACGCCTGCCGGATTCGTATGCATGCAGGCTATAGCGGCGGCGCAGAGCGAAAGCTTCGGTCGTGTCAGAGCAGTGCAGCTGCAATTGGGCGCTCCCGAGACCGTAGGAATCACGCTAGATTAATGCAACGCCTGCCGGATTCGTATGCATGCCGGCTATAGCGGCGGCGCAGAGCGAAAGCTTCGGTCGTGTCAGAGCAGTGCAGCTGAAATTGGGCGCTCCCGAGACCGTAGGAAGCACGCTAGATTAATGCAACGCCTGCCGGATTCGTATGCATGCCGGCTATAGCGGCCGCGCAGAGCGAAAGCTTCGGTCGTGTCCGAGCAGTGCAGCTGAAATTGGGCGCTCCCGAGACCGTAGGAAGCACGCTAGATTAATGCAACGCCTAACGGATCCGTATGTATGCCGGCAATAGCGGCCGCGCAGAGCGAAAGCTTCGGTCGTGTCAGAGCAGTGCTGCTGAAATTGGGCGCTCCCGAGACCATAGGAAGCACGCTAAATTTAGGCAACACCTAACGGATTCGTATGCATGCCGGCTATAGCGGCCGCGCAGAGCGAAAGCTTCGGTCGTGTCAGAGCAGTGCAGCTGAAATTGGGCGCTCCCGAGACCATAGGAAGCACGCTAAATTTAGGCAACGCCTAACGGATCCGTATGTATGCCGGCAATAGCGGCCGCGCAGAGCGAAAGCTTCGGTCGTGTCAGAGCAGTGCAGCTGAAATTGGGCGCTCCCGAGACCGTAGGAAGCACGCTAGATTAATGCAACGCCTAACGGATCCGTATGTATGCCGGCAATAGCGGCCGCGCAGAGCGAAAGCTTCGGTCGTGTCAGAGCAGTGCAGCTGAAATTGGGCGCTCCCGAGACCGTAGGAAGCACGCTAGATTAATGCAACGCCTAACGGATCCGTATGTATGCCGGCAATAGCGGCCGCGCAGAGCGAAAGCTTCGGTCGTGTCAGAGCAGTGCAGCTGAAATTGGGCGCTCCCGAGACCGTAGGAAGCACGCTAGATTAATGCAACGCCTAACGGATCCGTATGTATGCCGGCAATAGCGGCCGCGCAGAGCGAAAGCTTCGGTCGTGTCAGAGCAGTGCAGCTGAAATTGGGCGCTCCCGAGACCGTAGGAAGCACGCTAGATTAATGCAACGCCTGCCGGATTCGTATGCATGCCGGCTATAGCGACGGCGCAGAGCGAAAGCTTCAGTTGTGTCAGAGCAGTGCAGCTGAAATTGGGCGCTCCAGAGACCGTAGGAAGCACGCTAGATTAATGCAACGCCTGCCGGATTCGTAAGCATGCCGCCTATAGCGGCCGCGCAGAGCGAAAGCTTCGGTCGTGTCAGAGGAGTGCAGCTGAAATTGGGCGCTCCCGAGACCGTAGGAATCACGCTAGATTAATGCAACGCCTGCCGGATTCGTATGCATGCCGGCTATAGCGGCGGCGCAGAGCGAAAGCTTCGGTCGTGTCAGAGCAGTGCAGCTGAAATTGGGCGCTCCCGAGACCGTAGGAAGCACGCTAGATTAATGCAACGCCTGCCGGATTCGTATGCATGCCGGCTATAGCGGCCGCGCAGAGCGAAAGCTTCGGTCGTGTCCGAGCAGTGCAGCTGAAATTGGGCGCTCCCGAGACCGTAGGAAGCACGCTAGATTAATGCAACGCCTAACGGATCCGTATGTATGCCGGCAATAGCGGCCGCGCAGAGCGAAAGCTTCGGTCGTGTCAGAGCAGTGCAGCTGAAATTGGGCGCTCCCGAGACCGTAGGAAGCACGCTAGATTAATGCAACGCCTAACGGATCCGTATGTATGCCGGCAATAGCGGCCGCGCAGAGCGAATGCTTCGGTCGTGTCAGAGCAGTGCAGCTGAAATTGGGCGCTCCCGAGACCGTAGGAAGCACGCTAGATTAATGCAACGCCTGCCGGTTTCGTATGCATGCCAGCTATAGCGGCGGCGCAGAGCGAAAGCTTCGGTCGTGTCAGAGCAGTGCAGCTGAAATTGGGCGCTTCGAGACCGTAGGAAGCACGCTAGATTAATGCAACGCCTGCCGGATTCGTATGCATGCCGGCTATAGCGGCCACGCAGAGCGAAAGCTTCGGTCGTGTCAGAGCAGTGCAGCTGAAATTGGGCGCTCCCGAGACCGTAGGAAGCACGCTAGATTAATGCAACGCCTGCCTGATTCGTATGCATGCCGGCTATAGCGGCCGCGCAGAGCGAAAGCTTCGGTCGTGTCAGAGGAGTGCAGCTGAAATTGGGCGCTCCCGAGACCGTATACGAAGCACGCTAGATTAATGCAACGCCTGCCGGATTCGTATGCATGCCGGCTATAGCGGCCGCGCAGAGCGAAAGCTTCGGTCGTGCCAGAGCAGTGCAGCTTAAATTGGGCTCTCCCGAGACAGTAGGAAGCAGGCTAGATTTATGCAATGCCTGCCGGACTCGTATGCATGCAGGCTGTAGCGGCCACGCAGAGCGAAAGTTTCGGTCTTGTCAGAGCAGTGCAGCTGAAATTGGGCGCTCCCGAGACCGTGGGAAGCAAGCTAGATTTAAGTAACGCCTGCCGGATTCGTATGCATGCAGGCTATAGCGGCGGCGCAGAGCGAAAGCTTCGGTCGTGTCAGAGCAGTGCAGCTGCAATTGGGCGCTCCCGAGACCGTAGGAATCACGCTAGATTAATGCAACGCCTGCCGGATTCGTATGCATGCCGGCTATAGCGGCGGCGCAGAGCGAAAGCTTCGGTCGTGTCAGAGCAGTGCAGCTGAAATTGGGCGCTCCCGAGACCGTAGGAAGCACGCTAGATTAATGCAACGCCTGCCGGATTCGTATGCATGCCGGCTATAGCGGCCGCGCAGAGCGAAAGCTTCGGTCGTGTCCGAGCAGTGCAGCTGAAATTGGGCGCTCCCGAGACCGTAGGAAGCACGCTAGATTAATGCAACGCCTAACGGATCCGTATGTATGCCGGCAATAGCGGCCGCGCAGAGCGAAAGCTTCGGTCGTGTCAGAGCAGTGCTGCTGAAATTGGGCGCTCCCGAGACCATAGGAAGCACGCTAAATTTAGGCAACACCTAACGGATTCGTATGCATGCCGGCTATAGCGGCCGCGCAGAGCGAAAGCTTCGGTCGTGTCTGAGCAGTGCAGCTGAAATTGGGCGCTCCCGAGACCATAGGAAGCACGCTAAATTTAGGCAACGCCTAACGGATCCGTATGTATGCCGGCAATAGCGGCCGTGCAGAGCGAAAGCTTCGGTCGTGTCAGAGCAGTGCAGCTGAAATTGGGCGCTCCCGAGACCGTAGGAAGCACGCTAGATTTATGCAACGCCTAACGGATCCGTATGTATGCCGGCAATAGCGGCCGCGCAGAGCGAAAGCTTCGGTCGTGTCAGAGCAGTGCAGCTGAAATTGGGCGCTCCCGAGACCGTAGGAAGCACGCTAGATTAATGCAACGCCTAACGGATTCGTATGCATGCCGGCTATATCGGCCGCGCAGAGCGAAAGCTTCGGTCGTGTCAGAGCAGTGCAGCTGAAATTGGGCGCTCCCGAGACCATAGGAAGCACGCTAAATTTAGGCAACGCCTAACGGATCCGTATGTATACCGGCAATAGCGGCCGCGCAGAGCGAAAGCTTCGATCGTGTCAGAGCAGTGCAGCTGAAATTGGGCGCTCCCGAGACCGTAGGAAGCACGCTAGATTAATGCAACGCCTAACGGATCCGTATGTATGCCGGCAATAGCGGCCGTGCAGAGCGAAAGCTTCGGTCGTGTCAGAGCACTGCAGCTGAAATTGGGCGCTCCCGAGACCGTAGGAAGCACGCTAGATTAATGCAACGCCTAACGGATCCGTATGTATGCCGGCAATAGCGGCCGCGCAGAGCGAAAGCTTCGGTCGTGTCAGAGCAGTGCAGCTGAAATTGGGCGCTCCCGAGACCGTAGGAAGCACGCTAGATTAATGCAACGCCTAACGGATCCGTATGTATGCCGGCAATAGCGGCCGCGCAGAGCGAAAGCTTCGGTCGTGTCAGAGCAGTGCAGCTGAAATTGGGCGCTCCCGAGACCGTAGGAAGCACGCTAGATTAATGCAACGCCTAACGGATCCGTATGTATGCCGGCAATAGCGGCCGTGCAGAGCGAAAGCTTCGGTCGTGTCAGAGCAGTGCAGCTGAAATTGGGCGCTCCCGAGACCGTAGGAAGCACGCTAGATTAATGCAACGCCTAACGGATCCGTATGTATGCCGGCAATAGCGGCCGCGCAGAGCGAAAGCTTCGGTCGTGTCAGAGCAGTGCAGCTGAAATTGGGCGCTCCCGAGACCGTAGGAAGCACGCTAGATTAATGCAACGCCTAACGGATCCGTATGTATGCCGGCAATAGCGGCCGCGCAGAGCGAATGCTTCGGTCGTGTCAGAGCAGTGCAGCTGAAATTGGGCGCTCCCGAGACCGTAGGAAGCACGCTAGATTAATGCAACGCCTAACGGATCCGTATGTATGCCGGCAATAGCGGCCGTGCAGAGCGAAAGCTTCGGTCGTGTCAGAGCAGTGCAGCTGAAATTGGGCGCTCCCGAGACCGTAGGAAGCACGCTAGATTAATGCAACGCCTAACGGATCCGTATGTATGCCGGCAATAGCGGCCGCGCAGAGCGAAAGCTTCGGTCGTGTCAGAGCAGTGCAGCTGAAATTGGGCGCTCCCGAGACCGTAGGAAGCACGCTAGATTAATGCAACGCCTAACGGATCCGTATGTATGCCGGCAATAGCGGCCGCGCAGAGCGAATGCTTCGGTCGTGTCAGAGCAGTGCAGCTGAAATTGGGCGCTCCCGAGACCGTAGGAAGCACGCTAGATTAATGCAACGCCTGCCGGTTTCGTATGCATGCCAGCTATAGCGGCGGCGCAGAGCGAAAGCTTCGGTCGTGTCAGAGCAGTGCAGCTGAAATTGGGCGCTTCGAGACCGTAGGAAGCACGCTAGATTAATGCAACGCCTGCCGGATTCGTATGCATGCCGGCTATAGCGGCCACGCAGAGCGAAAGCTTCGGTCGTGTCAGAGCAGTGCAGCTGAAATTGGGCGCTCCCGAGACCGTAGGAAGCACGCTAGATTAATGCAACGCCTGCCTGATTCGTATGCATGCCGGCTATAGCGGCCGCGCAGAGCGAAAGCTTCGGTCGTGTCAGAGGAGTGCAGCTGAAATTGGGCGCTCCCGAGACCGTATACGAAGCACGCTAGATTAATGCAACGCCTGCCGGATTCGTATGCATGCCGGCTATAGCGGCCGCGCAGAGCGAAAGCTTCGGTCGTGCCAGAGCAGTGCAGCTTAAATTGGGCTCTCCCGAGACAGTAGGAAGCAGGCTAGATTTATGCAATGCCTGCCGGACTCGTATGCATGCAGGCTGTAGCGGCCACGCAGAGCGAAAGTTTCGGTCTTGTCAGAGCAGTGCAGCTGAAATTGGGCGCTCCCGAGACCGTGGGAAGCAAGCTAGATTTAAGTAACGCCTGCCGGATTCGTATGCATGCAGGCTATAGCGGCGGCGCAGAGCGAAAGCTTCGGTCGTGTCAGAGCAGTGCAGCTGCAATTGGGCGCTCCCGAGACCGTAGGAATCACGCTAGATTAATGCAACGCCTGCCGGATTCGTATGCATGCCGGCTATAGCGGCGGCGCAGAGCGAAAGCTTCGGTCGTGTCAGAGCAGTGCAGCTGAAATTGGGCGCTCCCGAGACCGTAGGAAGCACGCTAGATTAATGCAACGCCTGCCGGATTCGTATGCATGCCGGCTATAGCGGCCGCGCAGAGCGAAAGCTTCGGTCGTGTCCGAGCAGTGCAGCTGAAATTGGGCGCTCCCGAGACCGTAGGAAGCACGCTAGATTAATGCAACGCCTAACGGATCCGTATGTATGCCGGCAATAGCGGCCGCGCAGAGCGAAAGCTTCGGTCGTGTCAGAGCAGTGCTGCTGAAATTGGGCGCTCCCGAGACCATAGGAAGCACGCTAAATTTAGGCAACACCTAACGGATTCGTATGCATGCCGGCTATAGCGGCCGCGCAGAGCGAAAGCTTCGGTCGTGTCAGAGCAGTGCAGCTGAAATTGGGCGCTCCCGAGACCATAGGAAGCACGCTAAATTTAGGCAACGCCTAACGGATCCGTATGTATGCCGGCAATAGCGGCCGCGCAGAGCGAAAGCTTCGGTCGTGTCAGAGCAGTGCAGCTGAAATTGGGCGCTCCCGAGACCGTAGGAAGCACGCTAGATTAATGCAACGCCTAACGGATCCGTATGTATGCCGGCAATAGCGGCCGCGCAGAGCGAAAGCTTCGGTCGTGTCAGAGCAGTGCAGCTGAAATTGGGCGCTCCCGAGACCGTAGGAAGCACGCTAGATTAATGCAACGCCTAACGGATTCGTATGCATGCCGGCTATATCGGCCGCGCAGAGCGAAAGCTTCGGTCGTGTCAGAGCAGTGCTGCTGAAATTGGGCGCTCCCGAGACCATAGGAAGCACGCTAAATTTAGGCAACACCTAACGGATTCGTATGCATGCCGGCTATAGCGGCCGCGCAGAGCGAAAGCTTCGGTCGTGTCAGAGCAGTGCAGCTTAAATTGGGCTCTCCCGAGACCGTAGGAAGCACGTAGCTTTATGCAACGCCTGCCGGACTCGTATGCATGCAGGCTATAGCTGCCACGGAGAGCGAAAGTTTCGGTCGTGTAAGAGCAGTGTTGCTGAAATTGGTCGCTCCCGAGACAGTAGGAAGCACGCTAGATTTATGCAACGCCTGCCGGACTCGTATGCATGCAGGCTATAGCGGCCACGCAGAGCGAAAGTTTCGGTCGTGTAAGAGCAGTGCTGCTGAAATTGGTCGCTCCCGAGACCGTAGGAAGCACGCTAAATTTATGCAACGCCTGCCGGACTCGTATGCATGCAGGCTATAGCAGCCACGGAGAGCGAAAGTTTCGGTCGTGTCAGAGCAGTGCAGCTGAATTAGGGCGCTCCCGAAACCGTAGGAAGCACGCTCTATTTATGCAACGCCTGCCAGATTCGTATGAATGCCGGCTATAGCGGCCACGGAGATCGAAAGTTTCGGTCGTGTCAGAGCAGTGCTGCTAAAATTGGTCGCTCCCGAGACCGTAGGAAGCACGCTAGATTTATGCAACGCCTGCCGGACTCGTATGCATGCAGGCTATAGCGGCCACGCAGAGCGAAAGTTTCTGTCGTGTCAGAGCAGTGCAGCGGAAATTGGGCGCACCCGAGACCGTGGGAAGCAGGCTAGATTTAAGCAACGCCTGCCGGATTCGTACGCATGCCGGCTATAGCGGCCACGCAGAGCGAAAGATTCGGTCTTGTCAGAGCAGTGCAGCTGAAATTGGGCGCTCCCGACACCGTAGTAGGCACGCTGGATTTATGCAACGCCTGCCAGATTCGTATGAATGCCGGCTATAGCGGCCACGCAGAGCGAAAGTTTCGGTCTTATCAGAGCAGTGCAGCTAAAAATGGGCGCTCACGAGACCGTAGTAGGCACGCTGGATTTATTCAACGCCTGCCAGATTCGTATGCATGCCGGCTATAGCGACCACGCAGAGCGAAAGTTTCGGTCTTGTCAGAGCAGTGCAGCTGAAATTGGGCGCTCCCGAGACCGTAGGAGGCACGCTAGATTAATGCAATGCCTGCCGGATTCGTATGCATGTCGGCTATAGCGGGTGCGCAGAGCGAACGCTTCGGTCGTGTCAGAGCAGTGCAGCTTAAATTGGGCTCTCCCGAGACCGTAGGAAGCACGCTAGATTTAAGCAACGCCTGCCGGATTCGTATGAATGCCGGCTATAGCGGCGGCGCAGAGCGAAAGCTTCGGTCGTGTCAGAGCAGTGCAGCTGAAATTGGGCTCTCCCGAGACCGTAGGAAGCACGCTAGATTTAAGCAACGCCTGCCGGATTCGTATGAATGCCGGCTATAGCGGCGGCGCAGAGCGAAAGCTTCGGTCGTGTCAGAGCAGTGCAGCTGAAATTGGGCGCTCCCGAGACCGTAGGAATCACGCTAGATTAATGCAACGCCTGCCGGATTCGTATGCATGCCGGCTATAGCGGCGGCGCAGAGCGAAAGCTTTGGTCGTGTCAGAGCAGTGCAGCTGAAATTGGGCGCTCCCGAGACCGTAGGAAGCACGCTAGATTAATGCAACGCCTGCCGGATTCGTATGCATGCCGGCTATAGCGGCCGCGCAGAGCGAAAGCTTCGGTCGTGTCAGAGCAGTGCAGCTGAAATTGGGCGCTCCCGAGACCGTAGGAAGCACGCTAGATTTATGCAACTCCTGCCGGTGTCGAATTCATGCAGGCTATAGCGGCCACGGAGAGCGAAATTTTCGGTCGTGTAAGAGCAGTGCTGCTGAAATTGGGCGCTCCCAAGGCCGTGCGAAGCAGGCTATATTTACGCAACGCCGGCCGGATTCGTATGCATACCGTCTGTAGCGGCCGCGCAGAGCGAAAGTTCCGGTCGTGTCAGAGCAGTTCAGCTGAAATTGGGCGCTCCCGAGACCGTAGGAAGCACGATAGATTTATGCAACGCCTGCCGGATTCGCATGCTTGCCGGTTATAGCGGCCGCACAGAGCGAAAGCTTCGAAAGTGTCAGAGCACTGCTGCTGAAATTGGGCGCTCCCGAGACCATAGGAAGCACGCTAGATTTATGCAACGCCTGCCGGATTCGTATGCATGCCGGCTATAGCGGCCACGCAGAGCGAAAGCTTCGGTCGTGTCAGAGCAGTGCAGCTGAAATTGGGCTCTCCCGAGACCGTAGGAAGCACGCTAGATTTATGCAACGCCAACCGGATTCGTATGCATGCTGGCTATAGCGGCCGCGCAGAGCGAAAGCTTCGGTCGTGTCAGAGCAGTGCTGCTGAAATTGGGCGCTCCCGAGACCATAGGAAGCACGCTATATTAATGCAACGCCTGCCGGATTCGTATGCATGCCGGCTATAGCGGCCGCGCAGAGCGAAAGCTTCGGTCGTGTCAGAGCAGTGCAGCTCAAATTGGGCTCTCCCGAGACCGTAGGAAGCACGCTAGCTTTATGCAACGCCTGCCGGAGTCGTATCGATGCAGGCTATAGCGGCCATGGAGAGCGAAAGTTTCGGTCGTGTAAGAGCAGTGCTGCTGAAATTGGGCTCTCCCGAGACCGTAGGAAGCACGCTAAATTTATGCAACGCCTGCCGGACTCGTATGCATGCAGGCTATAGCGGCCACGGAGAGCGAAAGTTTCGGTCGTGTCAGAGCAGTGCAGCTGAAATTAGGCGCTCCCGACCCCGTGGGAAGCAGGCTAGATTTATGCAACGCCTGCCGGACTCGCATGCATTCAGGCTATTGCGGCCACGCAGAGCGAAAGTTTCGGTCGTGTAAGAGCAGTGCTGCTGAAATTGGTCGCTCCCGAAACCGTAGGAAGCACGCTCTATTTATGCAACGCCTGCCAGATTCGTATGCATGCCGGCTATAGCGGCCACGCAGATCGAAGGTTTCGGTCATGTCAGAGCAGTGCTGCTAAAATTGGTCGCTCCCGAGACCGTAGGAAGCACGCTAGATTTATGCAACGCCTGCCGGAATCGTATGCATGCCGTCTATAGCGGCCGCGCAGACTGAAAGTTCCGGTCGTGTCAGAGCAGTTCAGCTGAAATTGGGCGCTCCCGAGACCGTAGGAAGCACGATAGATTTATGCAACGCCTGCCGGACTCGTATGCATGTAGGCTATAGCGGCCACGCAGAGCGAAAGTTTCGGTCGTGTCAGAGCAGTGCAGCCGAAATTGGGCGCACCCGAGACCGTGGGAAGCAGGCTAGATTAAGCAACGCCTGCCGGATTCGTATGCATGCCGTCTATAGCGGCCGCGCAGACTGAAAATTTCGGTCGTCTCAGAGCAGTGCAGCTGAAATTGGGCTCTCCCGACACCGTAGAAGGCACGCTGGATTTATGCAACGCCTGCCAGATTCGTATGCATGCCGGCTATAGCGGCCACACAGAGCGAAAATTTCGGTCTTGTCAGAGCAGTGGAGCTGAAATTGGGCGCTCACGAGACCGTAGTAGGCACGCTAAATTTATGCAACGCCTGCCAGATTCGTACGCATGCCGGCTATAGCGGCCACGCAGAGCGAAAGATTCGGTCTTGTCAGAGCAGTGCAGCTGAAATTGGGCGCTCCCGACACCGTAGTAGGCACGCTGGATTTATTCAACGCCTGCCAGATTCGTATGCATGCCGGCTATAGCGGCCACGCAGAGCGAAAGTTTCGGTCGTGTAAGAGCAGTGCTGCTGAAATTGGTCGCTCCCGAGACCGTAGGAAGCACGCTAGATTTATGCGACGCCTGCCGGACTCGTATGCATGCCGGCTATAGCGGCCACGCAGAGCGAAAGTTTCGGTCGTGTAAGAGCAGTGCTGCTGAAATTGGTCGCTCCCGAAACCGTAGGAAGCACGCTCTATTTATGCAACGCCTGCCAGATTCGTATGCATGCCGGCTATAGCGGCCACGCAGATCGAAGGTTTCGGTCATGTCAGAGCAGTGCTGCTAAAATTGGTCGCTCCCGAGACCGTAGGAAGCACGCTAGATTTATGCAACGCCTGCCGGAATCGTATGCATGCCGTCTATAGCGGCCGCGCAGACTGAAAGTTCCGGTCGTGTCAGAGCAGTTCAGCTGAAATTGGGCGCTCCCGAGACCGTAGGAAGCACGATAGATTTATGCAACGCCTGCCGGATTCGCATGCTTGCCGGTTATAGCGGCCGCACAGAGCGAAAGCTTCGGTCGTGTGAGAGCAGTGCAGCTGAAATTGGGCGCACCCGCGACCGTGGGAAGCAGGCTAGATTTAAGCAACGCCTGCCGGATTCGTATGCATGCCGGCTATAGCGGCCACGCAGAGCGAAAGCTTCGGTCGTGTCAGAGCAGAGAAGCTGAAATGGGCGCTCCCGAGACCGTAGGAAGCACGCTAGATTAATACAACGCCTGCCGGATTCGTAAGCATGCCGGCTATAGCGGCCGCGCAGAACGAAAGCTTCGGTCGTGTCAGAGCAGTGCTGCTGAAATTGGGCGCTCCCGAGACCGTAGGAAGCACGCTAGATTAATACAACGCCTGCCGGATTCGTAAGCATGCCGGCTATAGCGGCCGCGCAGAACGAAAGCTTCGGTCGTGTCAGAGCAGTGCTGCTGAAATTGGGCGCTCCCGAGACCGTAGGAAGCACGCTAGATTAACGCAACGCCTGCCGGATTCGTATGCATGCCGGATAAAGCGGCCGCGCAGAGCGAAAGCTTCGGTCGTGTCAGAGCAGTGCTGCTGAAATTGGGCGCTCCCGAGACCATAGGAAGCACGCTAGATTTATGCAACGCCTGCCGGATTCGTATGCATGCCGGCTATAGCGGCCACGCAGAGCGAAAGCTTCGGTCGTGTCAGAGCAGTGCAGCTGAAATTGGGCTCTCCCGAGACCGTAGGAAGCACGCTAGATTTATGCAACGCCTGCCGGATTCGTATGCAAGCCGGCTATAGCGGCCGCGCAGAGCGAAAGCTTCGGTCGTGTCAGAGCAGTGCTGCTGAAATTGGGCGCTCCCGAGACCATAGGAAGCACGCTAGAATTATGCAACGCCTGCCGGATTCGTATGCATGCCGGCTATAGCGGCCGCGCAGAGCGAAAGCTTCGGTCGTGTCAGAGCAGTGCTGCTGAAATTGGGCACTCCCGAGACCGTGGGAAGCAGGCTAGATTTAAGCAACGCCTGCCGGATTCGTATGCATGCCGGCTATAGCGGCCACGCAGAGCGAAAGCTTCGGTCGTGTCAGAGCAGTGCAGCTGAAATTGGGCTCTCCCGAGACCGTAGGAAGCACGCTAGATTTATGCAACGCCTGCCGGATTCGTATGCAAGCCGGCTATAGCGGCCGCGCAGACTGAAAGTTCCGGTCGTGTCAGAGCAGTCCAGCTGAAATTGGGCGCTCCCGAGACCGTAGGAAGCACGATAGATTTATGCAACGCCTGCCGGATTCGCATGCTTGCCGGTTATAGCGGCCGCACAGAGCGAAAGCTTCGGTCGTGTCAGAGCAGTGCTGCTGAAATTGGGCGCTCCCGAGACCATAGGAAGCACGCTAGATTTATGCAACGCCTGCCGGATTCGTTTGCATGCCGGCTATAGCGGCCACGCAGAGCGAAAGCTTCGGTCGTGTCAGAGCAGTGCAGCTGAAATTGGGCTCCCCCGAGACCGTAGGAAGCACGCTATATTAATGCAACGCCTGCCGGATTCGTATGCATGCCTGCTATAGCGGCCGCGCAGAGCGAAAGCTTGTGGGTTTCTCAGTAGGCAAAGGCCACTACCCACCGCGGGTTCGAGCTTCGCGCGAGCCAAGGGCCCCGATCAGCCGTCACCACACGCACCCTGGGGCACCGCTGCGGCGGCGTTCAACCTCTGAAGAGAGGAGAGCGGCTCGCCGCAAGAAACAGGCCTCCAAGTTCACGAAGGAGACGTTTATTGACGCCGTCCTCCAGCGGTACATACACACACTCAACAGTCACCCCGTCCCGGGGCGCGCTCAGAGCAAGGCTCCGGTGCGCGCTCGGGGCAACAAGAGAAATGCGCGCCGCTAGCACGCCGCTGCAGGAGATTGTCCCCGCGGCACTGCTGTGATCTCTCTCGTGTCGGCCGATGGGCCGTTTGCGAGAGAGAGTGGGCAGTCAACGCAAGGTGCGCCTGTCAGAGGTCGTTGGACCCCTGGACAGGCTCGAGCCGCGGCGGATCAAGGACCCACGCTGGCGAGCTCGAGTAGGAACTGGTCCGAACGGCAGAGGCCGGCCCGGACGAACAGTAACGTACGCACCTTTCGCTGTCTCGGAGGGGTCTCCTCTCTCTGCGCCCCGCTCGGAAGGTCGCGCGACCACCCCAAACGGGTCCCGAATTCCCGCCAAAAGTCACCAATGGCAAAGGCCCTTGGGAAGCCGGGGGCGGAGCTGCGGCCGAATGACAGCGATTAGCCACCAGCCGCCTCTCCGCCGCCCGTGGCGGGAGAAAGGGAAAGAGAGCGACGCGGGATGCCGCGCAGACGCCACGGCGGGAATCTAGCAGGCTTCCCACATCCTCCTCTCCTTAAATGCCCTCCTACCCATCGGCGGAAGCGTGCGGCAAAATAATAAAAAAAAATAAAAAATTAATCCATATAAAACTACCACACTTCAGTTCCAGCCATACACTCAAAAGACAAACAAACAAGAACAGAAAACAAACAACACTTGCATACGTTCCAAGGAGACCAAACTAACTACACTGTACACTGTACACAAGGCCAGCTTACAGGTGGCCTGCAGCCTCATAATGTTCGGTGGCGCGGCCCATTGGGCCTGTCGGCGGCCAACTCACGCTTTTGCTGCCTTCAGGGTCCCGGTAGACGATTTATTGGCAGCGGTCCCATGTCCTCCACAAGGTCATCAAAGTTGAGCATGGGGACGTTGACGACGCTCGACGATCCCGAAGAGGACCCGCATGGGAATGGGTGCTGTCCTTCCTGCCCCCTTCTCGGCGTTGCCTTTGATCTTGGGAACACGCACATCATCCCAGGCACGCACCGGCACAGAAGCGGACATTGATCCGTCACAACGACCCGCTTGTCGGAATCGTTCCGAGGCGCCGTGGCAGGGGTCAAAGGACACACTCTTCAGACGCACTCTTCACGCTCCCCATAGCCACACAAAGACCATGCCGCCAGACACTCGCTCCTTAACGAGCAAACCACTCCCCAGCCGGAAGGGGAGACTTTCGCCGACCCCTCCGCGAACCAGCCGGTCCCGTGTTCGCGAGGCAGGCCGCACCAGTGGGGTCAGAACGTAAATGAAAAGAAGGCGCGCTGTACAAAAGAAGGCCATCTCTGCGCTACAAGAAAAGTGCAATCGCGAGTAGGCTGAACTTTACATATGTACAAGGCTGGTTTAAGAAAACTGAACGCCAACGCAAACGTATATTACATATGTACAGATCTCGGAACGTTAGACGAAACAACGAATAAACTGGAAACAAAAACATGCTACAGACTGACTAAAACAAACAAACGACTAAATAACTGCACAAGGCTGGAAGTGAGCATGCGGCAAACAAACAAAAAAAAAAAGAAACCGCCGTGCTTCACCTGGGGTAGGGCCCGGCGAGAAAGCTCGCCAGCTAGCTGAGGCTGCGTGCCTTCGGTTGCGGAAGAGTGCGCCATTCGGCATCAATCACATCGGTGACCGTCGCCTCAGATTGTACCGGTGCTCGGTACGAGTGCGTTCCGCAGCACCAGTTGTGCCTTTGCGCTTGCTTGTGATACCAATGGGTACCGACGCAAACTCGTCAGACCGTGACGCATAGGCCTTCAGGTCTGCGATGTGGGCACGGCTGGTTTTCCCCGTAATGGGATCCTCCAGCAGGTACGCGAGCGGCGACCAGACTCTGACCACTCGGTACGGACCAAGCCACTTAGGAGCGAGCGAGGCTGAGAACCCCTTGCTCGCATCACTAAGAACGTGGTTACGCTTCAGGACAAGATCGCCCGCCTGAAAAGTCAGGCTGCGGTGCTTGCGGTCATACTGAGCCTTCTGTTGGGCTCTGGCTGCCGCCAAACTCTGCCTTGCTCTATTGAGAGCCCGACCAAGCCGGTCCCGAAGCGTCGACGCATAAGCAGAGCAGTCTGCCCGCGTCTGCTCATCCCCGAGCTGGCTCTGCACGACGTTTGACATCGGATTCGCCAGCTCCCTCCCGAAATTGAGGAAGGCGGGAGAGAAACCAGTTGAGCGATTCTCAGCGGTTCGAATGGCGAACGCAAATTCGCTCAAATGGTCTGCCCAGTCCTTTTGACACTCGGCAAAGGCCGCCAGCATTGGCTTGAGCGTTCGGTTGATTCGCTCGGTCAAGTTGGACTGGGGATGGTAGGGTGAAGTGGTGTAGTGCTCGATTCCGAGGGAACGGCACGTGTTACCGAACACCCGAGCGGTGAAATAGGACGCATTGTCCGTGATCAGTCTTTCCGGAAAGCCGAACCGACAGAACACTTCCTGGAGTTTATCCAGCACCGCTCGTGCTGACACTTTCCGAAGCGGGTACAACTCGACCCATTTGGAAAAATGGTCAGCTACTACCATCAGGTGAATGAACCCCTGCTTACTCCTAGGGAAAGGCCCCATCAGATCGCAGGTGGCCATCTGCCACGGACGCACACTGTCAATTGGTTTCATCATTCCGGGCGGCTTGCCGCCCCTTGACTTCACCGCTTGACAGACATGGCAGGAACGGCAATAGCGGAAAATGTCACGCTTCATGCCGGGCCACGTCACCGATTGACTCAGTTTTGCAAAAACTTTGGAGCCACTCAGGTGACCGGCCAGTGGTTCGTCATGAGAAAATCGCAACAGTGCGCCTCTCAGACTTTTGGGGATAACCACCTTGAACGGGTCAATGGACTCATCATCGGTGGCTATGTATTTCAGCACGAGCCCGTCATGGCCCAGCAAATATGAATCCCCCGGGGCTCGCCGCGACCCACGCTGGCTTTCACCCCCTGCGCCCGCTACAATACAAGTAGCGTCCCGGCGCTCCGTCTCCCTGAGACCGTCGCTCATCTCGCGACACATGGGGTCATTTTGCTGGGCTTTCAGCAGGTCTTTCCGGCTGAAAACGATTCCAGTTCTCCCAGAGGGGGGCCTGGTCTCGTCCCCCTTCAGGTTTGCAGCCAAAATTTCCGCTCGCGACGGCGTCTCCGAGGCGCTCACGCGGAGCTTTGCCTCCCGCCCGCTTTGCGAAGCGCTGCTTGCCTGGTTAGCGGAATGGGTTAGCCCGTTTGCGGGCTCCCCCTCCTTGCCGCCCGGCGGCTCGTCCGCTTTTTCGCCCGCTCCGCCTGCTGGCGTCAAGGCGCCGCTGGCGAGTGGGGCACGGGATAGCGCGTCAGCTACCACGTTCGTGCTCCCCTTTCGATACTGCACCGAAAAGTCGTAATGCTGTATCAGGAGAGCCCAGCGCGCCAGCCGACCCGCAGGCTCGCGGAGCCGCATCAGCCAACTGAGCGCACTGTGGTCTGTCTGCACCACGAATTGCGTTCCGTCAAGGTAGACGTCGAATTTCCGCAGTGCAAACACGATGGCGAGGCACTCCTTCTCGGTCACGGAAAAATTCCTCTCCGAGGGTAGCAAGGAGCGGCTGGCAAAGGCCAGCGGCTGCAGCACGCCATCGAAATCCTGTAGGAGAACTGCTCCTAAACCCAGATCGCTCGCGTCAGTCTGGACTACGAACTGTCTGGTCAGGTCGGGTAGCCTGAGCTGCGCTGTCTCGGCAATGGCACTAGACAGGAGGCGAAAGGATCGCTCTTGCTCGGGCCCCCATCGCCACGCGGCAGTCTTTCCCAAGAGCTTGGTCAAGGGTGCCTGCACGCGGGCACAGGACGGGATGAACGACCGATAGAAATTGGCCATTCCCAGAAAACGGCGGAGGCCGCGTACGTCCTTGGGCACGGGAAACTCGAGTATGGCTCGGAGTTTGTCCGCATCGGGCTCAATGGAGCCCTCGCCCAGCGTGAACCCTAGCAACTGAACCCGGGTCTGCGCTATTTGGGCTTTCGCAGGATTCAAAGTCATCCCAGCAGCCCGTACCCTCGCGAGCACGTCGGCAATGTGGCCTAAGTGCTCATCGAAGGTTCGTGAATAAATCACGATATCGTCCAGGTAGCACATGGCATGAGACCATTTCGCTTCCCCTAGGACGCGGTCCATGAGCCTCTGAAAAGTCGCAGGACCATTGCAGAGACCAAAGGGCATGCGAGTGAACTCGAACAGCCCTCTGTGGCACGTGAACGCGGTCTTAGACCGGTCAGCGTCCGCCATCTGGACCTGTAGGTAACCTTTGGAGGCATCTAGCGTGGAAAAGTACCGCGCACTGCCCAGGTTTCCTACGATTGAGCTGATCGTCGGGAGCGGATAGGCATCCTTTCGAGTGAGAGCATTCAGACGGCGATAATCCACACACAACCGGTGGCTGCCATCTTTCTTAGGCACCAACACAACCGGAGACGCCCAAGCGCTGGACGAGCGACGGATAATGTCCGCCGACAGCATCTCATCCAGCAACCCATCGATCACCTGCCTTTTCGCAAGGCTGACGGGTCTGGGGTTGCACTTCAAAGGAAGCGCATCTCCGGTGTGGATCTTGTGGCTCACTAAATTAGTACAGCCAGGTTGATCCGTGAAGAGCTCATCGTACTGACACAACAGTGCTGTCAAACGAGCCTTCTGTGTGTCATCCAAAGTTACCGCAAAGGCGGCCAGCGGATGTGGTGCCTGGTCGTGCCGCGCCGCTCGGTCCCAAAGGGGAGCGTGAACGACGGAACGCTCGACACAAGGGCTTGGCCCTGGTCGCTGAGCGTGGCACTCTCCGAACGCCTTCACTGCGCAGGCAGTTATTGACGCCGGTGGGCAGATGAACGGCTTCAGCTGGGAAAATGGTCCGTCGCGATAGCCGCCATTCGCAATGTCCACCACGATCCCGGTTTTCAGGAGAAAGTCCCTTCCGAGAATCACGGGCACACTGAGCCCTGGGAGGTGGATGAAACGAGTGCGTCTCGTCCGCTCTCCCCACCTGACAGTCAACCTCGCGGCGCCAGCCGAATGGGCTACGCCTTTCGCAAGGTTGAATGTCGTACGGCAGTCCCGCAAGCGCACCGAGTGCTTTTGCAAGTGGGACAACACCTCTTCACCGAACAAGGAGGCAGTGGCCCCCGTATCCAGTAACGCCAAAAATTCGCGGCCAGCAATGGTGACCGGAATAAACGGCGCGAGCGCATTAGCAAGGGAGCTTGCTCTGTACGCTGAGGGGATTAGCGAGGACTGGGCCGGTCGTCCCTTTACGACCGACCCGCGCCGCCATTTCCCTGCCTCAAAGGAGGCCTGGTTACGGGGCATTCTCTCGCTAAGTGCCCCGTCTCTTGACAGCGGAAACAGCGCACATCGCCGCGAGCTTGGTCGCGGAACAATGGCGCTTCTCCCTGCCTGGTTCCGCCCGTTGCACGGCCAAAGGGCCGGCTGATTCGGGTTTCCCCCTCCGCCGTGCGTTGGGGCGCTTGGCGTCCCTGGGCAGGCGGTCCAGAAAACGGTGCAGCGCAGGCTGTCCGTCTCCTGTAGGAGTAGGGATCGAGAGCTCTATCGCTCAACTCCCATACTTCGTTTTGCCCGCTAACGGCTGCAGAGGCAGCGTGTGCGGGTGGTCGCCGGTTGGGTAGGGGCATGGCTCCTCTCCATGCACTGCGTGGCTCGAGGGCCTCGCTTGCCGGCGGTGGCGGACGATAGGCGCGCGCGGCGAGAATGTCGCCTTGAATGCGCTTTGCCTCGGCGGCCAGCTCCTCAAAATCTCGGAACCGGCCTCCGCGCAGGTATGCCGAAAAAGGCGGATGTGCCTGCCTGATAGTCCTTTCCACACGTTCCTCGTTCGAGGCTCTGGGCTCGGCGATTGAGAAAAGGTCCTCCATCGCACGTACGTACTCCAGGAGTGACTCCTCCGGAGCCTGTGTACGGAGCTCCAACTCTCGCCGCATCCTACGCTCATAGTCAGCGGGCAGGAATTCGCGCAAGAATGCTGCACGGAACTCCTCGAGAGTCGCTGCCCGGTGGCCGGAAAGCCGATGCCACCTAGCTGCGGTGTCAGTCAGTGCTGCGGGGATGATGTGTGCAAGCACAACCAGATCAGTGAGACCCAAAGCTCTCTGGTAATGGGTGAGGGACTCAAGGAAATCCCGGGCACTGAGGAGGTCATCATACCCGCGGTATGTTGGCATGGGCAACTTGACCGCGGGGTGAGACACCTTCGGCGCGGCCAAAAGCGTCTCAACCGCCCCTGACAGCGACTGAATCATCTGGGCAGCACTTCTTAGCAGCGACTGCGCCCCGGCCTCAGAGGACGCTTGGGCGGGCTGCACGAACGCAGTAGGCAAGGCGCCCAGTTCGATGAGCGGCGCGGTTTCCACAGGGAGCCGGGCCAGCGCCTCACCGTTCCCAGAGCAGAATTGACTGCTCGCAGGGCACGGCTGCTGCTGTGCAGGACGGCCGGTTGCGGCAGCGTCGCACGCACCGCTTTCGCACTGGGTGCAAAGCACGCACAGCGGAGGCATGTGATTGACGGGTGCACCGCAGGGTGCTCCCGATACAGCTCCAATGGGAGCTGCGTGATCGACGTTGGGGGTTGTAGCGCCGTATGCCCCAATGGGGGCCGCGGCCAACCACGGTGTTTGGCTATTTGAAGAAACAGCCGCCAACAAATCAAAGGACGCTTCGACTCCTAAGGGAGCCGACACGTAGCTGCCGAGTGCCCCGATGGGGGTGGCAGACATGGTGCGCAAGCGTGATCGTCAAGGCGACCTGCTCGGCAAATGTGCTATCAAAGGCTAAGAGCCAGTGACTTAGCACGTTGGGCGCCAGTTGTGGGTTTCTCAGTAGGCAAAGGCCACTACCCACCGCGGGTTCGAGCTTCGCGCGAGCCAAGGGCCCCGATCAGCCGTCACCACACGCACCCTGGGGCACCGCTGCGGCGGCGTTCAACCTCTGAAGAGAGGAGAGCGGCTCGCCGCAAGAAACAGGCCTCCAAGTTCACGAAGGAGACGTTTATTGACGCCGTCCTCCAGCGGTACATACACACACTCAACAGTCACCCCGTCCCGGGGCGCGCTCAGAGCAAGGCTCCGGTGCGCGCTCGGGGCAACAAGAGAAATGCGCGCCGCTAGCACGCCGCTGCAGGAGATTGTCCCCGCGGCACTGCTGTGATCTCTCTCGTGTCGGCCGATGGGCCGTTTGCGAGAGAGAGTGGGCAGTCAACGCAAGGTGCGCCTGTCAGAGGTCGTTGGACCCCTGGACAGGCTCGAGCCGCGGCGGATCAAGGACCCACGCTGGCGAGCTCGAGTAGGAACTGGTCCGAACGGCAGAGGCCGGCCCGGACGAACAGTAACGTACGCACCTTACGCTGTCTCGGAGGGGTCTCCTCTCTCTGCGCCCCGCTCGGAAGGTCGCGCGACCACCCCAAACGGGTCCCGAATTCCCGCCAAAAGTCACCAATGGCAAAGGCCCTTGGGAAGCCGGGGACGGAGCTGCGGCCGAATGACAGCGATTAGCCACCAGCCGCCTCTCCGCCGCCCGAGGCGGGAGAAAGGGAAAGAGAGCGACGCGGGATGCCGCGCAGACGCCACGGCGGGAATCTAGCAGGCTTCCCACAAGCTTCGGTCGTGTCAGAGCAGTCCTGCTGAAATTGGGCACTCCCGAGACCGTAGGAAGCACGCTAGATTAATGCAACGCCTTCCGGATTCGTATGCATGCCGGCTATAGCGGCCGCGCAGAGCGAAAGCTTCGGTCGTGTCAGAGCAGTGCAGCTGAAATTGGTCTCTCCCGAGACCGTAGGAAGCACGCTAGCTTTATGCAACGCCTGCCGGACTCGTATCGATGCAGGCTATAGCGGCCACGGAGAGCGAAAGTTTCGGTCGTGTAAGAGCAGTGCTGCTGAAATTGGGCTCTACCGAGACCGTAGGAAGCACGCTAAATTTATGCAACGCCTGCCGGACTCGTATGCATGCAGGCTATAGCGGCCACGGAGAGCGAAAGTTTCGGTCGTGTGAGAGCAGTGCAGCGGAAATTAGGCGCTCCCGAGACCGTGGGAAGCAGGCTAGATTTATGCAACGCCTGCCGGACTGGTATGCATTCAGGCTATAGCGGCCACGGAGAGCGAAAGTTTCGGTCGTGTCAGAGCAGTGCAGCTGAACTTGGGCGCTCCCGAAACCGTAGGAAGCACGCTCTATTTATGCAACGCCTGCCAGATTCGTATGAATGCCGGCTATAGCGGCCACGCAGATCGAAAGTTTCGGTCGTGTCAGAGCAGTGCTGCTAAAATTGGTCGCTCCCGAGACCGTAGGAAGCACGCTAGATTTAAGCAGCGCCTGCCGGACTCGTATACATGCCGGCTATAGCGGCCACGCAGAGCGAAAGCTTCGGTCGTTTCAGAGCAGAGCAGCTGAAATTGGGCGCTCCAGAGACGGTAGGAAGCACACTAGATTTATGCAACGCCTACCGGATTCATGTCCATGCCGGCTATAGCGGCCGGGCAGAGCGGAAGCTTCGGTCGTGTCAGAGCAGTGCAGCTGAAATTGGGCGCTCCCGAGACCGTAGGAAGCACGCTAGATTAACGCAACGCCGGCCGGATTCGTATGCATACCGTCTGTAGCGGCCGCGCAGAGCGAAAGTTTCTGTCGTGTCAGAGCAGTGCAGCTGAAATTGGGCGCACCCGCGACCGTGGGAAGCAGGCTAGATTTAAGCAACGAATGCCGGATTCGTATACATACTGTCTATAGCGGCTGCGCAGACTGAAAGTTTCGGTCGTGTCAGAGCAGTGCAGCTGAAATTGGGCGCTCCCAAGACCGTGCGAAGCAGGCTATATTTACGCAACGCCGGCCGGATTCGTATGCATACCGTCTGTAGCGGCCGCGCAGAGCGAAAGTTCCGGTCGTGTCAGAGCAGTTCAGCTGAAATTGGGCGCTCCCGAGACCGTAGGAAGCACGATAGATTTATGCAACGCCTGCCGGATTCGCATGCTTGCCGGTTATAGCGGCCGCACAGAGCGAAAGCTTCGGTCGTGTCAGAGCAGTGCTGCTGAAATTGGGCGCTCCCGAGACCATAGGAAGCACGCTAGATTTATGCAACGCCTGCCGGATTCGTATGCATGCCGGGTATAGCGGCCACGCAGAGCGAAAGCTTCGGTCGTGTCAGAGCAGTGCAGCTGAAATTGGGCGCTCCCGAGACCATAGGAAGCACGCTATATTAATGCAACGCCTGCCGGATTCGTATGCATGCCGGCTATAGCGGCCGCGCAGAGCGAAAGCTTCGGTCGTGTCAGAGCAGTCCTGCTGAAATTGGGCGCTCCCGAGACCGTAGGAAGCACGCTAGATTAATGCAACGCCTTCCGGATTCGTATGCATGCCGGCTATAGCGGCCGCGCAGAGCGAAAGCTTCGGTCGTGTCAGAGCAGTGCAGCTGAAATTAGGCGCTCCCGAGACCCTGGGAAGCAGGCTAGATTTATGCAACGCCTGCCGGTCTCGTATGCATGCTGGCTATAGCGGCAACGCAGAGCGAAAGTTTCGGTCTTGTCAGAGCAGTGCAGCTGAAATTGGGCGCTCCCGACACCGTAGTAGGCACGCTGGATTTATTCAACGCCTGCCAGATTCGTATGCATGCCGGCTATACCGGCCACGCAGAGCGAAAGTTTCGGTCGTGTAAGAGCAGTGCTGCTGAATTTGGTCGCTCCCGAGACCGTAGGAAGCACGCTCTATTTATGCAACGCCTGCCAGATTCGTATGCATGCCGGCTATAGCGGCCACGCAGATCGAAAGTTTCGGTCGTGTCAGAGCAGTGCTGCTAAAATTGGTCGCTCCCGAGACCGTAGGAAGCACGCTAGATTTATGCAACGCCTGCCGGAATCGTATGCATGCAGGCTATAGCGGCCACGCAGAGCGAAAGTTTCTGTCGTGTCAGAGCAGTGCAGCTGAAATTGGGCGCACCCGAGACCGTGGGAAGCACGCTAGATTAATGCAACGCCTTCCGGATTCGTATGCATGCCGGCTATAGCGGCCGCGCAGAGCGAAAGCTTCGGTCGTGTCAGAGCAGTGCAGCTGAAATTGGGCTCTCCCGAGACCGTAGGAAGCACGCTAGCTTTATGCAACGCCTGCCAGATTCGTATGCATGCCGGCTATAGCGGCCACGCAGAGCGAAAGTTTCGGTCTTGTCAGAGCAGTGTAGCTGAAATTGGGCGCTCACGAGACCGTAGTAGGCACGCTGGATTTATTCAACGCCTGCCAGATTCGTATGCATGCCGGCTATAGCGGCCACGCAGAGCGAAAGTTTCGGTCTTGTCAGAGCAGTGCAGCTGAAATTGGGCGCTCCCGAGACCGTAGGAATCACGCTAGATTAATGATATGCCTGCCGGATTCGTATGCATGTCGGCTATAGCGGCCGCGCAGGGCGAAAGCTTCGGTCGTGTCAGAGCAGAGAAGCTGAAATGGGCGCTCCCGAGACCGTAGGAAGCACGCTAGATTAATGCAACGCCTGCCGGATTCGTAAGCATGCCGGCTATAGCGGCCGCGCAGAGCGAAAGCTTCGGTCGTGTCAGAGCAGAGCAGCTGAAATTGGGCGCTCCAGAGACGGTAGGAAGCACGCTAGATTTATGCAACGCCTACCGGATTCGTGTCCATGCCGGCTATAGCGGCCGCGCAGAGCGGAAGCTTCGGTCGTGTCAGAGCAGTGCAGCTGAAATTGGGCGCTCCCGAGACCGTAGGAAGCACGCTAGATTAATGCAACGCCTGCCGGATTCGTATGCATGCCGGCTATAGCGGCCACGCAGAGCGAAAGTTTCGGTCTTGTCAGAGCAGTGCAGCTGAAATTGGGCGCTCACGAGACCGTAGTAGGCACGCTGGATTTATTCAACGCCTGCCAGATTCGTATGCATGCCGGCTAAAGCGGCCACGCAGAGCGAAAGTTTCGGTCTTGTCAGAGCAGTGCAGCTGAAATTGGGCGCTCCCGACACCGTAGTAGGCACGCTGGATTTATGCAACGCCTGCCAGATTCGTATGCATGCCGGCTATAGCGGCCACGCAGAGCGAAAGTTTCTGTCGTGTCAGAGCAGTGCAGCTGAAATTGGGCGCACCCGCGACCGTGGGAAGCAGGCTAGATTTAAGCAACGCCTGCCAGATTCGCATGCTTGCCGGTTATAGCGGCCGCACAGAGCGAAAGCTTCGGTCGTGTCAGAGCAGTGCTGCTGAAATTGGGCGCTCCCGAGACCATAGGAAGCACGCTAGATTTATGCAACGCCTGCCGGATTCGTATGCATGCCGGGTATAGCGGCCACGCAGAGCGAAAGCTTCGGTCGTGTCAGAGCAGTGCAGCTGAAATTGGGCGCTCCCGAGACCATAGGAAGCACGCTATATTAATGCAACGCCTGCCGGATTCGTATGCATGCCGGCTATAGCGGCCGCGCAGAGCGAAAGCTTCGGTCGTGTCAGAGCAGTCCTGCTGAAATTGGGCGCTCCCGAGACCGTAGGAAGCACGCTAGATTAATGCAACGCCTTCCGGATTCGTATGCATGCCGGCTATAGCGGCCGCGCAGAGCGAAAGCTTCGGTCGTGTCAGAGCAGTGCAGCTGAAATTAGGCGCTCCCGAGACCCTGGGAAGCAGGCTAGATTTATGCAACGCCTGCCGGTCTCGTATGCATGCTGGCTATAGCGGCAACGCAGAGCGAAAGTTTCGGTCTTGTCAGAGCAGTGCAGCTGAAATTGGGCGCTCCCGACACCGTAGTAGGCACGCTGGATTTATTCAACGCCTGCCAGATTCGTATGCATGCCGGCTATACCGGCCACGCAGAGCGAAAGTTTCGGTCGTGTAAGAGCAGTGCTGCTGAATTTGGTCGCTCCCGAGACCGTAGGAAGCACGCTCTATTTATGCAACGCCTGCCAGATTCGTATGCATGCCGGCTATAGCGGCCACGCAGATCGAAAGTTTCGGTCGTGTCAGAGCAGTGCTGCTAAAATTGGTCGCTCCCGAGACCGTAGGAAGCACGCTAGATTTATGCAACGCCTGCCGGAATCGTATGCATGCAGGCTATAGCGGCCACGCAGAGCGAAAGTTTCTGTCGTGTCAGAGCAGTGCAGCTGAAATTGGGCGCACCCGAGACCGTGGGAAGCACGCTAGATTAATGCAACGCCTTCCGGATTCGTATGCATGCCGGCTATAGCGGCCGCGCAGAGCGAAAGCTTCGGTCGTGTCAGAGCAGTGCAGCTGAAATTGGGCTCTCCCGAGACCGTAGGAAGCACGCTAGCTTTATGCAACGCCTGCCAGATTCGTATGCATGCCGGCTATAGCGGCCACGCAGAGCGAAAGTTTCGGTCTTGTCAGAGCAGTGTAGCTGAAATTGGGCGCTCACGAGACCGTAGTAGGCACGCTGGATTTATTCAACGCCTGCCAGATTCGTATGCATGCCGGCTATAGCGGCCACGCAGAGCGAAAGTTTCGGTCTTGTCAGAGCAGTGCAGCTGAAATTGGGCGCTCCCGAGACCGTAGGAATCACGCTAGATTAATGATATGCCTGCCGGATTCGTATGCATGTCGGCTATAGCGGCCGCGCAGGGCGAAAGCTTCGGTCGTGTCAGAGCAGAGAAGCTGAAATGGGCGCTCCCGAGACCGTAGGAAGCACGCTAGATTAATGCAACGCCTGCCGGATTCGTAAGCATGCCGGCTATAGCGGCCGCGCAGAGCGAAAGCTTCGGTCGTGTCAGAGCAGAGCAGCTGAAATTGGGCGCTCCAGAGACGGTAGGAAGCACGCTAGATTTATGCAACGCCTACCGGATTCGTGTCCATGCCGGCTATAGCGGCCGCGCAGAGCGGAAGCTTCGGTCGTGTCAGAGCAGTGCAGCTGAAATTGGGCGCTCCCGAGACCGTAGGAAGCACGCTAGATTAATGCAACGCCTGCCGGATTCGTATGCATGCCGGCTATAGCGGCCACGCAGAGCGAAAGTTTCGGTCTTGTCAGAGCAGTGCAGCTGAAATTGGGCGCTCACGAGACCGTAGTAGGCACGCTGGATTTATTCAACGCCTGCCAGATTCGTATGCATGCCGGCTAAAGCGGCCACGCAGAGCGAAAGTTTCGGTCTTGTCAGAGCAGTGCAGCTGAAATTGGGCGCTCCCGACACCGTAGTAGGCACGCTGGATTTATGCAACGCCTGCCAGATTCGTATGCATGCCGGCTATAGCGGCCACGCAGAGCGAAAGTTTCTGTCGTGTCAGAGCAGTGCAGCTGAAATTGGGCGCACCCGCGACCGTGGGAAGCAGGCTAGATTTAAGCAACGCCTGCCAGATTCGTATACATGCTGTCTATAGCGGCCGCGCAGACTGAAAGTTTCGGTCGTGTCAGAGCAGTGCAGCTGAAATTGAACGCTCCCAAGACCGTGCGAAGCAGGCTATATTTACGCAACGCCGGCCGGATTCGTATGCATACCGTCTGTAGCGGCCGCGCAGAGCCAATGTTCCGGTCGTGTCAGAGCAGTTCAGCTGAAATTGGGCGCTCCCGAGACCGTAGGAAGCACGATAGATTTATGCAACGCCTGCCGGATTCGCATGCTTGCCGGTTATAGCGGCCGCACAGAGCGAAAGCTTCGGTCGTGTCAGAGCAGTGCTGCTGAAATTGGGCGCTCCCGAGACCATAGGAAGCACGCTAGATTTATGCAACGCCTGCCGGATTCGTATGCATGCCGGGTATAGCGGCCACGCAGAGCGAAAGCTTCGGTCGTGTCAGAGCAGTGCAGCTGAAATTGGGCGCTCCCGAGACCATAGGAAGCACGCTATATTAATGCAACGCCTGCCGGATTCGTATGCATGCCGGCTATAGCGGCCGCGCAGAGCGAAAGCTTCGGTCGTGTCAGAGCAGTCCTGCTGAAATTGGGCGCTCCCGAGACCGTAGGAAGCACGCTAGATTAATGCAACGCCTTCCGGATTCGTATGCATGCCGGCTATAGCGGCCGCGCAGAGCGAAAGCTTCGGTCGTGTCAGAGCAGTGCAGCTGAAATTAGGCGCTCCCGAGACCCTGGGAAGCAGGCTAGATTTATGCAACGCCTGCCGGTCTCGTATGCATGCTGGCTATAGCGGCCACGCAGAGCGAAAGTTTCGGTCTTGTCAGAGCAGTGCAGCTGAAATTGGGCGCTCCCGACACCGTAGTAGGCACGCTGGATTTATTCAACGCCTGCCAGATTCGTATGCATGCCGGCTATAGCGGCCACGCAGAGCGAAAGTTTCGGTCGTGTAAGAGCAGTGCTGCTGAATTTGGTCGCTCCCGAGACCGTAGGAAGCACGCTCTATTTATGCAACGCCTGCCAGATTCGTATGCATGCCGGCTATAGCGGCCACGCAGATCGAAAGTTTCGGTCGTGTCAGAGCAGTGCTGCTAAAATTGGTCGCTCCCGAGACCGTAGGAAGCACGCTAGATTTATGCAACGCCTGCCGGAATCGTATGCATGCAGGCTATAGCGGCCGCGCAGAGCGAAAGCTTCGGTCGTGTCAGAGCAGTGCAGCTGAAATTGGGCTCTCCCGAGACCGTAGGAAGCACGCTAGCTTTATGCAACGCCTGCCAGATTCGTATGCATGCCGGCTATAGCGGCCACGCAGAGCGAAAGTTTCGGTCTTGTCAGAGCAGTGTAGCTGAAATTGGGCGCTCACGAGACCGTAGTAGGCACGCTGGATTTATTCAACGCCTGCCAGATTCGTATGCATGCCGGCTATAGCGGCCACGCAGAGCGAAAGTTTCGGTCTTGTCAGAGCAGTGCAGCTGAAATTGGGCGCTCCCGAGACCGTAGGAATCACGCTAGATTAATGATATGCCTGCCGGATTCGTATGCATGTCGGCTATAGCGGCCGCGCAGGGCGAAAGCTTCGGTCGTGTCAGAGCAGAGAAGCTGAAATGGGCGCTCCCGAGACCGTAGGAAGCACGCTAGATTAATGCAACGCCTGCCGGATTCGTAAGCATGCCGGCTATAGCGGCCGCGCAGAGCGAAAGCTTCGGTCGTGTCAGAGCAGAGCAGCTGAAATTGGGCGCTCCAGAGACGGTAGGAAGCACGCTAGATTTATGCAACGCCTACCGGATTCGTGTCCATGCCGGCTATAGCGGCCGCGCAGAGCGGAAGCTTCGGTCGTGTCAGAGCAGTGCAGCTGAAATTGGGCGCTCCCGAGACCGTAGGAAGCACGCTAGATTAATGCAACGCCTGCCGGATTCGTATGCATGCCGGCTATAGCGGCCACGCAGAGCGAAAGTTTCGGTCTTGTCAGAGCAGTGCAGCTGAAATTGGGCGCTCACGAGACCGTAGTAGGCACGCTGGATTTATTCAACGCCTGCCAGATTCGTATGCATGCCGGCTAAAGCGGCCACACAGAGCGAAAGTTTCGGTCTTGTCAGAGCAGTGCAGCTGAAATTGGGCGCTCCCGACACCGTAGTAGGCACGCTGGATTTATGCAACGCCTGCCAGATTCGTATGCATGCCGGCTATAGCGGCCACGCAGAGCGAAAGTTTCTGTCGTGTCAGAGCAGTGCAGCTGAAATTGGGCGCACCCGCGACCGTGGGAAGCAGGCTAGATTTAAGCAACGCCTGCCGGATTCGTATACATGCTGTCTATAGCGGCCGCGCAGACTGAAAGTTTCGGTCGTGTCAGAGCAGTGCAGCTGAAATTGAACGCTCCCAAGACCGTGCGAAGCAGGCTATATTTACGCAACGCCGGCCGGATTCGTATGCATACCGTCTGTAGCGGCCGCGCAGAGCGAATGTTCCGGTCGTGTCAGAGCAGTTCAGCTGAAATTGGGCGCTCCCGAGACCGTAGGAAGCACGGTAGATTTATGCAACGCCTGCCGGATTCGCATGCTTGCCGGTTATAGCGGCCGCACAGAGCGAAAGCTTCGTTCGTGTCAGAGCAGTGCTGCTGAAATTGGTCGCTCCCGAGACCGTAGGAAGCACGCTAGATTTAAGCAACGCCTGCCGGACTCGTATACATGCCGGCTATAGCGGCCACGCAGAGCGAAAGCTTCGGTCGTGTCAGAGCAGAGCAGCTGAAATTGGGCGCTCCAGAGACGGTAGGAAGCACACTAGATTTATGCAACGCCTACCGGATTCATGTCCATGCCGGCTATAGCGGCCGCGCAGAGCGGAAGCTTCGGTCGTGTCAGAGCAGTGCAGCTGAAATTGGGCGCTCCCGAGACCGTAGGAAGCACGCTAGATTAACGCAACGCCTGCCGGATTCGTATGCATGCCGGCTATAGCGGCCACGCAGAGCGAAAGCTTCGGTCGTGTCAGAGCAGTGCAGCTGAAATTGGGCTCTCCCGAGACCTTAGGAAGCACGGTAGATTTATGCAACGCCTGCCGGATTCGTATGCATGCCGGCTATAGCGGCCACGCAGAGCGAAAACTTCGGTCGTGTCAGAGCAGTGCAGCTGAAATTGGGCTCTCGCGAGACCGTAGGAAGCACGCTAGATTTATGCAACGCCTGCCGGATTCGTATGCAAGCCGGCTATAGCGGCCGCGCAGAGCGAAAGCTTCGGTCGTGTCAGAGCAGTGCTGCTGAAATTGGGCGCTCCCGAGACCATAGGAAGCACGCTAGAATTATGCAACGCCTGCCGGATTCGTATGCATGCCGGCTATAGCGGCCGCGCAGAGCGAAAGCTTCGGTCGTGTCAGAGCAGTGCTGCTGAAATTGGGCACTCCCGAGACCGTGGGAAGCAGGCTAGATTTAAGCAACGCCTGCCGGATTCGTATGCATGTCGGCTATAGCGGCCACGCAGAGCGAAAGTTTCTGTCGTGTCAGAGCAGTGCAGCTGAAATTGGGCGCACCCGCGACCGTGGGAAGCAGGCTAGATTTAAGCAACGCCTGCCGGATTCGTATACATGCTGTCTATAGCGGCCGCGCAGACTGAAAGTTTCGGTCGTGTCAGAGCAGTGCTGCTGAAATTGGGCGCTCCCAAGACCGTGCGAAGCACGCCAGAATAATGCAACGCCTTCCGGATTCGTATGCATGCCGGCTATAGCGGCCGCGCAGAGCGAAAGCTTCGGTCGTGTCAGAGCAGTGCAGCTGAAATTGGGCTCTCCCGAGACCGTAGGAAGCACGCTAGCTTTATGCAACGCCTGCCAGATTCGTATGCATGCCGGCTATAGCGGCCACGCAGAGCGAAAGTTTCGGTCTTGTCAGAGCAGTGCAGCTGAAATTGGGCGCTCACGAGACCGTAGTAGGCACGCTGGATTTATTCAACGCCTGCCAGATTCGTATGCATGCCGGCTATAGCGGCCACGCAGAGCGAAAGTTTCGGTCTTGTCAGAGCAGTGCAGCTGAAATTGGGCGCTCCCGAGACCGTAGGAATCACGCTAGATTAATGATATGCCTGCCGGATTAGTATGCATGTCGGCTATAGCGGCCGCGCAGAGCGAAAGCTTCGGTCGTGTCAGAGCAGAGAAGCTGAAATTGGGCGCACCCGCGACCGTGGGAAGCAGGCTAGATTTAAGCAACGCCTGCCGGATTCGTATACATGCTGTCTATAGCGGCCGCGCAGACTGAAAGTTTCGGTCGTGTCAGAGCAGTGCAGCTGAAATTGGGCGCTCCAAGACCGTGCGAAGCAGGCTATATTTACGCAACGCCGGCCGGATTCGTATGCATACCGTCTGTAGCGGCCGCGCAGAGCGAAAGTTCCGGTCGTGTCAGAGCAGTTCAGCTGAAATTGGGCGCTCCGAGACCGTAGGAAGCACGATAGATTTATGCAACGCCTGCCGGATTCGCATGCTTGCCGGTTATAGCGGCCGCACAGAGCGAAAGCTTCGGTCGTGTCAGAGCAGTGCAGCTGAAATTGGGCGCACCCGCGACCGTGGGAAGCAGGCTAGATTTAAGCAACGCCTGCCGGATTCGTATACATGCTGTCTATAGCGGCCGCGCAGACTGAAAGTTTCGGTCGTGTCAGAGCAGTGCAGCTGAAATTGAACGCTCCCAAGACCGTGCGAAGCAGGCTATATTTACGCAACGCCGGCCGGATTCGTATGCATACCGTCTGTAGCGGCCGCGCAGAGCGAATTTTCCGGTCGTGTCAGAGCAGTTCAGCTGAAATTGGGCGCTCCCGAGACCGTAGGAAGCACGGTAGATTTATGCAACGCCTGCCGGATTCGCATGCTTGCCGGTTATAGCGGCCGCACAGAGCGAAAGCTTCGTTCGTGTCAGAGCAGTGCTGCTGAAATTGGTCGCTCCCGAGACAGTAGGAAGCACGCTAGATTTATGCAACGCCTGCCGGACTCGTATGCATGCAGGCTATAGCGGCCACGCAGAGCGAAAGTTTCGGTCTTGTCAGTGCAGTGCAGCTGAAATTGGGCGCTCCCGTGACCGTGGGAAGCAGGCTAGATTTAAGCAACGCCTGCCGGATTCGTATACATGAGGGCTATAGCGGCCACGCAGAGCGAAAGTATCGGTCGTGTAAGAGCAGTGCTGCTGAAATTGGTCGCTCCCGAGACCGTAGGAAGCACGCTAGATTTATGCAACGCCTGCCGGTCTCGTATGCATGCTGGCTATAGCGGCCACGCAGAGCGAAAGTTTCGGTCTTGTCAGAGCAGTGCAGCTGAAATTGGGCGCTCCCGACACCGTAGTAGGCACGCTGGATTTATTCAACGCCTGCCAGATTCGTATGCATGCCGGCTATAGCGGCCACGCAGATCGAAAGTTTCGGTCGTGTCAGAGCAGTGCTGCTAAAATTGGTCGCTCCCGAGACCGTAGGAAGCACGCTAGATTTATGCAACGCCTGCCGGAATCGTATGCATGCAGGCTATAGCGGCCACGCAGAGCGAAAGTTTCTGTCGTGTCAGAGCAGTGCAGCTGAAATTGGGCGCACCCGAGACCGTGGGAAGCACGCTAGATTAATGCAACGCCTTCCGGATTCGTATGCATGCCGGCTATAGCGGCCGCGCAGAGCGAAAGCTTCGGTCGTGTCAGAGCAGTGCAGCTGAAATTGGGCTCTCCCGAGACCGTAGGAAGCACGCTAGCTTCATGCAACGCCTGCCAGATTCGTATGCATGCCGGCTATAGCGGCCACGCAGAGCGAAAGTTTCGGTCTTGTCAGAGCAGTGCAGCTGAAATTGGGCGCTCACGAGACCGTAGTAGGCACGCTGGATTTATTCAACGCCTGCCAGATTCGTATGCATGCCGGCTATAGCGGCCACGCAGAGCGAAAGTTTCGGTCTTGTCAGAGCAGTGCAGCTGAAATTGGGCGCTCCCGAGACCGTAGGAACCACGCTAGATTAATGATATGCCTGCCGGATTCGTATGCATGTCGGCTATAGCGGCCGCGCAGAGCGAAAGCTTCGGTCGTGTCAGAGCAGAGAAGCTGAAATGGGCGCTCCCGAGACCGTAGGAAGCACGCTAGATTAATGCAACGCCTGCCGGATTCGTAAGCATGCCGGCTATAGCGGGCCGCGCAGAGCGAAAGCTTCGGTCTTGTCAGAGCAGTGTAGCTGAAATTGGGCGCTCACGAGACCGTAGTAGGCACGCTGGATTTATTCAACGCCTGCCAGATTCGTATGCATGCCGGCTATAGCGGCCAAGCAGAGCGAAAGTTTCGGTCTTGTCAGAGCAGTGCAGCTGAAATTGGGCGCTCCGAGACCGTAGGAATCACGCTAGATTAATGATATGCCTGCCGGATTCGTATGCATGTCGGCTATAGCGGCCGCGCAGGGCGAAAGCTTCGGTCGTGTCAGAGCAGAGAAGCTGAAATGGGCGCTCCCGAGACCGTAGGAAGCACGCTAGATTAATGCAACGCCTGCCGGATTCGTAAGCATGCCGGCTATAGCGGCCGCGCAGAGCGAAAGCTTCGGTCGTGTCAGAGCAGAGCAGCTGAAATTGGGCGCTCCAGAGACGGTAGGAAGCACGCTAGATTTATGCAACGCCTACCGGATTCGTGTCCATGCCGGCTATAGCGGCCGCGCAGAGCGGAAGCTTCGGTCGTGTCAGAGCAGTGCAGCTGAAATTGGGCGCTCCGAGACCGTAGGAAGCACGCTAGATTAATGCAACGCCTGCCGGATTCGTATGCATGCCGGCTATAGCGGCCACGCAGAGCGAAAGTTTCGGTCTTGTCAGAGCAGTGCAGCTGAAATTGGGCGCTCACGAGACCGTAGTAGGCACGCTGGATTTATTCAACGCCTGCCAGATTCGTATGCATGCCGGCTAAAGCGGCCACGCAGAGCGAAAGTTTCGGTCTTGTCAGAGCAGTGCAGCTGAAATTGGGCGCTCCCGACACCGTAGTAGGCACGCTGGGATTTATGCAACGCCTGCCAGATTCGTATGCATGCCGGCTATAGCGGCCACGCAGAGCGAAAGTTTCTGTCGTGTCAGAGCAGTGCAGCTGAAATTGGGCGCACCCGCGACCGTGGGAAGCAGGCTAGATTTAAGCAACGCCTGCCGGATTCGTATACATGCTGTCTATAGCGGCCGCGCAGACTGAAAGTTTCGGTCGTGTCAGAGCAGTGCAGCTGAAATTGAACGCTCCCATGACCGTGCGAAGCAGGCTATATTTACGCAACGCCGGCCGGATTCGTATGCATACCGTCTGTAGCGGCCGCGCAGAGCGAATGTTCCGGTCGTGTCAGAGCAGTTCAGCTGAAATTGGGCGCTCCCGAGACCGTAGGAAGCACGGTAGATTTATGCAACGCCTGCCGGATTCGCATGCTTGCCGGTTATAGCGGCCGCACAGAGCGAAAGCTTCGTTCGTGTCAGAGCAGTGCTGCTGAAATTGGTCGCTCCCGAGACCGTAGGAAGCACGCTAGATTTAAGCAACGCCTGCCGGACTCGTATACATGCCGGCTATAGCGGCCACGCAGAGCGAAAGCTTCGGTCGTGTCAGAGCAGAGCAGCTGAAATTGGGCGCTCCAGAGACGGTAGGAAGCACACTAGATTTATGCAACGCCTACCGGATTCATGTCCATGCCGGCTATAGCGGCCGCGCAGAGCGGAAGCTTCGGTCGTGTCAGAGCAGTGCAGCTGAAATTGGGCGCTCCCGAGACCGTAGGAAGCACGCTAGATTAACGCAACGCCTGCCGGATTCGTATGCATGCCGGCTATAGCGGCCACGCAGAGCGAAAGCTTCGGTCGTGTCAGAGCAGTGCAGCTGAAATTGGGCTCTCCCGAGACCTTAGGAAGCACGGTAGATTTATGCAACGCCTGCCGGATTCGTATGCATGCCGGCTATAGCGGCCACGCAGAGCGAAAACTTCGGCCGTGTCAGAGCAGTGCAGCTGAAATTGGGCTCTCGCGAGACCGTAGGAAGCACGCTAGATTTATGCAACGCCTGCCGGATTCGTATGCAAGCCGGCTATAGCGGCCGCGCAGAGCGAAAGCTTCGGTCGTGTCAGAGCAGTGCTGCTGAAATTGGGCGCTCCCGAGACCATAGGAAGCACGCTATAATTATGCAACGCCTGCCGGATTCGTATGCATGCCGGCTATAGCGGCCGCGCAGAGCGAAAGCTTCGGTCGTGTCAGAGCAGTGCTGCTGAAATTGGGCACTCCCGAGACTGTGGGAAGCAGGCTAGATTTAAGCAACGCCTGCCGGATTCGTATGCATGTCGGCTATAGCGGCCACGCAGAGCGAAAGTTTCTGTCGTGTCAGAGCAGTGCAGCTGAAATTGGGCGCACCCGCGACCGTGGGAAGCAGGCTAGATTTAAGCAACGCCTGCCGGATTCGTATACATGCTGTCTATAGCGGCCGCGCAGACTGAAAGTTTCGGTCGTGTCAGAGCAGTGCAGCTGAAATTGGGCGCTCCCAAGACCGTGCGAAGCACGCTAGAATAATGCAACGCCTTCCGGATTCGTATGCATGCCGGCTATAGCGGCCGCGCAGAGCGAAAGCTTCGGTCGTGTCAGAGCAGTGCAGCTGAAATTGGGCTCTCCCGAGACCGTAGGAAGCACGCTAGCTTTATGCAACGCCTGCCAGATTCGTATGCATGCCGGCTATAGCGGCCACGCAGAGCGAAAGTTTCGGTCTTGTCAGAGCAGTGCAGCTGAAATTGGGCGCTCACGAGACCGTAGTAGGCACGCTGGATTTATTCAACGCCTGCCAGATTCGTATGCATGCCGGCTATAGCGGCCACGCAGAGCGAAAGTTTCGGTCTTGTCAGAGCAGTGCAGCTGAAATTGGGCGCTCCCGAGACCGTAGGAATCACGCTAGATTAATGATATGCCTGCCGGATTCGTATGCATGTCGGCTATAGCGGCCGCGCAGAGCGAAAGCTTCGGTCGTGTCAGAGCAGAGAAGCTGAAATTGGGCGCACCCGCGACCGTGGGAAGCAGGCTAGATTTAAGCAACGCCTGCCGGATTCGTATACATGCTGTCTATAGCGGCCGCGCAGACTGAAAGTTTCGGTCGTGTCAGAGCAGTGCAGCTGAAATTGGGCGCTCCCAAGACCGTGCGAAGCAGGCTATATTTACGCAACGCCGGCCGGATTCGTATGCATACCGTCTGTAGCGGCCGCGCAGAGCGAAAGTTCCGGTCGTGTCAGAGCAGTTCAGCTGAAATTGGGCGCTCCCGAGACCGTAGGAAGCACGATAGATTTATGCAACGCCTGCCGGATTCGCATGCTTGCCGGTTATAGCGGCCGCACAGAGCGAAAGCTTCGGTCGTGTCAGAGCAGTGCAGCTGAAATTGGGCGCACCCGCGACCGTGGGAAGCAGGCTAGATTTAAGCAACGCCTGCCGGATTCGTATACATGCTGTCTATAGCGGCCGCGCAGACTGAAAGTTTCGGTCGTGTCAGAGCAGTGCAGCTGAAATTGAACGCTCCCAAGACCGTGCGAAGCAGGCTATATTTACGCAACGCCGGCCGGATTCGTATGCATACCGTCTGTAGCGGCCGCGCAGAGCGAATTTTCCGGTCGTGTCAGAGCAGTTCAGCTGAAATTGGGCGCTCCCGAGACCGTAGGAAGCACGGTAGATTTATGCAACGCCTGCCGGATTCGCATGCTTGCCGGTTATAGCGGCCGCACAGAGCGAAAGCTTCGTTCGTGTCAGAGCAGTGCTGCTGAAATTGGTCGCTCCCGAGACAGTAGGAAGCACGCTAGATTTATGCAACGCCTGCCGGACTCGTATGCATGCAGGCTATAGCGGCCACGCAGAGCGAAAGTTTCGGTCTTGTCAGTGCAGTGCAGCTGAAATTGGGCGCTCCCGTGACCGTGGGAAGCAGGCTAGATTTAAGCAACGCCTGCCGGATTCGTATACATGGGGGCTATAGCGGCCACGCAGAGCGAAAGTATCGGTCGTGTAAGAGCAGTGCTGCTGAAATTGGCCGCTCCCGAGACCGTAGGAAGCACGCTAGATTTATGCAACGCCTGCCGGTCTCGTATGCATGCTGGCTATAGCGGCCACGCAGAGCGAAAGTTTCGGTCTTGTCAGAGCAGTGCAGCTGAAATTGGGCGCTCCCGACACCGTAGTAGGCACGCTGGATTTATTCAACGCCTGCCAGATTCGTATGCATGCCGGCTATAGCGGCCACGCAGATCGAAAGTTTCGGTCGTGTCAGAGCAGTGCTGCTAAAATTAGTCGCTCCCGAGACCGTAGGAAGCACGCTAGATTTATGCAACGCCTGCCGGAATCGTATGCATGCAGGCTATAGCGGCCACGCAGAGCGAAAGTTTCTGTCGTGTCAGAGCAGTGCAGCTGAAATTGGGCGCACCCGAGACCGTGGGAAGCACGCTAGATTAATGCAACGCCTTCCGGATTCGTATGCATGCCGGCTATAGCGGCCGCGCAGAGCGAAAGCTTCGGTCGTGTCAGAGCAGTGCAGCTGAAATTGGGCTCTCCCGAGACCGTAGGAAGCACGCTAGCTTCATGCAACGCCTGCCAGATTCGTATGCATGCCGGCTATAGCGGCCACGCAGAGCGAAAGTTTCGGTCTTGTCAGAGCAGTGCAGCTGAAATTGGGCGCTCACGAGACCGTAATAGGCACGCTGGATTTATTCAACGCCTGCCAGATTCGTATGCATGTCGGCTATAGCGGCCGCGCAGAGCGAAAGCTTCGGTCGTGTCAGAGCAGAGAAGCTGAAATGGGCGCTCCCGAGACCGTAGGAAGCACGCTAGATTAATGCAACGCCTGCCGGATTCGTAAGCATGCCGGCTATAGCGGCCGCGCAGAGCGAAAGCTTCGGTCGTGTCAGAGCAGTGCTGCTGAAATTGGGCGCTCCCGAGACCGTAGGAAGCACGCTAGATTAATGCAACGCCTGCCGGATTCGTGTCCATGCCGGCTATAGCGGCCGCGCAGAGCGGAAGCTTCGGTCGTGTCAGAGCAGTGCAGCTGAAATTGGGCGCTCCCGAGACCGTAGGAAGCACGCTAGATTAATGCAACGCCTCCCGGATTCGTATGCATGCCGGCTATAGCGGCCACGCAGAGCGAAAGTTTCGGTCTTGTCAGAGCAGTGCAGCTGAAATTGGGCGCTCACGAGACCGTAGTAGGCACGCTGGATTTATTCAACGCCTGCCAGATTCGTATGCATGCCGGCTAAAGCGGCCACGCAGAGCGAAAGTTTCGGTCTTGTCAGAGCAGTGCAGCTGAAATTGGGCGCTCCCGACACCGTAGTAGGCACGCTGGATTTATGCAACGCCTGCCAGATTCGTATGCATGCCGGCTATAGCGGCCACGCAGAGCGAAAGTTTCTGTCGTGTCAGAGCAGTGCAGCTGAAATTGGGCGCACCCGCGACCGTGGGAAGCAGGCTAGATTTAAGCAACGCCTGCCGGATTCGTATACATGCTGTCTATAGCGGCAGCGCAGAGCGAAAGCTTAGGTCGTGTCAGAGCAGTGCAGCTGAAATTGGGCTCTCCCTAGACCGTAGGAAGCACGCTAGATTTATGCAACGCCTGCCGGATTCGTATGCATGCCGGCTATAGCGGCCACGCAGAGCGAAAGCTTCGGTCGTGCCAGACCAGTGCAGCTGAAATTGGGCTCTCCCGAGACCGTAGGAAGCACGCTAGATTTATGCAACGCCTGCCGGATTCGTATGCATGCCGGCTATAGCGGCCGCGCAGAGCGAAAGCTTCGGTCGTGTCAGAGCAGTGCTGCTGAAATTGGGCGCTGCCGAGACCATAGGAAGCACGCTAGATTTATGCAACGCCTGCCGGATTCGTATGCATACCGGCTATAGCATCCGCGCAGAGCGAAAGCTTCGGTCGTGTCAGAGCAGTGCTGCTGAAATTGGGCACTCCCGAGACAGTAGGAAGCACGCTAGATTTATGCAACGCCTGCCGGACTCGTATGCATGGAGGCTATAGCGGCCACGCAGAGCGAAAGTTTCGGTCTTGTCAGAGCAGTGCTGCTGAAATTGGGCGCTCCCGAGACCATAGGAAGCACGCTAGATTTATGCAACGCCTGCCGGATTCGTATGCATGCCGGCTATAGCGGCCACGCAGAGCGAAAGCTTCGGTCGTGTCAGAGCAGTGCAGCTGAAATTGGGCTCTCCCGAGACCGTAGGAAGCACGCTAGATTTATGCAACGCCTGCCGGATTCGTATGCATGCCGGCTATAGCGGCCACGCAGAGCGAAAGCTTCGGTCGTGCCAGACCAGTGCAGCTGAAATTGGGCTCTCCCGAGACCATAGGAAGCACGCTAGATTTATGCAACGCCTGCCGGATTCGTATGCATACCGGCTATAGCATCCGCGCAGAGCGAAAGCTTCGGTCGTGTCAGAGCAGTGCTGCTGAAATTGGGCACTCCCGAGACCATAGCAAGAACGCTAGATTAATGCAACGCCTGCCGGATTCGTATGCATGCCGGCTATAGCGGCCGCGAAGAGCGAAAGCTTCGGTCGTGTCAGAGCAGTGCTGCTGAAATTGGGCGCTCCCGAGACCGTAGGAAGCACGCTAGATTAATGCAACGCCTTCCGGATTCGTATGCATGCCGGCTATAGCGGCCGCGCAGAGCGAAAGCTTCGGTCGTGTCAGAGCAGAGCAGCTGAAATTGGGCGTTCCCGAGACCGATAGAAGCACGCTAGATTTATGCAACGCCTGCCGGACTCGTATGCATGCAGGCTATAGCGGCCACGCACAGCGAAAGTTTCGGTCGTGTAAGAGCAGTGCTACTGAAATTGGTCGCTCCCGAGACCGTAGGAAGCATGCTAGATTTATGCAACGCCTGCCGGACTCGTACGCATGCCGGCTATAGCGGCCACGCAGAGCGAAAGTTTCGGTCTTGTCAGAGCAGTGCAGCTGAAATTGGGCGCTCCCGCGACCGTGGGAAGCAGGCTAGATTTAAGCAACGCCTGCCGGATTCATATGCATGCTGTCTATAGCGGCCGCGCAGACTGAAAGTTTCGGTCGTGTCAGAGCAGTGCAGCTGAAATTGGGCGCTCCCGAGACCGTGGAAAGCAGGCTAGATTTATGCAACGCCTACCGGATTCGTATGGGTGCCGGCTATAGCGGCCGCGCAGAGCGAAAGCTTCGGTCGTGTCAGAGGAGTGCAGCTGAAATTGGGCGCTCCCGAGACCGTGGGAAGCATGCTAGAATTAAGCAACGCCTACCGGATTCGTAAGCATGCCGGCTATGGCGGCCACGCAGAGCGAAAGTTTCGGTCGTGTCAGGACAGAGCAGCTGAAATTGGGCGCTCCCAAGGCCGTGCGAAGCAGGCTATATTTACGCAACGCCGGCCGGATTCGTATGCATACCGTCTGTAGCGGCCGCGCAGAGCGAAAGTTCCGGTCGTGTCAGAGCAGTTCAGCTGAAATTGGGCGCTACCGAGACCGTAGGAAGCACGATAGATTTATGCAACGCCTGCCGGATTCGCATGCATGCAGGCTATAGCGGCCACGCAGAGCTAAAGTTTCGGTCGTGTTAGAGCAGTGCTGCTGAAATTGGTCGCTCCCGAGACCGTAGGAAGCACGCTAGATTTATGCAACGCCTGCCGGACTCGTATGCATGCAGGCTATAGCGGCCACGCTGAGCGAAGGTTTCGGTCTTGTCAGAGCAGAGCAGCTGAAATTGGGCGCTCCCGACACCGTAGTAGGCACGCTGGATTTATGCAACGCCTGCCAGATTCGTATGCATGCAGGCTATAGCGGCCACGCAGAGCGAAAGTTTCGGTCGTGTTAGAGCAGTGCTGCTGAAATTGGTCGCTCCCGAGACAGTAGGAAGCACGCTAGATTTATGCAACGCCTGCCGGACTCGTATGCATGCAGGCTATAGCGGCCACGCAGAGCGAAAGTTTCGGTCTTGTCAGAGCAGTGCAGCTGAAATTGGGCGCTCCCGAGACCGTAGGAAGCACGCTAGATTTATGCAACGCCTGCCGGTCTCGAATGCATGCAGGCTATAGCGGCCACGCAGAGCGAACGTTTCGGTCGTGTTAGAGCAGTGCTGCTGAAATTGGTCGCTCAGGAGACCGTAGGAAGCACGCTAGATTTATGCAACGCCGGCCGGACTCGTATGCATGCAGGCTATAGCGGCCACGCAGAGCGAACGTTTCGGTCTTGTCAGAGCAGTGCAGCTGAAATTGGGCGCTCCCGTGACCGTGGGAAGCAGGCTAGATTTATGCAACGCCTGCCGGACTCGTATGCATGCAGGCTATAGCGGCCACGCTGAGCGAAAGTTTCGGTCTTGTCAGAGCAGTGCAGCTGAAATTGGGCGCTCCCGACACCGTAGTAGGCACGCTGGATTTATGCAACGCCTGCCAGATTCGTATGCATGCAGGCTATCGCGGCCACGCAGAGCGAAAGTTTCGGTCGTGTTAGAGCAGTGCTGCTGAAATTGGTCGCTCCCGAGACAGTAGGAAGCACGCTAGATTTATGCAACGCCTGCCGGACTCGTATGCATGCAGGCTATAGCGGCCACGCAGAGCGAAAGTTTCGGTCTTGTCAGAGCAGTGCAGCTGAAATTGGGCGCTCCCGAGACCGTAGGAAGCACGCTAGATTTATGCAACGCCTGCCGGTCTCGTATGCATGCAGGCTATAGCGGCCACGCAGAGCGAACGTTTCGGTCGTGTTAGAGCAGTGCTGCTGAAATTGGTCGCTCCCGAGACAGTAGGAAGCACGCTAGATTTATGCAACGCCTGCCGGACTCGTATGCATGCAGGCTATAGCGGCCACGCAGAGCGAAAGTTTCGGTCTTGTCAGAGCAGTGCAGCTGAAATTGGGCGCTCCCGAGACCGTAGGAAGCACGCTAGATTTATGCAACGCCTGCCGGACTCGTATGCATGCAGGCTATAGCGGCCACGCTGAGCGAAAGTTTCGGTCTTGTCAGAGCAGTGCAGCTGAAATTGGGCGCTCCCGACACCGTAGTAGGCACGCTGGATTTATGCAACGCCTGCCAGATTCGTATGCATGCAGGCTATAGCGGCCACGCAGAGCGAAAGTTTCGGTCTTGTCAGAGCAGTGCAGCTGAAATAGGGCGCTCCCGTGACCGTGGGAAGCAGGCTAGATTTAAGCAACGCCTGCCGGATTCGTATACATGAGGGCTATAGCGGCCACGCAGAGCGAAAGTTTCGGTCGTGTAAGAGCAGTGCTGCTGAAATTGGTCGCTCCCGAGACCGTAGGAAGCACGCTAGATTTATGCAACGCCTGCCGGACTCGTAAGCATGCAGGCTATAGCGGCCACGCTGAGCGAAAGTTTCGGTCTTGTCAGAGCAGTGCAGCTGAAATTGGGCGCTCCCGACACCGTAGTAGGCACGCTGGATTTATGCAATGCCTGCCAGATTCGTATGCATGCGGGCTATAGCGGCCACGCAGAGCGAAAGTTTCGGTCTTGTCAGAGCAGTGCAGCTGAAATTGGGCGCTCTCGAGACCGTAGCAGGCACGCTAGATTTATGCAACTCCTGCTCCTGCCAGATTCGTATGCATGCCGGCTATAGCGGCCACGCAGAGCGAAAGTTTCTGTCGTGTCAGAGCAGTGCAGCTGAAATTGGGCGCACCCGCGACCGTGGGAAGCCGGCTAGATTTAAGCAACGCCTGCCGGATTCGTATGCATGCTGTCTATAGCGGCCGCGCAGACTGAAAGTTTCGGTCGTGTCAGAGCAGTGCAGCTGAAATTGGGCGCTCCCGAGACCGTGGGAAGCAGGCTAGATTTATGCAACGCCTACCGGATTCGTATGGGTGCCGGCTATGGCGGCCACGCAGAGCGAAAGTTTCGGTCGTGAAAGGACAGAGCAGCTGAAATTGGGCGCTCCCAAGACCGTGCGAAGCAGGCTATATTTACACAACGCCGGCCGGATTCGTATGCATACCGTCTGTAGCGGCCGCGCAGAGCGAAAGTTCCGGTCGTGTCAGAGCAGTTCAGCTGAAATTGGGCGCTACCGAGACCGTAGGAAGCACGATAGATTTATGCAATGCCTGCCGGATTCGCATGCATGCAGGCTATAGCGGCCACGCAGAGCTAAAGTTTCGGTCGTGTTAGAGCAGTGCTGCTGAAATTGGTCGCTCCCGAGACCGTAGGAAGCACGCTAGATTTATGCAACGCCTGCCGGACTCGTATGCATGCAGGCTATAGCGGCCACGCTGAGCGAAGGTTTCGGTCTTGTCAGAGCAGAGCAGCTGAAATTGGGCGCTCCCGACACCGTAGTAGGCACGCTGGATTTATGCAACGCCTGCCAGATTCGTATGCATGCAGGCTATAGCGGCCACGCAGAGCGAAAGTTTCGGTCGTGTTAGAGCAGTGCTGCTGAAATTGGTCGCTCCCGAGACAGTAGGAAGCACGCTAGATTTATGCAACGCCTGCCGGACTCGTATGCATGCAGGCTATAGCGGCCACGCAGAGCGAAAGTTTCGGTCTTGTCAGAGCAGTGCAGCTGAAATTGGGCGCTCCCGAGACCGTAGGAAGCACGCTAGATTTATGCAACGCCTGCCGGTCTCGAATGCATGCAGGCTATAGCGGCCACGCAGAGCGAACGTTTCGGTCGTGTTAGAGCAGTGCTGCTGAAATTGGTCGCTCCGGAGACCGTAGGAAGCACGCTAGATTTATGCAACGCCGGCCGGACTCGTATGCATGCAGGCTATAGCGGCCACGCAGAGCGAACGTTTCGGTCTTGTCAGAGCAGTGCAGCTGAAATTGGGCGCTCCCGTGACCGTGGGAAGCAGGCTAGATTTATGCAACGCCTGCCGGACTCGTATGCATGCAGGCTATAGCGGCCACGCTGAGCGAAAGTTTCGGTCTTGTCAGAGCAGTGCAGCTGAAATTGGGCGCTCCCGACACCGTAGTAGGCACGCTGGATTTATGCAACGCCTGCCAGATTCGTATGCATGCAGGCTATCGCGGCCACGCAGAGCGAAAGTTTCGGTCGTGTTAGAGCAGTGCTGCTGAAATTGGTCGCTCCCGAGACAGTAGGAAGCACGCTAGATTTATGCAACGCCTGCCGGACTCGTATGCATGCAGGCTATAGCGGCCACGCAGAGCGAAAGTTTCGGTCTTGTCAGAGCAGTGCAGCTGAAATTGGGCGCTCCCGAGACCGTAGGAAGCACGCTAGATTTATGCAACGCCTGCCGGTCTCGTATGCATGCAGGCTATAGCGGCCACGCAGAGCGAACGTTTCGGTCGTGTTAGAGCAGTGCTGCTGAAATTGGTCGCTCCCGAGACAGTAGGAAGCACGCTAGATTTATGCAACGCCTGCCGGACTCGTATGCATGCAGGCTATAGCGGCCACGCAGAGCGAAAGTTTCGGTCTTGTCAGAGCAGTGCAGCTGAAATTGGGCGCTCCCGAGACCGTAGGAAGCACGCTAGATTTATGCAACGCCTGCCGGACTCGTATGCATGCAGGCTATAGCGGCCACGCTGAGCGAAAGTTTCGGTCTTGTCAGAGCAGTGCAGCTGAAATTGGGCGCTCCCGACACCGTAGTAGGCACGCTGGATTTATGCAACGCCTGCCAGATTCGTATGCATGCAGGCTATAGCGGCCACGCAGAGCGAAAGTTTCGGTCGTGTTAGAGCAGTGCTGCTGAAATTGGTCGCTCCCGAGACAGTAGGAAGCACGCTAGATTTATGCAACGCCTGCCGGACTCGTATGCATGCAGGCTATAGCGGCCACGCAGAGCGAAAGTTTCGGTCTTGTCAGAGCAGTGCAGCTGAAATTGGGCGCTCCCGAGACCGTAGGAAGCACGCTAGATTTATGCAACGCCTGCCGGTCTCGAATGCATGCAGGCTATAGCGGCCACGCAGAGCGAACGTTTCGGTCGTGTTAGAGCAGTGCTGCTGAAATTGGTCGCTCAGGAGACCGTAGGAAGCACGCTAGATTTATGCAACGCCGGCCGGACTCGTATGCATGCAGGCTATAGCGGCCACGCAGAGCGAACGTTTCGGTCTTGTCAGAGCAGTGCAGCTGAAATTGGGCGCTCCCGTGACCGTGGGAAGCAGGCTAGATTTATGCAACGCCTGCCGGACTCGTATGCATGCAGGCTATAGCGGCCACGCTGAGCGAAAGTTTCGGTCTTGTCAGAGCAGTGCAGCTGAAATTGGGCGCTCCCGACACCGTAGTAGGCACGCTGGATTTATGCAACGCCTGCCAGATTCGTATGCATGCAGGCTATCGCGGCCACGCAGAGCGAAAGTTTCGGTCGTGTTAGAGCAGTGCTGCTGAAATTGGTCGCTCCCGAGACAGTAGGAAGCACGCTAGATTTATGCAACGCCTGCCGGACTCGTATGCATGCAGGCTATAGCGGCCACGCAGAGCGAAAGTTTCGGTCTTGTCAGAGCAGTGCAGCTGAAATTGGGCGCTCCCGAGACCGTAGGAAGCACGCTAGATTTATGCAACGCCTGCCGGTCTCGTATGCATGCAGGCTATAGCGGCCACGCAGAGCGAACGTTTCGGTCGTGTTAGAGCAGTGCTGCTGAAATTGGTCGCTCCCGAGACAGTAGGAAGCACGCTAGATTTATGCAACGCCTGCCGGACTCGTATGCATGCAGGCTATAGCGGCCACGCAGAGCGAAAGTTTCGGTCTTGTCAGAGCAGTGCAGCTGAAATTGGGCGCTCCCGAGACCGTAGGAAGCACGCTAGATTTATGCAACGCCTGCCGGACTCGTATGCATGCAGGTTATAGCGGCCACGCTGAGCGAAAGTTTCGGTCTTGTCAGAGCAGTGCAGCTGAAATTGGGCGCTCCCGACACCGTAGTAGGCACGCTGGATTTATGCAACGCCTGCCAGATTCGTATGCATGCAGGCCATAGCGGCCACGCAGAGCGAAAGTTTCGGTCTTGTCAGAGCAGTGCAGCTGAAATAGGGCGCTCCCGTGACCGTGGGAAGCAGGCTAGATTTAAGCAACGCCTGCCGGATTCGTATACATGAGGGCTATAGCGGCCACGCAGAGCGAAAGTTTCGGTCGTGTAAGAGCAGTGCTGCTGAAATTGGTCGCTCCCGAGACCGTAGGAAGCACGCTAGATTTATGCAACGCCTGCCGGTCTCGTATGCATGCAGGCTATAGCGGCCACGCAGAGCGAACGTTTCGGTCGTGTTAGAGCAGTGCTGCTGAAATTGGTCGCTCCCGAGACCGTAGGAAGCACGCTAGATTTATGCAACGCCTGCCGGACTCGTATGCATGCAGGCTATAGCGGCCACGCTGAGCGAAAGTTTCGGTCTTGTCAGAGCAGTGCAGCTGAAATTGGGCGCTCCCGACACCGTAGTAGGCACGCTGGATTTATGCAATGCCTGCCAGATTCGTATGCATGCGGGCTATAGCGGCCACGCAGAGCGAAAGTTTCGGTCTTGTCAGAGCAGTGCAGCTGAAATTGGGCGCTCTCGAGACCGTAGCAGGCACGCTAGATTTATGCAACTCCTGCTCCTGCCAGATTCGTATGCATGCCGGCTATAGCGGCCACGCAGAGCGAAAGTTTCTGTCGTGTCAGAGCAGTGCAGCTGAAATTGGGCGCACCCGCGACCGTGGGAAGCCGGCTAGATTTAAGCAACGCCTGCCGGATTCGTATGCATGCTGTCTATAGCGGCCGCGCAGACTGAAAGTTTCGGTCGTGTCAAAGCAGTGCAGCTGAAATTGGGCGCTCCCGAGACCGTGGGAAGCAGGCTAGATTTATGCAACGCCTACCGGATTCGTATGGGTGCCGGCTATAGCGGCCGCGCAGAGCGAAAGCTTAGGTCGTGTCAGAGGAGTGCAGCTGAAATTGGGCGCTCCCGAGACCGTGGGAAGCATGCTAGAATTAAGCAACGCCTACGGGATTCGTAAGCATGCCGGCTATGGCGGCCACGCAGAGCGAAAGTTTCGCTCGTGTCAGGACAGAGCAGCTGAAATTGGGCGCTCCCAAGACCGTGCGAAGCAGGCTATATTTACACAACGCCGGCCGGATTCGTATGCATACCGTCTGTAGCGGCCGCGCAGAGCGAAAGTTCCGGTCGTGTCAGAGCAGTTCAGCTGAAATTGGGCGCTACCGAGACCGTAGGAAGCACGATAGATTTATGCAATGCCTGCCGGATTCGCATGCATGCAGGCTATAGCGGCCACGCAGAGCTAAAGTTTCGGTCGTGTTAGAGCAGTGCTGCTGAAATTGGTCGCTCCCGAGACCGTAGGAAGCACGCTAGATTTATGCAACGCCTGCCGGACTCGTATGCATGCAGGCTATAGCGGCCACGCTGAGCGAAGGTTTCGGTCTTGTCAGAGCAGAGCAGCTGAAATTGGGCGCTCCCGACACCGTAGTAGGCACGCTGGATTTATGCAACGCCTGCCAGATTCGTATGCATGCAGGCTATAGCGGCCACGCAGAGCGAAAGTTTCGGTCGTGTTAGAGCAGTGCTGCTGAAATTGGTCGCTCCCGAGACAGTAGGAAGCACGCTAGATTTATGCAACGCCTGCCGGACTCGTATGCATGCAGGCTATAGCGGCCACGCAGAGCGAAAGTTTCGGTCTTGTCAGAGCAGTGCAGCTGAAATTGGGCGCTCCCGAGACCGTAGGAAGCACGCTAGATTTATGCAACGCCTGCCGGTCTCGAATGCATGCAGGCTATAGCGGCCACGCAGAGCGAACGTTTCGGTCGTGTTAGAGCAGTGCTGCTGAAATTGGTCGCTCCGGAGACCGTAGGAAGCACGCTAGATTTATGCAACGCCGGCCGGACTCGTATGCATGCAGGCTATAGCGGCCACGCAGAGCGAACGTTTCGGTCTTGTCAGAGCAGTGCAGCTGAAATTGGGCGCTCCCGTGACCGTGGGAAGCAGGCTAGATTTATGCAACGCCTGCCGGACTCGTATGCATGCAGGCTATAGCGGCCACGCTGAGCGAAAGTTTCGGTCTTGTCAGAGCAGTGCAGCTGAAATTGGGCGCTCCCGACACCGTAGTAGGCACGCTGGATTTATGCAACGCCTGCCAGATTCGTATGCATGCAGGCTATCGCGGCCACGCAGAGCGAAAGTTTCGGTCGTGTTAGAGCAGTGCTGCTGAAATTGGTCGCTCCCGAGACAGTAGGAAGCACGCTAGATTTATGCAACGCCTGCCGGACTCGTATGCATGCAGGCTATAGCGGCCACGCAGAGCGAAAGTTTCGGTCTTGTCAGAGCAGTGCAGCTGAAATTGGGCGCTCCCGAGACCGTAGGAAGCACGCTAGATTTATGCAACGCCTGCCGGTCTCGTATGCATGCAGGCTATAGCGGCCACGCAGAGCGAACGTTTCGGTCGTGTTAGAGCAGTGCTGCTGAAATTGGTCGCTCCCGAGACAGTAGGAAGCACGCTAGATTTATGCAACGCCTGCCGGACTCGTATGCATGCAGGCTATAGCGGCCACGCAGAGCGAAAGTTTCGGTCTTGTCAGAGCAGTGCAGCTGAAATTGGGCGCTCCCGAGACCGTAGGAAGCACGCTAGATTTATGCAACGCCTGCCGGACTCGTATGCATGCAGGCTATAGCGGCCACGCTGAGCGAAAGTTTCGGTCTTGTCAGAGCAGTGCAGCTGAAATTGGGCGCTCCCGACACCGTAGTAGGCACGCTGGATTTATGCAACGCCTGCCAGATTCGTATGCATGCAGGCTATAGCGGCCACGCAGAGCGAAAGTTTCGGTCTTGTCAGAGCAGTGCAGCTGAAATAGGGCGCTCCCGTGACCGTGGGAAGCAGGCTAGATTTAAGCACCGCCTGCCGGATTCGTATACATGAGGGCTATAGCGGCCACGCAGAGCGAAAGTTTCGGTCGTGTAAGAGCAGTGCTGCTGAAATTGGTCGCTCCCGAGACCGTAGGAAGCACGCTAGATTTATGCAACGCCTGCCGGTCTCGTATGCATGCAGGCTATAGCGGCCACGCAGAGCGAACGTTTCGGTCGTGTTAGAGCAGTGCTGCTGAAATTGGTCGCTCCCGAGACCGTAGGAAGCACGCTAGATTTATGCAACGCCTGCCGGACTCGTATGCATGCAGGCTATAGCGGCCACGCTGAGCGAAAGTTTCGGTCTTGTCAGAGCAGTGCAGCTGAAATTGGGCGCTCCCGACACCGTAGTAGGCACGCTGGATTTATGCAATGCCTGCCAGATTCGTATGCATGCGGGCTATAGCGGCCACGCAGAGCGAAAGTTTCGGTCTTGTCAGAGCAGTGCAGCTGAAATTGGGCGCTCTCGAGACCGTAGCAGGCACGCTAGATTTATGCAACTCCTGCTCCTGCCAGATTCGTATGCATGCCGGCTATAGCGGCCACGCAGAGCGAAAGTTTCTGTCGTGTCAGAGCAGTGCAGCTGAAATTGGGCGCACCCGCGACCGTGGGAAGCCGGCTAGATTTAAGCAACGCCTGCCGGATTCGTATGCATGCTGTCTATAGCGGCCGCGCAGACTGAAAGTTTCGGTCGTGTCAGAGCAGTGCAGCTGAAATTGGGCACTCCCGAGACCGTGGGAAGCAGGCTAGATTTATGCAACGCCTACCGGATTCGTATGGGTGCCGGCTATAGCGGCCGCGCAGAGCGAAAGCTTCGGTCGTGTCAGAGGAGTGCAGCTGAAATTGGGCGCTCCCGAGACCGTGGGAAGCATGCTAGAATTAAGCAACGCCTACGGGATTCGTAAGCATGCCGGCTATGGCTGCCACGCAGAGCGAAAGTTTCGGTCGTGTCAGGACAGAGCAGCTGAAATTGGGCGCTCCCAAGACCGTGCGAAGCAGGCTATATTTACACAACGCCGGCCGGATTCGTATGCATACCGTCTGTAGCGGCCGCGCAGAGCGAAAGTTCCGGTCGTGTCAGAGCAGTTCAGCTGAAATTGGGCGCTCCCGAGACCGTAGGAAGCACGATAGATTTATGCAACGCCTGCCGGATTCGCATGCTTGCCGGTTATAGCGGCCGCGCAGAACGAAAACTTCGGTCGTGTCAGAGCAGTGCTGCTGAAATTGGGCGCTCCCGAGACCATAGGAAGCACGCTAGATTTATGCAACGCCTGCAGGATTCGTATGCATACCGGCTATAGCATCCGCGCAGAGCGAAAGCTTCGGTCGTGTCAGAGCAGTGCTGCTGAAATTGGGCGCTCCCGAGACCGTGGGAAGCAGGCTAGATTTAAGCAACGCCTGCCGGATTCGTATACATGCAGGCTATAGCGGCCACGGAGAGCGAAAGTTTCGGTCGTGTAAGAGCAGTGCTGCTGAAATTGGTCGCTCCCGAGACCGTAGGAAGCACGCTAGAATTATGCAACGCCTGCCGGACTCGTATGCATGCAGGCTATAGCGGCCACGCAGAGCGAAAGTTTCGGTCTTGTCAGAGCAGTGCAGCTGAAATTGGGCGCTCCCGACACCGTAGTAGGCACGCTGGATTTATGCAACGCCTGCCAGATTCGTATGCATGCCGGCTATAGCGGCCACGCAGAGCGAAAGTTTCTGTCGTGTCAGAGCAGTGCAGCTGAAATTGGGCGCACCCGCGACCGTGGGAAGCCGGCTAGATTTAAGCAACGCCTGCCGGATTCGTATGCATGCTGTCTATAGCGGCCGCGCAGACTGAAAGTTTTGGTCGTGTCAGAGCAGTGCAGCTGAAATTGGGCGCTCCCGAGACCGTGGGAAGCAGGCTAGATTTATGCAACGCCTACCGGATTCGTATGGGTGCCGGCTATAGCGGCCGCGCAGAGCGAAAGCTTCGGTCGTGTCAGAGGAGTGCAGCTGAAATTGGGCGCTCCCGAGACCGTGGGAAGCATGCTAGAATTAAGCAACGCCTACGGGATTCGTAAGCATGCCGGCTATGGCGGCCACGCAGAGCGAAAGTTTCGGTCGTGTCAGGACAGAGCAGCTGAAATTGGGCGCTCCCAAGACCGTGCGAAGCAGGCTATATTTACACAACGCCGGCCGGATTCGTATGCATACCGTCTGTAGCGGCCGCGCAGAGCGAAAGTTCCGGTCGTGTGAGAGCAGTTCAGCTGAAATTGGGCGCTCCCGAGACCGTAGGAAGCACGATAGATTTATGCAACGCCTGCCGGATTCGCATGCTTGCCGGTTATAGCGGCCGCGCAGAACGAAAGCTTCGGTCGTGTCAGAGCAGTGCTGCTGAAATTGGGCGCTCCCGAGACCATAGGAAGCACGCTAGATTTATGCAACGCCTGCCGGATTCGTATGCATGCCGGCTATAGCGGCCAGGCAGAGCGAAAGCTTCGGTCGTGTCAGAGCAGTGCAGGTGAAATTGGGCTCTCCCGAGACCGTCGGAAGCAGGCTAGATTTATGCAACGCCAAAAGGATTCGTATGCATGCCGGCAAGAGCGGCTGCGCAGAGCGAAAGCTTCGGTCGTGTCAGAGCAGTGCTGCTGAAATTGGGCGCTCCCGAGACCATAGGAAGCAAGCTAGATTTATGCAACGCCTGCCGGATTCGTATGCATGCCGGCTATAGCGGCCGCGCAGAGCGAAAGCTTCGGTCGTGTCAGAGCAGTCCTGCTGAAATTGGGCGCTCCCGAGACCGTAGGAAGCACGCTAGATTAATGCAACGCCTTCCGGATTCGTATGCATGCCGGCTATAGCGGCCGCGCAGAGCGAAAGCTTCGGTCGTGTCAGAGCAGTGCAGCTGAAATTGGGCTCTCCCGAGACCGTAGGAAGCACGCTAGCTTTATGCAACGCCTGCCGGACTCGTATCGATGCAGGCTATAGCGGCCACGGAGAGCGAAAGTTTCGGTCGTGTGAGAGCAGTGCTGCTGAAATTGATCACTCCCGAGACAGTAGGAAGCACGCTAGATTTATGCAACGCCTGCCGGACTCGTATGCATGCAGGCTATAGCGGCCACGCAGAGCGAAACTTTCGGTCTTGTCAGAGCAGTGCAGCTGAAATTGGGCGCTCCCGAGACCGTGGGAAGCAGGCTAGATTTAAGCAACGCCTGCCGGATTCGTATACATGAGGGCTATAGCGGCCACGCAGAGCGAAAGTTTCGGTCGTGTAAGAGCAGTGCTGCTGAAATTGGTCGCTCCCGAGACCGTGGGAAGCAGGCTAGATTTAAGCAACGCCTGCCGGATTCGTATACATGAGGGCTATAGCGGCCACTCAGAGCGAGTTTCGGTCGTGTAAGGGCAGTGCTGCTGAAATTGGTCGCTCCCGAGACCGTAGGAAGCACGCTAGATTTATGCAACGCCTGCCGGATTCGTATGCATGCCGTCTATAGCGGCCGCGCAGACTGAAAGTTTCGGTCGTGTCAGAGCAGTGCAGCTGAAATTGGGCGCTCCCGACACCGTAGTAGGCACGCTGGATTTATGCAACGCCTGCCAGATTCGTATGCATGCCGGCTATAGCGGCCACGCAGAGCGAAAGTTTCGGTCTTGTCAGAGCAGTGCAGCTGAAATTGGGCGCTCACGAGACCGTAGTAGGCACGCTAGATTTATGCAACGCCTGCCAGATTCGTATGCATGCCGGCTATAGCGGCCACGCAGAGGGAAAGTTTCGGTCTTGTCAGAGCAGTGCAGCTGAAATTGGGCGCTCCCGACACCGTAGTAGGCACGCTGGATTTATGCAACGCCTGCCAGATTCGTATGCATGCCGGTTATAGCGGCCACGCAGAGCGAAAGTTTCGGTCTTGTCAGAGCAGTGCAGCTGAAATTGGGCGCTCACGAGACCGTAGCAGGCACGCTAGATTTATGCAACGCCTGCCGGATTCGTATGCATGCCGGCTATAGCGGCCACGCAGAGCGAAAGCTTCGGTCGTGTCAGAGCAGTGCAGCTGAAATTGGGCTCTCCCGAGACCGTAGGAAGCACGCTAGATTTATGCAACGCCAAAAGGATTCGTATGCATGCCGGCTATAGCGGCCGCGCAGAGCGAAAGCTTCGGTCGTGTCAGAGCAGTCCTGCTGAAATTGGGCGCTCCCGAGACCGTAGGAAGCACGCTAGATTAATGCAACGCCTTCCGGATTCGTATGCATGCCGGCTATAGCGGCCGCGCAGAGCGAAAGCTTCGGTCGTGTCAGAGCAGTGCAGCTGAAATTGGGCTCTCCCGAGACCGTAAGAAGCACGCTAGCTTTATGCAACGCCTGCCGGACTCGTATCGATGCAGGCTATAGCGGCCACGGAGAGCGAAAGTTTCGGTCGTGTAAGAGCAGTGCTGCTGAAATTGGTCACTCCCGAGACAGTAGGAAGCACGCTAGATTTATGCAACGCCTGCCGGACTCGTATGCATGCAGGCTATAGCGGCCACGCAGAGCGAAAGTTTCGGTCTTCTCAGAGCAGTGCAGCTGAAATTGGGCGCTCCCGAGACCGTGGGAAGCAGGCTAGATTTAAGCAACGCCTGCCGGATTCGTATACATGAGGGCTATAGCGGCCACGCAGAGCGAAAGTTTCAGTCGTGTAAGAGCAGTGCTGCTGAAATTGGTCGCTCCCGAGACCGTAGGAAGGACGCTAGATTTTTGCAACGCCTGCCGGACTCGTATGCATGCAGGCTATAGCGGCCACGGAGAGCGAAAGTTTCGGTCGTGTCAGAGCAGTGCAGCTGAATTTGGGCGCGCCCGAGACCGTGGGAAGCAGGCTAGATTTAAGGAACGCCTGCCGGATTCGTATACATGAGGGCTATAGCGGCCACGCAGAGCGAGTTTCGGTCGTGTAAGAGCAGTGCTGCTGAAATTGGGCGCTCCCGACACCGTAGTAGGCACGCTAGATTTATGCAACCCCTGCCAGATTCGTATGCATGCCGGCTAGAGCGGCCACGCAGAGCGAAAGTTTCGGTCTTGTCAGAGCAGTGCAGCTGAAATTGGGCGCTCACGAGACCGTAGGAGGCACGCTAGATTTATGCAACGCCTGCCAGATTCGTATGCATGCCGGCTATAGCGGCCGCGCAGAGCGAAAGTTTCGGTCTTGTCAGAGCAGTGCAGCTGAAATTGGGCGCTCACGAGACCGTAGTAGGCACGCTAGATTTACTCAACGCCTGCCAGATTCGTATGCATGCCGGCTATAGCAGCCACGCAGAGCGAAAGTTTCGGTCTTGTCAGAGCAGTGCAGCTGAAATTGGGCACTCCCGACACCATAGTAGGCAGGCTGGATTTATGCAACGCCTGCCAGATTCGTATGCATGTCGGCTATAGCGGCCGCGCAGAGCGAAAGCTTCGGTCGTGTCAGAGCAGAGAAGCTGAAATGGGCGCTCCCGAGACCGTAGGAAGCACGCTAGATTAATGGAACGCCTGCCGGATTCGTAAGCATGCCGGCTATAGCGGCCGCGCAGAGCGAAAGCTTCGGCCGTGTCAGAGCAGTGCTGCTGAAACTGGGCGCTCCCGAGACCGTAGGAAGCACGCTAGATTAATGCAACGCATGCCGGATTCGTATGCATGCCGGCTATAGCGGCCGCGCAGAGCGAAAGCTTCGGTCGTGTCAGAGCAGAGCAGCTGAAATTGGGCGCTCCAGAGACCGTAGGAAGCACGCTAGATTTATGCAACGCCTACCGGATTCGTGTACATGCCGGCTATAGCGGCCGCGCAGAGCGAAAGCTTCCGTCGTGTCAGAGCAGTGCTGCTGAAATTGGGCGCTCCCGAGACCGTGGGAAGCAGGCTAGATTTAAGCAATGCCTGCCGGATTCATATACATGAGGGCTATAGCGGCCACGCAGAGCGAAAGTTTCGGTCGTGTAAGAGCAGTGCTGCTAAATTGGTCGCTCCCGAGACCGTAGGAAGCACGCTAGATTTATGCAACTCCTGCCGGTCTCGTATGTATGCAGGCTATAGCGGCCACGCAGAGCGAAAGTTTCGGTCGTGTAAGAGCGGTGCTGCTGAAATTGGTCGCTCCCGAGACAGTAGGAAGCACGCTAGATTTACGCAACGCCTGCCGTACTCGTATGCATGCAGGCTATAGCGGCCACGCAGAGCGAAAGTTTCGGTCGTGTAAGAGCGGTGCTGCTGAAATTGGGCTCTCCCGAGACCGTAGGAAGCACGCTAGCTTTATGCAACGCCTGCCGGATTCGTATACATGAGGGCTATAGCGGCCACGCAGAGCGAAAGTTTCGGTCGTGTAAGAGCAGTGCTGCTGAAATTGGTCGCTCCCTAGACCGTAGGAATCACGCTAGATTTATGCAACGCCTGCCGGAATCGTATGCATGCAGGCTATAGCGGCCACGCAGAGCGAAAGTTTCTGTCGTGTCAGAGCAGTGCAGCTGAAATTGGGCGCACCCGAGACCGTGGGAAGCAGGCTAGATTTAAGCAACGCCTGCCGGATTCGTATGCATGCCGTCTATAGTGGCCGCGCAGTCTGAAAGTTTCGGTCGTGTCAGAGGAGTGCAGCTGAAATTGGGCGCTCCCGACACCGTAGTAGGCACGCTGGATTTATGCAACGCCTGCCAGATTCGTATGCATGCCGGCTATAGCGGCCACGCAGAGCGAAAGTTTCGGTCTTGTCAGAGCAGTGCAGCTGAAATTGGGCGCTCACAAGACCGTAGTAGGCACGCTGGATTTATTCAACGCCTGCCAGATTCGTATGCATGCCGGCTATAGCGGCCACGCAGACCGAAAATTTCGGTCTTGTCAGAGCAGTGCAGCTGAAATTGGGCGCTCCCGAGACCGTAGGAAGCACGCTAGATTAATGCAATGCCTGCCGGATTCGTATGCATGTCGGCTATAGCGGCCGCGTAGAGCGAAAGCTTCGGTCGTGTCAGAGCAGAGAAGCTGAAATGGGCGCTCCCGAGACCGTAGGAAGCACGCTAGATTAATGCAACGCCTGCCGGATTCGTAAGCATGCCGGCTATAGCGGCCGCGCAGAGCGAAAGCTTCGGTCGTGTCAGAGCAGTGCTGCTGAAATTGGGAGCTCCCGAGACCGTAGGAAGCACGCTAGATTAATGCAACGCCTGCCGGATTCGTATGCATGCCGGCTATAGCGACCACGCAGAGCGAAAGCATCGGTCGTGTCAGAGCAGAGCAGTTGAAATTGGGCGCTCCAGAGACGGTAGGAAGCACGCTAGATTTATGCAACGCCTACCGGATTCGTGTCCATGCCGGCTATAGCGGCCGCGCAGAGCGGAAGCTTCGGTCGTGTCAGAGCAGTGCAGCTGAAATTGGGCGCTCCCGAGACCGTGGGAAGCATGCTAGAATTAAGCAACGCCTACCGGATTAGTAAGCATGCCGGCTATGGCGGCCACGCAGAGCGAAAGTGTCGGTCGTGTCCGGACAGAGCAGCTGAAATTGGGCGCTCCCAAGACCGTGCGAAGCAGGCTATATTACGCAACGCCGGCCGGATTCGTATGCATACCGTCTGTAGCGGCCGCGCAGAGCGAAAGTTCCGGTCGCGTCAGAGCAGTTCAGCTGAAATTGGGCGCTCCCGAGACCGTAGGAAGCACGATAGATTTATGCAACGCCTGCCGGATTCGCATGCTTGCCGGTTATAGCGGCCGCGCAGAACGAAAGCTTCGGTCGTGTCAGAGCAGTGCTGCTGAAATTGGGCGCTCCCGAGACCGTCGGAAGCACGCTAGATTTATGCAACGCCAAAAGGATTCGTATGCATGCCGGCAAGAGCGGCTGCGCAGAGCGAAAGCTTCGGTCGTGTCAGAGCAGTGCTGCTGAAATTGGGCGCTCCCGAGACCATAGGAAGCAAGCTAGATTTATGCAACGCCTGCCGGATTCGTATGCATGCCGGCTATAGCGGCCGCGCAGAGCGAAAGCTTCGGTCGTGTCAGAGCAGTCCTGCTGAAATTGGGCGCTCCCGAGACCGTAGGAAGCACGCTAGATTAATGCAACGCCTTCCGGATTCGTATGCATGCCGGCTATAGCGGCCGCGCAGAGGGAAAGCTTCGGTCGTGTCAGAGCAGTGCAGCTGAAATTGGGCTCTCCCGAGACCGTAGGAAGCACGCTAGCTTTATGCAACGCCTGCCGGACTCGTATCGATGCAGGCTATAGCGGCCACGGAGAGCGAAAGTTTCGGTCGTGTGAGAGCAGTGCTGCTGAAATTGGTCACTCCCGAGACAGTAGGAAGCACGCTAGATTTATGCAACGCCTGCCGGACTCGTATGCATGCAGGCTATAGCGGCCACGGAGAGCGAAAGTTTCGGTCGTGTCAGAGCAGTGCAGCTGAATTTGGGCGCGCCCGAGACCGTGGGAAGCAGGCTAGATTTAAGCAACGCCTGCCGGATTCGTATACATGAGGGCTATAGCGGCCGCGCAGACTGAAAGTTTCGGTCGTGTCAGAGCAGTGCAGCTGAAATTGGGCGCTCCCGAGACCGTAGGAAGCACGCTAGCTTTATGCAACGCCTGCCAGATTCGTATGCATGCCGGCTATAGCGGCTACACAGAGCGAAAGTTTCGGTCTTGTCAGAGCAGTGCAGCTGAAATTGGGCGCTCACGAGACCGTAGTAGGCACGCTAGATTTATGCAACGCCTGCCAGATTCGTATGCATGCCGGCTATAGCGGCCGCGCAGACTGAAAGTTTCGGTCGTGTCAGAGCGGTGCAGCTGAAATTGGGCGCTCCCGACACCGTAGTAGGCACGCTGGATTTATGCAACGCCTGCCAGATTCGTATGCATGCCGGCTATAGCGGCCACGCAGAGCGAAAGTTTCGGTCTTGTCAGAGCAGTGCAGCTGAAATTGGGCGCTCACGAGACCGTAGTAGGCACGCTAGATTTATGCAACGCCTGCCAGATTCGTATGCATGCCGGCTATAGCGGCCACGCAGAGGGAAAGTTTCAGTCTTGTCAGAGCAGTGCAGCTGAAATTGGGCGCTCCCGACACCGTGGGAAGCAGGCTAGATTTAAGCAACGCCTGCCGGATTCGTATACATGAGGGCTATAGCGGCCACGCAGAGCGAGTTTCGGTCGTGTAAGAGCAGTGCTGCTGAAATTGGTCGCTCCCGAGACCGTAGGAAGCACGCTAGATTTATGCAACGCCTGCCGGATTCGTATGCATGCCGTCTATAGCGGCCGCGCAGACTGAAAGTTTCGGTCGTGTCAGAGCGGTGCAGCTGAAATTGGGCGCTCCCGACACCGTAGTAGGCACGCTGGATTTATGCAACGCCTGCCAGATTCGTATGCATGCCGGCTATAGCGGCCACGCAGAGCGAAAGTTTCGGTCTTGTCAGAGCAGTGCAGCTGAAATTGGGCGCTCACGAGACCGTAGGAGGCACGCTAGATTTATGCAACGCCTGCCGGATTCGTATGCATGCCGGGTATAGCGGCCACGTAGAGCGAAAGCTTCGGTCGTGTCAGAGCAGTGCAGCTGAAATTGGGCTCTCCCGAGACCGTAGGAAGCACGCTAGATTTATGCAACGCCAAAAGGATTCGTATGCATGCCGGCTATAGCGGCCGCGCAGAGCGAAAGCTTCGGTCGTGTCAGAGAAGTGCTGCTGAAATTGGGCGCTCCCGAGACCATAGGAAGCACGCTATATTAATGCAACGCCTGTTGGATTCGTATGCATGCCAGCTATAGCGGCCGCGCAGAGCGAAAGCTTCGGTCGTGTCAGAGCAGTCCTGCTGAAATTGGGCGCTCCCGAGACCGTAGGAAGCACGCTAGATAAATGCAACGCCTTCCGGATTCGTATGCATGCCGGCTATAGCGGCCGCGCAGAGCGAAAGCTTCGGTCGTGTCAGAGCAGTGCAGCTGAAATTGGGCTCTCCCGAGACCGTAGGAAGCACGCTAGCTTTATGCAACGCCTGCCGGACTCGTATCGATGCAGGCTATAGCGGCCACGGAGAGCGAAAGTTTCGGTCGTGTAAGAGCAGTGCTGCTGAAATTGGTCACTCCCGGGACAGTAGGAAGCACGCTAGATTTATGCAACGCCTGCCGGACTCGTATGCATGCAGGCTATAGCGGCCACGCAGAGCGAAAGTTTCGGTCTTGTCAGAGCAGTGCAGCTGAAATTGGGCGCTCCCGAGACCGTGGGAAGCAGGCTAGATTTAAGCAACGCCTGCCGGATTCGTATACATGAGGGCTATAGCGAGCACGCAGAGCGAGTTTCGGTCGTGTAAGAGCAGTGCTGCTGAAATTGGTCGCTCCCGAGACCGTAGGAAGCACGCTAGATTTATGCAACGCCGGCCGGATTCGTATGCATGCCGTCTATAGCGGCCGCGCAGACTGAAAGTTTCGGTCGTGTCAGAGCGGTGCAGCTGAAATTGGGCGCTCCCGACACCGTAGTAGGCACGCTGAATTTATGCAACGCCTGCCAGATTCGTATGCATGCCGGCTATAGCGGCCACGCAGAGCGAAAGTTTCGGTCTTGTCAGAGCAGTGCAGCTGATATTGGGCGCTCACGAGACCGTAGTAGGCACGCTAGATTTATGCAACGCCTGCCAGATTCGTATGCATGCCGGCTATAGCGGCCACGCAGAGGGAAAGTTTCGGTCTTGTCAGAGCAGTGCAGCTGAAATTGGGCGCTCCCGAGACCGTGGGAAGCCGGCTAGATTTAAGCAACGCCTGCCGGATTCGTATACATGAGGGCTATAGCGGCCACGCAGAGCGAGTTTCGGTCGTGTAAGAGCAGTGCTGCTGAAATGGTCGCTCCCGAGACCGTAGGAAGCACGCTAGATTTATGCAACGCCTGCCGGATTCGTATGCATGCCGTCTATAGCGGCCGCGCAGACTGAAAGTTTCGGTCGTGTCAGAGCGGTGCAGCTGAAATTGGGCGCTCCCGACACCGTAGTAGGCACGCTGGATTTATGCAACGCCTGCCAGATTCGTATGCATGCCGGCTATAGCGGCCACGCAGAGCGAAAGTTTCGGTCTTGTCAGAGCAGTGCAGCTGAAATTGGGCGCTCACGAGACCGTAGTAGGCACGCTAGATTTATGCAACGCCTGCCAGATTCGTATGCATGCCGGCTATAGCGGCCACGCAGAGGGAAAGTTTCGGTCTTGTCAGAGCAGTGCAGCTGAAATTGGGCGCTCCCGACACCGTAGTAGGCACGCTAGATTTATGCAACGCCTGCCAGATTCGTGTGCATGCCGGCTAGAGCGGCCACGCAGAGCGAAAGTTTCGGTCTTGTCAGAGCAGTGCAGCTGAAATTGGGCGCTCACGAGACCGTAGGAGGCACGCTAGATTTATGCAACGCCTGCCAGATTCGTATGCATGCCGGCTATAGCGGCCGCGCAGAGCGAAAGTTTCGGTCTTGTCAGAGCAGTGCAGCTGAAATTGGGCGCTCACGAGACCGTAGGAGGCACGCTAGATTTACGCAACGCCTGCCAGATTCGTATGCATGCCGGCTATAGCGGCCACGCAGAGCGAAAGTTTCGGTCTTGTCAGAGCAGTGCAGCTGAAATTGGGCACTCCCGACACCATAGTAGGCAGGCTGGATTTATGCAACGCCTGCCAGATTCGTGTGCATGCCGGCTATAGCGGCCACGCAGAGCGAAAGTTTCGGTCTTGTCAGAGCAGTGCAGCTGAAATTGGGCGCTCCCGACACCGTAGTAGGCACGCTAGATTTATGCAACGCCTGCCAGATTCGTATGCATGCCGGCTATAGCGGCCACGCAGAGCGAAAGTTTCGGTCTTGTCAGAGCAGTGCAGCTGAAATTGGGCGCTCCCTACACCGTAGTAGGCACGCTAGATTTATGCAACGCCTGCCAGATTCGTGTGCATGCCGGCTAGAGCGGCCACGCAGAGCGAAAGTTTCGGTCTTGTCAGAGCAGTGCAGCTGAAATTGGGCGCTCACGAGACCGTAGGAGGCAGGCTGGATTTATGAAACGCCTGCCAGATTCGTATGCATGCCGGCTATAGCGGCCACGCAGAGCGAAAGTTTCGGTCTTGTCAGAGCAGTGCAGCTGAAATTGGGCGCTCCCGACACCGTAGTAGGCACGCTAGATTTACGCAACGCCTGCCAGATTCGTATGCATGCCGGCTATAGCGGCCACGCAGAGCGAAAGTTTCGGTCTTGTCAGAGCAGTGCAGCTGAAATTGGGCACTCCCGACACCATAGTAGGCAGGCTGGATTTATGCAACGCCTGCCAGATTCGTGTGCATGCCGGCTATAGCGGCCACGCAGAGCGAAAGTTTCGGTCTTGTCAGAGCAGTGCAGCTGAAATTGGGCGCTCCCGACACCGTAGGAGGCACGCTAGATTTACGCAACGCCTGCCAGATTCGTATGCATGCCGGCTATAGCGGCCACGCAGAGCGAAAGTTTCGGTCGTGTCAGAGCGGTGCAGCTGAAATTGGGCGCTCCCGACACCGTAGTAGGCACGCTGGATTTATGCAACGCCTGCCAGATTCGTATGCATGCCGGCTATAGCGGCCACGCAGAGCGAAAGTTTCGGTCTTGTCAGAGCAGTGCAGCTGAAATTGGGCGCTCACGAGACCGTAGTAGGCACGCTAGATTTATGCAACGCCTGCCAGATTCGTATGCATGCCGGCTATAGCGGCCACGCAGAGGGAAAGTTTCGGTCTTGTCAGAGCAGTGCAGCTGAAATTGGGCGCTCCCGACACCGTAGTAGGCACGCTAGATTTATGCAACGCCTGCCAGATTCGTGTGCATGCCGGCTAGAGCGGCCACGCAGAGCGAAAGTTTCGGTCTTGTCAGAGCAGTGCAGCTGAAATTGGGCGCTCACGAGACCGTAGGAGGCACGCTAGATTTATGCAACGCCTGCCAGATTCGTATGCATGCCGGCTATAGCGGCCGCGCAGAGCGAAAGTTTCGGTCTTGTCAGAGCAGTGCAGCTGAAATTGGGCGCTCACGAGACCGTAGGAGGCACGCTAGATTTACGCAACGCCTGCCAGATTCGTATGCATGCCGGCTATAGCGGCCACGCAGAGCGAAAGTTTCGGTCTTGTCAGAGCAGTGCAGCTGAAATTGGGCACTCCCGACACCATAGTAGGCAGGCTGGATTTATGCAACGCCTGCCAGATTCGTATGCATGCCGGCTATAGCGGCCGCGCAGAGCGAAAGTTTCGGTCTTGTCAGAGCAGTGCAGCTGAAATTGGGCGCTCACGAGACCGTAGGAGGCACGCTAGATTTACGCAACGCCTGCCAGATTCGTATGCATGCCGGCTATAGCGGCCACGCAGAGCGAAAGTTTCGGTCTTGTCAGAGCAGTGCAGCTGAAATTGGGCGCTCCCGACACCGTAGTAGGCACGCTAGATTTATGCAACGCCTGCCAGATTCGTGTGCATGCCGGCTAGAGCGGCCACGCAGAGCGAAAGTTTCGGTCTTGTCAGAGCAGTGCAGCTGAAATTGGGCGCTCACGAGACCGTAGGAGGCACGCTAGATTTACGCAACGCCTGCCAGATTCGTATGCATGCCGGCTATAGCGGCCACGCAGAGCGAAAGTTTCGGTCTTGTCAGAGCAGTGCAGCTGAAATTGGGCACTCCCGACACCATAGTAGGCAGGCTGGATTTATGCAACGCCTGCCAGATTCGTATGCATGCCGGCTAGAGCGGCCACGCAGAGCGAAAGTTTCGGTCTTGTCAGAGCAGTGCAGCTGAAATTGGGCGCTCACGAGACCGTAGTAGGCACGCTAGATTTATGCAACGCCTGCCAGATTCGTGTGCATGCCGGCTAGAGCGGCCACGCAGAGCGAAAGTTTCGGTCTTGTCAGAGCAGTGCAGCTGAAATTGGGCGCTCACGAGACCGTAGGAGGCACGCTAGATTTATGCAACGCCTGCCAGATTCGTATGCATGCCGGCTATAGCGGCCGCGCAGAGCGAAGGTTTCGGTCTTGTCAGAGCAGTGCAGCTGAAATTGGGCGCTCACGAGACCGTAGGAGGCACGCTAGATTTACGCAACGCCTGCCAGATTCGTATGCATGCCGGCTATAGCGGCCACGCAGAGCGAAAGTTTCGGTCTTGTCAGAGCAGTGCAGCTGAAATTGGGCACTCCCGACACCATAGTAGGCAGGCTGGATTTATGCAACGCCTGCCAGATTCGTATGCATGCCGGCTATAGCGGCCGCGCAGAGCGAAAGTTTCGGTCTTGTCAGAGCAGTGCAGCTGAAATTGGGCGCTCACGAGACCGTAGGAGGCACGCTAGATTTACGCAACGCCTGCCAGATTCGTATGCATGCCGGCTATAGCGGCCACGCAGAGCGAAAGTTTCGGTCTTGTCAGAGCAGTGCAGCTGAAATTGGGCGCTCCCGACACCGTAGTAGGCACGCTAGATTTATGCAACGCCTGCCAGATTCGTGTGCATGCCGGCTAGAGCGGCCACGCAGAGCGAAAGTTTCGGTCTTGTCAGAGCAGTGCAGCTGAAATTGGGCGCTCACGAGACCGTAGGAGGCACGCTAGATTTACGCAACGCCTGCCAGATTCGTATGCATGCCGGCTATAGCGGCCACGCAGAGCGAAAGTTTCGGTCTTGTCAGAGCAGTGCAGCTGAAATTGGGCACTCCCGACACCATAGTAGGCAGGCTGGATTTATGCAACGCCTGCCAGATTCGTATGCATGCCGGCTAGAGCGGCCACGCAGAGCGAAAGTTTCGGTCTTGTCAGAGCAGTGCAGCTGAAATTGGGCGCTCACGAGACCGTAGTAGGCACGCTAGATTTACGCAACGCCTGCCAGATTCGTATGCATGCCGGCTATAGCGGCCACGCAGAGCGAAAGTTTCGGTCTTGTCAGAGCAGTGCAGCTGAAATTGGGCACTCCCGACACCATAGTAGGCACGCTAGATTTACGCAACGCCTGCCAGATTCGTATGCATGCCGGCTATAGCGGCCACGCAGAGCGAAAGTTTCGGTCTTGTCAGAGCAGTGCAGCTGAAATTGGGCGCTCACGAGACCGTAGTAGGTACGCTAGATTTATGCAACGCCTGCCAGATTCGTATGCATGCCGGCTATAGCGGCCACGCAGAGCGAAAGTTTCGGTCTTGTCAGAGCAGTGCAGCTGAAATTGGGCGCTCACGAGACCGTAGTAGGTACGCTAGATTTACGCAACGCCTGCCAGATTCGGATGCATGCCGGCTATAGCGGCCACGCAGAGCGAAAGTTTCGGTCTTGTCAGAGCAGTGCAGCTGAAATTGGGCGCTCACGAGACCGTAGTAGGTACGCTAGATTTATGCAACGCCTGCCAGATTCGTATGCATGCCGGCTATAGCGGCCACGCAGAGCGAAAGTTTCGGTCTTGTCAGAGCAGTGCAGCTGAAATTGGGCGCTCACGAGACCGTAGGAGGCACGCTAGATTTACGCAACGCCTGCCAGATTCGTATGCATGCCGGCTATAGCGGCCACGCAGAGCGAAAGTTTCGGTCTTGTCAGAGCAGTGCAGCTGAAATTGGGCACTCCCGACACCATAGTAGGCAGGCTGGATTTATGCAACGCCTGCCAGATTCGTGTGCATGCCGGCTATAGCGGCCACGCAGAGCGAAAGTTTCGGTCTTGTCAGAGCAGTGCAGCTGAAATTGGGCGCTCCCGACACCGTAGTAGGCACGCTAGATTTATGCAACGCCTGCCAGATTCGTATGCATGCCGGCTATAGCGGCCACGCAGAGCGAAAGTTTCGGTCTTGTCAGAGCAGTGCAGCTGAAATTGGGCGCTCCCTACACCGTAGTAGGCACGCTAGATTTATGCAACGCCTGCCAGATTCGTGTGCATGCCGGCTAGAGCGGCCACGCAGAGCGAAAGTTTCGGTCTTGTCAGAGCAGTGCAGCTGAAATTGGGCGCTCACGAGACCGTAGGAGGCAGGCTGGATTTATGAAACGCCTGCCAGATTCGTATGCATGCCGGCTATAGCGGCCACGCAGAGCGAAAGTTTCGGTCTTGTCAGAGCAGTGCAGCTGAAATTGGGCGCTCCCGACACCGTAGTAGGCACGCTAGATTTACGCAACGCCTGCCAGATTCGTATGCATGCCGGCTATAGCGGCCACGCAGAGCGAAAGTTTCGGTCTTGTCAGAGCAGTGCAGCTGAAATTGGGCACTCCCGACACCATAGTAGGCAGGCTGGATTTATGCAACGCCTGCCAGATTCGTGTGCATGCCGGCTATAGCGGCCACGCAGAGCGAAAGTTTCGGTCTTGTCAGAGCAGTGCAGCTGAAATTGGGCGCTCCCGACACCGTAGGAGGCACGCTAGATTTACGCAACGCCTGCCAGATTCGTATGCATGCCGGCTATAGCGGCCACGCAGAGCGAAAGTTTCGGTCGTGTCAGAGCGGTGCAGCTGAAATTGGGCGCTCCCGACACCGTAGTAGGCACGCTGGATTTATGCAACGCCTGCCAGATTCGTATGCATGCCGGCTATAGCGGCCACGCAGAGCGAAAGTTTCGGTCTTGTCAGAGCAGTGCAGCTGAAATTGGGCGCTCATGAGACCGTAGTAGGCACGCTAGATTTATGCAACGCCTGCCAGATTCGTATGCATGCCGGCTATAGCGGCCACGCAGAGGGAAAGTTTCGGTCTTGTCAGAGCAGTGCAGCTGAAATTGGGCGCTCCCGACACCGTAGTAGGCACGCTAGATTTATGCAACGCCTGCCAGATTCGTGTGCATGCCGGCTAGAGCGGCCACGCAGAGCGAAAGTTTCGGTCTTGTCAGAGCAGTGCAGCTGAAATTGGGCGCTCACGAGACCGTAGGAGGCACGCTAGATTTATGCAACGCCTGCCAGATTCGTATGCATGCCGGCTATAGCGGCCGCGCAGAGCGAAAGTTTCGGTCTTGTCAGAGCAGTGCAGCTGAAATTGGGCGCTCACGAGACCGTAGGAGGCACGCTAGATTTACGCAACGCCTGCCAGATTCGTATGCATGCCGGCTATAGCGGCCACGCAGAGCGAAAGTTTCGGTCTTGTCAGAGCAGTGCAGCTGAAATTGGGCACTCCCGACACCATAGTAGGCAGGCTGGATTTATGCAACGCCTGCCAGATTCGTATGCATGCCGGCTATAGCGGCCGCGCAGAGCGAAAGTTTCGGTCTTGTCAGAGCAGTGCAGCTGAAATTGGGCGCTCACGAGACCGTAGGAGGCACGCTAGATTTACGCAACGCCTGCCAGATTCGTATGCATGCCGGCTATAGCGGCCACGCAGAGCGAAAGTTTCGGTCTTGTCAGAGCAGTGCAGCTGAAATTGGGCGCTCCCGACACCGTAGTAGGCACGCTAGATTTATGCAACGCCTGCCAGATTCGTGTGCATGCCGGCTAGAGCGGCCACGCAGAGCGAAAGTTTCGGTCTTGTCAGAGCAGTGCAGCTGAAATTGGGCGCTCACGAGACCGTAGGAGGCACGCTAGATTTACGCAACGCCTGCCAGATTCGTATGCATGCCGGCTATAGCGGCCACGCAGAGCGAAAGTTTCGGTCTTGTCAGAGCAGTGCAGCTGAAATTGGGCACTCCCGACACCATAGTAGGCAGGCTGGATTTATGCAACGCCTGCCAGATTCGTATGCATGCCGGCTAGAGCGGCCACGCAGAGCGAAAGTTTCGGTCTTGTCAGAGCAGTGCAGCTGAAATTGGGCGCTCACGAGACCGTAGTAGGCACGCTAGATTTATGCAACGCCTGCCAGATTCGTGTGCATGCCGGCTAGAGCGGCCACGCAGAGCGAAAGTTTCGGTCTTGTCAGAGCAGTGCAGCTGAAATTGGGCGCTCACGAGACCGTAGGAGGCACGCTAGATTTATGCAACGCCTGCCAGATTCGTATGCATGCCGGCTATAGCGGCCGCGCAGAGCGAAGGTTTCGGTCTTGTCAGAGCAGTGCAGCTGAAATTGGGCGCTCACGAGACCGTAGGAGGCACGCTAGATTTACGCAACGCCTGCCAGATTCGTATGCATGCCGGCTATAGCGGCCACGCAGAGCGAAAGTTTCGGTCTTGTCAGAGCAGTGCAGCTGAAATTGGGCACTCCCGACACCATAGTAGGCAGGCTGGATTTATGCAACGCCTGCCAGATTCGTATGCATGCCGGCTATAGCGGCCGCGCAGAGCGAAAGTTTCGGTCTTGTCAGAGCAGTGCAGCTGAAATTGGGCGCTCACGAGACCGTAGGAGGCACGCTAGATTTACGCAACGCCTGCCAGATTCGTATGCATGCCGGCTATAGCGGCCACGCAGAGCGAAAGTTTCGGTCTTGTCAGAGCAGTGCAGCAGAAATTGGGCGCTCCCGACACCATAGTAGGCACGCTAGATTTATGCAACGCCTGCCAGATTCGTGTGCATGCCGGCTAGAGCGGCCACGCAGAGCGAAAGTTTCGGTCTTGTCAGAGCACTGCAGCTGAAATTGGGCGCTCACGAGACCGTAGGAGGCACGCTAGATTTACGCAACGCCTGCCAGATTCGTATGCATGCCGGCTATAGCGGCCACGCAGAGCGAAAGTTTCGGTCTTGTCAGAGCAGTGCAGCTGAAATTGGGCACTCCCGACACCATAGTAGGCAGGCTGGATTTATGCAACGCCTGCCAGATTCGTATGCATGCCGGCTAGAGCGGCCACGCAGAGCGAAAGTTTCGGTCTTGTCAGAGCAGTGCAGCTGAAATTGGGCGCTCACGAGACCGTAGTAGGCACGCTAGATTTACGCAACGCCTGCCAGATTCGTATGCATGCCGGCTATAGCGGCCACGCAGAGCGAAAGTTTCGGTCTTGTCAGAGCAGTGCAGCTGAAATTGGGCACTCCCGACACCATAGTAGGCACGCTAGATTTACGCAACGCCTGCCAGATTCGTATGCATGCCGGCTATAGCGGCCACGCAGAGCGAAAGTTTCGGTCTTGTCAGAGCAGTGCAGCTGAAATTGGGCGCTCACGAGACCGTAGTAGGTACGCTAGATTTACGCAACGCCTGCCAGATTCGGATGCATGCCGGCTATAGCGGCCACGCAGAGCGAAAGTTTCGGTCTTGTCAGAGCAGTGCAGCTGAAATTGGGCGCTCACGAGACCGTAGTAGGTACGCTAGATTTATGCAACGCCTGCCAGATTCGTATGCATGCCGGCTATAGCGGCCACGCAGAGCGAAAGTTTCGGTCTTGTCAGAGCAGTGCAGCTGAAATTGGGCGCTCACGAGACCGTATTAGGTACGCTAGATTTATGCAACGCCTGCCAGATTCGTATGCATGCCGGCTATAGCGGCCACGCAGAGCGAAAGTTTCGGTCTTGTCAGAGCAGTGCAGCTGAAATTGGGCGCTCACGAGACCGTAGTAGGTACGCTAGATTTACGCAACGCCTGCCAGATTCGTATGCATGCCGGCTATAGCGGCCACGCAGAGCGAAAGTTTCGGTCTTGTCAGAGCAGTGCAGCTGAAATTGGGCGCTCACGAGACCGTAGTAGGCACGCTAGATTTACGCAACGCCTGCCAGATTCGTATGCATGCCGGCTATAGCGGCCGCGCAGAGCGAAAGTTTCGGTCTTGTCAGAGCAGTGCAGCTGAAATTGGGCGCTCACGAGACCGTAGTAGGTACGCTAGATTTATGCAACGCCTGCCAGATTCGTATGCATGCCGGCTATAGCGGCCACGCAGAGCGAAAGTTTCGGTCTTGTCAGAGCAGTGCAGCTGAAATTGGGCACTCCCGACACCATAGTAGGCAGGCTGGATTTATGCAACGCCTGCCAGATTCGTATGCATGCCGGCTATAGCGGCCACGCAGAGCGAAAATTTCTGTCGTGTCGAAGCAGTGCAGCTGAAATTGGGCGCTCCCGAGACCGTAGGAAGCACGCTAGATTAATGCAATGCCTGCCGGATTCGTATGCATGTCTGCTATAGCGGCCGCGCAGAGCGAAAGCTTCGGTCGTGTCAGAGCAGAGAAGCTGAAATGGGCGCTCCCGAGACCGTAGGAAGCACGCTAGATTAATGCAACGCCTGCCGGATTCGTAAGCATGCCGGCTATAGCGGCCGCGCAGAGCGAAAGCTTCGGTCGTGTCAGAGCAGTGCTGCTGAAACTGGGCGCTCCCGAGACCGTAGGAAGCACGCTAGATTAATGCAACGCATGCCGGATTCGTATGCATGCCGGCTATAGCGGCCGCGCCGAGCGAAAGCTTCGGTCGTGTCAGAGAAGAGCAGCTGAATTTGGGCGCTCCAGAGACCGTAGGAAGCACGCTAGATTTATGCAACGCCTACCGGATTCGTGTACATGCCGGCTATAGCGGCCGCGCAGAGCGAAAGCTTCCGTCGTGTCAGAGCAGTGCAGCTGAAATTGGGCGCTCACAAGACCGTAGTAGGCACGCTGGATTTATTCAACGCCTGCCAAATTCGTATGCATGCCGGCTATAGCGGCCGCGCAGAGCGAAAGCTTCGGTCGTGTCAGAGCAGTGCTGCTGAAATTGGGCGCTCCCGAGACCATAGGAAGCACGCTAGATTTATGCAACGCCTGCCGGATTCGTATGCATGCCGGCTATAGCGGCCGCGCAGAGCGAAAGCTTCGGTCGTGTCAGAGCAGTGCTGCTGAAATTGGGCACTCCCGAGACCGTAGGAAGCACGCATGATTAATGCAACGCCTTCCGGATTCGTATGCATGCCGGATATAGCGGCAGCGCAGAGCGAAAGCTTCGGTCGTGTCAGAGCAGTGCAGCTGAAATTGGACGCTCCCGAGACCGTGGGAAGCAGGCTAGATTTAAGCAACGCCTGCCGGATTCGTATACATGAGGGCTATAGCGGCCACGCAGAGGGAAAGTTTCGGTCGTGTAAGAGCAGTGCTGCTGAAATTGGTCGCTCCAGAGACCGCAGGAAGCACGCTAGATTTATGCAACTCCTGCCGGTCACGTATGTATGCAGGCTATAGCGGCCACGCAGAGCGAAACTTTCGGTCGTGTAAGAGCAGTGCTGCTGAAATTGGTCGCTCCAGAGACCGCAGGAAGCACGCTAGATTTATGCAACTCCTGCCGGTCTCGTATGTATGCAGGCTATAGCGGCCACGCAGAGCGAAAGTTTCGGTCGTGTAAGAGCAGTGCTGCTGAAATTGGGCTCTCCCGAGACCGTAGGAAGCACGCTAGCTTTATGCAACGCCTGCCGGTTTCGTATGCATGCAGGCTATAGCGGCCACGGAGAGCGAAAGTTTCGGTCGTGTAAGAGCAGTGCTGCTGAAATTGGTCGCTCCCGAGACAGTAGGAAGCACGCTAGATTTATGGAACGCCTGCCGGACTCGTATGCATGCAGGCTATAGCGGCCACGCAGAGCGAAAGTTTCGGTCTTGTCAGAGCAGTGCAGCTGAAATTGGGCGCTCCCGTGACCGTGGGAAGAACGCTAGATTTATGCAACGCCTGCCGGACTCGTATGCATGCAGGCTATAGCGGCCACGCTGAGCGAAAGTTTCGGTCGTGTCAGAGCAGTGCTGCTGAAATTAGGCACTCCCGAGACCGCAGGAAGCACGCATGATTAATGCAACGCCTTCCGGATTCGTATGCATGCCGGCTATAGCGGCAGCGCAGAGCGAAAGCTTCGGTCGTGTCAGAGCAGTGCAGCTGAAATTGGGCGCTCCCGAGACCGTGGGAAGCAGGCTAGATTTAAGCAACGCCTGCCGGATTCGTATACATGAGGGCTATAGCGGCCACGCAGAGCGAAAGTTTCGGTCGTGTAAGAGCAGTGCTGCTGAAATTGGTCGCTCCAGAGACCGCAGGAAGCACGCTAGATTTATGCAACGCCTGCCGGATTCGTATGCATGCCGGCTATAGCGGCCGCGCAGAGCGAAAGTTTCGGTCGTGTAAGAGCAGTGCTGCTGAAATTGGGCTCTCCCGAGACAGTAGGAAGCACGCTAGATTTACGCAACGCCTGCCGGACTCGTATGCATGCCGGCTATAGCGACCACGCAGAGCGAAAGCATCGGTCGTGTCAGAGCAGAGCAGCTGAAATTGGGCGCTCCAGAGACGGTAGGAAGCACGCTAGATTTATGCAACGCCTACCGGATTCGTGTCCATGCCGGCTATAGCGGCCGCGCCGAGCGGAAGCTTCGGTCGTGTCAGAGCAGTGCAGCTGAAATTGGGCGCTCCCGAGACCGTAGGAAGCACGCTAGATTAATGCAACGCCTGCCGGATTCGTATGCATGCCGGCTATAGCGGCCGCGCAGAGCGAAAGCTTCGGTCGTGTCAGAGCAGAGCAGCTGAAATTGGGCGCTCCAGAGACGGTAGGAAGCACGCTAGATTTATGCAACGCCTACCGGATTCGTGTCCATGCCGGCTATAGCGGCCGCGCCGAGCGGAAGCTTCGGTCGTGTCAGAGCAGTGCAGCTGAAATTGGGCGCTCCCGAGACCGTAGGAAGCACGCTAGATTAATGCAACGCCTGCCGGATTCGTATGCATGCCGGCTATAGCGGCCGCGCAGAGCGAAAGCTTCGGTCGTGTCAGAGCAGTGCTGCTGAAATTGGGCTCTCCCGAGACCGTAGGAAGCACGCTAGATTTATGCAACGCCTGCCGGATTCGAATGCATGCCGGCTATAGCGGGCACGCAGAGCGAAAACTTCGGTCGTGTCAGAGCAGTGCAGCTGAAATTGGGCTCTCCCGAGACCGTAGGAAGCACGCTAGATTTATGCAACGCCTGCCGGATTCGTGTGCATGCCGGCTATAGCAGCCGCGCAGAGCGAAAGCTTCGGTCGTGTCAGAGCAGTGCTGCTGAAATTGGGCGCTCCCGAGACCATAGGAAGCACGCTAGATTTATGCAACGCCTGCCGGATTCGTATGCATGCCGGCTATAGCGGCCGCGCAGAGCGAAAGCTTCGGTCGTGTCAGAGCAGTGCTGCTGAAATTGGGCTCTCCCGAGACCGTAGGAAGCACGCTAGATTTATGCAACGCCTGCCGGATTCGAATGCATGCCGGCTATAGCGGGCACGCAGAGCGAAAACTTCGGTCGTGTCAGAGCAGTGCAGCTGAAATTGGGCTCTCCCGAGACCGTAGGAAGCACGCTAGATTTATGCAACGCCTGCCGGATTCGTGTGCATGCCGGCTATAGCGGCAGCGCAGAGCGAAAGCTTCGGTCGTGTCAGAGCAGTGCAGCTGAAATTGGACGCTCCCGAGACCGTGGGAAGCAGGCTAGATTTAAGCAACACCTGCCGGATTCGTATACATGAGGGCTATAGCGGCCACGCAGAGGGAAAGTTTCGGTCGTGTAAGAGCAGTGCTGCTGAAATTGGTCGCTCCAGAGACCGCAGGAAGCACGCTAGATTTATGCAACGCCTGCCGGATTCGTATGCATGCCGGCTATAGCGGCCGCGCAGAGCGAAAGCTTCGGTCGTGTCAGAGCAGTGCTGCTGAAATTGGGCACTCCCGAGACCGTAGGAAGCACGCTAGCTTTATGCAACGCCTGCCGGTTTCGTATGTATGCAGGCTATAGCGGCCACGCAGAGCGAAAATTTCGGTCGTGTAAGAGCAGTGCTGCTGCAATTGGTCGCTCCCGAGACAGTAGGAAGCACGCTAGATTTATGGAACGCCTGCCGGACTCGTATGCATGCCGGCTATAGCGGCCGCGCAGAGCGAAAGCTTCGGTCGTGTCAGAGCAGTGCTGCTGAAATTGGGCACTCCCGAGACCGTAGGAAGCACGCTAGCTTTATGCAACGCCTGCCGGTTTCGTATGCATGCAGGCTATAGCGGCCACGGAGAGCGAAAGTTTCGGTCGTGTAAGAGCAGTGCTGCTGAAATTGGTCGCTCCCGAGACAGTAGGAAGCACGCTAGATTTATGGAACGCCTGCCGGACTCGTATGCATGCAGGCTATAGCGGCCACGCAGAGCGAAAGTTTCTGTCTTGTCAGAGCAGTGCAGCTGAAATTGGGCGCTCCCGTGACCGTGGGAAGAACGCTAGATTTATGCAACGCCTGCCGGACTCGTATGCATGCAGGCTATAGCGGCCACGCTGAGCGAAAGTTTCGGTCGTGTCAGAGCAGTGCTGCTGAAATTGGGCACTCCCGAGACCGTAGGAAGCACGCATGATTAATGCAACGCCTTCCGGATTCGTATGCATGCCGGCTATAGCGGCAGCGCAGAGCGAAAGCTTCGATCGTGTCAGAGCAGTGCAGCTGAAATTGGGCGCTCCCGAGACCGTGGGAAGCAGGCTAGATTTAAGCAACGCCTGCCGGATTCGTATACATGAGGGCTATAGCGGCCACGCAGAGCGAAAGTTTCGGTCGTGTAAGAGCAGTGCTGCTGAAATTGGTCGCTCCAGAGACCGCAGGAAGCACGCTAGATTTATGCAACGCCTGCCGGATTCGTATGCATGCCGGCTATAGCGGCCGCGCAGAGCGAAAGCTTCGGTCGTGTCAGAGCAGTGCTGCTGAAATTGGGCACTCCCGAGACCGTAGGAAGCACGCTAGCTTTATGCAACGCCTGCCGGTTTCGTATGTATGCAGGCTATAGCGACCACGCAGAGCGAAAGCATCGGTCGTGTCAGAGCAGAGCAGCTGAAATTGGGCGCTCCAGAGACGGTAGGAAGCACGCTAGATTTATGCAACGCCTACCGGATTCGTGTCCATGCCGGCTATAGCGGCCGCGCCGAGCGGAAGCTTCGGTCGTGTCAGAGCAGTGCAGCTGAAATTGGGCGCTCCCGAGACCGTAGGAAGCACGCTAGATTAATGCAACGCCTGCCGGATTCGTATGCATGCCGGCTATAGCGGCCGCGCAGAGCGAAAGCTTCGGTCGTGTCAGAGCAGAGCAGCTGAAATTGGGCGCTCCAGAGACGGTAGGAAGCACGCTAGATTTATGCAACGCCTACCGGATTCGTGTCCATGCCGGCTATAGCGGCCGCGCCGAGCGGAAGCTTCGGTCGTGTCAGAGCAGTGCAGCTGAAATTGGGCGCTCCCGAGACCGTAGGAAGCACGCTAGATTAATGCAACGCCTGCCGGATTCGTATGCATGCCGGCTATAGCGGCCGCGCAGAGCGAAAGCTTCGGTCGTGTCAGAGCAGTGCTGCTGAAATTGGGCTCTCCCGAGACCGTAGGAAGCACGCTAGATTTATGCAACGCCTGCCGGATTCGAATGCATGCCGGCTATAGCGGGCACGCAGAGCGAAAACTTCGGTCGTGTCAGAGCAGTGCAGCTGAAATTGGGCTCTCCCGAGACCGTAGGAAGCACGCTAGATTTATGCAACGCCTGCCGGATTCGTGTGCATGCCGGCTATAGCAGCCGCGCAGAGCGAAAGCTTCGGTCGTGTCAGAGCAGTGCTGCTGAAATTGGGCGCTCCCGAGACCATAGGAAGCACGCTAGATTTATGCAACGCCTGCCGGATTCGTATGCATGCCGGCTATAGCGGCCGCGCAGAGCGAAAGCTTCGGTCGTGTCAGAGCAGTGCTGCTGAAATTGGGCTCTCCCGAGACCGTAGGAAGCACGCTAGATTTATGCAACGCCTGCCGGATTCGAATGCATGCCGGCTATAGCGGGCACGCAGAGCGAAAACTTCGGTCGTGTCAGAGCAGTGCAGCTGAAATTGGGCTCTCCCGAGACCGTAGGAAGCACGCTAGATTTATGCAACGCCTGCCGGATTCGTGTGCATGCCGGCTATAGCGGCAGCGCAGAGCGAAAGCTTCGGTCGTGTCAGAGCAGTGCAGCTGAAATTGGACGCTCCCGAGACCGTGGGAAGCAGGCTAGATTTAAGCAACACCTGCCGGATTCGTATACATGAGGGCTATAGCGGCCACGCAGAGGGAAAGTTTCGGTCGTGTAAGAGCAGTGCTGCTGAAATTGGTCGCTCCAGAGACCGCAGGAAGCACGCTAGATTTATGCAACGCCTGCCGGATTCGTATGCATGCCGGCTATAGCGGCCGCGCAGAGCGAAAGCTTCGGTCGTGTCAGAGCAGTGCTGCTGAAATTGGGCACTCCCGAGACCGTAGGAAGCACGCTAGCTTTATGCAACGCCTGCCGGTTTCGTATGTATGCAGGCTATAGCGGCCACGCAGAGCGAAAATTTCGGTCGTGTAAGAGCAGTGCTGCTGCAATTGGTCGCTCCCGAGACAGTAGGAAGCACGCTAGATTTATGGAACGCCTGCCGGACTCGTATGCATGCCGGCTATAGCGGCCGCGCAGAGCGAAAGCTTCGGTCGTGTCAGAGCAGTGCTGCTGAAATTGGGCACTCCCGAGACCGTAGGAAGCACGCTAGCTTTATGCAACGCCTGCCGGTTTCGTATGCATGCAGGCTATAGCGGCCACGGAGAGCGAAAGTTTCGGTCGTGTAAGAGCAGTGCTGCTGAAATTGGTCGCTCCCGAGACAGTAGGAAGCACGCTAGATTTATGGAACGCCTGCCGGACTCGTATGCATGCAGGCTATAGCGGCCACGCAGAGCGAAAGTTTCTGTCTTGTCAGAGCAGTGCAGCTGAAATTGGGCGCTCCCGTGACCGTGGGAAGAACGCTAGATTTATGCAACGCCTGCCGGACTCGTATGCATGCAGGCTATAGCGGCCACGCTGAGCGAAAGTTTCGGTCGTGTCAGAGCAGTGCTGCTGAAATTGGGCACTCCCGAGACCGTAGGAAGCACGCATGATTAATGCAACGCCTTCCGGATTCGTATGCATGCCGGCTATAGCGGCAGCGCAGAGCGAAAGCTTCGATCGTGTCAGAGCAGTGCAGCTGAAATTGGGCGCTCCCGAGACCGTGGGAAGCAGGCTAGATTTAAGCAACGCCTGCCGGATTCGTATACATGAGGGCTATAGCGGCCACGCAGAGCGAAAGTTTCGGTCGTGTAAGAGCAGTGCTGCTGAAATTGGTCGCTCCAGAGACCGCAGGAAGCACGCTAGATTTATGCAACGCCTGCCGGATTCGTATGCATGCCGGCTATAGCGGCCGCGCAGAGCGAAAGCTTCGGTCGTGTCAGAGCAGTGCTGCTGAAATTGGGCACTCCCGAGACCGTAGGAAGCACGCTAGCTTTATGCAACGCCTGCCGGTTTCGTATGTATGCAGGCTATAGCGGCCACGCAGAGCGAAAGTTTCGGTCTTGTCAGAGCAGTGCTGCTGCAATTGGTCGCTCCCGAGACAGTAGGAAGCACGCTAGATTTAAGCAACGCCTGTCGGATTCGTATACATGAGGGCTATAGCGGCCACGCAGAGCGAAAGTTTCGGTCGTGTACGAGCAGTGCTGCTGAAATTGGGCTCTCCCGAGACCGTAGGAAGCACGCTCTATTTATGCAACGCCTGCCAGATTCGTATGCATGCCGGCTATAGCGGCCACGCAGATCGAAAGTTTCGGTCGTGTCAGAGCAGTGCTGCTGAAATTGGTCACTCCCGAGACCGTAGGAAGAACGCTAGATTTATGCAACGCCTGCCGGACTCGTATGCATGCAGGCTATAGCGGCCACGCTGAGCGAAAGTTTCGGTCTTGTCAGAGCAGTGCAGCTGAAATTGGGCGCTCCCGACACCGTAGTTGGCACGCTGGATTTATGGAATGCCAGCCAGATTCGTATGCATGCCGGCTATAGCGGCCACGCAGAGCGAAAGTTTCGGTCTTGTCAGAGCAGTGCAGCTGAAATTGGGCGATCTCGAGACCATAGGAAGCACGCTAGATTTATGCAACGCCTGCCGGATTCGTATGCATGCCGGCTATAGCGGCCGCGCAGAGCGAAAGCTTCGGTCGTGTCAGAGCAGTGCTGCTGAAATTGGGCGCTCCCGAGACCGTAGGAAGCGCGCTAGATTAATGCAACGCCTTCCGGATTCGTATGCATGCCGGCTATAGCGGCTACGCAGAGCGAAAGCTTCGGTCGTGTCAGAGCAGTGCAGCTGAAATTGGGCTCTCCCGAGACCGTAGGAAGCACGCTAGCTTTATGCAACGCCTGCCAGACTCGTATCGATGCAGGCTATAGCGGCCACGTAGAGCGAAAGTTTCGGTCGTGTAAGAGCAGTGCTGCTGAAATTGGTCACTCCCGAGACAGTAGGAAGCACGCTAGATTTATGCAACGCCTGCCGGACTCGTATGCATGGAGGCTATAGCGGCCACGCAGAGCGAAAGTTTCGGTCTTGTCAGAGCAGTGCAGCTGAAATTGGGCTCTCCCGAGACCGTAGGAAGCACGCTAGATTTATGCAACGCCTGCCGGATTCGGATGCATGCCGGCTATAGCGGCCACGCAGAGCGAAAGCTTCGGTCTTGTCAGAGCAGTGCAGCTGAAATTGGGCTCTCCCGAGACCGTAGGAAGCACGCTAGATTTATGCAACGCCTGCCGGATTCGTATGCATGCCGGCTATAGCGGCTACGCAGAGCGAAAGCTTCGGTCGTGTCAGAGCAGTGCAGCTGAAATTGGGCTCTCCCGAGACCGTAGGAAGCACGCTAGCTTTATGCAACGCCTGCCAGACTCGTATCGATGCAGGCTATAGCGGCCACGTAGAGCGAAAGTTTCGGTCGTGTAAGAGCAGTGCTGCTGAAATTGGTCACTCCCGAGACAGTAGGAAGCACGCTAGATTTATGCAACGCCTGCCGAATTCGTATGCATGCCGTCTATAGCGGCCGCGAAGAGCGAAAGCTTCGGTCGTGTCAGAGCAGTGCTGCTGAAATTGGTCACTCCCGAGACCATAGGAAGCACGCTAGATTTATGCAACGCCTGCCGGATTCGTATGCATGCCGGCTATAGCGGCCACGCAGAGCGAAAGCTTCGGTCGTGTCAGAGCAGTGCAGCTGAAATTGGGCTCTCCCGAGACCGTAGGAAGCACGCTAGCTTTATGCAACGCCTGCCAGACTCGTATCGATGCAGGCTATAGCGGCCACGTAGAGCGAAAGTTTCGGTCGTGTAAGAGCAGTGCTGCTGAAATTGGTCACTCCCGAGACAGTAGGAAGCACGCTAGATTTATGCAACGCCTGCCGGACTCGTATGCATGGAGGCTATAGCGGCCACGCAGAGCGAAAGTTTCGGTCTTGTCAGAGCAGTGCAGCTGAAATTGGGCGCTCCCGACACCGTAGTAGGCACGCTGGATTTATGCAACGCCTGCCAGATTCGTATGCATGCCGGCTATAGCGGCCACGCAGAGCGAAAGTTTCTGTCGTGTCAGAGCAGTGCAGCTGAAATTGGGCGCACCCGCGACCGTGGGAAGCAGGCTTGATTTAAGCAACGCCTGCCGGATTCGTATGCATGCTGTCTATAGCGGCCGCGCAGACTGAAAGTTTCGGTCGTGTCAGAGCGGTGCAGCTGAAATTGGGCGCTCCCGAGACCGTGGGAAGCACGCTAGATTTATGCAACGCCTACCGGATTCGTATGGGTGCCGGCTATAGCGGCCGCGCAGAGCGAAAGCTTCGGTCGTGTCAGAGGAGTGCAGCTGAAATTGGGCGCTCCCGAGACCGGGGGAAGTATGCTAGAATTAAGCAACGCCTACCGGATTCGTAAGCATGCCGGCTATGGCTTCCACGCAGAGCGAAAGTTTCGGTCGTGTCAGGACAGAGCAGCTGAAATTGGGCGCTCCCAAGACCGTGCGAAGCAGGCTATATTTACGCAACGCCGGCCGGATTCGTATGCATACCGTCTGTGGCGGCCGCGCAGAGCGAAAGTTCCGGTCGTGTCAGAGCAGTTCAGCTGAAATTGGGCACTCCCGAGACCGTAGGAAGCACGATAGATTTATGCAACGCCTGCCGGATTCGCATGCTTGCCGGTTATAGCGGCCGCGCAGAGCGAAAGCTTCGGTCGTGTCAGAGCAGTGCTGCTGAAATTGGGCGCTCCCGAGACCATAGGAAGCACGCTAGATTTATACAACGCCTGCCGGATTCGTATGCATGCCGGCTATAGCGGCCACGCAGAGCGAAAGCTTCGGTCGTGTCAGAGCAGTGCAGCTGAAATTGGGCTCTCCCGAGACCGTAGGAAGCACGCTAGCTTTATGCAACGCCTGCCGGACTCGTATCGATGCAGGCTATAGCGGCCACGGAGAGCGAAAGTTTCGGTCGTGTGAGAGCAGTGCTGCTGAAATTGGTCACTCCCGAGACAGTAGGAAGCACGCTAGATTTATGCAACGCCTGCCGGACTCGTATGCATGCAGGCTATAGCGGCCACGCAGAGCGAAAGTTTCGGTCTTGTCAGAGCAGTGCAGCTGAAATTGGGCGCTCCCGAGACCGTGGGAAGCAGGCTAGATTTAAGCAACGCCTGCCGGATTCGTATACATGAGGGCTATAGCGGCCACGCAGAGCGAAAGTTTCAGTCGTGTAAGAGCAGTGCTGCTGAAATTGGTCGCTCCCGAGATTGTAGGAAGGACGCTAGATTTATGCAACGCCTGCCAGATTCGTATGCATGCCGGCTATAGCGGCCACGCAGAGCGAAAGTTTCTGTCGTGTCAGAGCAGTGCAGCTGAAATTGGGCGCACCCGCGACCGTGGGAAGCAGGCTAGATTAAAGCAACGCCTGCCGGATTCGTATGCATGCTGTCTATAGCGGCCGCGCAGACTGAAAGTTTCGGTCGTGTCAGAGCAGTGCAGCTGAAATTGGGCGCTCCCGAGACCGTGGGAAGCACGCTAGATTTATGCAACGCCTACCGGATTCGTATGGGTGCCGGCTATAGCGGCCGCGCAGAGCGAAAGCTTCGGTCGTGTCAGAGGAGTGCAGCTGAAATTGGGCGCTCCCGAGACCGGGGGAAGCATGCTAGAATTAAGCAACGCCTACCGGATTCGTAAGCATGCCGGCTATGGCGGCCACGCAGAGCGAAAGTTTCGGTCGTGTCAGGACAGAGCAGCTGAAATTGGGCGCTCCCAAGACCGTGCGAAGCAGGCTATATTTACGCAACGCCGGCCGGATTCGTATGCATACCGTCTGTGGCGGCCGCGCAGAGCGAAAGTTCCGGTCGTGTCAGAGCAGTTCAGCTGAAATTGGGCACTCCCGAGACCGTAGGAAGCACGATAGATTTATGCAACGCCTGCCGGATTCGTATGCATGCCGGCTATAGCGGCCGCGCAGAGCGAAAGCTTCGGTCGTGTCAGAGCAGTGCTGCTGAAATTGGGCACTCCCGAGACCGTAGGAAGCACGCATGATTAATGCAACGCCTTCCGGATTCGTATGCATGCCGGCTATAGCGGCAGCGCAGAGCGAAAGCTTCGGTCGTGTCAGAGCAGTGCAGCTGAAATTGGACGCTCCCGAGACCGTGGGAAGCAGGCTAGATTTAAGCAACGCCTGCCGGATTCGTATACATGAGGGCTATAGCGGCCACGCAGAGGGAAAGTTTCGGTCGTGTAAGAGCAGTGCTGCTGAAATTGGTCGCTCCAGAGACCGCAGGAAGCACGCTAGATTTATGCAACTCCTGCCGGTCTCGTATGTATGCAGGCTATAGCGGCCACGCAGAGCGAAACTTTCGGTCGTGTAAGAGCAGTGCTGCTGAAATTGGTCGCTCCAGAGACCGCAGGAAGCACGCTAGATTTATGCAACTCCTGCCGGTCTCGTATGTATGCAGGCTATAGCGGCCACGCAGAGCGAAAGTTTCGGTCGTGTAAGAGCAGTGCTGCTGAAATTGGGCTCTCCCGAGACCGTAGGAAGCACGCTAGCTTTATGCAACGCCTGCCGGTTTCGTATGCATGCAGGCTATAGCGGCCACGGAGAGCGAAAGTTTCGGTCGTGTAAGAGCAGTGCTGCTGAAATTGGTCGCTCCCGAGACAGTAGGAAGCACGCTAGATTTATGGAACGCCTGCCGGACTCGTATGCATGCAGGCTATAGCGGCCACGCAGAGCGAAAGTTTCGGTCTTGTCAGAGCAGTGCAGCTGAAATTGGGCGCTCCCGTGACCGTGGGAAGAACGCTAGATTTATGCAACGCCTGCCGGACTCGTATGCATGCAGGCTATAGCGGCCACGCTGAGCGAAAGTTTCGGTCGTGTCAGAGCAGTGCTGCTGAAATTGGGCACTCCCGAGACCGTAGGAAGCACGCATGATTAATGCAACGCCTTCCGGATTCGTATGCATGCCGGCTATAGCGGCAGCGCAGAGCGAAAGCTTCGGTCGTGTCAGAGCAGTGCAGCTGAAATTGGGCGCTCCCGAGACCGTGGGAAGCAGGCTATATTTAAGCAACGCCTGCCGGATTCGTATACATGAGGGCTATAGCGGCCACGCAGAGCGAAAGTTTCGGTCGTGTAAGAGCAGTGCTGCTGAAATTGGTCGCTCCAGAGACCGCAGGAAGCACGCTAGATTTATGCAACGCCTGCCGGATTCGTATGCATGCCGGCTATAGCGGCCGCGCAGAGCGAAAGTTTCGGTCGTGTAAGAGCAGAGCAGCTGAAATTGGGCGCTCCAGAGACGGTAGGAAGCACGCTAGATTTATGCAACGCCTACCGGATTCGTGTCCATGCCGGCTATAGCGGCCGCGCCGAGCGGAAGCTTCGGTCGTGTCAGAGCAGTGCAGCTGAAATTGGGTGCTCCCGAGACCGTAGGAAGCACGCTAGATTAATGCAACGCCTGCCGGATTCGTATGCATGCCGGCTATAGCGGCCGCGCAGAGCGAAAGCTTCGGTCGTGTCAGAGCAGAGCAGCTGAAATTGGGCGCTCCAGAGACGGTAGGAAGCACGCTAGATTTATGCAACGCCTACCGGATTCGTGTCCATGCCGGCTATAGCGGCCGCGCCGAGCGGAAGCTTCGGTCGTGTCAGAGCAGTGCAGCTGAAATTGGGCGCTCCCGAGACCGTAGGAAGCACGCTAGATTAATGCAACGCCTGCCGGATTCGTATGCATGCCGGCTATAGCGGCCGCGCAGAGCGAAAGCTTCGGTCGTGTCAGAGCAGTGCAGCTGAAATTGGACGCTCCCGAGACCGTGGGAAGCAGGCTAGATTTAAGCAACGCCTGCCGGATTCGTATACATGAGGGCTATAGCGGCCACGCAGAGGGAAAGTTTCGGTCGTGTAAGAGCAGTGCTGCTGAAATTGGTCGCTCCAGAGACCGCAGGAAGCACGCTAGATTTATGCAACTCCTGCCGGTCTCGTATGTATGCAGGCTATAGCGGCCACGCAGAGCGAAACTTTCGGTCGTGTAAGAGCAGTGCTGCTGAAATTGGTCGCTCCAGAGACCGCAGGAAGCACGCTAGATTTATGCAACTCCTGCCGGTCTCGTATGTATGCAGGCTATAGCGGCCACGCAGAGCGAAAGTTTCGGTCGTGTAAGAGCAGTGCTGCTGAAATTGGGCTCTCCCGAGACCGTAGGAAGCACGCTAGCTTTATGCAACGCCTGCCGGTTTCGTATGCATGCAGGCTATAGCGGCCACGGAGAGCGAAAGTTTCGGTCGTGTAAGAGCAGTGCTGCTGAAATTGGTCGCTCCCGAGACAGTAGGAAGCACGCTAGATTTATGGAACGCCTGCCGGACTCGTATGCATGCAGGCTATAGCGGCCACGCAGAGCGAAAGTTTCGGTCTTGTCAGAGCAGTGCAGCTGAAATTGGGCGCTCCCGTGACCGTGGGAAGAACGCTAGATTTATGCAACGCCTGCCGGACTCGTATGCATGCAGGCTATAGCGGCCACGCTGAGCGAAAGTTTCGGTCGTGTCAGAGCAGTGCTGCTGAAATTGGGCACTCCCGAGACCGTAGGAAGCACGCATGATTAATGCAACGCCTTCCGGATTCGTATGCATGCCGGCTATAGCGGCAGCGCAGAGCGAAAGCTTCGGTCGTGTCAGAGCAGTGCAGCTGAAATTGGGCGCTCCCGAGACCGTGGGAAGCAGGCTAGATTTAAGCAACGCCTGCCGGATTCGTATACATGAGGGCTATAGCGGCCACGCAGAGCGAAAGTTTCGGTCGTGTAAGAGCAGTGCTGCTGAAATTGGTCGCTCCAGAGACCGCAGGAAGCACGCTAGATTTATGCAACGCCTGCCGGATTCGTATGCATGCCGGCTATAGCGGCCGCGCAGAGCGAAAGTTTCGGTCGTGTAAGAGCAGAGCAGCTGAAATTGGGCGCTCCAGAGACGGTAGGAAGCACGCTAGATTTATGCAACGCCTACCGGATTCGTGTCCATGCCGGCTATAGCGGCCGCGCCGAGCGGAAGCTTCGGTCGTGTCAGAGCAGTGCAGCTGAAATTGGGTGCTCCCGAGACCGTAGGAAGCACGCTAGATTAATGCAACGCCTGCCGGATTCGTATGCATGCCGGCTATAGCGGCCGCGCAGAGCGAAAGCTTCGGTCGTGTCAGAGCAGAGCAGCTGAAATTGGGCGCTCCAGAGACGGTAGTAAGCACGCTAGATTTATGCAACGCCTACCGGATTCGTGTCCATGCCGGCTATAGCGGCCGCGCCGAGCGGAAGCTTCGGTCGTGTCAGAGCAGTGCAGCTGAAATTGGGCGCTCCCGAGACCGTAGGAAGCACGCTAGATTAATGCAACGCCTGCCGGATTCGTATGCATGCCGGCTATAGCGGCCGCGCAGAGCGAAAGCTTCGGTCGTGTCAGAGCAGTGCTGCTGAAATTGGGCGCTCCCGAGACCATAGGAAGCACGCTAGATTTATGCAACGCCTGCCGGATTCGTATGCATGCCGGCTATAGCGGCCACGCAGAGCGAAAGCTTCGGCCGTGTCAGAGCAGTGCAGCTGAAATTGGGCTCTCCCGAGACCGTAGGAAGCACGCTAGATTTATGCAACGCCTGCCGGATTCGAATGCATGCCGGCTATAGCGGGCACGCAGAGCGAAAACTTCGGTCGTGTCAGAGCAGTGCAGCTGAAATTGGGCTCTCCCGAGACCGTAGGAAGCACGCTAGATTTATGCAACGCCTGCCGGATTCGTGTGCATGCCGGCTATAGCAGCCGCGCAGAGCGAAAGCTTCGGTCGTGTCAGAGCAGTGCTGCTGAAATTGGGCGCTCCCGAGACCATAGGAAGCACGCTAGATTTATGCAACGCCTGCCGGATTCGTATGCATGCCGGCTATAGCGGCCGCGCAGAGCGAAAGCTTCGGTCGTGTCAGAGCAGTGCTGCTGAAATTGGGCACTCCCGAGACCGTAGGAAGCACGCATGATTAATGCAACGCCTTCCGGATTCGTATGCATGCCGGCTATAGCGGCAGCGCAGAGCGAAAGCTTCGGTCGTGTCAGAGCAGTGCAGCTGAAATTGGGCGCTCCCGAGACCGTGGGAAGCAGGCTAGATTTAAGCAACGCCTGCCGGATTCGTATACATGAGGGCTATAGCGGCCACGCAGAGGGAAAGTTTCGGTCGTGTAAGAGCAGTGCTGCTGAAATTGGTCGCTCCAGAGACCGCAGGAAGCACGCTAGATTTATGCAACGCCTGCCGGATTCGTATGCATGCCGGCTATAGCGGCCGCGCAGAGCGAAAGCTTCGGTCGTGTCAGAGCAGTGCTGCTGAAATTGGGCACTCCCGAGACCGTAGGAAGCACGCTAGCTTTATGCAACGCCTGCCGGTTTCGTATGTATGCAGGCTATAGCGGCCACGCAGAGCGAAAGTTTCGGTCGTGTAAGAGCAGTGCTGCTGCAATTGGTCGCTCCCGAGACAGTAGGAAGCACGCTAGATTTATGGAACGCCTGCCGGACTCGTATGCATGCCGGCTATAGCGGCCGCGCAGAGCGAAAGCTTCGGTCGTGTCAGAGCAGTGCTGCTGAAATTGGGCACTCCCGAGACCGTAGGAAGCACGCTAGCTTTATGCAACGCCTGCCGGTTTCGTATGCATGCAGGCTATAGCGGCCACGGAGAGCGAAAGTTTCGGTCGTGTAAGAGCAGTGCTGCTGAAATTGGTCGCTCCCGAGACAGTAGGAAGCACGCTAGATTTATGGAACGCCTGCCGGACTCGTATGCATGCAGGCTATAGCGGCCACGCAGAGCGAAAGTTTCTGTCTTGTCAGAGCAGTGCAGCTGAAATTGGGCGCTCCCGTGACCGTGGGAAGAACGCTAGATTTATGCAACGCCTGCCGGACTCGTATGCATGCAGGCTATAGCGGCCACGCTGAGCGAAAGTTTCGGTCGTGTCAGAGCAGTGCTGCTGAAATTGGGCACTCCCGAGACCGTAGGAAGCACGCATGATTAATGCAACGCCTTCCGGATTCGTATGCATGCCGGCTATAGCGGCAGCGCAGAGCGAAAGCTTCGGTCGTGTCAGAGCAGTGCAGCTGAAATTGGGCGCTCCCGAGACCGTGGGAAGCAGGCTAGATTTAAGCAACGCCTGCCGGATTCGTATACATGAGGGCTATAGCGGCCACGCAGAGCGAAAGTTTCGGTCGTGTAAGAGCAGTGCTGCTGAAATTGGTCGCTCCAGAGACCGCAGGAAGCACGCTAGATTTATGCAACGCCTGCCGGATTCGTATGCATGCCGGCTATAGCGGCCGCGCAGAGCGAAAGCTTCGGTCGTGTCAGAGCAGTGCTGCTGAAATTGGGCACTCCCGAGACCGTAGGAAGCACGCTAGCTTTATGCAACGCCTGCCGGTTTCGTATGTATGCAGGCTATAGCGGCCACGCAGAGCGAAAGTTTCGGTCGTGTAAGAGCAGTGCTGCTGCAATTGGTCGCTCCCGAGACAGTAGGAAGCACGCTAGATTTAAGCAACGCCTGTCGGATTCGTATACATGAGGGCTATAGCGGCCACGCAGAGCGAAAGTTTCGGTCGTGTACGAGCAGTGCTGCTGAAATTGGGCTCTCCCGAGACCGTAGGAAGCACGCTCTATTTATGCAACGCCTGCCAGATTCGTATGCATGCCGGCTATAGCGGCCACGCAGATCGAAAGTTTCGGTCGTGTCAGAGCAGTGCTGCTGAAATTGGTCACTCCCGAGACCGTAGGAAGAACGCTAGATTTATGCAACGCCTGCCGGACTCGTATGCATGCAGGCTATAGCGGCCACGCTGAGCGAAAGTTTCGGTCTTGTCAGAGCAGTGCAGCTGAAATTGGGCGCTCCCGACACCGTAGTAGGCACGCTGGATTTATGGAATGCCAGCCAGATTCGTATGCATGCCGGCTATAGCGGCCGCGCAGAGCGAAAGCTTCGGTCGTGTCAGAGCAGTGCTGCTGAAATTGGGCGCTCCCGAGACCGTAGGAAGCGCGCTAGATTAATGCAACGCCTTCCGGATTCGTATGCATGCCGGCTATAGCGGCTACGCAGAGCGAAAGCTTCGGTCGTGTCAGAGCAGTGCAGCTGAAATTGGGCTCTCCCGAGACCGTAGGAAGCACGCTAGCTTTATGCAACGCCTGCCAGACTCGTATCGATGCAGGCTATAGCGGCCACGTAGAGCGAAAGTTTCGGTCGTGTAAGAGCAGTGCTGCTGAAATTGGTCACTCCCGAGACAGTAGGAAGCACGCTAGATTTATGCAACGCCTGCCGGACTCGTATGCATGGAGGCTATAGCGGCCACGCAGAGCGAAAGTTTCGGTCTTGTCAGAGCAGTGCAGCTGAAATTGGGCTCTCCCGAGACCGTAGGAAGCACGCTAGATTTATGCAACGCCTGCCGGATTCGGATGCATGCCGGCTATAGCGGCCACGCAGAGCGAAAGCTTCGGTCTTGTCAGAGCAGTGCAGCTTAAATTGGGCTCTCCCGAGACCGTAGGAAGCACGCTAGATTTATGCAACGCCTGCCGGATTCGTATGCATGCCGGCTATAGCGGCTACGCAGAGCGAAAGCTTCGGTCGTGTCAGAGCAGTGCAGCTGAAATTGGGCTCTCCCGAGACCGTAGGAAGCACGCTAGCTTTATGCAACGCCTGCCAGACTCGTATCGATGCAGGCTATAGCGGCCACGTAGAGCGAAAGTTTCGGTCGTGTAAGAGCAGTGCTGCTGAAATTGGTCACTCCCGAGACAGTAGGAAGCACGCTAGATTTATGCAACGCCTGCCGAATTCGTATGCATGCCGTCTATAGCGGCCGCGAAGAGCGAAAGCTTCGGTCGTGTCAGAGCAGTGCTGCTGAAATTGGTCACTCCCGAGACCATAGGAAGCACGCTAGATTTATGCAACGCCTGCCGGATTCGTATGCATGCCGGCTATAGCGGCCACGCAGAGCGAAAGCTTCGGTCGTGTCAGAGCAGTGCAGCTGAAATTGGGCTCTCCCGAGACCGTAGGAAGCACGCTAGCTTTATGCAACGCCTGCCAGACTCGTATCGATGCAGGCTATAGCGGCCACGTAGAGCGAAAGTTTCGGTCGTGTAAGAGCAGTGCTGCTGAAATTGGTCACTCCCGAGACAGTAGGAAGCACGCTAGATTTATGCAACGCCTGCCGGACTCGTATGCATGGAGGCTATAGCGGCCACGCAGAGCGAAAGTTTCGGTCTTGTCAGAGCAGTGCAGCTGAAATTGGGCGCTCCCGACACCGTAGTAGGCACGCTGGATTTATGCAACGCCTGCCAGATTCGTATGCATGCCGGCTATAGCGGCCACGCAGAGCGAAAGTTTCTGTCGTGTCAGAGCAGTGCAGCTGAAATTGGGCGCACCCGCGACCGTGGGAAGCAGGCTAGATTTAAGCAACGCCTGCCGGATTCGTATGCATGCTGTCTATAGCGGCCGCGCAGACTGAAAGTTTCGGTCGTGTCAGAGCAGTGCAGCTGAAATTGGGCGCTCCCGAGACCGTGGGAAGCACGCTAGATTTATGCAACGCCTACCGGATTCGTATGGGTGCCGGCTATAGCGGCCGCGCAGAGCGAAAGCTTCGGTCGTGTCAGAGGAGTGCAGCTGAAATTGGGCGCTCCCGAGACCGGGGGAAGTATGCTAGAATTAAGCAACGCCTACCGGATTCGTAAGCATGCCGGCTATGGCTTCCACGCAGAGCGAAAGTTTCGGTCGTGTCAGGACAGAGCAGCTGAAATTGGGCGCTCCCAAGACCGTGCGAAGCAGGCTATATTTACGCAACGCCGGCCGGATTCGTATGCATACCGTCTGTGGCGGCCGCGCAGAGCGAAAGTTCCGGTCGTGTCAGAGCAGTTCAGCTGAAATTGGGCACTCCCGAGACCGTAGGAAGCACGATAGATTTATGCAACGCCTGCCGGATTCGCATGCTTGCCGGTTATAGCGGCCGCGCAGAGCGAAAGCTTCGGTCGTGTCAGAGCAGTGCTGCTGAAATTGGGCGCTCCCGAGACCATAGGAAGCACGCTAGATTTATACAACGCCTGCCGGATTCGTATGCATGCCGGCTATAGCGGCCACGCAGAGCGAAAGCTTCGGTCGTGTCAGAGCAGTGCAGCTGAAATTTGGCTCTCCCGAGACCGTCGGAAGCAGGCTAGATTTATGCAACGCCAAAAGGATTCGTATGCATGCCGGCAAGAGCGGCCGCGCAGAGCGAAAGCTTCGGTCGTGTCAGAGCAGTGCTGCTGAAATTGGGCGCTCCCGAGACCATAGGAAGCACGCTAGATTTATGCAACGCCTGCCGGATTCGTATGCATGCCGGCTATAGCGGCCGCGCAGAGCGAAAGCTTCGGTCGTGTCAGAGAAGTGCTGCTGAAATTGGGCGCACCCGGGACCATAGGAAGCACGCTATATTAATGCAACGCCTGCTGGATTCGTATGCATGCCGGCTATAGCGGCCGCGCAGAGCGAAAGCTTCGGTCCTGTCAGAGCAGTCCTGCTGAAATTGGGCGCTCCCGAGACCGTAGGAAGCACGCTAGATTAATGCAACGCCTTCCGGATTCGTATGCATGCCGGCTATAGCGGCCGCGCAGAGCGAAAGCTTCGGTCGTGTCAGAGCAGTGCAGCTGAAATTGGGCTCTCCCGAGACCGTAGGAAGCACGCTAGCTTTATGCAACGCCTGCCGGACTCGTATCGATGCAGGCTATAGCGGCCACGGAGAGCGAAAGTTTCGGTCGTGTGAGAGCAGTGCTGCTGAAATTGGTCACTCCCGAGACAGTAGGAAGCACGCTAGACTTATGCAACGCCTGCCGGACTCGTATGCATGCAGGCTATAGCGGCCACGCAGAGCGAAAGTTTCGGTCTTGTCAGAGCAGTGCAGCTGAAATTGGGCGCTCCCGAGACCATAGGAAGCACGCTAGATTTATGCAACGCCTGCCGGACTCGTATCGATGCAGGCTATAGCGGCCACGGAGAGCGAACGTTTCGGTCGTGTGAGAGCAGTGCTGCTGAAATTGGTCACTCCCGAGACAGTAGGAAGCACGCTAGATTTATGCAACGCCTGCCGGACTCGTATGCATGCAGGCTATAGCGGCCACGCAGAGCGAAAGTTTCGGTCTTGTCAGAGCAGTGCAGCTGAAATTGGGCGCTCCCGAGACCGTGGGAAGCACGCTAGATTTATGCAACGCCTGCCGGATTCGTATGCATGCCGTCTATAGCGGCCGCGCAGACTGAAAGTTTCGGTCGTGTCAGAGCAGTGCAGCTGAAATTGGGCGCTCCCGACACCGTAGTAGGCACGCTGGATTTATGCAACGCCTGCCAGATTCGTATGCATGCCGGCTATAGCGGCCACGCAGAGCGAAAGTTTCGGTCTTGTCAGAGCAGTACAGCTGAAATTGGGCGCTCACGAGACCGTAGTAGGCATGCTAGATTTATGCAACGCCTGCCAGATTCGTATGCATGCCGGCTATAGCGGCCACGCAGAGGGAAAGTTTCGGTCTTGTCAGAGCAGTGCAGCTGAAATTGGGCGCTCCCGACACCGTAGTAGGCACGCTGGATTTATGCAACGCCTGCCAGATTCGTATGCATGCCGGTTATAGCGGCCACGCAGAGCGAAAGTTTCGGTCTTGTCAGAGCAGTGCAGCTGAAATTGGGCGCTCACGAGACCGTAGGAGGCACGCTAGATTTATGCAACGCCTGCCGGATTCGTATACATGCCGGCTATAGCGGCCACGCACAGCGAAAGCTTCGGTCGTGTCAGAGCAGTGCAGCTGAAATTGGGCTCTCCCGAGACCGTAGGAAGCACGCTAGATTTATGCAACGCCAAAAGGATTCGTATGCATGCCGGCTATAGCGGCCGCGAAGAGCGAAAGCTTCGGTCGTGTCAGAGAAGTGCTGCTGAAATTGGGCGCTCCCGAGACCATAGGAAGCACGCTATATTAATGCAACGCCTGCTGGATTCGTATGCATGCCGGCTATAGCGGCCGCGCAGAGCGAAAGCTTCGGTCGTGTCAGAGCCGTCCTCCTGAAATTGGGTGCTCCCGAGACCGTAGGAAGCACGCTAGATTAATGCAACGCCTTCCGGATTCGTATGCATGCCGGCTATAGCGGCCGCGCAGAGCGAAAGCTTCGGTCGTGTCAGAGCAGTGCTGCTGAAATTGGGCGCTCCCGAGACCGTAGGAAGCGCGCTAGATTAATGCAACGCCTTCCGGATTCGTATGCATGCCGGCTATAGTGGCTACGCAGAGCGAAAGCTTCGGTCGTGTCAGAGCAGTGCAGCTGAAATTGGGCTCTCCCGAGACCGTAGGAAGCACGCTAGCTTTATGCAACGCCTGCCAGACTCGTATCGATGCAGGCTATAGCGGCCACGTAGAGCGAAAGTTTCGGTCGTGTAAGAGCAGTGCTGCTGAAATTGGTCACTCCCGAGACAGTAGGAAGCACGCTAGATTTATGCAACGCCTGCCGGACTCGTATGCATGGAGGCTATAGCGGCCACGCAGAGCGAAAGTTTCGGTCTTGTCAGAGCAGTGCAGCTGAAATTGGGCTCTCCCGAGACCGTAGGAAGCACGCTAGATTTATGCAACGCCTGCCGGATTCGTATGCATGCCGGCTATAGCGGCCACGCAGAGCGAAAGCTTCGGTCTTGTCAGAGCAGTGCAGCTGAAATTGGGCTCTCCCGAGACCGTAGGAAGCACGCTAGATTTATGCAACGCCTGCCGGATTCGTATGCATGCCGGCTATAGCGGCTACGCAGAGCCAAAGCTTCGGTCGTGTCAGAGCAGTGCAGCTGAAATTGGGCTCTCCCGAGACTGTAGGAAGCACGCTAGCTTTATGCAACGCCTGCCAGACTCGTATCGATGCAGGCTATAGCGGCCACGTAGAGCGAAAGTTTCGGTCGTGTAAGAGCAGTGCTGCTGAAATTGGTCACTCCCGAGACAGTAGGAAGCACGCTAGATTTATGCAACGCCTGCCGGATTCGTATGCATGCCGTCTATAGCGGCCGCGAAGAGCGAAAGCTTCGGTCGTGTCAGAGCAGTGCTGCTGAAATTGGTCACTCCCGAGACCATAGGAAGCACGCTAGATTTATGCAACGCCTGCCGGATTCGTATGCATGCCGGCTATAGCGGCCACGCAGAGCGAAAGCTTCGGTCGTGTCAGAGCAGTGCAGCTGAAATTGGGCTCTCCCGAGACCGTAGGAAGCACGCTAGCTTTATGCAACGCCTGCCAGACTCGTATCGATGCAGGCTATAGCGGCCACGTAGAGCGAAAGTTTCGGTCGTGTAAGAGCAGTGCTGCTGAAATTGGTCACTCCCGAGACAGTAGGAAGCACGCTAGATTTATGCAACGCCTGCCGGACTCGTATGCATGGAGGCTATAGCGGCCACGCAGAGCGAAAGTTTCGGTCTTGTCAGAGCAGTGCAGCTGAAATTGGGCGCTCCCGACACCGTAGTAGGCACGCTGGATTTATGCAACGCCTGCCGGATTCGTATACATGAGGGCTACAGCGGCCACGCAGAGCAAGTTTCGGTCGTGTAAGAGCAGTGCTGCTGAAATTGGTCGCTCCCGAGACCGTAGGAAGCACGCTAGATTTATGCAACGCCTGCCGGATTCGTATGCATGCCGTCTATAGCGGCCGCGCAGACTGAAAGTTTCGGTCGTGTCAGAGCAGTGCAGCTGAAATTGGGCGCTCCCGACACCGTAGTAGGCACGCTGGATTTATGCAACGCCTGCCAGATTCGTATGCATTCCGGCTATAGCGGCCACGCAGAGCGAAAGTTTCGGTCTTGTCAGAGCAGTACAGCTGAAATTGGGCGCTCACGAGACCGTAGTAGGCACGCTAGATTTATGCAACGCCTGCCAGATTCGTAGGCATGCCGGCTATAGCGGCCACGCAGAGGGAAAGTTTCGGTCTTGTCAGAGCAGTGCAGCTGAAATTGGGCGCTCCCGACACCGTAGTAGGCACGCTGGATTTATGCAACGCCTGCCAGATTCGTATGCATGCCGGTTATAGCGGCCACGCAGAGCGAAAGTTTCGGTCTTGTCAGAGCAGTGCAGCTGAAATTGGGCGCTCACGAGACCGTAGGAGGCACGCTAGATTTATGCAACGCCTGCCGGATTCGTATGCATGCCGGCTATAGCGGCCACGCAGAGCGAAAGCTTCGGTCGTGTGAGAGCAGTGCAGCTGAAATTGGGCTCTCCCGAGACCGTAGGAAGCACGCTAGATTTATGCAACGCCAAAAGGATTCGCATGCATGCCGGCTATAGCGGCCGCGCAGAGCGAAAGCTTCGGTCGTGTCAGAGAAGTGCTGCTGAAATTGGGCGCTCCCGAGACCATAGGAAGCACGCTATATTAATGCAACGCCTGCTGGATTCGTATGCATGCCGGCTATAGCGGCCGCGCAGTGCAAAAGCTTCGGTCGTGTCAGAGCAGTCCTGCTGAAATTGGGTGCTCCCGAGACCGTAGGAAACACGCTAGATTAATGCAACGCCTTCCGGATTCGTATGCATGCCGGCTATAGCGGCCGCGCAGAGCGAAAGCTTCGGTCGTGTCAGAGCAGTGCAGCTGAAACTGGGCTCTCCCGAGACCGTAGGAAGCACGCTAGCTTTATGCAACGCCAGCCGGACTCGTATCGATACAGGCTATAGCGGCCACGGAGAGCGAAAGTTTCGGTCGTGTGAGAGCAGTGCTGCTGAAATTGGTCACTCCCGAGACAGTAGGAAGCACGCTAGATTTATGCAACGCCTGCCGGACTCGTATGCATGCAGGCTATAGCGGCCACGCAGAGCGAAAGTTTCGGTCTTGTCAGAGCAGTGCAGCTGAAATTGGGCGCTCCCGAGACCGTGGGAAGCACGCTAGATTTAAGCAACGCCTGCCGGATTCGTATACATGAGGGCTATAGCGGCCACGCAGAGCGAAAGTTTCAGTCGTGTAAGAGCAGTGCTGCTGAAATTGGTCGCTCCCGAGATTGTAGGAAGGACGCTAGATTTTTGCAACGCCTGCCGGACTCGTATGCATGCAGGCTATAGCGGCCACGGAGAGCGAAAGTTTCAGTCGTGTCAGAGCAGTGCAGCTGAATTTGGGCGCGCCCGAGACCGTGGGAAGCAGGCTAGATTTAAGCAACGCCTGCCGGATTCGTATACATGAGGGCTATAGCGGCCACGCAGAGCGAGTTTCGGTCGTGTAAGAGCAGTGCTGCTGAAATTGGTCGCTCCCGAGACCGTAGGAAGCACGCTAGATTTATGCAACGCCTGCCGGATTCGTATGCATGCCGTCTATAGCGGCCGCGCAGACTGAAAGTTTCGGTCGTGTCAGAGCAGTGCAGCTGAAATTGGGCGCTCCCGACACCGTAGTAGGCACGCTGGATTTATGCAACGCCTGCCAGATTCGTATGCATGCCGGCTATAGCGGCCACGCAGAGCGAAAGTTTCGGTCTTGTCAGAGCAGTACAGCTGAAATTGGGCGCTCACGAGACCGTAGTAGGCACGCTAGATTTATGCAACGCCTGCCAGATTCGTATGCATGCCGGCTATAGCGGCCACGCAGAGGGAACGTTTCGGTCTTGTCAGAGCAGTGCAGCTATAATTGGGCGCTCCCGACACCGTAGTAGGCACGCTGGATTTATGCAACGCCTGCCAGATTCGTATGCATGCCGGTTATAGCGGCCACGCAGAGCGAAAGTTTCGGTCTTGTCAGAGCAGTGCAGCTGAAATTGGGCGCTCACGAGACCGTAGGAGGCACGCTAGATTTATGCAACGCCTGCCGGATTCGTATGCATGCCGGTTATAGCGGCCACGCAGAGCGAAAGTTTCGGTCTTGTCAGAGCAGTGCAGCTGAAATTGGGCTCTCCCGAGACCGTAGGAAGCACGCTAGATTTATGCAACGCCAAAAGGATTCGTATGCATGCCGGCTATAGCGGCCGCGCAGAGCGAAAGTTTCGGTCGTGTCAGAGAAGTGCTGCTGAAATTGGGCGCTCCCCAGACCATAGGAAGCACGCAATATTAATGCAACGCCTGCTGGATTCGTATGCATGCCGGCTATAGCGGCCGCGCAGAGCGAAAGCTTCGGTCGTGTCAGAGCAGTCCTGCTGAAATTGGGCGCTCCCGAGACCGTAGGAAGCACGCTAGATTAATGCAACGCCTTCCGGATTCGTATGCATGCCGGCTATAGCGGCCGCGCAAGCGAAAGCTTCGGTCGTGTCAGAGCAGTGCAGATGAAATTGGGCTCTCCCGAGACCGTAGGAAGCACGCTAGCTTTATGCAACGCCTGCCCGACTCGTATCGATGCAGGCTATAGCGGCCACGGAGAGCGAAAGTTTCGGTCTTGTCAGAGCAGTGCAGCTGAAATTGGGCGCTCCCGAGACCGTGGGAAGCAGGCTAGATTTAAGCAACGCCTGCCAGATTCGTATACATGAGGGCTATAGCGGCCACGCAGAGCGAAAGTTTCAGTCGTGTAAGAGCAGTGCTGCTGAAATTGGTCGCTCCCGAGACCGTAGGAAGGACGCTAGATTTTTGCAACGCCTGCCGGACTCGTATGCATGCAGGCTATAGCGGCCGCGCAGAGCGAAAGCTTCGGTCGTGTCAGAGCAGTGCTGCTGAAATTGGTCGCTCCCGAGACCGTAGGAAGGACGCTAGATTTATGCAACGCCTGCCGGATTCGTATGCATGCCGGCTATAGCGGCCGCGCAGAGCGAAAGCTTCGGTCGTGTCAGAGACGTGCTGCTGAAATTGGGCGCTCCCGAGACCATAGGAAGCACGCTATATTAATGCAACGCCTGCTGGATTCGTATGCATGCCGGCTATAGCGGCCGCGCAGAGCGAAAGCTTCGGTCGTGTCAGAGCAGTCCTGCTGAAATTGGGCGCTCCCGAGACCGTAGGAAGCACGCTAGATTAATGCAACGCCTCCCGGATTCGTATGCATGCCGGCTATAGCGGCCGCGCAGAGCGAAAGCTTCGGTCGTGTAAGAGCAGTGCTGCTGAAATTGGTCACTCCCGAGACAGTAGGAAGCACGCTAGATTTATGCAACGCCTGCCGGACGCGTATGCATGCAGGCTATAGCGGCCACGCAGAGCGAAAGTTTCGGTCTTGTCAGAGCAGTGCAGCTGAAATTGGGTGCTCCCGAGACCGTGGGAAGCAGGCTAGATTTAAGCAACGCCTGCCGGATTCGTATACATGAGGGCTATAGCGGCCACGCAGAGCGAAAGTTTCGGTCTTGTCAGAGCAGTGCAGCTGAAATTGGGCGCTCACGAGACCGTAGGAGGCACGCTAGATTTATGCAACGCCTGCCGGATTCGTATGCATGCCGGCCATAGCGGCCACGCAGAGCGAAAGCTACGGTCGTGTCAGAGCAGTGCAGCTGAAATTGGGCTCTCCCGAGACCGTAGGAAGCACGCTAGATTTATGCAACGCCAAAAGGATTCGTATGCATGCCGGCTATAGCGGCCGCGCAGAGCGAAAGCTTCGGTCGTGTCAGAGAAGTGCTGCTGAAATTGGGCGCTCCCGAGACCATAGGAAGCACGCTATATTAATGCAACGCCTGCTGGATTCGTATGCATGCCGGCTATAGCGGCAGCGCAGAGCGAAAGCTTCGGTCGTGTCAGAGCAGTCCTGCTGAAATTGGGCGCTCCCGAGACCGTAGGAAGCACGCTAGATTAATGCAACGCCTTCCGGATTCGTATGCATGCCGGCTATAGCGGCCGCGCAAGCGAAAGCTTCGGTCGTGTCAGAGCAGTGCAGATGAAATTGGGCTCTCCCGAGACCGTAGGAAGCACGCTAGCTTTATGCAACGCCTGCCGGACTCGTATCGATGCAGGCTATAGCGGCCACGGAGAGCGAAAGTTTCGGTCTTGTCAGAGATGTACAGCTGAAATTGGGCGCTCCCGAGACCGTGGGAAGCAGGCTAGATTTAAGCAACGCCTGCCGGATTCGTATACATGAGGGCTATAGCGGCCACGCAGAGCGAAAGTTTCAGTCGTGTAAGAGCAGTGCTGCTGAAATTGGTCGCTCCCGAGACCGTAGGAAGGACGCTAGATTTTTGCAACGCCTGCTGGACTCGTATGCATGCAGGCTATAGCGGCCGCGCAGAGCGAAAGCTTCGGTCGTGTCAGAGACGTGCTGCTGAAATTGGGCGCTCCCGAGACCATAGGAAGCACGCTATATTAATGCAACGCCTGCTGGATTCGTATGCATGCCGGCTATAGCGGCCGCGCAGAGCGAAAGCTTCGGTCGTGTCAGAGCAGTCCTGCTGAAATTGGGCGCTCCCGAGACCGTAGGAAGCACGCTAGATTAATGCAACGCCTCCCGGATTCGTATGCATGCCGGCTATAGCGGCCGCGCAGAGCGAAAGCTTCGGTTGTGTAAGAGCAGTGCTGCTGAAATTGGTCACTCCCGAGACAGTAGGAAGCACGCTAGATTTATGCAACGCCTGCCGGACTCGTATGCATGCAGGCTATAGCGGCCACGCAGAGCGAAAGTTTCGGTCTTGTCAGAGCAGTGCAGCTGAAATTGGGCGCTCCCGAGACCGTGGGAAGCAGGCTAGATTTAAGCAACGCCTGCCGGATTCGTATACATGAGGGCTATAGCGGCCACGCAGAGCGAAAGTTTCAGTCGTGTAAGAGCAGTGCTGCTGAAATTGGTCGCTCCCGAGACCGTAGGAGGGACGCTAGATTTTTGCAACGCCTGCCGGACTCGTATGCATGCAGGCTATAGCGGCCGCGCAGAGCGAAAGCTTCGGTCGTGTCAGAGACGTGCTGCTGAAATTGGGCGCTCCCGAGACCATAGGAAGCACGCTATATTAATGCAACGCCTGCTGGATTCGTATGCATGCCGGCTATAGCGGCCGCGCAGAGCGAAAGCTTCGGTCGTGTCAGAGCAGTCCTGCTGAAATTGGGCGCTCCCGAGACCGTAGGAAGCACGCTAGATTAATGCAACGCCTCCCGGATTCGTATGCATGCCGGCTATAGCGGCCGCGCAGAGCGAAAGCTTCGGTCGTGTAAGAGCAGTGCTGCTGAAATTGGTCACTCCCGAGACAGTAGGAAGCACGCTATATTTATGCAACGCCTGCCGGACTCGTATGCATGCAGGCTATAGCGGCCACGCAGAGCGAAAGTTTCGGTCTTGTCCGAGCAGTGCAGCTGAAATTGGGCGCTCCCGAGACCGTGGGAAGCAGGCTAGATTTAAGCAACGCCTGCCGGATTCGTATACATGAGGGCTATAGCGGCCACGCAGAGCGAAAGTTTCAGTCGTGTAAGAGCAGTGCTGCTGAAATTGGTCGCTCCCGAGACCGTAGGAAGGACGCTAGATTTTTGCAACGCCTGCCGGACTCGTATGCATGCAGGCTATAGCGGCCGCGCAGAGCGAAAGCTTCGGTCGTGTCAGAGCAGTGCTGCTGAAATTGGGCTCTCCCGAGACCGTAGGAAGCACGCTATATTAATGCAACGCCTGCTGGATTCGTATGCATGCCGGCTATAGCGGCCGCGCAGAGCGAAAGCTTCGGTCGTGTCAGAGCAGTCCTGCTGAAATTGGGCGCTCCCGAGACCGTAGGAAGCACGCTAGATTAATGCAACGCCTCCCGGATTCGTTTGCATGCCGGCTATAGCGGCCGCGCAGAGCGAAAGCTTCGGTCGTGTCAGAGCAGTGCAGCTGAAATTGGGCTCTCCCGACACCGTAGGAAGCACGCTAGCTTTATGCAACGCCTGCCGGACTCGTATCGATGCAGGCTATAGCGGCCACGGAGAGCGAAAGTTTCGGTCGTGTGAGAGCAGTGCTGCTGAAATTGGTCACTCCCGAGACAGTAGGAAGCACGCTAGATTTATGCAACGCCTGCCGGACTCGTATGCATGCAGGCTATAGCGGCCACGCAGAGCGAAAGTTTCGGTCTTGTCAGAGCAGTGCAGCTGAAATTGGGCGCTCCCGAGACCGTGGGAAGCAGGCTAGATTTAAGCAACGCTTGCCGGATTCGTATACATGAGGGCTATAGCGGCCACGCAGAGCGAAAGTTTCAGTCGTGTAAGAGCAGTGCTGCTGAAATTGGTCGCTCCCGAGATTGTAGGAAGGACGCTAGATTTTTGCAACGCCTGCCGGACTCGTATGCATGCAGGCTATAGCGGCCACGGAGAGCGAAAGTTTCAGTCGTGTCAGAGCAGTGCAGCTGAATTTGGGCGCACCCGAGACCGTGGAAAGCAGGCTAGATTTAAGCAACGCCTGCCGGATTCGTATACATGAGGGCTATAGCGGCCACGCAGAGCGAGTTTCGGTCGTGTAAGAGCAGTGCTGCTGAAATTGGTCGCTCCCGAGACCGTAGGAAGCACGCTAGATTTATGCAACGCCTGCCGGATTCGTATGCATGCCGTCTATAGCGGCCGCGCAGACTGAAAGTTTCGGTCGTGTCAGAGCAGTGCAGCTGAAATTGGGCGCTCCCGACACCGTAGTAGGCACGCTGGATTTATGCAACGCCTGCCAGGTTCGTCTGCATGCCGGCTATACCGGCCACGCAGAGCGAAAGTTTCGGTCTTGTCAGAGCAGTGCTGCTGAAATTGGTCGCTCCCGAGACCGTAGGAAGGACGCTAGATTTTTGCAACGCCTGCCGGACTCGTATGCATGCAGGCTATAGCGGCCGCGCAGAGCGAAAGCTTCGGTCGTGTCAGAGCAGTGCTGCTGAAATTGGGCTCTCCCGAGACCGTAGGAAGCACGCTAGATTTATGCAACGCCTGCCGGATTCGTATGCATGCCGGCTATAGCGGCCGCGCAGAGCGAAAGCTTCGGTCGTGTCAGAGACGTGCTGCTGAAATTGGGCGCTCCCGAGACCATAGGAAGCACGCTATATTAATGCAACGCCTGCTGGATTCGTATGCATGCCGGCTATAGCGGCCGCGCAGAGCGAAAGCTTCGGTCGTGTCAGAGCAGTCCTGCTGAAATTGGGCGCTCCCGAGACCGTAGGAAGCACGCTAGATTAAAGCAACGCCTCCCGGATTCGTATGCATGCCGGCTATAGCGGCCGCGCAGAGCGAAAGCTTCGGTCGTGTAAGAGCAGTGCTGCTGAAATTGGTCACTCCCGAGACAGTAGGAAGCACGCTAGATTTTTGCAACGCCTCCTGGACTCGTATGCATGCAGGCTATAGCGGCCACGCAGAGCGAAAGTTTCGGTCTTGTCAGAGCAGTGCAGCTGAAATTGGGCGCTCCCGAGACCATGGGAAGCAGGCTAGATTTAAGCAACGCCTGCCGGATTCGTATACATGAGGGCTATAGCGGCCACGCAGAGCGAAAGTTTTGGTCTTGTCAGAGCAGTGCAGCTGAAATTGGGCGCTCACGAGACCGTAGGAGGCACGCTAGATTTATGCAACGCCTGCCGGATTCGTATGCATGCCGGCTATAGCGGCCACGCAGAGCGAAAGCTTCGGTCGTGTCAGAGCAGTGCAGCTGAAATTGGGCTCTCCCGAGACCGTAGGAAGCACGCTAGATTTATGACCCGCCAAAAGGATTCGTATGCATGCCGGCTATAGCGGCCGCGCAGAGCGAAAGCTTCGGTCGTGTCAGAGAAGTGCTGCTGAAATTGGGCGCTCCCGAGACCATAGGAAGCACGCTATATTAATGCAACGCCTGCTGGATTCGTATGCATGCCGGCTATAGCGGCCGCGCAGAGCGAAAGCTTCGGTCGTGTCAGAGCAGTCCTGCTGAAATTGGGCGCTCCCGAGACCGTAGGATGCACGCTAGATTAATGCAACGCCTTCCGGATTCGTATGCATGCCGGCTATAGCGGCCGCGCAAGCGAAAGCTTCGGTCGTGTCAGAGCAGTGCAGATGAAATTGGGCTCTCCCGAGACCGTAGGAAGCACGCTAGCTTTATGCAACGCCTGCCGGACTCGTATCGATGCAGGCTATAGCGGCCACGGAGAGCGAAAGTTTCGGTCTTGTCAGAGATGTACAGCTGAAATTGGGCGCTCCCGAGACCGTGGGAAGCAGGCTAGATTTAAGCAACGCCTGCCGGATTCGTATACATGAGGGCTATAGCGGCCACGCAGAGCGAAAGTTTCAGTCGTGTAATAGCAGTGCTGCTGAAATTGGTCGCTCCCGAGACCGTAGGAAGGACGCTAGATTTTTGCAACGCCTGCCGGACTCGTATGCATGCAGGCTATAGCGGCCGCGCAGAGCGAAAGCTTCGGTCGTGTCAGAGCAGTGCTGCTGAAATTGGGCTCTCCCGAGACCGTAGGAAGCACGCTAGATTTATGCAACGCCTGCCGGATTCGTATGCATGCCGGCTATAGCGGCCGCGCAGAGCGAAAGCTTCGGTCGTGTCAGAGACGTGCTGCTGAAATTGGGCGCTCCCGAGACCATAGGAAGCACGCTATATTAATGCAACGCCTGCTGGATTCGTATGCATGCCGGCTATAGCGGCCGCGCAGAGCGAAAGCTTCGGCCGTGTCAGAGCAGTCCTGCTGAAATTGGGCGCTCCCGAGACCGTAGGAAGCACGCTAGATTAATGCAACGCCTCCCGGATTCGTATGCATGCCGGCTATAGCGGCCGCGCAGAGCGAAAGCTTCGGTCGTGTAAGAGCAGTGCTGCTGAAATTGGTCAATCCCGAGACAGTAGGAAGCACGCTAGATTTATGCAACGCCTGCCGGACTCGTATGCATGCAGGCTATAGCGGCCACGCAGAGCGAAAGTTTCGGTCTTGTCAGAGCAGTGCAGCTGAAATTGGGCGCTCCCGAGACCGTGGGAAGCAGGCTAGATTTAAGCAACGCCTGCCGGATTCGTATATATGAGGGCTATAGCAGCCACGCAGAGCGAAAGTTTCAGTCGTGTAAGAGCAGTGCTGCTGAAATTGGTCGCTCCCGAGACCGTAGGAAGGACGCTAGATTTTTGCAACGCCTGCCGGACTCGTATGCATGCAGGCTATAGCGGCCGCGCAGAGCGAAAGCTTCGGTCGTGTCAGAGCAGTGCTGCTGAAATTGGGCTCTCCCGAGACCGTAGGAAGCACGCTATATTAATGCAACGCCTGCTGGATTCGTATGCATGCCGGCTATAGCGGCCGCGCAGAGCGAAAGCTTCGGTCGTGTCAGAGCAGTCCTGCTGAAATTGGGCGCTCCCGAGACCGTAGGAAGCACGCTAGATTAATGCAACGCCTCCCGGATTCGTATGCATGCCGGCTATAGCGGCCGCGCAGAGCGAAAGCTTCGGTCGTGTCAGAGCAGTGCAGCTGAAATTGGGCTCTCCCGACACCGTAGGAAGCACGCTAGCTTTATGCAACGCCTGCCAAACTCGTATCGATGCAGGCTATAGCGGCCACGGAGAGCGAAAGTTTCGGTCGTGTGAGAGCAGTGCTGCTGAAATTGGTCACTCCCGAGACAGTAGGAAGCACGCTAGATTTATGCAACGCCTGCCGGACTCGTATGCATGCAGGCTATAGCGGCCACGCAGAGCGAAAGTTTCGGTCTTGTCAGAGCAGTGCAGATGAAATTGGGCGCTCCCGAGACCGTGGGAAGCAGGCTAGATTTAAGCAACGCCTGCCGGATTCGTATACATGAGGGCTATAGCGGCCACGCAGAGCGAAAATTTCAGTCGTGTAAGAGCAGTGCTGCTGAAATTGGTCGCTCCCGAGATTGTAGGAAGGACGCTAGATTTTTGCAACGCCTGCCGGACTCGTATGCATGCAGGCTATAGCGGCCACGGAGAGCGAAAGTTTCAGTCGTGTCAGAGCAGTGCAGCTGAATTTGGGCGCGCCCGAGACCGTGGGAAGCAGGCTAGATTTAAGCAACGCCTGCCGGATTCGTATACATGAGGGCTATAGCGGCCACGCAGAGCGAGTTTCGGTCGTGTAAGAGCAGTGCTGCTGAAATTGGTCGCTCCCGAGACCGTAGGAAGCACGCTAGATTTATGCAACGCCTGCCGGATTCGTATGCATGCCGGCTATACCGGCCACGCAGAGCGAAAGTTTCGGTCTTGTCAGAGCAGTACAGCTGAAATTGGGCGCTCACGAGACCGTAGTAGGCACGCTAGATTTATGCAACGCCTGCCAGATTCGTATGCATGCCGGCTATAGCGGCCACGCAGAGGGAAAGTTTCGGTCTTGTCAGAGCAGTGCAGCTGAAATTGGGCGCTCCCGACACCGTAGTAGGCACGCTGGATTTATGCAACGCCTGCCAGATTCGTATGCATGCCGGTTATAGCGGCCACGCAGAGCGAAAGTTTCGGTCTTGTCAGAGCAGTGCAGCTGAAATTGGGCGCTCACGAGACCGTAGGAGGCACGCTAGATTTATGCAACGCCTGCCGGATTCGTATGCATGCCGGCTATAGCGGCCACGCAGAGCGAAAGCTTCGGTCGTGTCAGAGCAGTGCAGCTGAAATTGGGCTCTCCCGAGACCGTAGGAAGCACGCTAGATTTATGCAACGCCAAAAGGATTCGTATGCATGCCGGCTATAGCGGCCGCGCAGAGCGAAAGCTTCGGTCGTGTCAGAGAAGTGCTGCTGAAATTGGGCGCTCCCGAGACCATAGGAAGCACGCTATATTAATGCAACGCCTGCTGGATTCGTATGCATGCCGGCTATAGCGGCCGCGCAGAGCGAAAGCTTCGGTCGTGTCAGAGCAGTCCTGCTGAAATTGGGCGCTCCCGAGACCGTAGGAAGCACGCTAGCTTTATGCAACGCCTGCCGGACTCGTATCGATGCAGGCTATAGCGGCCACGGAGAGCGAAAGTTTCGGTCGTGTGAGAGCAGTGCTGCTGAAATTGGTCACTCCCGAGACAGTAGGAAGCACGCTAGATTTATGCAACGCCTGCCGGACTCGTATGCATGCAGGCTATAGCGGCCACGCAGAGCGAAAGTTTCGGTCTTGTCAGAGCAGTGCAGCTGAAATTGGGCGCTCCCGAGACCGTGGGAAGCAGGCTAGATTTAAGCAACGCCTGCCGGATTCGTATACATGAGGGCTATAGCGGCCACGCAGAGCGAGTTTCGGTCGTGTAAGAGCAGTGCTGCTGAAATTGGTCGCTCCCGAGACCGTAGGAAGCACGCTAGATTTATGCAACGCCTGCCAGATTCGTATGCATGCCGTCTATAGCGGCCGCGCAGACTGAAAGTTTCGGTCGTGTCAGAGCAGTGCAGCTGAAATTGGGCGCTCCCGACACCGTAGTAGGCACGCTGGATTTATGCAACGCCTGCCAGATTCGTATGCATGCCGGCTATAGCGGCCACGCAGAGCGAAAGTTTCGGTCTTGTCAGAAAAGTACAGCTGAAATTGGGCGCTCACGAGACCGTAGTAGGCACGCTAGATTTATGCAACGCCTGCCAGATTCGTATGCATGCCGGCTATAGCGGCCACGCAGTGGGAAAGTTTCGGTCTTGTCAGAGCAGTGCAGCTGAAATTGGGCGCTCCCGACACCGTAGTAGGCACGCTGGATTTATGCAACGCCTGCCAGATTCGTATGCATGCCGGTTATAGCGGCCACGCAGAGCGAAAGTTTCGGTCTTGTCAGAGCAGTGCAGCTGAAATTGGGCGCTCACGAGACCGTAGGAGGCACGCTAGATTTATGCAACGCCTGCCGGATTCGTATGCATGCCGGCTATAGCGGCCACGCAGAGCGAAAGCTTCGGTCGTGTCAGAGCAGTGCAGCTGAAATTGGGCTCTCCCGAGACCGTAGGAAGCACGCTAGATTTATGCAACGCCAAAAGGATTCGTATGCATGCCGGCTATAGCGGCCGCGCAGAGCGAAAGCATCGGTCGTGTCAGAGAAGTGCTGCTGAAATTGGGCGCTCCCGAGACCATAGGAAGCAGGCTATATTAATGCAACGCCTGCTGGATTCGTATGCATGCCGGCTATAGCGGCCGCGCAGAGCGAAAGATTCGGTCGTGTCAGAGCAGTGCTGCTGAAATTGGGCGCTCCCGAGACCGTAGGAAGCACGCTAGATTAATGCAACGCCTTCCGGATTCGTATGCATGCCGGCTATAGCGGCCGCGCAAGCGAAAGCTTCGGTCGTGTCAGAGCAGTGCAGATGAAATTGGGCTCTCCCGAGACCGTAGGAAGCACGCTAGCTTTATGCAACGCCTGCCGGACTCGTATCGATGCAGGCTATAGCGGCCACGGAGAGCAAAAGTTTCGTCGTGTAAGAGCAGTGCTGCTGAAATTGGTCACTCCCGAGACAGTAGGAAGCACGCTAGATTTATGCAACGCCTGCCGGACTCGTATGCATGCAGGCTATAGCGGCCACGCAGAGCGAAAGTTTCGGTCTTGTCAGAGCAGTGCAGCTGAAATTGGGCGCTCCCGAGACCGTAGGAAGCACGCTAGCTTTATGCAACGCCTGCCGGACTCGTATCGATGCAGGCTATAGCGGCCACGGAGAGCAAAAGTTTCGGTCGTGTAAGAGCAGTGCTGCTGAAATTGGTCACTCCCGAGACAGTAGGAAGCACGCTAGATTTATGCAACGCCTGCCGGACTCGTATGCATGCAGGCTATAGCGGCCACGCAGAGCGAAAGTTTCGGTCTTGTCAGAGCAGTGCAGCTGAAATTGGGCGCTCCCGAGACCGTGGGAAGCAGGCTAGATTTAAGCAACGCCTGCCGGATTCGTATACATGAGGGCTATAGCGGCCACGCAGAGCGAAAGTTTCAGTCGTGTAAGAGCAGTGCTGCTGAAATTGGTCGCTCCCGAGACCGTAGGAAGGACGCTAGGTTTTTGCAACGCCTGCCGGACTCGTATGCATGCAGGCTATAGCGGCCACGGAGAGCGAAAGTTTCGGTCGTGTCAGAGCAGTGCAGCTGAATTTGGGCGCGCCCGAGACCATGGGAAGCAGGCTAGATTTAAGCAACGCCTGACGGATTCGTATACATGAGGGCTATAGCGGCCACGCAGAGCGAGTTTCGGTCGTGTAAGAGCAGTGCTGCTCAAATTGGTCGCTCCCGAGACCGTAGGAAGCACGCTAGATTTATGCAACGCCTGCCGGATTCGTATGCATGCCGTCTATAGCGGCTGCGCAGACTGAAAGTTTCGGTCGTGTCAGAGCAGTGCAGCTGAAATTGGGAGCGCCCGTGACCGTGGGAAGCAGGCTAGATTTAAGCAACGCCTGCCGGATTCGTATACATGAGGGCTATAGCGGCCACGCAGAGCGAGTTTCGGTCGTGTAAGAGCAGTGCTGCTGAAATTGGTCGCTCCCGAGACCGTAGTAGGCACGCTGGATTTATGCAACGCCTGCCAGATTCGTATGCATGCCGGCTATAGCGGCCACGCAGAGCGAAAGTTTCTGTCTTGTCAGAGCAGTACAGCTGAAATTGGGCGCTCACGAGACCGTAGTAGGCACGCTAGATTTATGCAACGCCTGCCAGATTCGTATGCATGCCGGCTATAGCGGCCACGCAGAGGGAAAGTTTCGGTCTTGTCAGAGCAGTGCAGCTGAAATTGGGCGCTCCCGACACCGTAGTAGGCACGCTGGATTTATGCAACGCCTGCCAGATTCGTATGCATGCCGGTTATAGCGGCCACGCAGAGCGAAAGTTTCGGTCTTGTCAGAGCAGTGCAGCTGAAATTGGGCGCTCACGAGAGCGTAGGAGGCACGCTAGATTTATGCAACGCCTGCCGGATTCGTATGCATGCCGGCTATAGCGGCCACGCAGAGCGAAAGCTTCGGTCGTGTCAGAGCAGTGCAGCTGAAATTGGGCTCTCCCGAGACCGTAGGAAGCACGCTAGATTTATGCAAAGCCAAAAGGATTCGTATGCATGCCGGCTATAGCGGCCGCGCAGAGCGAAAGCTTCGGTCGTGTCAGAGAAGTGCTGCTGAAATTGGGCGCTCCCGAGACCATAGGAAGCACGCTATATTAATGCAACGCCTGCTGGATTCGTATGCATGCCGGCTATAGCGGCCGCGCAGAGCGAAAGCTTCGGTCGTGTCAGAGCAGTCCTGCTGAAATTGGGCGCTCCCGAGACCGTAGGAAGCACGCTAGCTTTATGCAACGCCTGCCGGACTCGTATCGATGCAGGCTATAGCGGCCACGGAGAGCGAAAGTTTCGGTCGTGTGAGAGCAGTGCTGCTGAAATTGGTCACTCCCGAGACAGTAGGAAGCACGCTAGATTTATGCAACGCCTGCCGGACTCGTATGCATGCAGGCTATAGCGGCCACGCAGAGCGAAAGTTTCGGTCTTGTCAGAGCAGTGCAGCTGAAATTGGGCGCTCCCGAGACCGTGGGAAGCAGGCTAGATTTAAGCAACGCCTGCCGGATTCGTATACATGAGGGCTATAGCGGCCACGCAGAGCGAAAGTTTCAGTCGTGTAAGAGCAGTGCTGCTGAAATTGGTCGCTCCCGAGATTGTAGGAAGGACGCTAGATTTTTGCAACGCCTGCCGGACTCGTATGCATGCAGGCTATAGCGGCCACGGAGAGCGAAAGTTTCAGTCGTGTCAGAGCAGTGCAGCTGAATTTGGGCGCGCCCGAGACCGTGGGAAGCAGGCTAGATTTAAGCAACGCCTGCCGGATTCGTATACATGAGGGCTATAGCGGCCACGCAGAGCGAGTTTCGGTCGTGTAAGAGCAGTGCTGCTGAAATTGGTCGCTCCCGAGACCGTAGGAAGCACGCTAGATTTATGCAACGCCTGCCGGATTCGTATGCATGCCGTCTATAGCGGCCGGGCAGACTGAAAGTTTCGGTCGTGTCAGAGCAGTGCAGCTGAAATTGGGCGCTCCCGACACCGTAGTAGGCACGCTGGATTTATGCAACGCCTGCCAGATTCGTATGCATGCCGGCTATAGCGGCCACGCAGAGCGAAAGTTTCGGTCTTGTCAGAGCAGTACAGCTGAAATTGGGCGCTCACGAGACCGTAGTAGGCACGCTAGATTTATGCAACGCCTGCCAGATTCGTATGCATGCCGGCTATAGCGGCCACGCAGAGGGAAAGTTTCGGTCTTGTCAGAGCAGTGCAGCTGAAATTGGGCGCTCCCGACACCGTAGTAGGCACGCTGGATTTATGCAACGCCTGCCAGATTCGTATGCATGCCGGTTATAGCGGCCACGCAGAGCGAAAGTTTCGGTCTTGTCAGAGCAGTGCAGCTGAAATTGGGCGCTCACGAGACCGTAGGAGGCACGCTAGATTTATGCAACGCCTGCCGGATTCGTATGCATGCCGGCTATAGCGGCCACGCAGAGCGAAAGCTTCGGTCGTGTCAGAGCAGTGCAGCTGAAATTGGGCTCTCCCGAGACCGTAGGAAGCACGCTAGATTTATGCAACACCAAAAGGATTCGTATGCATGCCGGCTATAGCGGCCGCGCAGAGCGAAAGCTTCGGTCGTGTCAGAGAAGTGCTGCTGAAATTGGGCGCTCCCGAGACCATAGGAAGCACGCTATATTAATGCAACGCCTGCTGGATTCGTATGCATGCCGGCTATAGCGGCCGCGCAGAGCGAAAGCTTCGGTCGTGTCAGAGCAGTCCTGCTGAAATTGGGCGCTCCCGAGACTGTAGGAAGCACGCTAGATTAATGCAACGCCTTCCGGATTCGTATGCATGCCGGCTATAGCGGCCGCGCAAGCGAAAGCTTCGGTCGTGTCAGAGCAGTGCAGATGAAATTGGGCTCTCCCGAGACCGTAGGAAGCACGCTAGCTTTATGCAACGCCTGCCGGACTCGTATCGATGCAGGCTATAGCGGCCACGGAGAGCAAAAGTTTCGGTCGTGTAAGAGCAGTGCTGCTGAAATTGGTCACTCCCGAGACAGTAGGAAGCACGCTAGATTTATGCAACGCCTGCCGTACTCGTATGCATGCAGGCTATAGCGGCCACGCAGAGCGAAAGTTTCGGTCTTGTCAGAGCAGTGCAGCTGAAATTGGTCGCTCCCGAGACCGTAGGAAGGACGCTAGATTTTTGCAACGCCTGCCGTACTCGTATGCATGCAGGCTATAGCGGCCACGGAGAGCGAAAGTTTCGGTCGTGTCAGAGCAGTGCAGCTGAATTTGGGCGCGCCCGAGACCGTGGGAAGCAGGCAAGATTTAAGCAACGCCTGCCGGATTCGTATACATGAGGGCTATAGCGGCCACGCAGAGCGAGTTTCGGTCGTGTAAGAGCAGTGCTGCTCAAATTGGTCGCTCCCGAGACCGTAGGAAGCACGCTAGATTTATGCAACGCCTGCCGGATTCGTATGCATGCCGTCTATAGCGGCCGCGCAGACTGAAAGTTTCGGTCGTGTCAGAGCAGTGCAGCTGAAATTGGGCGCTCCCGACACCGTAGTAGGCACGCTGGATTTATGCAACGCCTGCCAGATTCGTATGCATGCCGGCTATAGCGGCCACGCAGAGCGAAAGTTTCTGTCTTGTCAGAGCAGTGCAGCTGAAATTGGGCGCTCACGAGACCGTATTAGGCACGCTAGATTTATGCAACGCCTGCCAGATTAGTATGCATGCCGGCTATAGCGGCCACGCAGAGGGAAAGTTTCGGTCTTGTCAGAGCAGTGCAGCTGAAATTGGGCACTCCCGACACCATAGTAGGCAGTCTGGATTTATGCAACGCCTGCCAGATTCGTATGCATGACGGCTATAGCGGCCACGCAGAGCGAAAATTTCTGTCGTGTCAAAGCAGTGCAGCTGAAATTGGGCGCTCCCGAGACCGTAGGAAGCACGCTAGATTAATGCAATGCCTGCCGGATTCGTATGCATGTCGGCTATAGCGGCCGCGCAGAGCAAAAGCTTCGGTCGTGTCAGAGCAGAGAAGCTGAAATGGGCGCTCCCGACACCGTAGTAGGCACGCTGGATTTATGCAACGCCTGCCAGATTCGTATGCATGCCGGCTATAGCGGCCACGCAGAGCGAAAATTTCTGTCGTGTCAGAGCAGTGCAGCTGAAATTGGGCGCACCCGCGACCGTGGGAAGCAGGCTAGATTTAAGCAACGCCTGCCGGATTCGTATGCATGCTGTCTATAGCGGCCGCGCAGAGCGAAAGCTTCGGTCGTGTCAGAGCAGTGCTGCTGAAATTGGGCGCTCCCGAGACCATAGGAAGCACGCTAGATTTATGCAACGCCTGCCGGATTCGTATGCATGCCGGCTATAGCGGCCACGCAGAGCGAAAGCTTCGGTCGTGTCAGAGCAGTGCAGCTGAAATTGGGCTCTCCCGAGACCGTCGGAAGCACGCTAGATTTATGCAACGCCAAAAGGATTCGTATGCATGCCGGCAAGAGCGGCCGCGCAGAGCGAAAGCTTCGGTCGTGTCAGAGCAGTGCTGCTGAAATTGGGCGCTCCCGAGACCATAGGAAGCACGCTAGATTTATGCAACGCCTGCCGGATTCGTATGCATGCCGGCTATAGCGGCCGCGCAGAGCGAAAGCTTCGGTCGTGTCAGAGAGGTGCTGCTGAAATTGGGCGCTCCCGAGACCATAGGAAGCACGCTATATTAATACAACGCCTGCTGGATTCGTATGCATGCCGGCTATAGCGGCCGCGCAGAGCGAAAGCTTCGGTCGTGTCAGAGCAGTCCTGCTGAAATTGGGCGCTCCCGAGACCGTAGGAAGCACGCTAGATTAATGCAACGCCTTCCGGATTCGTATGCATGCCGGCTATAGCGGCCGCGCAGAGCGAAAGCTTCGGTCGTGTCAGAGCAGTGCAGCTGAAATTGGGCTCTCCCGAGACCGTAGGAAGCACGCTAGCTTTATGCAACGCCTGCCGGACTCGTATCGATGCAGGCTATAGCGGCCACGGAGAGCGAAAGTTTCGGTCGTGTGAGAGCAGTGCTGCTGAAATTGGATACTCCCGAGACAGTAGGAAGCACGCTAGATTTATGCAACGCCTGCCGGACTCGTATGCATGTAGGCTATAGCGGCCACGCAGAGCGAAAGTTTCGGTCTTGTCAGAGCAGTGCAGCTGAAATTGGGCGCTCCCGAGACCGTGGGAAGCAGGCTAGATTTAAGCAACGCCTGCCGGATTCGTATACATGAGGGCTATAGCGGCCACGCAGAGCGAAAGTTTCAGTCGTGTAAGAGCAGTGCTGCTGAAATTGGTCGCTCCCGAGATTGTAGGAAGGACGCTAGATTTTCGCAACGCCTGCCTGACTCGTATGCATGCAGGCTATAGCGGCCACGGAGAGCGAAAGTTTCGGTCGTGTCAGAGCAGTGCAGCTGAATTGTGGCGCGCCCGAGACCGTGGGAAGCAGGCTAGATTTAAGCAACGCCTGCCGGATTCGTATACATGAGGGCTATAGCGGCCACGCAGAGCGAGTTTCGGTCTTGTAAGAGCAGTGCTGCTGAAATTGGTCGCTCCCGAGACCGTAGGAAGCACGCTAGATTTATGCAACGCCTGCCGGATTCGTATGCATGCCGTCTATAGCGGCCGCGCAGACTGAAAGTTTCGGTCGTGTCAGAGCAGTGCAGCTGAAATTGGGCGCTCCCGACACCGTAGTAGGCACGCTGGATTTATGCAACGCCTGCCAGATTCGTATGCATGCCGGCTATAGCGGCCACGCAGAGCGAAAGGTTCGGTCTTGTCAGAGCAGTACAGCTGAAATTGGGCGCTCACGAGACCGTAGTAGGCACGCTAGATTTATGCAACGCCTGCCAGATTCGTATGCATGCCGGCTATAGCGGCCACGCAGAGGGAAAGTTTCGGTCTTGTCAGAGCAGTGCAGCTGAAATTGGGCGCTCCCGACACCGTAGTAGGCACGCTGGATTTATGCAACGCCTGCCAGATTCGTATGCATGCCGGTTATAGCGGCCACGCAGAGCGAAAGTTTCGGTCTTGTCAGAGCAGTGCAGCTGAAATAGGGCGCTCACGAGACCGTAGGAGGCACGCTAGATTTATGCAACGCCTGCCGGATTCGTATGCATGCCGGCTATAGCGGCCACGCAGAGCGAAAGCTTCGGTCGTGTCAGAGCAGTGCAGCTGAAATTGGGCTCTCCCGAGACCGTAGGAAGCACGCTAGATTAATGCAACGCCTTCCGGATTCATATGCATGCCGGCTATAGCGGCCGCGCAAGCGAAAGCTTCGGTCGTGTCAGAGCAGTGCAGATGAAATTGGGCTCTCCCGAGACCGTAGGAAGCACGCTAGCTTTATGCAACGCCTGCCGGACTCGTATCGATGCAGGCTATAGCGGCCACGGAGAGCAAAAGTTTCGGTCGTGTAAGAGCAGTGCTGCTGAAATTGGTCACTCCCGAGACAGTAGGAAGCACGCTAGATTTATGCAACGCCTGCCGGACTCGTATGCATGCAGGCTATAGCGGCCACGCAGAGCGAAAGTTTCGGTCTTGTCAGAGCAGTGCAGCTGAAATTGGGCGCGCCCGAGACCGTGGGAAGCAGGCTAGATTTAAGCAACGCCTGCCGGATTCGTATACATGAGGGCTATAGCGGCCACGCAGAGCGAGTTTCGGTCGTGTAAGAGCAGTGCTGCTCAAATTCGTCGCTCCCGAGACCGTAGGAAGCACGCTAGATTTATGCAACGCCTGCCGGATTCGTATGCATGCCGTCTATAGCGGCCGCGCAGACTGAAAGTTTCGGTCGTGTCAGAGCAGTGCAGCTGAAATTGGGCGCTCCCGACACCGTAGTAGGCACGCTGGATTTATGCAACGCCTGCCAGATTCGTATGCATGCCGGCTATAGCGGCCACGCAGAGCGAAAGTTTCGGTCTTGTCAGAGCAGTGCAGCTGAAATTGGGCGCTCACGAGACCGTATTAGGCACGCTAGATTTATGCAACGCCTGCCAGATTCGTATGCATGCCGGCTATAGCGGCCACGCAGAGGGAAAGTTTCGGTCTTGTCAGAGCAGTGCAGCTGAAATTGGGCGCTCCCGACACCGTAGTAGGCACGCTAGATTTATGCAACGCCTGCCAGATTCGTATGCATGCCGGCTATAGCGGCCACGCTGAGCGAAAGTTTCGGTCTTGTCAGAGCAGTGCAGCTGAAATTGGGCGCTCACGAGACCGTAGGAGGCACGCTAGATTTATGCAACGCCTGCCAGATTGGTATGCATGCCGGCTATAGCGGCCGCGCAGAGCGAAAGTTTCGGTCTTGTCAGAGCAGTGCAGCTGAAATTGGGCGCTCACGAGACCGTAGTAGGCACGCTAGATTTACGCAACGCCTGCCAGATTGGTATGCATGCCGGCTATAGCAGCCACGCAGAGCGAAAGTTTCGGTGTTGTCAGAGCAGTGCAGCTGAAATTGGGCGCTCACGAGACCGTATTAGGCACGCTAGATTTATGCAACGCCTGCCAGATTCGTATGCATGCCGGCTATAGCGGCCACGCAGAGCGAAAGTTTCGGTCTTGTCAGAGCAGTGCAGCTGAAATTGGGCGCTCACGAGACCGTATTAGGCACGCTAGATTTATGCAACGCCTGCCAGATTCGTATGCATGCCGGCTATAGCGGCCGCGCAGAGCGAAAGTTTCGGTCTTGTCAGAGCAGTGCAGCTGAAATTGGGCGCTCACGAGACCGTAGTAGGCACGCTAGATTTACGCAACGCCTGCCAGATTGGTATGCATGCCGGGTATAGCAGCCACGCAGAGCGAAAGTTTCGGTGTTGTCAGAGCAGTGCAGCTGAAATTGGGCACTCCCGACACCATAGTAGGCAGGCTGGATTTATGCAACGCCTGCCAGATTCGTATGCATGCCGGCAATAGCGGCCACGCAGAGCGAAAATTTCTGTCGTGTCAGAGCAGTGCAGCTGAAATTGGGCGCACCCGCGACCGTGGGAAGCAGGCTAGATTTAAGCAACGCCTGCCGGATTCGTATGCATGCTGTCTATAGCGGCCGCGCAGAGCGAAAGCTTCGGTCGTGTCAGAGCAGTGCTGCTGAAATTGGGCGCTCCCGAGACCATAGGAAGCACGCTAGATTTATGCAACGCCTGCCGGATTCGTATGCATGCCGGCTATAGCGGCCACGCAGAGCGAAAGCTTCGGTCGTGTCAGAGCAGTGCAGCTGAAATTGGGCTCTCCCGAGACCGTCGGAAGCACGCTAGATTTATGCAACGCCAAAAGGATTCGTATGCATGCCGGCAAGAGCGGCCGCGCAGAGCGAAAGCTTCGGTCGTGTCAGAGCAGCGCTGCTGAAATTGGGCGCTCCCGAGACCATAGGAAGCACGCTAGATTTATGCAACGCCTGCCGGATTCGTATGCATGCCGGCTATAGCGGCCGCGCAGAGCGAAAGCTTCGGTCGTGTCAGAGAAGTGCTGCTGAAATTGGGCGCTCCCGAGAATATAGGAAGCACGCTATATTAATGCAACGCCTGCTGGATTCGTATGCATGCCGGCTATAGCGGCCGCGCAGAGCGAAAGCTTCGGTCGTGTCAGAGCAGTCCTGCTGAAATTGGGCGCTCCCGAGACCGTAGGAAGCACGCTAGATTAATGCAACGCCTTCCGGATTCGTATGCATGCCGGCTATAGCGGCCGCGCAGAGCGAAAGCTTCGGTCGTGTCAGAGCAGTGCAGCTGAAATTGGGCTTTCCCGAGACCGTAGGAAGCACGCTAGCTTTATGCAACGCCTGCCGGACTCGCATCGATGCAGGCTATAGCGGCCACGGAGAGCGAAAGTTTCGGTCGTGTGAGAGCAGTGCTGCTGAAATTGGATACTCCCGAGACAGTAGGAAGCACGCTAGATTTATGCAACGCCTGCCGGACTCGTATGCATGTAGGCTATAGCGGCCACGCAGAGCGAAAGTTTCGGTCTTGTCAGAGCAGTGCAGCTGAAATTGGGCGCTCCCGAGACCGTGGGAAGCAGGCTAGATTTAAGCAACGCCTGCCGGATTCGTATACATGAGTGCTATAGCGGCCACGCAGAGCGAAAGTTTCAGTCGTGTAAGAGCAGTGCTGCTGAAATTGGTCGCTCCCGAGATTGTAGGAAGGACGCTAGATTTTCGCAACGCCTGCCGGACTCGTATGCATGCAGGCTATAGCGGCCACGGAGAGCGAAAGTTTCTGTCGTGTCAGAGCAGTGCAGCTGAAATTGGGCGCACCCGCGACCGTGGGAAGCAGGCTAGATTTAAGCAACGCCTGCCGGATTCGTATGCATGCTGTCTATAGCGGCCGCGCAGAGCGAAAGCTTCGGTCGTGTCAGAGCAGTGCTGCTGAAATTGGTCGCTCCCGAGACCGTAGGAAGCACGCTAGATTTATGCAACGCCTGCCGGATTCGTATGCATGCCGTCTATAGCGGCCGCGCAGACTGAAAGTTTCGGTCGTGTCAGAGCAGTGCAGCTGAAATTGGGCGCTCCCGACACCGTAGTAGGCACGCTGGATTTATGCAACGCCTGCCAGATTCGTATGCATGCCGGCTATAGCGGCCACGCAGAGCGAAAGGTTCGGTCTTGTCAGAGCAGTACAGCTGAAATTGGGCGCTCACGAGACCGTAGTAGGCACGCTAGATTTATGCAACGCCTGCCAGATTCGTATGCATGCCGGCTATAGCGGCCACGCAGAGGGAAAGTTTCGGTCTTGTCAGAGCAGTGCAGCTGAAATTGGGCGCTCCCGACACCGTAGTAGGCACGCTGGATTTATGCAACGCCTGCCAGATTCGTATGCATGCCGGTTATAGCGGCCACGCAGAGCGAAAGTTTCGGTCTTGTCAGAGCAGTGCAGCTGAAATTGGGCGCTCACGAGACCGTAGGAGGCACGCTAGATTTATGCAACGCCTGCCGGATTCGTATGCATGCCGGCTATAGCGGCCACGCAGAGCGAAAGCTTCGGTCGTGTCAGAGCAGTGCAGCTGAAATTGGGCTCTCCCGAGACCGTAGGAAGCACGCTAGATTTATGCAACGCCAAAAGGATTCGTATGCATGCCGGCTATAGCGGCCGCGCACAGCGAAAGCTTCGGTCGTGTCAGAGCAGTCCTGCTGAAATTGGGCGCTCCCGAGACCGTAGGAAGCACGCTAGATTAATGCAACGCCTTCCGGATTCATATGCATGCCGGCTATAGCGGCCGCGCAAGCGAAAGCTTCGGTCGTGTCAGAGCAGTGCAGATGAAATTGGGCTCTCCCGAGACCGTAGGAAGCACGCTAGCTTTATGCAACGCCTGCCGGACTCGTATCGATGCAGGCTATAGCGGCCACGGAGAGCAAAAGTTTCGGTCGTGTAAGAGCAGTGCTGCTGAAATTGGTCACTCCCGAGACAGTAGGAAGCACGCTAGATTTATGCAACGCCTGCCGGACTCGTATGCATGCAGGCTATAGCGGCCACGCAGAGCGAAAGTTTCGGTCTTGTCAGAGCAGTGCAGCTGAAATTGGGCGCGCCCGAGACCGTGGGAAGCAGGCTAGATTTATGCAACGCCTGCCGGATTCGTATGCATGCCGTCTATAGCGGCCGCGCAGACTGAAAGTTTCGGTCGTGTCAGAGCAGTGCAGCTGAAATTGAGCGCTCCCGACACCGTAGTAGGCACGCTGGATTTATGCAACGCCTGCCAGATTCGTATGCATGCCGGCTATAGCGGCCACGCAGAGCGAAAGTTTCGGTCTTGTCAGAGCAGTGCAGCTGAAATTGGGCGCTCACGAGACCGTATTAGGCACGCTAGATTTATGCAACGCCTGCCAGATTCGTATGCATGCCGGCTATAGCGGCCACGCAGAGGGAAAGTTTCGGTCTTGTCAGAGCAGTGCAGCTGAAATTGGGCGCTCCCGACACCGTAGTAGGCACGCTAGATTTATGCAACGCCTGCCAGATTCGTATGCATGCCGGCTATAGCGGCCACGCAGAGCGAAAGTTTCGGTCTTGTCAGAGCAGTGCAGCTGAAATTGGGCGCTCACGAGACCGTAGGAGGCACGCTAGATTTATGCAACGCCTGCCAGATTCGTATACATGCCGGCTATAGCGGCCGCGCAGAGCGAAAGTTTCGGTCTTGTCAGAGCAGTGCAGCTGAAATTGGGCGCTCACGAGACCGTAGTAGGCACGCTAGATTTACGCAACGCCTGCCAGATTGGTATGCATGCCGGCTATAGCAGCCACGCAGAGCGAAAGTTTCGGTCTTGTCAGAGCAGTGCAGCTGAAATTGGGCGCTCACGAGACCGTAGTAGGCAGGCTGGATTTATGCAACGCCTGCCAGATTCGTATGCATGCCGGCAATAGCGGCCACGCAGAGCGAAAATTTCTGTCGTGTCAAAGGAGTGCAGCTGAAATTGGGCGCTCCCGAGACCGTAGGAAGCACGCTAGATTTATGCAACGCCTGCCAGATTCGTATACATGCCGGCTATAGCGGCCGCGCAGAGCGAAAGTTTCGGTCTTGTCAGAGCAGTGCAGCTGAAATTGGGCGCTCACGAGACCGTAGGAGGCACGCTAGATTTATGCAACGCCTGCCAGATTCGTATACATGCCGGCTATAGCGGCCGCGCAGAGCGAAAGTTTCGGTCTTGTCAGAGCAGTGCAGCTGAAATTGGGCGCTCACGAGACCGTAGTAGGCACGCTAGATTTACGCAACGCCTGCCAGATTGGTATGCATGCCGGCTATAGCAGCCACGCAGAGCGAAAGTTTCGGTCTTGTCAGAGCAGTGCAGCTGAAATTGGGCGCTCACGAGACCGTAGGAGGCACGCTAGATTTTTGCAACGCCTGCCAGATTCGTATACATGCCGGCTATAGCGGCCGCACAGAGCGAAAGTTTCGGTCTTGTCAGAGCAGTGCAGCTGAAATTGGGCGCTCACGAGACCGTAGTAGGCACGCTAGATTTACGCAACGCCTGCCAGATTGGTATGCATGCCGGCTATAGCAGCCACGCAGAGCGAAAGTTTCGGTCTTGTCAGAGCAGTGCAGCTGAAATTGGGCGCTCACGAGACCGTAGTAGGCAGGCTGGATTTATGCAACGCCTGCCAGATTCGTATGCATGCCGGCAATAGCGGCCACGCAGAGCGAAAATTTCTGTCGTGTCAAAGCAGTGCAGCTGAAATTGGGCGCTCCCGAGACCGTAGGAAGCACGCTAGATTAATGCAATGCCTGCCGGATTCTTATGCATGTCGGCTATAGCGGCCGCGCAGAGCGAAAGCTTCGGTCGTGTCAGAGCAGAGAAGCTGAAATGGGCGCTCCCGACACCGTAGTAGGCACGCTGGATTTATGCAACGCCTGCCAGATTCGTATGCATGCCGGTTATAGCGGCCACGCAGAGCGAAAGTTTCGGTCTTGTCAGAGCAGTGCAGCTGAAATTGGGCGCTCAAGAGACCGTAGGAGGCACGCTAGATTTATGCAACGCCTGCCGGATTCGTATGCATGCCGGCTATAGCGGCCACGCAGAGCGAAAGCTTCGGTCGTGTCAGAGCAGTGCAGCTGAAATTGGGCTCTCCCGAGACCGTAGGAAGCACGCTAGATTTATGCAACGCCAAAAGGATTCGTATGCATGCCGGCTATAGCGGCCGCGCAGAGCGAAAGCTTCGGTCGAGTCATAGCAGTCCTGCTGAAATTGGGCGCTCCCGAGACCGTAGGAAGCACGCTAGATTAATGCAACGCCTTCCGGATTCGTATGCATGCCGGCTATAGCGGCCGCGCAGAGCGAAAGCTTCGGTCGTGTCAGAGCAGTGCAGCTGAAATTGGGCTCTCCCGAGACCGTAGGAAGCACGCTAGCTTTATGCAACGCCTGCCGGACTCGTATCGATGCAGGCTATAGCGGCCACGGAGAGCGAAAGTTTCGGTCGTGTAAGAGCAGTGCTGCTGAAATTGGTCACTCCCGAGACAGTAGGAAGCACGCTAGATTTATGCAACGCCTGCCGGACTCGTATGCATGCAGGCTATAGCGGCAAAGCAGAGCGAAAGTTTCGGTCTTGTCAGAGCAGTGCAGCTGAAATTGGGCGCTCCCGAGACCGTGGGAAGCAGGCTAGATTTAAGCAACGCCTGCCGGATTCGTATACATGAGGGCTATAGCGGCCACGCAGAGCGAACGTTTCAGTCGTGTAAGAGCAGTGCTGCTGAAATTGGTCGCTCCCGAGACCGTAGGAAGGACGCTAGAATTTTGCAACGCCTGCCGGACTCGTATGCATGCAGGCTATAGCGGCCACGGAGAGCGAAAGTTTCGGTCGTGTCAGAGCAGTGCAGCTGAATTTGGGCGCGCCCGAGACCGTGGGATGCAGGCTAGATTTAAGCAACGCCTGCCGGATTCGTATACATGAGGGCTATAGCGGCCACGCAGAGCGAATTTCGGTCGTGTAAGAGCAGTGCTGCTGAAATTGGTCGCTCCCGAGACCGTAGGAAGCACGCTAGATTTATGCAACGCCTGCCGGATTCGTATGCATGCCGTCTATAGCGGCCGCGCAGACTGAAAGTTTCGGTCGTGTCTGAGCAGTGCAGCTGAAATTGGGCGCTCCCGACACCGTAGTAGGCACGCTGGATTTATGCAACGCCTGCCAGATTCGTATGCATGCCGGCTATAGCGGCCACGCAGAGCGAAAGTTTCGGTCTTGTCAGAGCAGTGCAGCTGAAATTTGGCGCTCACGAGACCGTAGTAGGCCCGCTAGATTTATGCAACGCCTGCCAGATTCGTATGCATGCCGGCTATAGCGGCCACGCAGAGGGAAAGTTTCGGTCTTGTCAGAGCAGTGCAGCTGAAATTGGGCGCTCCCGACACCGTAGTAGGCACGCTAGATTTATGCAACGCCTGCCAGATTCGTATGCATGCCGGCTATAGCGGCCACGCAGAGCGAAAGTTTCGGTCTTGTCAGAGCAGTGCAGCTGAAATTGGGCGCTCACGAGACCGTAGGAGGCACGCTAGATTTATGCAACGCCTGCCAGATTCGTATGCATGCCGGCTATAGCGGCCGCGCAGAGCGAAAGTTTCGGTCTTGTCAGAGCAGTGCAGCTGAAATTGGGCGCTCACGAGACCGTAGTAGGCACGCTAGATTTACGCAACGCCTGCCACATTCGTATGCATGCCGGCTATAGCAGCCACGCAGAACGAAAGTTTCGGTCTTGTCAGAGCAGTGCAGCTGAAATTGGGCACTCCCGACACCATAGTAGGCAGGCTGGATTTATGCAGCGCCTGCCAGATTCGTATGCATGCCGGCTATAGCGGCCACGCAGAGCGAAAATTTCTGTCGTGTCAAAGCAGTGCAGCTGAAATTGGGCGCTCCCGAGACCGTAGGAAGCACGCTAGATTAATGCAATGCCTGCCGGATTCGTATGCATGTCGGCTATAGCGGCCGCGCAGAGCGAAAGCTTCGGTCGTGTCAGAGCAGAGAAGCTGAAATGGGCGCTCCCGAGACCGTAGGAAGCACGCTAGATTAATGCAACGCCTGCCGGATTCGTAAGCATGCCGGCTATAGCGGCCGCGCAGAGCGAAAGCTTCGGTCGTGTCAGAGCAGTGCTGCTGAAACTGGGCGCTCCCGAGACCGTAGGAAGCACGCTAGATTAATGCAACGCATGCCGGATTCGTATGCATGCCGGCTATAGCGGCCGCGCAGAGCGAAAGCTTCGGTCGTGTCAGAGCAGAGCAGCTGAAATTGGGCGCTCCAGAGACCGTAGGAAGCACGCTAGATTTATGCAACGCCTACCGGATTCGTGTCCATGCCGGCTATAGCGGCCGCGCAGAGCGAAAGCTTCCGTCGTGTCAGAGCAGTGCTGCTGAAATTGTGCGCTCCCGAGACCATAGGAAGCACGCTAGATTTATGCAACGCCTGCCGGATTCGTATGCATGCCGGCTATAGCGGCCGCGCAGAGCGAAAGCTTCGGTCGTGTCAGAGCAGAGAAGCTGAAATGGGCGCTCCCGACACCGTAGTAGGCACGCTAGATTTATGCAACGCCTGCCGGATTCGTATGCATGCCGGCTATAGCGGCCACGCAGAGCGAAAGCTTCGGTCGTGTCAGAGCAGTGCAGCTGAAATTGGGCTCTCCCGAGACCGTAGGAAGCACGCTAGATTTCTGCAACGCCAAAAGGATTCGTATGCATGCCGGCTATAGCGGCCGCGCAGAGCGAAAGCTTCGGTCGTGTCAGAGAAGTGCTGCTGAAATTGGGCGCTCCCGAGACCATAGGAAGCACGCTATATTAATGCAACGCCTGTTGGATTCGTATGCATGCCGGCTATAGCGGCCGCGCAGAGCGAAAGCTTCGGTCGTGTCAGAGCAGTCCTGCTGAAATTGGGCGCTCCCGAGACCGTAGGAAGCACGCTAGATTAATGCAACGCCTTCCGGATTCGTATGCATGCCGGCTATAGCGGCCGCGCAGAGCGAAAGCTTCGGTCGTGTCAGAGCAGTGCAGCTGAAATATGGCTCTCCCGAGACCGTAGGAAGCACGCTAGCTTTATGCAACGCCTGCCGGACTCGTATCGATGCAGGCTATAGCGGCCACGGAGAGCGAAAGTTTCGGTCGTGTAAGAGCAGTGCTGCTGAAATTGGTCACTCCCGAGACAGTAGGAAGCACGCTAGATTTATGCAACGCCTGCCGGACTCGTATGCATGCAGGCTATAGCGTCCACGCAGAGCGAAAGTTTCGGTCTTGTCAGAGCAGTGCAGCTGAAATTGGGCGCTCCCGGGACCGTGGGAAGCAGGCTAGATTTAAGCAACGCCTGCCGAATTCGTATACATGAGGGCTATAGCGGCCACGCAGAGCGAACGTTTCAGTCGTGCAAGAGCAGTGCTGCTGAAATTGGTCGCTCCCGAGACCGTAGGAAGGACGCTAGATTTTTGCAACGCCTGCCGGACTCGTATGCATGCCGTCTATAGCGGCCGCGCAGACTGAAAGTTTCGGTCGTGCCTGAGCAGTGCAGCTGAAATTGGGCGCTCCCGACACCGTAGTAGGCACGCTGGATTTATGCAACGCCTGCCGGATTCGTATGCATGCCGTCTATAGCGGCCGCGCAGACTGAAAGTTTCGGTCGTGTCTGAGCAGTGCAGCTGAAATTGGGCGCTCCCGACACCGTAGTAGGCACGCTGGATTTATGCAACGCCTGCCGGATTCGTATGCATGCCGTCTATAGCGGCCGCGCAGACTGAAAGTTTCGGTCGTGTCTGAGCAGTGCAGCTGAAATTGGGCGCTCACGAGACCGTAGTAGGCACGCTAGATTTATGCAACGCCTGCCAGATTCGTATGCATGCCGGCTATAGCGTCCACGCAGAGGGAAAGTTTCGGTCTTGTCAGAGCAGTGCAGCTTAAATTGGGTGCTCCCGACACAGTAGTAGGCACGCTAGATTTATGCAACGCCTGCCAGATTTGTATGCATGCCGGCTATAGCGGCCACGGAGAGCGAAAGTTTCGGTCTTGTCAGAGCAGTGCAGCTGAAATTGGGCGCTCACGAGACCGTAGGAGGCACGCTAGATTTATGTAACGCCTGCCAGATTCGTATGCATGCCGGCTATAGCGGCCACGCAGAGCGAAAGTTTCGGTCTTGTCAGAGCAGTGCAGCTGAAATTGGGCGCTCACGAGACCGTAGTAGGCACGCTAGATTTACGCAACGCCTGCCAGATTCGTATGCATGCCGGCTATAGCAGCCACGCAGAGCGAAAGTTTCGGTCTTGTCAGAGCAGTGCAGCTGAAATTGGGCACTCCCGACACCATAGTAGGCAGGCTGGATTTATGCAACGCCTGCCAGATTCGTATGCATGCCGGCTATAGCGGCCGCGCAGAGCGAAAGCTTCGGTCGTGTCAGAGCAGTGCTGCTGAAACTGGGCGCTCCCGAGACCGTAGGAAGCACGCTAGATTAATGCAACGCATGCCGGATTCGTATGCATTCCGGCTATAGCGGCCGCGCAGAGCGAAAGCTTCGGTCGTGTCAGAGCAGGGCAGCTGAAATTGGGCGCTCGCGAGACCGTGGGAAGCAGGCTAGATTTAAGCAACGCCTGCCGGATTCATATACATGAGGGCTATAGCGGCCACGCAGAGCGAAAGTTTCGGTCGTGTAAGAGCAGTGCTGCTGAAATTGGTCGCTCCCGAGACAGTAGGAATCACGCTAGATTTACGCTACGCCTGCCGGACTCGTATGCGTGCAGGCTATAGCGGCCACGGAGAGCGAAAGTCTCGGTCGTGTCAGAGCAGTGCAGCTGAATTTGGGCGCTCCCGAAACCGTAGGAAGCACGCTCTATTTATGCAACGCCTGCCGGATTCGTATGCATGCCGGCTATAGCGGCCGCGCAGAGCGAAAGCTTCGGTCGTGTCAGAGCAGAGCAGCTGAAATTGGGCGCTCCAGAGACGGTAGGAAGCACGCTAGATTTATGCAACGCCTACCGGATTCGTGTCCATGCCGGCTATAGCGGCCGCGCAGAGCGGAAGCTTCGGTCGTGTCAGAGCAGTGCAGCTGAAATTGGGCGCTCCCGAGACCGTAGGTAGCACGCTAGATTAATGCAACGCCTGCCGGATTCGTATGCAGGCTGGCTATAGCGGCCACGCAGAGCTAAAGCTTCGGCCGTGTCAGAGCAGTGCAGCTGAAATTGGGCTCTCCCGAGACCGTAGGAAGCACGCTAGATTTATGCAACGCCTGCCGGATTCGTATGCATGCCGGCTAATGCGGCCACGCAGAGCGAAAACTTCGGTCGTGTCAGAGCAGTGCAGCTGAAATTGGGCTCTCCCGAGACCGTAGGAAGCACGCTAGATTTATGAAACGCCTGCCGGATTCGTGTGCATGCCGCCTATAGCGGCCGCGCAGAGCGAAAGCTTCGGTCGTGTCAGAGCAGTGCTGCTGAAATTGGGCGCTCCCGAGACCATAGGAAGCACGCTAGATTTATGCAACGCCTGCCTGATTCGTATGCATGCCGGCTATAGCGGCCGCGCAGAGCGAAAGCTTCGGTCGTGTCAGAGCAGTGCTGCTGAAATTGGGCACTCCCGAGACCGTAGGAAGCACGCATGATTAATGCAACGCCTTCCGGATTCGTATGCATGCCGGCTATAGCGGCCACGCAGAGCGAAAGTTTCGGTCGTGTAAGAGCAGTGCTGCTGAAATTGGTCGCTCCAGAGACCGCAGAAAGCACGCTAGATTTATGCAACTCCTGCCGGTCTCGTATGTATGCCGGCTAATGCGGCCTCGCAGAGCGAAAGCTTCGGTCGTGTCAGAGCAGTGCTGCTGAAATTGGGCACTCCCGAGACCGTAGGAAGCACGCATGATTAATGCAACGCCTTCCGGATTCGTATGCATGCCGGCTATAGCGGCCACGCAGAGCGAAATTTTCGGTCGTGTAAGAGCAGTGCTGCTGAAATTGGGCGCTCCCGAGACCGTAGGAAGCACGCTAGATTAATGCAACGCCTGCCGGATTCGTATGCATGCCGGCTAATGCGGCCACGCAGAGCGAAAACTTCGGTCGTGTCAGAGCAGTGCAGCTGAAATTGGGCTCTCCCGAGACCGTAGGAAGCACGCTAGATTTATGCAACGCCTGCCGGATTCGTGTGCATGCCGCCTATAGCGGCCGCGCAGAGCGAAAGCTTCGGTCGTGTCAGAGCAGTGCTGCTGAAATTGGGCGCTCCCGAGACCATAGGAAGCACGCTAGATTTATGCAACGCCTGCCGGATTCGTATGCATGCCGGCTATAGCGGCCGCGCAGAGCGAAAGCTTCGGTCGTGTCAGAGCAGTGCTGCTGAAATTGGGCACTCCCGAGACCGTAGGAAGCACGCATGATTAATGCAACGCCTTCCGGATTCGTATGCATGCCGGCTATAGCGGCCACGCAGAGCGAAATTTTCGGTCGTGTAAGAGCAGTGCTGCTGAAATTGGTCGCTCCCGAGACAGTAGGAAGCACGCTAGATTTACTCAACGCCTGCCGGACTCGTATGCATGCAGGCTATAGCGGCCACGCAGAGCGAAAGTTTCGGTCGTGTAAGAGCAGTGCTGCTGAAATTGGGCTCTCCCGAGACCGTAGGAAGCACGCTCTATTTATGCAACGCCTGCCAGATTCGTATGCATGCCGGCTATAGCGGCCACGCTGAGCGAATGTTTCGGTCTTGTCAGAGCAGTGCAGCTGAAATTGGGCGCTCCCGACACCGTAGTAGGCACGCTGGATTTATGCAACGCCTGCCAGATTCGTATGCATGCCGGCTATAGCGGCCACGCAGAGCGAAAGTTTCGGTCTTGTCAGAGCAGTGCAGCTGAAATTGGGCGCTCTCGAGACCGTAGTAGGCACGCTAGATTTATGCAACTCCTGCTCCTGCCAGATTCGTATGCATGCCGGCTATAGCGGCCACGCAGAGCGAAAATTTCTGTCGTGTCGGAGCAGTGCAGCTGAAATTGGGCACACCCGCGACCGTGGGAAGCAGGCTAGATTTAAGCAACGCCTGCCGGATTCGTATGCATGCTGTCTATGGCGGCCGCGCAGACGGAAAGTTTCGGTCGTGTCAGAGCAGTGCAGCTGAAATTGGGCGCTCCAGAGACTGTGGGAAGCAGGCTAGATTTATGCAACGCCTACCGGATTCGTATGGGTGCCGGCTATAGCGGCCGCGCAGAGCGAAAGCTTCGGTCGTGTCAGATGAGTGCAGCTGAAATTGGGCGCTCCCGAGACCGTGGGAAGCATGCTAGAATTAAGCAACGCCTGCCGGATTCGTAAGCATGCCGGCTATGGCGGCCACGCAGAGCGAAAGTTTCGGTCGTGTCAGGACAGAGCAGCTGAAATTTTGCGCACCCAACACCGTGCGAAGCAGGCTATATTTACGCAACGCCGGCCGGATTGGTATGCATACCGTCTGTAGCGGCCGCGCAGAGCGAAAGTTCCGGTCGTGTCAGAGCAGTTCAGCTGAAATTGGGCGCTCCCGAGACCGTAGGAAGCACGATAGATTTATGCAACGCCTGCCGGATTCGCATCCATGCCCGCTATAGCGGCCGCGCAGAGCGAAAGCTTCGGTCGTGTCAGAGCAGTGCTGCTGAAATTGGGCGCTCCCGAGACCATAGGAAGCACGCTAGATTTATGCAACGCCTGCCGGATTCGTATGCATGCCGGCTATAGCGGCCGCGCAGAGCGAAAGCTTCGGTCGTGTCAGAGCAGTGCTGCTGAAATTGGGCGCTCCCGAGACTGTGGGAAGCACGCTAGATTAATGCAACGCCTTCCGGATTCGTATGCATGCCGGCTATAGCGGCTACGCAGAGCGAAAGCTTCGGTCGTGTCAGAGCAGTGCAGCTGAAATTGGGCTCTCCCGAGACCGTAGGAAGCACGCTAGCTTTATGCAACGCCTGCCGGACTCGTATCGATGCAGGCTATAGCGGCCACGGAGAGCGAAAGTTTCGGTCGTGTAAGAGCAGTGCTGCTGAAATTGGTCACTCCCGAGACAGTAGGAAGCACGCTAGATTTATGCAACGCCTGCCGGACTCGTATGCATGGAGGCTATAGCGGCCACGCAGAGCGAAAGTTTCGGTCTTGTCAGAGCAGTGCAGCTGAAATTGGGCGCTCCCGAGACAATGGGAAGAACGCTAGATTTATGCAACGCCTGCCGGATTCGTATGCATGCCGGCTATAGCGGCCCCGCAGAGCGAAAGCTTCGGTCGTGTCAGAGCAGTGCAGCTGAAATTGGGCTCTCCCGAGACCGTAGGAAGCACGCTAGATTTATGCAACGCCTGCCGGATTCGTATGCATGCCGGCTATAGCGGCCACGCAGAGCGAAAGCTTCGGTCGTGCCAGAGCAGTGCAGCTGAAATTGGGCTCTCCCGAAACCGTAGGAAGCACGCTAGATTTATGCAACGCCTGCCGGATTCGTATGCATGCCGGCTATAGCGGCCGCGCAGAGCGAAAGCTTCGGTCGTGTCAGAGCAGTGCAGCTGAAATTGGGCTCTCCCGAGACCGTAGGAAGCACGCTAGATTTATGCAACGCCTGCCGGATTCGTGTGCATGCCGCCTATAGCGGCCGCGCAGAGCGAAAGCTTCGGTCGTGTCAGAGCAGTGCTGCTGAAATTGGGCGCTCCCGAGACCATAGGAAGCACGCTAGATTTATGCAACGCCTGCCGGATTCGTATGCATGCCGGCTATAGCGGCCGCGCAGAGCGAAAGCTTCGGTCGTGTCAGAGCAGTGCTGCTGAAATTGGGCACTCCCGAGACCGTAGGAAGCACGCATGATTAATGCAACGCCTTCCGGATTCGTATGCATGCCGGCTATAGCGGCCACGCAGAGCGAAATTTTCGGTCGTGTAAGAGCAGTGCTGCTGAAATTGGTCGCTCCCGAGACAGTAGGAAGCACGCTAGATTTACTCAACGCCTGCCGGACTCGTATGCATGCAGGCTATAGCGGCCACGCAGAGCGAAAGTTTCGGTCGTGTAAGAGCAGTGCTGCTGAAATTGGGCTCTCCCGAGACCGTAGGAAGCACGCTCTATTTATGCAACGCCTGCCAGATTCGTATGCATGCCGGCTATAGCGGCCACGCTGAGCGAAAGTTTCGGTCTTGTCAGAGCAGTGCAGCTGAAATTGGGCGCTCCCGACACCGTAGTAGGCACGCTGGATTTATGCAACGCCTGCCAGATTCGTATGCATGCCGGCTATAGCGGCCACGCAGAGCGAAAGTTTCGGTCTTGTCAGAGCAGTGCAGCTGAAATTGGGCGCTCTCGAGACCGTAGTAGGCACGCTAGATTTATGCAACTCCTGCTCCTGCCAGATTCGTATGCATGCCGGCTATAGCGGCCACGCAGAGCGAAAATTTCTGTCGTGTCGGAGCAGTGCAGCTGAAATTGGGCACACCCGCGACCGTGGGAAGCAGGCTAGATTTAAGCAACGCCTGCCGGATTCGTATGCATGCTGTCTATGGCGGCCGCGCAGACGGAAAGTTTCGGTCGTGTCAGAGCAGTGCAGCTGAAATTGGGCGCTCCAGAGACTGTGGGAAGCAGGCTAGATTTATGCAACGCCTACCGGATTCGTATGGGTGCCGGCTATAGCGGCCGCGCAGAGCGAAAGCTTCGGTCGTGTCAGATGAGTGCAGCTGAAATTGGGCGCTCCCGAGACCGTGGGAAGCATGCTAGAATTAAGCAACGCCTGCCGGATTCGTAAGCATGCCGGCTATGGCGGCCACGCAGAGCGAAAGTTTCGGTCGTGTCAGGACAGAGCAGCTGAAATTTTGCGCACCCAACACCGTGCGAAGCAGGCTATATTTACGCAACGCCGGCCGGATTGGTATGCATACCGTCTGTAGCGGCCGCGCAGAGCGAAAGTTCCGGTCGTGTCAGAGCAGTTCAGCTGAAATTGGGCGCTCCCGAGACCGTAGGAAGCACGATAGATTTATGCAACGCCTGCCGGATTCGCATCCATGCCCGCTATAGCGGCCGCGCAGAGCGAAAGCTTCGGTCGTGTCAGAGCAGTGCTGCTGAAATTGGGCGCTCCCGAGACCATAGGAAGCACGCTAGATTTATGCAACGCCTGCCGGATTCGTATGCATGCCGGCTATAGCGGCCGCGCAGAGCGAAAGCTTCGGTCGTGTCAGAGCAGTGCTGCTGAAATTGGGCGCTCCCGAGACTGTGGGAAGCACGCTAGATTAATGCAACGCCTTCCGGATTCGTATGCATGCCGGCTATAGCGGCTACGCAGAGCGAAAGCTTCGGTCGTGTCAGAGCAGTGCAGCTGAAATTGGGCTCTCCCGAGACCGTAGTAGGCACGCTAGATTTATGCAACTCCTGCTCCTGCCAGATTCGTATGCATGCCGGCTATAGCGGCCACGCAGAGCGAAAATTTCTGTCGTGTCGGAGCAGTGCAGCTGAAATTGGGCACACCCGCGACCGTGGGAAGCAGGCTAGATTTAAGCAACGCCTGCCGGATTCGTATGCATGCTGTCTATGGCGGCCGCGCAGACGGAAAGTTTCGGTCGTGTCAGAGCAGTGCAGCTGAAATTGGGCGCTCCAGAGACTGTGGGAAGCAGGCTAGATTTATGCAACGCCTACCGGATTCGTATGGGTGCCGGCTATAGCGGCCGCGCAGAGCGAAAGCTTCGGTCGTGTCAGATGAGTGCAGCTGAAATTGGGCGCTCCCGAGACCGTGGGAAGCATGCTAGAATTAAGCAACGCCTGCCGGATTCGTAAGCATGCCGGCTATGGCGGCCACGCAGAGCGAAAGTTTCGGTCGTGTCAGGACAGAGCAGCTGAAATTTTGCGCACCCAACACCGTGCGAAGCAGGCTATATTTACGCAACGCCGGCCGGATTGGTATGCATACCGTCTGTAGCGGCCGCGCAGAGCGAAAGTTCCGGTCGTGTCAGAGCAGTTCAGCTGAAATTGGGCGCTCCCGAGACCGTAGGAAGCACGATAGATTTATGCAACGCCTGCCGGATTCGCATCCATGCCCGCTATAGCGGCAGCGCAGAGCGAAAGCTTCGGTCGTGTCAGAGCAGTGCTGCTGAAATTGGGCGCTCCCGAGACCATAGGAAGCACGCTAGATTTATGCAACGCCTGCCGGATTCGTATGCATGCCGGCTATAGCGGCCGCGCAGAGCGAAAGCTTCGGTCGTGTCAGAGCAGTGCTGCTGAAATTGGGCGCTCCCGAGACTGTGGGAAGCACGCTAGATTAATGCAACGCCTTCCGGATTCGTATGCATGCCGGCTATAGCGGCTACGCAGAGCAAAAGCTTCGGTCGTGTCAGAGCAGTGCAGCTGAAATTGGGCTCTCCCGAGACCGTAGGAAGCACGCTAGCTTTATGCAACGCCTGCCGGACTCGTATCGATGCAGGCTATAGCGGCCACGGAGAGCGAAAGTTTCGGTCGTGTAAGAGCAGTGCTGCTGAAATTGGTCACTCCCGAGACAGTAGGAAGCACGCTAGATTTATGCAACGCCTGCCGGACTCGTATGCATGGAGGCTATAGCGGCCACGCAGAGCGAAAGTTTCGGTCTTGTCAGAGCAGTGCAGCTGAAATTGGGCGCTCCCGAGACAATGGGAAGAACGCTAGATTTATGCAACGCCTGCCGGATTCGTATGCATGCCGGCTATAGCGGCCCCGCAGAGCGAAAGCTTCGGTCGTGTCAGAGCAGTGCAGCTGAAATTGGGCTCTCCCGAGACCGTAGGAAGCACGCTAGATTTATGCAACGCCTGCCGGATTCGTATGCATGCCGGCTATAGCGGCCACGCAGAGCGAAAGCTTCGGTCGTGCCAGAGCAGTGCAGCTGAAATTGGGCTCTCCCGAAACCGTAGGAAGCACGCTAGATTTATGCAACGCCTGCCGGATTCGTATGCATGCCGGCTATAGCGGCCGCGCAGAGCGAAAGCTTCGGTCGTGTCAGAGCAGTGCAGCTGAAATTGGGCTCTCCCGAGACCGTAGGAAGCACGCTAGATTTATGCAACGCCTGCCGGATTCGTGTGCATGCCGCCTATAGCGGCCGCGCAGAGCGAAAGCTTCGGTCGTGTCAGAGCAGTGCTGCTGAAATTGGGCGCTCCCGAGACCATAGGAAGCACGCTAGATTTATGCAACGCCTGCCGGATTCGTATGCATGCCGGCTATAGCGGCCGCGCAGAGCGAAAGCTTCGGTCGTGTCAGAGCAGTGCTGCTGAAATTGGGCACTCCCGAGACCGTAGGAAGCACGCATGATTAATGCAACGCCTTCCGGATTCGTATGCATGCCGGCTATAGCGGCCACGCAGAGCGAAATTTTCGGTCGTGTAAGAGCAGTGCTGCTGAAATTGGTCGCTCCCGAGACAGTAGGAAGCACGCTAGATTTACTCAACGCCTGCCGGACTCGTATGCATGCAGGCTATAGCGGCCACGCAGAGCGAAAGTTTCGGTCGTGTAAGAGCAGTGCTGCTGAAATTGGGCTCTCCCGAGACCGTAGGAAGCACGCTCTATTTATGCAACGCCTGCCAGATTCGTATGCATGCCGGCTATAGCGGCCACGCTGAGCGAAAGTTTCGGTCTTGTCAGAGCAGTGCAGCTGAAATTGGGCGCTCCCGACACCGTAGTAGGCACGCTGGATTTATGCAACGCCTGCCAGATTCGTATGCATGCCGGCTATAGCGGCCACGCAGAGCGAAAGTTTCGGTCTTGTCAGAGCAGTGCAGCTGAAATTTGGCGCTCTCGAGACCGTAGTAGGCACGCTAGATTTATGCAACTCCTGCTCCTGCCAGATTCGTATGCATGCCGGCTATAGCGGCCACGCAGAGCGAAAATTTCTGTCGTGTCGGAGCAGTGCAGCTGAAATTGGGCACACCCGCGACCGTGGGAAGCAGGCTAGATTTAAGCAACGCCTGCCGGATTCGTATGCATGCTGTCTATGGCGGCCGCGCAGACGGAAAGTTTCGGTCGTGTCAGAGCAGTGCAGCTGAAATTGGGCGCTCCAGAGACTGTGGGAAGCAGGCTAGATTTATGCAACGCCTACCGGATTCGTATGGGTGCCGGCTATAGCGGCCGCGCAGAGCGAAAGCTTCGGTCGTGTCAGATGAGTGCAGCTGAAATTGGGCGCTCCCGAGACCGTGGGAAGCATGCTAGAATTAAGCAACGCCTGCCGGATTCGTAAGCATGCCGGCTATGGCGGCCACGCAGAGCGAAAGTTTCGGTCGTGTCAGGACAGAGCAGCTGAAATTTTGCGCACCCAACACCGTGCGAAGCAGGCTATATTTACGCAACGCCGGCCGGATTGGTATGCATACCGTCTGTAGCGGCCGCGCAGAGCGAAAGTTCCGGTCGTGTCAGAGCAGTTCAGCTGAAATTGGGCGCTCCCGAGACCGTAGGAAGCACGATAGATTTATGCAACGCCTGCCGGATTCGCATCCATGCCCGCTATAGCGGCCGCGCAGAGCGAAAGCTTCGGTCGTGTCAGAGCAGTGCTGCTGAAATTGGGCGCTCCCGAGACCATAGGAAGCACGCTAGATTTATGCAACGCCTGCCGGATTCGTATGCATGCCGGCTATAGCGGCCGCGCAGAGCGAAAGCTTCGGTCGTGTCAGAGCAGTGCTGCTGAAATTGGGCGCTCCCGAGACTGTGGGAAGCACGCTAGATTAATGCAACGCCTTCCGGATTCGTATGCATGCCGGCTATAGCGGCTACGCAGAGCGAAAGCTTCGGTCGTGTCAGAGCAGTGCAGCTGAAATTGGGCTCTCCCGAGACCGTAGGAAGCACGCTAGCTTTATGCAACGCCTGCCGGACTCGTATCGATGCAGGCTATAGCGGCCACGGAGAGCGAAAGTTTCGGTCGTGTAAGAGCAGTGCTGCTGAAATTGGTCACTCCCGAGACAGTAGGAAGCACGCTAGATTTATGCAACGCCTGCCGGACTCGTATGCATGGAGGCTATAGCGGCCACGCAGAGCGAAAGTCTCGGTCTTGTCAGAGCAGTGCAGCTGAAATTGGGCGCTCCCGAGACAATGGGAAGCACGCTAGATTTATGCAACGCCTGCCGGATTCGTATGCATGCCGGCTATAGCGGCCCCGCAGAGCGAAAGCTTCGGTCGTGTCAGAGCAGTGCAGCTGAAATTGGGCTCTCCCGAGACCGTAGGAAGCACGCTAGATTTATGCAACGCCTGCCGGATTCGTATGCATGCCGGCTATAGCGGCCACGCAGAGCGAAAGCTTCGGTCGTGCCAGAGCAGTGCAGCTGAAATTGGGCTCTCCCGAAACCGTAGGAAGCACGCTAGATTTATGCAACGCCTGCCGGATTCGTATGCATGCCGGCTATAGCGGCCGCGCAGAGCGAAAGCTTCGGTCGTGTCAGAGCAGTGCAGCTGAAATTGGGCTCTCCCGAGACCGTAGGAAGCACGCTAGATTTATGCAACGCCTGCCGGATTCGTGTGCATGCCGCCTATAGCGGCCGCGCAGAGCGAAAGCTTCGGTCGTGTCAGAGCAGTGCTGCTGAAATTGGGCGCTCCCGAGACCATAGGAAGCACGCTAGATTTATGCAACGCCTGCCGGATTCGTATGCATGCCGGCTATAGCGGCCGCGCAGAGCGAAAGCTTCGGTCGTGTCAGAGCAGTGCTGCTGAAATTGGGCACTCCCGAGACCGTAGGAAGCACGCATGATTAATGCAACGCCTTCCGGATTCGTATGCATGCCGGCTATAGCGGCCACGCAGAGCGAAATTTTCGGTCGTGTAAGAGCAGTGCTGCTGAATTTGGTCGCTCCCGAGACAGTAGGAAGCACGCTAGATTTACTCAACGCCTGCCGGACTCGTATGCATGCAGGCTATAGCGGCCACGCAGAGCGAAAGTTTCGGTCGTGTAAGAGCAGTGCTGCTGAAATTGGGCTCTCCCGAGACCGTAGGAAGCACGCTCTATTTATGCAACGCCTGCCAGATTCGTATGCATGCCGGCTATAGCGGCCACGCTGAGCGAAAGTTTCGGTCTTGTCAGAGCAGTGCAGCTGAAATTGGGCGCTCCCGACACCGTAGTAGGCACGCTGGATTTATGCAACGCCTGCCAGATTCGTATGCATGCCGGCTATAGCGGCCACGCAGAGCGAAAGTTTCGGTCTTGTCAGAGCAGTGCAGCTGAAATTGGGCGCTCTCGAGACCGTAGTAGGCACGCTAGATTTATGCAACTCCTGCTCCTGCCAGATTCGTATGCATGCCGGCTATAGCGGCCACGCAGAGCGAAAATTTCTGTCGTGTCGGAGCAGTGCAGCTGAAATTGGGCACACCCGCGACCGTGGGAAGCAGGCTAGATTTAAGCAACGCCTGCCGGATTCGTATGCATGCTGTCTATGGCGGCCGCGCAGACGGAAAGTTTCGGTCGTGTCAGAGCAGTGCAGCTGAAATTGGGCGCTCCAGAGACTGTGGGAAGCAGGCTAGATTTATGCAACGCCTACCGAATTCGTATGGGTGCCGGCTATAGCGGCCGCGCAGAGCGAAAGCTTCGGTCGTGTCAGATGAGTGCAGCTGAAATTGGGCGCTCCCGAGACCGTGGGAAGCATGCTAGAATTAAGCAACGCCTGCCGGATTCGTAAGCATGCCGGCTATGGCGGCCACGCAGAGCGAAAGTTTCGGTCGTGTCAGGACAGAGCAGCTGAAATTTTGCGCACCCAACACCGTGCGAAGCAGGCTATATTTACGCAACGCCGGCCGGATTGGTATGCATACCGTCTGTAGCGGCCGCGCAGAGCGAAAGTTCCGGTCGTGTCAGAGCAGTTCAGCTGAAATTGGGCGCTCCCGAGACCGTAGGAAGCACGATAGATTTATGCAACGCCTGCCGGATTCGCATCCATGCCCGCTATAGCGGCCGCGCAGAGCGAAAGCTTCGGTCGTGTCAGAGCAGTGCTGCTGAAATTGGGCGCTCCCGAGACCATAGGAAGCACGCTAGATTTATGCAACGCCTGCCGGATTCGTATGCATGCCGGCTATAGCGGCCGCGCAGAGCGAAAGCTTCGGTCGTGTCAGAGCAGTGCTGCTGAAATTGGGCGCTCCCGAGACTGTGGGAAGCACGCTAGATTAATGCAACGCCTTCCGGATTCGTATGCATGCCGGCTATAGCGGCTACGCAGAGCGAAAGCTTCGGTCGTGTCAGAGCAGTGCAGCTGAAATTGGGCTCTCCCGAGACCGTAGGAAGCACGCTAGCTTTATGCAACGCCTGCCGGACTCGTATCGATGCAGGCTATAGCGGCCACGGAGAGCGAAAGTTTCGGTCGTGTAAGAGCAGTGCTGCTGAAATTGGTCACTCCCGAGACAGTAGGAAGCACGCTAGATTTATGCAACGCCTGCCGGACTCGTATGCATGGAGGCTATAGCGGCCACGCAGAGCGAAAGTTTCGGTCTTGTCAGAGCAGTGCAGCTGAAATTGGGCGCTCCCGAGACAATGGGAAGCACGCTAGATTTATGCAACGCCTGCCGGATTCGTATGCATGCCGGCTATAGCGGCCCCGCAGAGCGAAAGCTTCGGTCGTGTCAGAGCAGTGCAGCTGAAATTGGGCTCTCCCGAGACCGTAGGAAGCACGCTAGATTTATGCAACGCCTGCCGGATTCGTATGCATGCCGGCTATAGCGGCCACGCAGAGCGAAAGCTTCGGTCGTGCCAGAGCAGTGCAGCTGAAATTGGGCTCTCCCGAAACCGTAGGAAGCACGCTAGATTTATGCAACGCCTGCCGGATTCGTATGCATGCCGGCTATAGCGGCCGCGCAGAGCGAAAGCTTCGGTCGTGTCAGAGCAGTGCTGCCGAAATTGGGCGCTCCCGAGACCGTAGGAAGCACGCTAGATTTATGCAACGCCTGCCGGATTCGTATGCATGCCGTCTATAGCGGCCGCGCAGACTGAAAGTTTCGGTCGTGTCAGAGCAGTGCAGCTGAAATTGGGCGCTCCCGACACCGTAGTAGGCACGCTGGATTTATGCAACGCCTGCCAGATTCGTATGCATGCCGGTTATAGCGGCCACGCAGAGCGAAAGTTTCGGTCTTGTCAGAGCAGTGCAGCTGAAATTGGGCGCTCACCAGACCATAGGAAGCACGCTAGATTTATGCAACGCCTGCCGGATTCGTATGCATGCCGGCTATAGCGGCCGCGCAGAGCGAAAGCTTCGGTCGTGTCAGAGCAGAGCTGCTGAAATTGGGCGCTCCCGAAACCGTAGGAAGCACGCTAGATTATTGCAACGCCTTTCGGATTCGTATGCATGCCGGCTATAGCGGCCACGCAGAGCGAAAGCATCGGTCGTGTCAGAGCAGTGCAGCTGAAATTGGGCTCTCCCGAGACCGTAGGAAGCACGCTAGCTTTATGCAACGCCTGCCGGACTAGTATCGATGGAGGCTATAGCGGCCTAGGAGAGCGAAAGTTTCGGTCGTGTAAGAGCAGTGCTGCTGAAATTGGGCGCTCCCGAGACCGTGGGAAGCAGGCTAGATTTAAGCAACGCCTGCCGAATTCGTATACATTCAGGCTATAGCGGCCGCGCCGACTGAAAGCTTCGGTCGTGTCAGAGCAGAGCAGCTGAAATTGGGCGCTCCCGAGACCATAGGAAGCACGCTAGATTTATGCAACGCCTGCCGGATTTGTATGCATGCCGGCTATAGCGGCCACACAGAGCGAAAGCTTCGGTCGTGCCAGAGCAGTGCAGCTGAAATTGGGCTCTCCCGAGACCGTAGGAAGCACGCTAGATTTATGCAACGCCTGCCGGATTCGTATGCATGCCGGCTATAGCGGCCACGCAGAGCGAAAGCTTCGGTCGTGCCAGAGCAGTGCAGCTGAAATTAAGCTCTCCAGAGACCGTAGGAAGCACGCTAGATTTATGCAACGCCTGCCGGATTCGTATGCATGCCGGCTAAAGCGGCCGCGCAGAGCGAAAGCTTCGGTCGTGTCAGAGCAGTGCTGCTGAAATTGGGCGCTCCCGAGACCATAGGAAGCACGCTAGATTTAAGCAACGCCTGCCGGATTCGTATGCATGCCGGCTATAGCGGCCGCGAAGAGCGAAAGCTTCGGTCGTGTCAGAGCAGAGCAGCTGAAATTGGGCGCTCCCGAGACCGTGGGAAGCAGGCTAGATTTAAGCAACGCCTATCGGATTCGTATACATGCAGGCTATAGCGGCCACGGAGAGCGGAAGTTTCGGTCGTGTAAGAGCAGTGCTGCTGAAATTAGCCGCACCCGAGACCGTAGGAAGCACGCTAGATTTATGCAACGCCTGCCGGACTCGTATGCATGCAGGCTATAGCGGCCACGCAGAGCGAAAGTTTCTGTCGTGTCAGAGCAGTGCAGCTGAAATTGGGCGCACCCGCGACCGTGGGAAGCAGGCTAGATTTAAGCAACGCCTGCCGGATTCGTATGCATGCTGTCTATAGCGGCAGCGCAGACAAAGTTTCGGTCGTGTCAGGACAGAGCAGCTGAAATTGGGCGCTCCCAAGACCGTGCGAAGCAGGCTATATTTACGCAACGCCGGCCGGATTCGTATGCATACCGTCTGTAGCGGCCGCGCAGAGCGAAAGTTCCGGTCGTGTCTGAGCAGTTCAGCTGAAATTGGGCGCTCCCGAGACCGTGGGAAGCAGGCTAGATTTATGCAACGCCTACCTGATTCGTATGGGTGCCGGCTATAGCGGCCGCGCAGAGCGAAAGCTTCGGTCGTGTCAGAGGAGTGCAGCTGAAATTGGGCGCTCCCGAGACCGTGGGAAGCATGCTAGAATTAAGCAACGCCTACCGGATTCGTAAGCATGCCGGCTATGGCGGCCACGCAGAGCGTAAGCTTCGGTCGTGTCAGAGCAGTGCAGCTGAAATTGGGCTCTCCCGAGACCGTCGGAAGCACGCTAGATTTATGCAACGCCAAAAGGATTCGTATGCATGCCGGCAAGAGCGGCCGCGCAGAGCGAAAGCTTCGGTCGTGTCAGAGCAGTGCTGCTGAAATTGGGCGCTCCCGAGACCATAGGAAGCACGCTAGATTTATGCAACGCCTGCCGGATTCGTATGCATGCCGGCTATAGCGGCCGCGCAGAGCGAAAGCTTCGGTCGTGTCAGAGAAGTGCTGCTGAAATTGGGCGCTCCCGAGACCATAGGAAGCACGCTATATTAATGCAACGCCTGCTGGATTCGTATGCATGCCGCCTATAGCGGCCGCGCAGAGCGAAAGCTTCGGTCGTGTCAGAGCAGTGCTGGTGAAATTGGGCGCTCCCGAGACCGTAGGAAGCACGCTAGATTAATGCAACGCCTTCCAGATTCGTATGCATGCCGGCTATAGCGGCCGCGCAGAGCGAAAGCTTCGGTCGTGACAGAGCAGTGCAGCTGAATTTGGGCGCGCCCGAGACCGTGGGAAGGAGGCTAGATTTATGCAACGCCTACCGGATTCGTATGGGTGCCGGCTATAGCGGCTGCGCAGAGCGAAAGCTTCGGTCGTGTCAGATGAGTGCAGCTGAAATTGGGCTCTCCCGAGACAGTGGGAAGCATGCTAGAATTAAGCAACCTGCCGGATTCGTAAGCATGCCGGCTATGGCGGCCATGCAGAGCGAAAGTTTCGGTCGTGTCAGGACAGAGCAGCTGAAATTGGGCGCTCCCAACACCGTGCGAAGCAGGCTATATTTACGCAACGCCGGCCGGATTCGTATGCATACCGTCTGTAGCGGCCGCGCAGAGCGAAAGTTCCGGTCGTGTCAGAGCAGTTCAGCTGAAATTGGGCGCTCCCGAGACCGTAGGAAGCACGATAGATTTATGCAACGCCTGCCGGATTCGCATGCATGCCGGTTATAGCGGCCGCGCAGAGCGAAAGCTGCGGTCGTGTCAGAGCAGTGCTGCTGAAATTGGGCGCTCCCGAGACCATAGGAAGCACGCTAGATTTATGCAACGCCTGCCGGATTCGTATGCATGCCGGCTATAGCGGCCGCGCAGAGCGAAAGCTTCGGTCGTGTCAGAGCAGAGCTGCTGAAATTGGGCGCTCCCGAGAGCGTGGGAAGCAGGCTAGATTTAAGCAACGCCTGCCGGATTCGTATACATGCAGGCTATAGCGGCCGCGCTGACTGAAAGTTTCGGTCGTGTCAGAGCAGTGCAGCTGAAATTGGGCGCTCCCGAGACCGTGGGAAGGAGGCTAGATTTATGCAACGCCTACCATATTCGTATGGGTGCCGGCTATAGCGGCCGCGCAGAGCGAAAGCTTCGGTCGTGTCAGAGCAGAGCAGCTGAAATTGGGCGCTCCCGAGACCATAGGAAGCACGCTAGATTTATGCAACGCCGGCCGGATTTGTATGCATGCCGGCTATAGCGGCCACACAGAGCGAAAGCTTCGGTCGTGCCAGAGCAGTGCAGCTGAAATTGGGCTCTCCCGAGACCGTAGGAAGCACGCTAGATTTATGCAACGCCTGCCAGATTCGTATGCATGCCGGCTATAGCGGCCACGCAGAGCGAAAGCTTCGGTCGTGCCAGAGCAGTGCAGCTGAAATTAAGCTCTCCAGAGACCGTAGGAAGCACGCTAGATTTATGCAACGCCTGCCGGATTCGTATACATGCCGGCTATAGCGGCCGCGCAGAGCGAAAGCTTCGGTCGTGTCAGAGCAGTGCTGCTGAAATTGGGCGCTCCCGAGACCATAGGAAGCACGCTAGATTTAAGCAACGCCTGCCGGATTCGTATGCATGCCGGCTATAGCGGCCGCGAAGAGCGAAAGCTTCGGTCGTGTCAGAGCAGAGCAGCTGAAATTGGGCGCTCCCGAGACCGTGGGAAGCAGGCTCGATTTAAGCAACGCCTGCCGGATTCGTATACATGCAGGCTATAGCGGCCACGGAGAGCGGAAGTTTCGGTCGTGTAAGAGCAGTGCTGCTGAAATTGGCCGCACCCGAGACCGTAGGAAGCACGCTAGATTTATGCAACGCCTGCCGGACTCGTATGCATGCAGGCTATAGCGGCCACGCAGAGCGAAAGTTTCTGTCGTGTAAGAGCAGTGCTGCTGAAATTGGTCGCTCCCGAGACCGTAGGAAGCACGCTAGATGTATGCAACGCCTGCCGGACTCGTATGCATGCCGGCTATAGCGGCCACGCAGAGCGAAAGTTTCGGTCTTGTCACAGCAGTGCAGCTGAAATTGGGCGCTCCCGACACCGTAGTAGGCACGCTGGATTTATGCAACGCCTGCCAGATTCGTATGCATGCCGGATATAGCGGCCACGCAGAGCGAAAGTTGCTGTCGTGTCAGAGCAGTGCAGCTGAAATTGGGCGCACCCGCGACCGTGGGAAGCAGGCTAGATTTAAGCAACGCCTGCCGGATTCGTATGCATGCTGTCTATAGCGGCCGCGCAGACTGAAAGTTTCGGTCGTGTCAGAGCAGTGCAGCTGAAATTGGGCGCTCCCGAGACCGTGGGAAGCAGGCTAGATTTACGCAACGCCTGCCGGACTCGTATGCATGCAGGCTATAGCGGCCACGCAGAGCGAAAGTTTCGGTCTTGTCAGAGCAGTGCAGCTGAAATTGGGCGCTCTCGAGACCGTGGGAAGCAGGCTAGATTTAAGCAACGCCTGCCGGATTCGTATACATGAGGGCTATAGCGGCCACGCAGAGCGAAAGTTTCGGTCGTGTAAGAGCAGTGCTGCTGAAATTGGTCATTCCCGAGACCGTAGGAAGCACGCTAGATTTATGCAACGCCTGCCGGACTCGTATGCATGCAGGCTATAGCGGCCACGGAGAGCGAAAATTTCGGTCGTGTCAGAGCAGTGCTGCTGAAATTGGGCGCTCCCGAGACCATAGGAAGCACGCGAGATTTATGCAACGCCTGCCGGATTCGTATGCATGCCGGCTATAGCGGCCGCGCAGAGCGAAAGCTTCGGTCGTGTCAGAGAAGTGCTGCTGAAATTGGGCGCTCCCGAGACCATAGGAAGCACGCTATATTAATGCAACGCCTGCCGGATTCGTATGCATGCCGGCTATAGCGGCCGCGCAGAGCGAAAGCTTCGGTCGTGTCAGAGCAGAGCTGCTGAAATTGGGCGCTCCCGAGACCATAGGAAGCACGCTATATTAATGCAACGCCTGCCGGATTCGTATGCATGCCGGCTATAGCGGCCACGCAGAGCGAAAGTTTCGGTCGTGTCAGAGCAGTGCAGCTGAAATTGGGCTGTCCCGAGACCGTAGGAAGCCCGCTAGCTTTATGCAACGCCTGCCGGACTAGTATCGATGGAGGCTATAGCGGCCACGGAGAGCGAAAGTTTCGGTCGTGTAAGAGCAGTGCTGCTGAAATTGGTCACTCCCGAGACAGTAGGAAGCACGCTAGATTTATGCAACGCCTGCCGGACTCGTATGCATGCAGGCTATAGCGGCCACGCAGAGCGAAAGTTTCGGTCTTGTCAGAGCAGTGCAGCTGAAATTGGGCGCTCCCGAGACCGTGGGAAGCATGCTAGATTTAAGCAACGCCTGCCGGATTCGTATGCATGCCGGCTATAGCGGCCACAGAGAGTGAAAGTTTCGGTCGTGTCAGAGCAGTGCAGCTGAAATTGGGCGCTCCCGAGACCGTGGGAAGGAGGCTAGATTTATGCAACGCCTACCATATTCGTATGGGTGCCGGCTATAGCGGCCGCGCAGAGCGAAAGCTTCGGTCGTGTCAGAGCAGTGCAGCTGAAATTGGGCTCTCCCGAGACCGTAGGAAGCACGCTAGCTTTATGCAACGCCTGCAGGACTCGTATCGATGCAGGCTATAGCGGCCACGGAGAGCGAAAGCTTCGGTCGTGCCAGAGCAGTGCAGCTGAAATTGGGCTCTCCCGAGACCGTAGGAAGCACGCTAGATTTATGCAACGCCTGCCAGATTCGTATGCATGCCGGCTATAGCGGCCACGCAGAGCGAAAGCTTCGGTCGTGCCAGAGCAGTGCAGCTGAAATTAAGCTCTCCAGAGACCGTAGGAAGCACGCTAGATTTATGCAACGCCTGCCGGATTCGTATACATGCCGGCTATAGCGGCCGCGCAGAGCGAAAGCTTCGGTCTTGTCAGAGCAGTGCAGCTGAAATTGGGCGCTCCCGACACCGTAGTAGGCACGCTGGATTTATGCAACGCCTGCCAGATTCGTATGCATGCCGGATATAGCGGCCACGCAGAGCGAAAGTTGCTGTCGTGTCAGAGCAGTGCAGCTGAAATTGGGCGCACCCGCGACCGTGGGAAGCAGGCTAGATTTAAGCAACGCCTGCCGGATTCGTATGCATGCTGTCTATAGCGGCCGCGCAGACTGAAAGTTTCGGTCGTGTCAGAGCAGTGCAGCTGAAATTGGGCGCTCCCGAGACCGTGGGAAGCAGGCTAGATTTACGCAACGCCTGCCGGACTCGTATGCATGCAGGCTATAGCGGCCACGCAGAGCGAAAGTTTCGGTCTTGTCAGAGCAGTGCAGCTGAAATTGGGCGCTCTCGAGACCGTGGGAAGCAGGCTAGATTTAAGCAACGCCTGCCGGATTCGTATACATGAGGGCTATAGCGGCCACGCAGAGCGAAAGTTTCGGTCGTGTAAGAGCAGTGCTGCTGAAATTGGTCATTCCCGAGACCGTAGGAAGCACGCTAGATTTATGCAACGCCTGCCGGACTCGTATGCATGCAGGCTATAGCGGCCACGGAGAGCGAAAATTTCGGTCGTGTCAGAGTAGTGCTGCTGAAATTGGGCGCTCCCGAGACCATAGGAAGCACGCGAGATTTATGCAACGCCTGCCGGATTCGTATGCATGCCGGCTATAGCGGCCGCGCAGAGCGAAAGCTTCGGTCGTGTCAGAGAAGTGCTGCTGAAATTGGGCGCTCCCGAGACCATAGGAAGCACGCTATATTAATGCAACGCCTGCCGGATTCGTATGCATGCCGGCTATAGCGGCCGCGCAGAGCGAAAGCTTCGGTCGTGTCAGAGCAGAGCTGCTGAAATTGGGCGCTCCCGAGACCATAGGAAGCACGCTATATTAATGCAACGCCTGCCGGATTCGTATGCATGCCGGCTATAGCGGCCACGCAGAGCGAAAGTTTCGGTCGTGTCAGAGCAGTGCAGCTGAAATTGGGCTGTCCCGAGACCGTAGGAAGCCCGCTAGCTTTATGCAACGCCTGCCGGACTAGTATCGATGGAGGCTATAGCGGCCACGGAGAGCGAAAGTTTCGGTCGTGTAAGAGCAGTGCTGCTGAAATTGGTCACTCCCGAGACAGTAGGAAGCACGCTAGATTTATGCAACGCCTGCCGGACTCGTATGCATGCAGGCTATAGCGGCCACGCAGAGCGAAAGTTTCGGTCTTGTCAGAGCAGTGCAGCTGAAATGGGGCGCTCCCGAGACCGTGGGAAGCATGCTAGATTTAAGCAACGCCTGCCGGATTCGTATGCATGCCGGCTATAGCGGCCACAGAGAGTGAAAGTTTCGGTCGTGTAAGAGCAGTGCTGCTGAAATTGGTCGCTCCCGAGACCGTAGGAAGCACGCTAGATTTATGCAACGCCTGCCGGACTCGTATGCATGCCGGCTATAGCGGCCACGCAGAGCGAAAGCTTCGGTTGTGTGAGAGCAGAGCAGCAGAAATTGAGCGCTCCCGAGACCATAGGAAGCACGCTAGATTTATGCAACGCCTGCCGGATTCGTATGCATGCCGGCTATAGCGGCCACGCAGAGCGAAAGCTTCGGTCGTGTCAGAGCAGTGCAGCTGAAATTGGGCTCTCCCGAGACCGTAGGAAGCACGCTAGATTTATGCAACGCCTGCCGGATTAGTATGCTTGCCGGCTATAGCGGCCACGCAGAGCGAAAGCTTCGGTCGTGCCAGAGCAGTGCAGCTGAAATTGGGCTCTCCCGAGACCGTAGGAAGCACGCTAGATTTATGCAACGCCTGCCGGATTCGTATGCATGCCGGCTATAGCGGCCACAGAGAGCGAAAGTTTCGGTCGTGTAAGAGCAGTGCTGCTGAAATTGGTCGCTCCCGAGACCGTAGGAAGCACGCTAGATTTATGCAACGCCTGCCGGACTCGTATGCATGCCGGCTATAGCGGCCGCGCAGAGCGAAAGTTTCGGTCTTGTCAGAGCAGTGCAGCTGAAATTGGGCGCTCCAGACACCGTAGTAGGCACGCTGGATTTATGCAACGCCTGCCAGATTCGTATGCATGCCGGCTATAGCGGCCACGCAGAGCGAAAGTTGCTGTCGTGTCAGAGCAGTGCAGCTGAAATTGGGCGCACCCGCGACCGTGGGAAGGAGGCTAGATTTAAGCAACGCCTGCCGGATTCGTATGCATGCTGTCTATAGCGGCCGCGCAGACTGAAAGTTTCGGTCGTGTCAGAGCAGTGCAGCTGAAATTGGGCGCTCCCGAGACCGTGGGAAGCAGGCTAGATATAAGCAACGCCTGCCGGATTCGTATACATGAGGGCTATAGCGGCCACGCAGAGCGAAAGTTTCGGTCGTGTAAGAGCAATGCTGCTGAAATTGGGCTCTCCCGAGACCGTAGGAAGCACGCTAGCTTTATGCAACGCCTGCCGGTTTCGTATGCATGCAGGCTATAGCGACCACGGAGAGCGAAAGTTTCGGTCGTGTAAGAGCAGTGCTGCTGAAATTGGTTGCTCCCGAGACAGTAGGAAGCACGCTAGATTTATGCAACGCCTGCCGGACTCGTATGCATGCTGTCTATAGCGGCCACGCAGAGCGAAAGTTTCGGTCTTGTCAGAGCAGTGCAGCTGAAATTGGGCGCTCCCGTGACCGTGGGAAGCAGGCTAGATTTAAGCAACGCCTGCCTTATTCGTATACATGAGGGCTATAGCGGCCACGCAGAGCGAAAGTTTCGGTCGTGTAAGAGCAGTGCTGCTGAAATTGGTCGCTCCCGAGACAGTAGGAAGCACGATAGATTTATGCAACGCCTGCCGGTCTCGTATGCATGCAGGCTATAGCGGCCACGCAGAGCGAAAGTTTCGGTCGTTTAAGAGCAGTGCTGCTGAAATTGGTCGCTCCCGAGACCGTAGGAAGCACGCTAGATTTAGGCAACGCCTGCCGGACTCGTATGCATGCAGGCTATAGCGGCCACGGAGAGCGAAAGTTTCGGTCGTGTCAGAGCAGTGCAGCTGAAATTAGGCGCTCCCGAGACTGTGGGAAGCAGGCTAGATTTAAGCAACGCCTTCCGGATTCGTATACATGAGGTCTATAGCGGCCACGCAGAGCGAATGTTTCGGTCGTGTAAGAGCAGTGCTGCTGAAAGTGGTCGCTCCCGAGACCGTAGAAAGCACGCTAGATTTATGCAACGCCTGCCGGACTCGTATGCATGCAGGCTATAGCGGCCACGGAGAGCGAAAGTTTCGGTCGTGTAAGAGCAGTGCTGCTGAAATTGGTCGCTCCCGAGACCGTAGGAAGCAGCCTATATTTATGCAACGCCTGCCGGGCTCGTATGCATGCAGGCTATAGCGGCCACGCGGAGCGAAAGTTTCGGTCGTGTTAGAGCAGTGCTGCTGAAATTGGTCGCTCCCGAGACCGTAGGAAGCACGCTAGATTTATGCAACGCCTGCCGGACTCGTATGCATGCAGGCTATAGCGGCCACGCAGAGCGAAAGTTTCGGTCTTGTCAGAGCAGTGCAGCTGAAATTGGGCGCTCCCGACACCGTAGTAGGCACGCTGGATTTATGCAACGCCTGCCAGATTCGTATGCATGCCGGCTATAGCGGCCACGCAGAGCGAAAGTTTCGGTCTTGTCAGAGCAGTGCAGCTGAAATTGGGCGCTCTCGAGACCGTAGTAGGCACGCTATATTTATGCAACTCCTGCTCCTGCCAGATTCGTATGCATGCCGGCTATAGCGGCCACGCAGAGCGAAAATTTCTGTCGTGTCAGAGCAGTGCAGCTGAAATTGTGCGCACCCGCGACCGTAGGAAGCAGGCTAGATTTAAGCAACGCCTGCCGGATTCGTATGCATGCTGTCTATAGCGGCCACGCAGACTGAAAGTTTCGGTCGTGTCAGAGCAGTGCAGCTGAAATTGGGCGCTCCCGAGACCGTGGGAAGCAGGCTAGATTTATGCAACGCCTACCGGATTCGTATGGGTGTCGGCTATAGCGGCCGCGCAGAGCGAACGCTTCGGTCGTGTCAGATGAGTGCAGCTGAAATTGGGCGCTCCCGAGACCGTGGGAAGCATGCTAGAATTAAGCAACGCCTGCCGGATTCGTAAGCATGCCGGCTATGGCGGCCACGCAGAGCGAAACTTTCGGTCGTGTCAGGACAGAGCAGCTGAAATTGGGCGCTCCCAACACCGTGAGAAGCAGGCTATATTTACGTTACGCCGGCCGGATTCGTATGCATACCGTCTGTAGCGGCCGCGCAGACCGAATGTTCCGGTCGTGTAAGAGCAGTGCTGCTGAAATTGGTCGCTCCCGAGACCGTAGGAAGCACGCTAGATTTATGCAACGCCTGCCGGACTCGTATGCATGCAGGCTATAGCGGCCACGCAGAGCGAAAGTTTCGGTCGTGTAAGAGCAGTGCTGCTGAAATTGGTCGCTCCCGAGACCGTAGGAAGCACGCTAGATTTATGCAACGCCTGCCGGACTCGTATGCATGCCGGCTATAGCGGCCACAGAGAGCGAAAGTTTCGGTCTTGTCAGAGCAGTGCAGCTGAAATTGGGCGCTCCCGACACCGTAGTAGGCACGCTGGATTTATGCAACGCCTGCCAGATTCGTATGCATGCCGGCTATAGCGGCCACGCAGAGCGAAAGTTTCTGTCGTGTCAGAGCAGTGCAGCTGAAATTGGGCGCACCCGCGACCGTGGGAAGCAGGCTAGATTTAAGCAACGCCTGCCGGATTCGTATGCATGCTGTCTATAGCGGCCGCGCTGACTGAAAGTTTCGGTCGTGTCAGAGCAGTGCAGCTGAAATTGGGCGCTCCCGAGACCGTGGGAAGCAGGCTAGATTTATGCAACGCCTACCGGATTCGTATGGGTGCCGGCTATAGCGGCCGCGCAGAGCGAAAGCTTCGGTCGTGTCAGAGGAGTGCAGCTGAAATTGGGCGCTCCCGAGACCGTGGGAAGCATGCTAGAATTAAGCAACGTTTACCGGATTCGTAAGCATGCCGGCTATGGCGGCCACGCAGAGCGAAAGTTTCGGTCGTGTCAGGACAGAGCAGCTGAAATTGGGCGCTCCCAAGACCGTGCGAAGCAGGCTATATTTACGCAACGCCGGCCGGATTCGTATGCATACCGTCTGTAGCGGCCCCGCAGAGCGAAAGTTCCGGTCGTGTCAGAGCAGTTCAGCTGAAATTGGGCGCTCCCGAGACCATAGGAAGCACGCTAGATTTATGCAACGCCTGCCGGATTCGTATGCATGCCGGCTATAGCGGCCACGCAGAGCGAAAGCTTCGGTCGTGTCAGAGCAGTGCAGCTGAAATTGGGCTCTCCCGAGACCGTAGGAAGCACGCTAGATTTATGCAACGCCAACCGGATTCGTATGCATGCCGGCTATAGCGGCCGCGCAGAGCGAAAGCTTCGGTCGTGTCAGAGCAGTGCTGCTGAAATTGGGCGCTCCCGAGACCATAGGAAGCACGCTATATTTATGCAGCGCCTGCCGGATTCGTATGCATGCCGGCTATAGCGGCCGCGCAGAGCGAAAGCTTCGGTCGTGTCAGAGAAGTGCTGCTGAAATTGGGCGCTCCCGAGACCATAGGAAGCACGCTATATTAATGCAACGCCTGCCGGATTCGTATGCATGCCGGCTATAGCGGCCGCGCAGAGCGAAAGCTTCGGTCGTGTCAGAGCAGTCCTGCTGAAATTGGGCGCTCCCGAGACCGTACGAAGCACGCTAGATTAATGCAACGCCTTCCGGATTCGTATGCGTGCCGGCTATAGCGGCCGCGCAGAGCGAAAGCTTCGGTCGTGTCAGAGCAGTGCTGCTGAAATTGGTCACTCCCGAGACAGTAGGAAGCACGCTAGATTTATGCAACGCCTGCCGGACTCGTATGCATGAAGGCTATAGCGGCCACGCAGAGCGAAAGTTTCGGTCTTGTCAGAGCAGTGCAGCTGAAATTGGGCGCTCCTGAGACCGTGGGAAGCAGGCTAGATTTAAGCAACGCCTGACGGATTCGTATACATGAGGGCTATAGCGGCCACGCAGAGCGAAAGTTTCGGTCGTGTCAGAGCAGTGCTGCTGAAATTGGTCGCTCCCGAGACCGTAGGAAGCACGCTAGATTTATACAGCGCCTGCCGGACTCGTATGCATGCAGGCTATATCGGCAACGCAGAGCGAAAGTTTCAGTCGTGTAAGAGCAGTGCTGCTGAAATTGGTCGCTCCCGAGACCGCAGGAAGGACGCTAGATTTATGCAAGGCCTGCCAGATGCGTATGCATGCCGGCTATAGCGGCCACGCAGAGCGAAAATTTCTGTCGTGTCAGAGCAGTGCACCTGAAATTGGGCGCACCCGCGACCGTGGGAAGCAGGCTAGATTTAAGCAACGCCTGCCGGATTCGTATGCATGCCGGTTATAGCGGCCGCGCAGAGCGAAAGCTTCGGTCGTGTCAGAGCAGTGCTGCTGAAATTCGGCGCTCCCGAGACCATAGGAAGCACGCTAGATTTATGCAACGCCTGCCGGATTCGTATGCATGCCGGCTATAGCGGCCACGCAGAGCGAAAGCTTCGGTCGTGTCAGAGCAGTGCAGCTGAATTTGGGCTCTCCCGAGACCGTAGGAAGCACGCTAGATTTATGCAACGCCTACCGGATTCGTATGCATGCCGGCTATAGCGGCCGCGCAGAGCGAAAGCTTCGGTCGTGTCAGAGCAGTGCTGCTGAAATTGGGCGCTAACGAGACGATAGGAAGCACGCTATATTTATGCAACGCCTGCCGGATTCGTATGCATGCCGGCTATAGCGGCCGCGCAGAGCGAAAGCTTCGGTCGAGACAGAGCAGTGCTGCTGAAATTGGGCGCTCCCGAGACCATAGGAGGCACGCTATATTAATGCAACGCCTGCCGGATTCGTATGCATGCCGGCTATAGCGGCCGCGCAGAGCGAAAGCTTCGGTCGTGTCAGAGCAGTCCTGCTGAAATTGGGCGCTCCCGAGACCGTAGGAAGCACGCTAGATTAATGCAACGCCTTCCGGATTCGTATGCATGCCGGCTATAGCGGATGCGCAGAGCGAAAGCTTCGGTCGTGTCAGAGCAGTGCAGCTGAAATTGGGCTCTCCCGAGACCGTAGGAAGCACGCTAGCTTTATGCAACGCCTGCCGGACTCGTATCGATGCAGGCTATAGCGGCCACGGAGAGCGAAAGTTTCGGTCGTGTAAGAGCAGTGCTGCTAATATTGGTCAATCCCGAGACAGTAGGAAGCATGCTAGATTTATGCAACGCCTGCCGGACTCGTATGCATGCAGGCTATAGCGGCCACGCAGAGCGAAAGTTTCGGTCTTGTCAGAGCAGTGCAGCTGAAATTGGGCGCTCCCGAGACCGTGGGAAGCAGGCTAGATTTAAGCAACGCCTGCCGGTTTCGTATACATGAGGGCTATAGCGGCCACGCAGAGCGAAAGTTTCGGTCGTGTAAGAGCAGTGCTGCTGAAATTGGTCGCTCCCGAGACCGTAGGAAGCACGCTAGATGTATGCAACGCCTGCCGGACTCGTATGCATGCAGGCTATATCGGCCACGCGGAGCGAAAGTTTCGGTCGTGTAAGAGCAGTGCTGCTGAAATTGGTCGCTCCCGAGACCGTAGGAAGCACGCTAGATTTATACAGCGCCTGCCGGACTCGTATGCATGCAGGCTATATCGGCCACGGAGAGCGAAAGTTTCGGTCGTGTCAGAGCAGTGCAGCTGAAATTAGGCGCTCCCGAGACTGTGGGAAGCAGGCTAGATTTAAGCAACGCCTGCCGGATTCGTATACATGAGGGCTATAGCGGCCACGCAGAGGGAAAGTTTCAGTCGTGTAAGAGCAGTGCTGCTGAAATTGGTCGCTCCCGAGACCGTAGAAAGGACGCTAGATTTTTGCAACGCCTGCCGGACTCGTATGCATGCAGGCTATAGCGGCCACGGAGAGCGAAAGTTTCGGTCGTGTCAGAGCAGTGCTGCTGAAATTGGTCACTCCCGAGACAGTACTAAGCACGCTAGATTTAAGCAACGCCGGCCGGATTCGTATACATGCAGGCTATAGCGGCCACGCAGAGCGAAAGTTTCGGTCTTGTCAGAGCAGTGCAGCTGAAATTGGGCGCTCCCGAGACCGTGGGAAGCATGCTAGATTTAAGCAACGCCTGCCGGATTCGTATGCATGCCGGCTATAGCGGCCACAGAGAGTGAAAGTTTCGGTCGTGTAAGAGCAGTGCTGCTGAAATTGGTCGCTCCCGAGACCGTAGGAAGCACGCTAGATTTATGCAACGCCTGCCGGACTCGTATGCATGCCGGCTATAGCGGCCACGCAGAGCGAAAGCTTCGGTTGTGTCAGAGCAGAGCAGCAGAAATTGGGCGCTCCCGAGACCATAGGAAGCACGCTAGATTTATGCAACGCCTGCCGGATTCGTATGCATGCCGGCTATAGCGGCCACGCAGAGCGAAAGCTTCGGTCGTGTCAGAGCAGTGCAGCTGAAATTGGGCTCTCCCGAGACCGTAGGAAGCACGCTAGATTTATGCAACGCCTGCCGGATTCGTATGCTTGCCGGCTATAGCGGCCACGCAGAGCGAAAGTTTCGGTCTTGCCAGAGCAGTGGAGCTGAAATTGGGCGCTCCCAAGACCGTAGGAAGCAGGCTAGATTTAAGCAACGCCTGCCGGATTCGTATACATGAGGGCTATAGCGGCCACGCAGAGCGAAAGTTTCGGTCGTGTAAGAGCAGTGCTGCTTAAATTGGTTGCTCCCGAGACCGTAGGAAGCACGCTAGATTTATGCAACGCCTGCCGGACTCGTATGCATGCAGGCTATATCGGCCACGCAGAGCGAAAGTTTCGTTCGTGTAAGAGCAGTGCTGCTTAAATTGGTTGCTCCCGAGACCGTAGGAAGCACGCTAGATTTATGCAACGCCTGCCGGACTCGTATGCATGCAGGCTATAGCGGCCACGGCGAGCGAAAGTTTCGGTCGTGTCAGAGCAGTGCAGCTCAATTTGGGCGCGCCCGAGACCGTGGGAAGCAGGCTAGATTAAACAACGCCTGCCGGATTCGTATACATGAGGGCTATAGCGGCCACGCAGAGCGAAAGTTTCGGTCGTGTAAGAGCAGTGCTGCTTAAATTGGTTGCTCCCGAGACCGTAGGAAGCACGCTAGATTTATGCAACGCCTGCCGGACTCGTATGCATGCAGGCTATATCGGCCACGCAGAGCGAACGTTTCGGTCGTGTAAGAGCAGTGCTGCTGAAATTGGTCGCTCCCGAGACCGTAGGAAGCACGCTAGATTTATGCAACGCCTGCCGGACTCGTATGCATGCAGGCTATAGCGGCCACGGAGAGCAAAAGTTTCGGTCGTGTCAGAGCAGTGCAGCTGAAATTAGGCGCTCCCGAGACTGTGGGAAGCAGGCTAGATTTAAGCAACGCCTGCCGGATTCGTATACATGAGGGCTATAGCGGCCACGCAGAGCGAACGTTTCGGTCGTGTAAGAGCAGTGCTGCTGAAATTGGTCGCTCCCGAGACCGTAGGAAGCACGCTAGATTTTTGCAACGCCTGCCGGACTCGTATGCATGCAGGCTATAGCGGCCACGGAGAGCGAAAGTTTCGGTCGTATCAGAGCAGTGCAGCTCAATTTGGGCGCGCCCGAAACCGTGGGAAGCACGCTAGATTTATGCAACGCCTGCCGGACTCGTATGCATGCAGGCTATAGCGGCCACGGATTGCGAAAGTTTCGGTCGTGTCAGAGCAGTGCAGCTGAATTTTGGGCGCTCCCGAAACCATAGGAAGCACGCTCTATTTAGGCAACGCCTGCCAGATTCGTATGCATGCCGGCTATAGCGGCCACGCAGAGCGAAAGTTTCGGTCGTGTAAGAGCAGTGCTGCTGAAATTGGTCGCTCCCGAGACCGTAGGAAGCACGCTAGATTTTTGCAACGCCTGCCGGACTCGTATGCATGCAGGCTATAGCGGCCACGGAGAGCGAAAGTTTCGGTCATGTCAGAGCAGTGCAGCTCAATTTGGGCGCGCCCGAGACCGTGGGAAGCAGGCTAGATTTAAGAAACGCCTGCCGGATTCGTATACATGAGGGCTATAGCGGCCACGGAGAGCGAAAGTTTCGGTCGTGTAAGAGCAGTGCTGCTGAAATTGGTCGCTCCCGAGACCGTAGGAAGCACGCTAGATTTATGCAACGCCTGCCGGACTCGTATGCATGCAGGCTATAGCGGCCACGGAGTGCGAAAGTTTCGGTCGTGTCAGAGCAGTGCAGCTGAATTTTGGGCGCTCCCGAAACCATAGGAAGCACGCTCTATTTAGGCAACGCCTGCCAGATTCGTATGCATGCCGGCTATAGCGGCCACGCAGATCGAAAGTTTCGGTCGTGTCAGAGCAGTGCTGCTAAAATTGGTCGCTCCCGAGACCGCAGCAAGCACGCTAGATTTATTCAACGCCTGCCGGACTCGTATGCATGCAGGCTATAGCGGCCCCACAGAGCGAAAGTTTCTGTCGTGTCACAGCAGTGCAGCTGAAATTGGGCGCACCCGAGACCGTGGGAAGCAGGCTAGATTTAAGCAACGCCTGCCGGATTCGTATGCATGCCATCTATAGCGGCCGCACAGACTGAAAGTTTCGGTCGTGTCAGAGCAGTGCAGCTGAAATTGGACGCTCCCGACACCGTAGTAGGCACGCTGGATTTATGCAACGCCTGCCAGATTCGTATGCATGCCGGCTATAGCGGCCACGCAGAGCGAAAGTTTCGGTCTCGTCAGAGCAGTGCAGCTGAAATTGGGCGCTCACGAGACCGTAGTAGGCACGCTAGATTTATGCAACGCCTGCCAGATTCGTATGCATGCCGGCTATAGCGGCCACGTAGAGCGAAAGTTTCGGTCTTGTCAGAGCAGTGCAGCTGAAATTGGGCGCTCCCGCACCGTAGTAGGCACGCTGGATTTATTCAACGCCTGCCAGATTCGTATGCATGCCAGCTAAAGTGGCCGCGCAGAGCGAAAGTTTCGGTCTTGTCAGAGCAGTGCAGCTGAAATTGGGCGCTCACGACACCGTAGTAGGCACGCTAGATTTACGCAACGCCTGCCAGATTCGTATGCATGCCGGCTATAGCGGCCACGCAGAGCGAAAGTTTCGGTCTTGTCAGAGCAGTGCAGCTGAAATTGGGCGCTCACGAGACCGTAGTAGGCACGCTAGATTTATGCAACGCCTGCCAGATTCGTATGCATGCCGGTTATAGCGGCCACGCAGAGCGAAAGTTTCGGTCTTGTCAGAGCAGTGCAGCTGAAATTGGGCGCTCCGGACACCGTAGTAGGCACGCTGGATTTATTCAACGCCTGCCAGATTCGTATGCATGCCGGCTATAGCGGCCACGCCGAGCGAAAGTTTCGGTCTTGTCAGAGCAGTGCAGCTGAAATTGGGCGCTCACGAGACCGTAGTAGGCACGCTAGATTTACTCAACGCCTGCCAGATTTGTATGCATGCCGGCTATAGCGGCCACGCAGAGCGAAAGTTTCGGTCTTGTCAGAGCAGTGCAGCTGAAATTGGGCGCTCCCGACACCGTAGTAGGCACGCTGGATTTATGCAACGCCTGCCAGATTCGTATGCATGCCGGCTATAGCGGCCACGCAGAGCGAAAGTTTCGGTCTTGTCAGAGCAGTGCAGCTGAAATTGGGCGCTCACGAGACCGTAGTAGGCATGCTAGATTTATGCAACGCCTGCCAGATTCGTATGCATGCCGGCTATAGCGGCCACTCAGAGCGAAAGTTTCGGTCTTGTCAGAGCAGTGCAGCTGAAATTGGGCGCTCCCGACACCGTAGTAGGGACGCTAGGTTTACGCAACGCCTGCCAGATTCGTATGCATGCCGGCTATAGCGGCCACGCAGAGCGAAAATTTCTGTCGTGTCAGAGCAGTGCAGCTGAAAATGGGCGCACCCGAGACCGTGGGAAGCAGGCTAGATTTATGCAACGCCTACCGGATTAGTATGGGTGCCGGCTATAGCGGCCGCGCAGAGCGAAAGCTTCGGTCGTGTCAGAGGAGTGCAGCTGAAATTGGGCGCTCCCGAGACCGTGGGAAGCATGCTAGAATTAAGCAACGCCTGCCGTATTCGTAAGCATGCCGGCTATGGCGGCCACGCAGAGCGAAAGTTTCGGTCGTGTCAGAGCAGAGCAGCTGAAATTTGGCGCTCCCAAGACCTTGCGAAGCAGGCTATATTTACGCAACGCCGGCCGGAGTCGTATGCATACCGTCTGTAGCGGCCGCGCAGAGCGAAAGTTCCGGTCGTGTCAGAGCAGTTCAGCTGAAATTGGGCGCTCCCGAGACCGTAGGAAGCACGATAGATTTATGCAACGCCTGCCGGATTCGCATGCATGCCGGTTATAGCGGCCGCGCTGAGCGAAAGTTTCGGTCGTGTCACGCTATAGCGCGCGCATTACGTAGCGTGAAACGTAGTATCTCAAAGGTTGCGTGCATGAGGAGGCTGGTGGAGAGGAAGTGGCAACGCCGCTAACAACAGCACTGTGGCCGTCAAGTCGGCTGTACTGAATGTGCCATGCAGTCTGACAACATTGGTACTGAAGTCTGGCCGCCATTTATGTTACGCCAGCCGGATCCGTGCCGCGTTCGGGTGCCGTCGCCGGCTCGCGAGCCGCACTTGGCTTGTAGAACGGTTCCGCAGCAGTGCCAAGGGTTTACGTTGGCGTGCCTGGGCGCAGCCCGTGGTAGTTAAGCTTTCAATGGGGCCCGAAATCGCCACAATATTGCGCAGACTGGCCGCGCGCAGCCGCTAAAAGATGACCCTCAATTTTGGTTTCAATGATGGGAGACTGTGATGCCCGGCTCCCGATCATGATGTTTCATCCTTTTTTCGGGCTTTGAGCAACAACTTTTATTTTGTATTGACGAAAAAACATGTTCTTGGATGTCTGAGAGTGCAGCAAATGCTTAAAAAGTCTAAGTTGACTTCCACAAAATACTGAAAGCGGAGCATCACTTTCGATTTCGAAATCTAAGAGCGTGCTGCGCACACCTTTCTATCAAGCGGTTAGGACCTTTTGTGTGCTGCATAACCAGTAACTTTTGGACGGTTTACAACAAAAGAAACATGTTCGAAACATCCATATTGCAACAAATGCTTGAAGTGGCTAGACATGCCGCAAAATAAGTGTTCACACTTCATGGTGCATGGTTGTATTGTACTGTTGCCAATGGCTGTAAATCAACTACTTCGGACAAGCAAAAAACGAAAATAATCCATAAAATAGAATAATGACAGGAGGAAGTCCGGAATTACCTGAGTTCTCAACTGTGACCAGGTGACCCGTGGCAAAGGAGGACTGCATGGCGCTCAATGGATGGAGGCTGGAGACGTCGCGGTAACCTGCCTGGGTAGTCGTTGGCCCGCAGGGGGCACATCCCTCATATCTAATGTTCTGAGAACTATGCGAAACGCACCTGTTACAATCTTACTGCGGAGCATTGCGAGAGATGCTTCGATCAGGTGAAGCAGATCTTGGAAGGCCCAGCCTGCGCTGTTTCTGGTCATCTTTCCAACGAGCTTTCGCCGAACGGTACCTCCCTGAATAACGTTGACAAATTTCAAATAAACCCATGCCCCTCTTCTCTATTTTTGCAAGAAACATAGCTCACTATAGATTTCCTGTGTGATGCACATGCGAACCGTGACTTTGGGAGTAACATAGCAGGCCTGAATGACCGGATTTCTCCAAATGACCTGCAAGTGCGTTGATAAAATGACAACTGGAACAAGGGGATCGGGCATCAGACATGGCGAGCGACGTGTGAATATTTAAAAAAAACTGTGCTGGAAGGCACAGGCACGTACGCAATTGCAAGGAAAAATGGCATGCGTCGGTGCGATGTAGGCGGCGGAAATCGTGTTTTACTGCAGTTTCAAGAATTTTCGGGAAAGAGGTTTCTTGTACATCTTCGCAACTGCGTTAATTGTTAATTGCATGTCTGTTATGTCAAATGCATGGTTTGTTAGCAACGGTTTGTTGAACTTCTTGCACATAATATGCAGTAGTGCTTCCCTGTGGCCGCTATCCTTGTTCTCACAGGTCAGGACAGGCAAACCAGCGATTTAATTCACACTAGTTGTAGAGCAAGCATGTTTCCAGGGGCCTTTGAAGATGCGTTCGGTCTTTGAGCAAGATATCGACGAACTTCTTGAGGTCCTGTAACACTCTTAGGAGCGCTGACGTCGGGTAAAAGAGTCCACCCCAGTCTTGATGGGCAGTCAAACTGTCGACAGTAGCATTTCGTTGGCTGGAAATGCAAGCTACAAACTTTAGAATAAATTCATGTTGTGCTTGGCTGCGAGTTTTTTTTTTCGAATTACCTTAACCCGTCTTTCCCGGAGTTGCAAGTCGGCAGGTATTTCATGGAACGAAAAGCTGGGTTTCTTGTTTCGCTGACTGAACATGCAAAACGGAACGCAACAGCAATGCATTTTCGCTCGCTACTCCCTCCAGCAAATGCAGACATCGACGCGTCACCTGCCAAACGGTAACACTAAACAGACCACACAAATAATATAACAGCGCACCAGAAGGCATACTTTTTCCTGCAAAGGCAGTCACAAGAAAATTCTGTGCTGCCTGTGTGTAGTCTGCTAGAGGGTCATCTGACAGCGCCGCCATACGGCGGACGCGCGCTCTACGGCGGGGAGAAAAACCCCTGACGCTTCAGGCATGTTCTTCAGGGGGCATTGCTTCATACTCTTTGTCGTGAGTGCCTTGAATGGCGCCCAGATGCCGGCCGAGCTCTGTGTGGACATGCTTCGCTAGATTGTGAGCACACGGATTTTTTTTTTACAGCGAGCAGCTGTTTAAGGGACATTATTCAGGATAAACGTGAGCGTAATCAGTCGATCCATGACGTAACAGAACGAAGAGAAGTAGGGGAAAAGTAAGAAGCATGAGAAGAAGGTGAGAAGTGTTGCAAAGGGAAGCGCCGATCATTCCAGGCCCGATTTCTGCCGCTGGAAAAATTCTGCCCATTACATTCCCGCGGCGACAAGCATAGCAGCGCCCTTCGAAGCAGGACCCCTCGATTAATTATGTTTAAATTCGTCGTCATTACTGCCACGGCCGGTCACGAGCGGAGTGCGCGCACCCCCTCGAGACCGGCCGTGTTACTGCCTGTTTCAATGCGTTCACTGACCATAAATAAGGCGCCAGTCTTCCGCTTCGTGTCCTCTCGATCGCTTCTAACGAAACGTATGAGTGATAAATTTGCTTAATTATTTTATTTAGATTGACGATTCTGCCGCTTTTAGGCATAATAGTACCATCGGTTTGTTGAAAGAAGCTCCTGCACAGCGCCTCTATTTTTACAATGCCAGCCGCATCGCCCGTCTCGCAATGGGAGCCATCGGCACACTTCACTTCAGTTAGTTGCCGTGGTGTGGCGCTACCAGGATGGTAGCAGTCACTGGAACGGGAGAAGTACCGCAACCATCGCCGGAACCACCGACCCACCGCCATATTGGCCCAGTGCCGCTTAAGCGAGGGCCGCGCGCTGTGCCTTTTACACAGAATAAATTAGGCTTTGCGAATTGTGCGTGCTTTTACAGCAATTAATGAAGCATGCTGTTGTTCACTTGCTAATTAGGCGAAAAAAGGCTGCAATTATTATGACGGAGGTCTTTTTAGACTCAAGGAACGAAAATGTGTCCGTGGCTCTGTGACCGGATATGTCAATCGTACATTAGAAGGCATGTAAGGACGGAAATTTGGTCACGACTGATATGGGCCAAAACCGATGTCCAACCTAGTTTCACTACAGCGAACACGATGGTGAGCTCCAAATTTGGCCCTCACTCCTAAAAAAATGACTTCGGCCGAATTAGACGAAAATCAATGTCGAACCTAATTCGACTATGGGGAACACAACGGTGATACCCAAACTTGACCCGGACTACTTGGATATTTGGCCCACCCACCCCTGAAATTTGACCTCAGCCGATTTGGGCCACAATCGATGTGCAACCTAATTCAGCTGCGGAAAACGCGATGGTGACCTCCAAATTAGGCCTGGGCCGCTCAAAGTGTCACAAAGAACGCATAGGAAGGCACAAATGCTTTCGCATTATCGCACGTAAGGAGACCTAATTGCTACCCTGAATTTTTGCTTGCGTATGCATCACGTGTACTGTCGGAAAAAAAAAACATGCGAACAGCGTGGTGCGTGTGCTCTCCACTCTTCGCATTTATTAAGGCGAAAGCCTTTCTTGCCTCATGAGCGGCGTAGACAAGTTATATCAAGTCCATGCGCCCAAAAATATGCACTAGAACTGTCGATTCTGTGAAGCCATATAGCTCGTCGCTTGAGGTTTTTTTCCCGGTGGGAATGAAAAACAGCGTTTCGCCCGATTCCCGCCGATTGCTGCACCCGAAAGCGTAGCACCCAGGCATTCTTCGATGTCTTTTGCAGGCATCAAATGCACACGCGTCAATACGGGACAGGAAGTGCTGTGCACGCTTAAATCAGCCCATAAGAGCAAGTGCTACGTAATTCTCCGGACGGTCTGTGTGTCGGCGGCCGCGAGAAAGAAGCGAGCGGACTATTTATGGCGGGGAATGACCACTTGACCGCGGATAACGAATCGGGAGAGCGCGCGCACTGGCGCGGCGGTGCGACGACGAGAGAAAAGGAATGCGGTACTTTTAGGTAGGACAGCTTTCGGCATGCTTACGTATAGGCGCGCGCTGTTGTCAGATTCTGGCTTCCTACCCCTTCTTTTGTAGCTCTCGCTTCATCCGTTGCGCGGCGCTTCTTCCAGCGTAAGCGGCTGGAGCTTTGATCGCTCTTTGCAGAGGTGAGCTGAGGCATTCGCTCCGCTCATCACATGACGATTGCGGCTGGCATATTTGAGGCGCTGCTTGAAGTGTTGGCGCTGCTTATTAAGGCGAAAACATCTATAGGCTCATGACTATAGGGCCGATTTGGACCAAAATCGATGCCCAACCTAATTTCACTGTGGCAAACACGATGGCGACCTCCAAAATTGCCCTGAACCACTCCGAAATTTGCCCCCCCACCCCCTCAAAATATGACCTAAAAGCAGACATTCACCCAGCTGATTTGGATTCATTCAAGTAAAGATATTAGAAGATTCGTAAACAGGTGCGTACTTGCTAGTTTAGAAAATGCCTTCTCGGGAGGATTTACCCCATTTAACATGTCGTTTTTTTTCATTCTCTCATATTGCTTACTCAACATGACTGAATCAGAAACTAATATAGCAAGCCTATTACTAACTATCTCTACCCTGTGATTTCACATTTCCGCCAAGCGGTTTCAGTACTTCTCCCGGAATGTCTCAGCACTGCAGCTAAAAAATATACCCGATTCGAACATGTCGCCACAATCTTTTGTAGCTATGCCAGCACTGCTGCACCCCACTCTCTGTGGCCCCTTTTAAAACCATCGCCTGCAGTGGCTCGACTATGAGCAGCGTCAGGCACGGCGCGCTCTATGACGCATCAATTCCTGACACGGCCGGGTTCGAGTAGAGGGGGCGGCGCGCGTTCCCCTCGAGCCTGGCCGCGTACCTGACAGGCAGCCGGTTACTATGAGGGATGCAGGGCGCTGCCTCTGGAAGAGAGACCGTTTCAAAAACTGTCTTCGTCCGTTTTCCGTCATCAGGCGCCACTAAGATGGCATTCTACCCCACAGACGTACAGCAGGCGCGAAGGCTAGCCGACGGGGGAGATAGGAAAGGAGGATAAGAGAGGGCCTTGTATGGGTGGACTGGCCCTACTCGGCAGGCATTGTGAAAATAGAGGAGGCGCTGTCCCACATAAAGCTGGACTGCAAAAAAAAAAAATCGCTTTTTGCATGCAAAGGGAATAGCCACAGAGACGTCAAATCTTTGCGTCACTGTTCGCATACGCTGCACTAAAGATGGAAATGTGAGAAACGGTGCAACGTCCCGCAAAATACCTGCGTATAGCGTACATAAGCATGAATACGCTTATTTATGCTCTTTTCTAACCATATCTGTCTACGCCACGAGCGGCGACGTGGTGGCCGGGAGGTGTGGAGTGAAGCCCAGGGAGTTAGGACCCCAGAACAGCGAGGGCAAGGGGGGCGGCTGACCCCCCCCCCCCCCCCCCAACCTTTTTTCCCAAAATTTTTCTAAAATAAACTCGAAGCCTTGCCCTCTCCCCCTACTAAAAAAACTAAACAGAAATTCCGGAGTCCCGCTAAAGCCCCTAGATTAGAGGAACTTAAAGGGGCTGTGAAAGGGGGTGTCAACAAAAATGTAATGTGCCTAAGATGCTAAAGGACGCCGCTTCACAAATATCCTCTAGCTAGAATTTTTTAGATGCATTTTGTGGAAGCTGAGATATCTGTAGTCAAAATTTGGATTTCCGCTTCTTCGCGCCTTCCCCTCTCGTTTTTTTTTGTACGCTGAAATGTTGGCGGTCCTCCGCCGTAATGAATTAACTTTATTCCCGTCATCATGGGGCCTCACGGTCGGGGCGTAGGAATTAGGAGGGGGCGCCCCCAGCCGGCTCTCAGCACTGGAGACCGCGGAGAGTCTTGTATTAAGCTGTCTCCGCCTGACAGATGAGTTTTTGCTGATCCGGGTCGTGGGTCCGGATCAGCTCTTCCCATGTGGCAAGGTCTGGGTTGTTTTGTGATTTAGCCCCAGGAGAGTCGTGACACTCCCAAATTAAGTGATTTTGCGAAGTCATTCTGTGGCAGCTACTGCAGAGCTCAGGCTCCCTGGTGTCTTCATCGTGTAATATAGAGTACGGAAAGAATCTCCTAACCTGACGCCTGCTCCAAGCCCTGCACTCCTTTGGAGTGAGTGACATATCCGGAAGTGAGAGTCTTCTCCTAACCAGTCTAGGTGTTTCTTTTATATCCTTATACGTTGAGAGGGTCTTTATTCCCACTCAGGGGCACTTCCAGAGCTGCTAGGATGTATAATTCTCGAGGGAGGCTTTCAGCAGCCTCATTACTCGAAATGCCCTCATGAGCAGGAACCCATATGAGGGAGACCTCTCTCGTTGAGGGGTATCTGCTTAGTAATTTGGCGGCTTTACTTGAGACCACCCCCTTACAGAAGTTTTGAAAGACTGCCTTACTGTCGGATAATATTATTTTGGCTTTGGTACTGACGCACGCTAGGGCAATCGCTGCCTCCTCTGCCACTAACGCATTCCTAGTGTTAATCGATGCTGCAGTCAATTTCTCCCCATTCCCATCAACAGCGGCACTGACGGATGTGCCATCGGACCCACAGGCTGCGTTGCAGAAGGCTATGTTACCCGGCGGGTCCCGCGCAAGATTGTTCACTATTGTTCGAGCTCTATGTCTTTGCCTTTCTTTATCATGCGCCGGGTGCATGTTCGTGGGTATATTGGCAATTTTGAGATACTTCCGTATGTCTAAGGGGATTAGCTCTGCAGTATACGGGGGTTTCCTCTCGCTCTCCACTAAGTAATTGAGGATCTGGCTGCCTGCTATTGAGGAGCTAAGCCTCTAAATTTGCGCTTCTCTTACTGCCGTGGTGATTTCTGCACACGTATTGTGGACTCCTATACTAAGCAGTTTCTCCGCTGAGGAGTTACGTGTGATGCCGAGAACTCTTTTGTATGAATTTCGTATTAACTTTTCTATTTTACCCTCCTCTTGCTGACTAAGATTCAGAAATAGAGTCGCGTATGCAATCCTGCTCACTATGAATGCTTGTACTAATATCAGGAGACAGTGCTGTCGCAGGCCTTTGTTGAGAAGGGAGATCCGCCTAAAGATTCTTATGACCTGGGCTACATATTTACTAAGCTTCTTGATAATGGTTGTGTTACGTCCGTTCTTCTGGAGAAAGTATCCAAGGACTCTTATAGTAGCAACCCTAGGTACTAAACTACCATCAACAATAACCTCTATCAGGCCATATAGGGGAGGGAAGCGATTCTATTTCTTCACCTGATCATTGGTATTAAGCGACATCTCAGATTTTTGAAGTGAGCAGAAAACCCCTCTCCCCAGAGCATAGCTTTCAACTACCTCTGCTGATGCCAGCAGTCTGTATGAAATGCCAACGTTCGTTCCCCCGCTGTCCAAATGGTTATATAAGCGGCATAAATGCTGTGCTTTAGCCCTTCAATTTTATTTAGTTTGTGGGATAGTCCTCTCATGATAAAATTGAAGAGCATTGTAGAGAGGACTGAAATGAAATCGACTTCATAAAGGTGCATTGTAGCGAACACAGATTGGTAGGGTCTCGATTTAGCTTAGACTTGAAGAGGGAACGGAGGAAGCTAGTGAAGAGGAAGTCCATTAACGAGATAGCGGTAAGAGGGAAAATAGAGGAGTTTAGCATATGGCTGCAGAACAGATATTCAGCTTTAACTTAGGAAGACGATCTTAAAGTTCATACATTGAACGATAATCGGACAGCTATCATTACGGAGTGCGCGTAGAAGTAGGCGGTTGTACGGTTCGACAGGCTACCGGCAATTGAGCTATCACAGGAGACGAAAGATCTGATTAAGAAACGTCAAAGCATGAGGGCGTGTAACCCTACATAGAGAATAGAACTTGCAGAGCCATCGAAGTTACTAAATAAGTGCAGGAGTAGCCGACATAAGAAGGTTTAATATGCGGACAATAGAGCATGGCCTAAGGAACGAAGGTAACCTAAATGTGGTGAAGAGGAAACTAGGTATAGGTAAAAACGACATTTGTGCGTTAAGAGACAAGTAGGACAATGTCATTAGCAATATGGATAAGATATATTTAATGTAGCCGAAGAGTTTTACAGAAATCTATACAGTAGCCAATGTAATCACAACGTTAATGATAGAGCCTGTAGCGCACAGCAACGCGTGATACCGACAGTAATGAAAGAGGAAGTAAAGAAAGCATTAGGAGCAATGCAAAGGAGAAAATCAGCTGGGGAGGATCAGGTAATAGCAGATCTGTTGAAGGACGGAGGGAAGATAATGCTAGAAAAACTGGCCGCCCTTTATACGCAATGCCTTTTGACCTCGACCGTACCAGAAGCTTGGAAGAACGCAAACATGAGCTTAATTCATAAGAAAGGAGACGCCAAGGACTTGAAATATTACAGACCGATCAGCTTACTGTCCGTTTCCTACAAGGTATTTACTAAGGTGATCGATAATAGAGTCAGGGAAACTTTAGACTTTAACCAACCAAATGATCAGGCAGGCTTTCGAAAAGGATACTCCACAATAGATCATATTCACTCTATCAATCAAGGGATAGAAAAATGCGCAGAATATAACCAACCCCTATGTATAGCCTTCATTGATTACGAGAAAGCATTCGACTCAGTGGAAACGTCAGCAGTCATGCAGGCATTGCGTAATCAGGGTGTAGATGAGCCTTATGTCAAAATACTGTAAGATATATATAGGAGCTGAACGGCTGCCATGGTCCTCCGTAAAGTCAGCAATAAAATTCCAATAAGGAAGGGCGTCCGGCAAGGAGACTCGATCTCGCCAATGCTATTCACCGCCTGAATTGGGAACAGTGGGGGATATGAATTAATCGAGAATACCTAAATAATCTGCGATTCGCTGACGGCATTGCCTTGAATAATCACTAAGGAGGTGAACTGCAAATCACGATGAATGAATTAGACAAGCAGAGCAGAATGGTGGGTCTAAATATTAACATTCAGAACACGAAAGGAATGTTCAACAGTCTAGCAAGGAAACAGCAGTTCACAATTAGCAACGAAGTGCTGGATGTGGTAAAAACAATACGTCTACTTAGGGCAGGTATTGACAGCTGATCCGGATCATGAGAGAGAAGTAACTAGAAGGATAAGAATGGGGTGGAGCACATATGGCAGGTTGTCTCAGATCATGAATGGCATGTTACCAATATCCCTCAAGAGAAAAGTGTACAACAGCTGTATCTTACAAGTACTAACCTACAGGGCAGAAATATGGAGGTTAGCGAAAATGTGTAGTTGACCTCTGCAAGCGTGTTGATCCGGCTATGCCAGAGGTTGACAAGATCAAGCAAATCATGAAGGGTACCGACGACGATGCTTTTCAAATGTGGTTTGTGAAGGGTCCCATCACCGTTGCCTTGGTGTATACCCAGTGCCAAAGTTTCGACAAGTTGCGCAAGCAACGTCTTTGCGCTCGTCGGCCTCCCCCGCCTACCGACTCCATCTCCGGCCTGGCCATCAACCCCGATTCACTCGCTACCATCAAATACTTTGTCCGGGACGAGGTCGAATGGAAGCTCTCGCTCCTATCTCGCCAACACCAGTCTCCGCCCACCCTCAGCCCTGAGATCCGGCATGCCATCACGCAGCTGGTCGCCGACGCCCTTTCTAGTCTTCGGTAACCAGCTCCCTTGGCTCCCCAGGTCAGTCTTCCACCGATACCGCCCACCCCTGGTTGCTGCCCAGTTGAGCTACGGTCATCCAGTTGCCGTGCCGTTTGCGGTTTGTTGCCGCCGTAGGGCGGCTTATTGGCACGTTGGAAGAGCCGGTGACGAAGACCCTAACACAAGTAGTCTACGAGCCAGTGAGGCCAGAGACCGGGACAGAAGTGGCAGCGTTCCAGCACGAGCATCCGACGGGCGGAGCAAGCACTTCGTCTTCGTTGGCGTCGGTGCTGGACCATCTTATTCATTACAACTGGTTCAGCTTAAATTATGTGCAACACAGAGAGCCATGGGAAGAAAAATGATAGGTGTAACGTTAAGAGACCGGAAGCGGGCAGAGTTGGTGAGGGAACAAACGCGTATTAATGACATCCTAGTCGAAATCAAGAGGAAGAAATGGGCTTGGGCAGGACATGTACTGCGAAGGCACGATAACCGCTGCTCCTTAAGCGTAACAGAGTGAAATCCAAGAGAAGGCAAGGGTAGAAGGGAGCGACAGAAGGTTAGATGGGCGGATGAGATTAGGAAGTTTGCAGGCATAGGGTGGGCGCAGCTTTCAAAGGACAGGGTTAATTAGAGAGACCTGGGAGAGGCCTTTGGCCTGAAGTGGGTGTAGTAAGGCGGATGATGATAATGATGATGATGATGATGGAGAGAGGACTGAGCCTTGAGGGGTTCCCTTATTGCCGAGCCAAATCTGCTTTGCGGAGAGCCCTGCAAAGCTCATAGTGGTCTTTCGATTGCATAAGACATTTTGACATATTTGAAGCACTTGATGCCTACTCTAGCCTCACTGGGGCCTTCAAGGACCGCTCTATGCTCAACATTATCGAAGACTTTTGTAAGATCCAGCCCCATGATTGCCCTGCTGCCTTTAGTTCCATCGGGATCAGCAAGTATGTTATGATTTAGCCTTAACATAACGCGCTGTGTGTTAAGACGCGGTTTATAACCTACCATTTCAACAGTCCAGAGTTCCTCGCTCTCCATGTAGCGCGAGACTTTTGTCTGCGCCACCTGTTCTATGGCATTGCCAAAGCCAGACGTCAGAGAGATGGATGTCATGTTGCTCAGATCAAGACTTTCGCCTGGCTTTGGAATAATAAGTTAGACTTTCCATTTCTCCGGTAAGTCGCCCCCGTCCCAAATCTTGTTCATTAGCTTACTTAGAAAAGAAAGAATTATCACTCAAGTTCTTCAGAGTGGCGTTGGTGATCCCGTCAGGACCTGGAGCCGATATATTTTTCAGGTCCTGTAAGGCTGCCCACACCTCTGCAACCTCGAATGGAGAATCAATGCTTTTATTTTCCTCGCCTTCATATTCTGGTAGTGGAGAGCCTGCAAACATAGATTTTGCAAATCTTATCTAGCAGGTCCTCATTACTCCCTTTAAAAGTATGCTCGATTTTGGTTTGATTTCGCCTGATATCCCTCTTGGATTAAACATATACCTGAGAATGGCCCAGGTTTTGAATACTTGAAGATCGTATTAGATCCAAGTTCATCACACATCTCCATCCAGTTTCTTTCGCACAGATCAGCGGCATGCTTTTCTACACTTTTGGTTAGCCTCGCAATTTCTCTCCTAATATTGCGATTCCATCGTTGGCTTTTCAGTTCCCTTTCCAGATCCGCTTTTTTTTTCAGGAGATTATATATAGCTAGTTGACTGTCCATTCCGAGTACCGATAAGATGTATTAAATAGTATCTCTTGCTTACCTTAGGTCTTTATTAAGTCCCCTCTGCAATTCTTTCAGAGTAGGCCAAGCTTTACTTCCAGATCTTGCCTAATTTTGCGGAATTTATCCCAGTCAGTAATTTTTCTTCTGATTTTGGGAGCTATTCGTTTGAAGACAATGGTGATCACCAGCACATAATGATCACTCCCGAAGTTCTCTCCAGTGTTCTCCAATCCACATCGCCACACCTTGTGATGGAGTAAGATATGGAGACATATCTTTATTGATGCTATTCGCAGATCTAGTGGGAGCTGTTGGGTCTGTTAATATAGATATCCCATTGATCAGGATGGCCTCTAGGAGTCTTTCCTTTGGTGCAGTGAGTGTTATAGCCACATTCCGGATGCCTTTTAATAAAATCCCGCATATGAGGAGCTTGCTATTTCTTTTGACAGTAGAAGCAAATGGTCATGCTATCTTTACTAAAACTGCAACACGTGTTACAATGTACACAGAAACTTTGATAGACCTTTTTATCACTAACATTGATGCAAAAAAAGTAATATCAGGAGTTGTATGTAACGACATGAGCGACCACTTTCCCATATACCTTTTTGTTGAATGTGAAGATAAAAGAACGCATGCGCAAACTTCGACGACAGTAATTGTCCAGAACATCACCCCTGTAACCTTGGAATCTTTCTACTCGAGTCTTGTGAATGAAAACTGGGATGTTGTATTCCACTGTGACACTGCAGATGAGGCGTATGAAACATTCATATGCATTTTTAAGCGAATTTACTGTGAACATTTTAGAGAAATTATTTTAAAGCCACATCATAACAACCGAAAGCCCTGGATTAGCCGTGAATGTTTAAGACGAATAAAAAAGAAGGCTAGATTATATAAAAAGTTTGTCAAAACGAGGTCACTTTTAGATTTAAAAATATTTAAGCAATATAGAAATAAGCTGAATTCCTTCCTGAGAAATGAAAAGAGGCGTTTCTTGCAGCATCAGTTCCAACAGGAATCCTGTAAAGATAGTGCAGACGTATGGAAAAAACTAAACAAGTTGCTAAACAGAACACCATCGTCGCCAGTTATCAAAGATCTCGTTTTTCAGGGCCGCCGCATACATGGTAGAGAACTTGCCGAAGAATTTAACAAATTTTTTAAAGATGTTGTCAGCAGTTCTCAAAACCCTCAATCTCTGAGCAGCACAATTCCTAGGAATAGCCGCAGCATTTATTTTGATCCGACAGATGAATGCGAGGTATGTAATATATACAACTCGTTGCAAAATAGCAAATCACGTGATATTGATGGCATACAAATTATTCCAGTTAAATATGTGCTGAACGTAATTGCCCCCTTAATGACTTATATATATAATCTGGCGTTATCAACAGGTTGCTTTCCCAAATTAATGCAGATCTCCAGAGTGATTGTACTTTTCAAGAGTGGCGATAAAAACGATATGTCCAACTATCGACCGATTTCTATTCTGCCGATTTTTTCTAAGGGCCTAGAAAGAGTAATTCATAAAAGACTCATGAACTTTTGCAATAAACTTAACCTCATTAATCCGTCACAGCATGGTTTCCGCCCAAACAGGTCTACTGAAACAGCCTTACTAATGCAAAAAGAGATAATCCTGGAGGCACTTGAAAATAGGGAGATGTGCATAGGTGTTTTTGTGGATTTCTCGAAGGCTTTTGATCGTCTAAACCATCAAATGCTACTCAACAAGCTAGAAAAATATGGAATCCGTGGCACTGCAGCTTGTCTACTAAAGTCCTACCTACAGCATCGATATCAATATGTAACAATAGATCAGCATGTTTCAACTCTTCAACCTATAACCACTGGAGTTCCACAAGGAAGCATTTTAGGACCGCTACTGTTTATTGTATACATAAACGACATAACAAATATCAGTAACCTTCCAAAATATGTTCTGTATGCAGACGATACCAGTCTCTTATTTAGTGGCAATAATATTCCATTGCTCATTTCAAACACAAACAGTGTGTTAGAAAAGTTGAAATCGTGGAGCGCAGCAAATTCCTTGATAATAAATAGTAAAAAAACAAAAGCGGTACTTTTTCATTACCGGCAGAGTGCCGTTACATCAGATCTTAGGCTAAAAATAGACAACTCTATTATAGAGGTGGTTGACACAGTAAAAACACTAGGAATTTTCTTTAACTAGAACATGAGCTGGGACCCTCACATTAGCTTCTCTTTAACCAATTTATCAAAGTGCGTCGGAATTCTCGCGAAATTTCGCTCCTATCTACCCGCATCGAATAAATTAATAATATACAACACATTATTCATGTCGTATGTTAACTACTGTTTCCTTGTCTGGGGCTCTACTACTCAAACTAACCTGCACAAGATATACATGCTGCAAAAGAAAGCAGTACGTTATATAGCAAATGTTGACTACCTCGCACATACCGAAGAACTGTCTAAAAGATTCAAAATCATACCCGCTCATAAGCTATACGAATTTTTCTTAGCCATAAGATATAAAAAATCCATTTCTCACGGTGACAATTTCTTGACAGCATTGTCATCCCTCGAAACAAACTCAACGCCATACTCGTTTCGAAAACACGAACGTTGGACCATTCCCTTTTGCCGTACAGAACATGGTCGACAGATGATGCGTCATGCAGTTCCAAGGTTACTAAACAAATTCATCTTTGAACGTTTTTCTCTTGAAACATCTAGTACACAAACTCTAAGAAATCATTTTTTGTAAGCCACTGTATTCCCTTTGTGTGAAAAGTGTGACACGAATGACTTTTGCATCTATGTTAACACCAATGTATTGCGTATTAATGAACATGTACCAAGAGTTTATATCGATTGTTCTGAAATTCCTGTATTATATTCTGTTAGGTAGCGTGTGTGGATTTTGTACTTTTTAAAAAAAAAAAATTTTGCCCTTGCTGTACGCCATGTAGGGGGGCTCGGGCTCCCTCAAGCGAAAATCGTTCGCTTTTTGCCTGAGCCTGCCCACATCATAATGATGTAAATAAAACTGACTTGACTTGACTTGACTTGACTTGACCAATTTTAAGTGCCGTTTTGAAGAAGGGGTGAAGGATGCTTCCCCCTGCCTAGGGGAGCCATAGATGTTTGGTACAAAAACGTTCTCCTTTTCCTGGTTGCCGGAGTGTATTTCGATAAGAACCACCTCTATCTCCCCGTCCATGGGATGTTGCGTGACTGCAGTATTATGCTCGACCAGAGTGGCAACTCATCCCCTTTGGTACTCGGGAAGCATCTGCAGCCTTTGAGACCAGCCTTTTGCGTGTTGGTCTCCTGTAGAGCAATCACTAATGGGGGAGTTGCATGTGAAGTACGGATTTGCTGCAAGACCCCCTCTTGCCCGGGTATCCTCGAAAGTTCTACTGCCAGACGACGTTGCCGGCAGTTTTACCGCTCTTATTTCTATTTGCCATGTTGTGTACCTCTGTCTGCTTCAATGAAACCCTCCTCGTGAAACGTGTCGATGAGCCAGCATAGGCTTCTCTCAATATTTAGTATTTTAGTTTGCAAGTTTTCTTGCCTCTCTCTATTCTTATCTACCGATTCCTCAGGGCCCTAATATCGGCCGCGAGCTTGCTGAGCCTGTCATTGTAGCCCTGCTCTTATTAGGTGGGCTTCGCTCTCTGCTCTCCTCCTCTCCACTAGCCGACGAGAGGGGTCCCCTTAAATTCAGCTCTCCTAAATGCTTAACCCCCAGGCTTAGCTCTGCTGTTAGGGCGTTGCCGGGGCAGGGATACTGAAGGCGAGGCTTGATGAGTTTAACGACAGCTTTTATTGCTGTCACCACATCGTCAACGCATATAAACACTGGGCCAGAGCGAGACAGCACGCCTTGAAAAGGTTTCTACAAGTTCACAGCATGAAGGAAGGCTCACAACTGCTTCGTCGACCCACTGGCTCCAAGCGGATATGGCAGGAACCAGGAAGAAGGCGATGCTGGAACGGTGTCGCCATCTGTAGTGCAGCTGGCGAAACGGAACTGGGCTCTTGGGTGGTGCTGACACCTCCCATCCGGCCCCACGTTTTTGATAAAAGTGCCTTTGATGAGTGCAAAAGGCAAGGAATCCCTAGGCATGGGAAATAGGCAATGGCAACAGACTTGGCAGATTTCCAAAAGCACTACATAAATTAAAGGCAAACACAGGGATGAACAATTCTTAAACAAAGTGAAAAAGGAACAAGCAGAGCACTTTCACAGGTCTATTTCCTAGTTCTGGACATAGGTGCATGCGCCATGTGCACTGCCTGACAGGACGCTGCAAGTGTTTGACCGCTTGCCTGTGGTAATGGTCTTCCGCTAGTCCGTGGCCAAGGTGTCCAACACAGCTTGTCTTGAAGCGCTATGTGCACTGCCTGACAGGACGCTGCAAGTGTTTGACCGCTTGCCTGTGGCAATGCTCTTCCGCTAGTCCGTGGCCAAGGTGTCCAATACAGCTTGTCTTGAAGCGCCTGGTCGCAGACCTTTGTAGTTTGGCAGCGGAAGTGTTCTACGAGGCGTCTCAATGGGCGTCTTTGCATTTGTGGCTGCCTTGGCTGTCGGCGGCTGCAGCTGACACTTGAGTCGGCGAATCTCTTGGTCCTTCTCCAGCTGGCAACTGAGGCGGCAATTCTTCTGGTCGAGACGTTCAATCTGCTTACAAGGTTTCGAAAGCTCTGCACTGGAACTTTTTTCAATTCAATTCAAATTATTTCAACTCTACAATGTTGAGGACCGCGAAACAAAAAGCCTTTTGTGGCTTGACAAGGTTCGCAGTCCCTTTTAACAAGCAGTGACAGAGCATAGGGTTAGGTATTACATGTTAAGCTAGAATTACCTAAGTCCCAATAACACGAGTGTCAAACATAATGTATATATATAATATAGATACATATATGTGTAAAATGAATTCAAGTGATACAGAAAGTATATGCAGTAAATATAGCACTCACGTACAATTGAAACCAAAGGAATTAACAATAATTACAAGCCGTGGATAACTGAAGACCTGCTGCGCAGAATAAAAGCCCGTAATGAACTCTTTGAAAAGTTCGTATCATCGAGAGACATAGAGACATTAAAAAAGTTTAGGAAATTTAGAAATAAGTTAGGGGCTGATTTAAAGAAGTCTCGTATGCGGTACTATACTGATAAATTTACCAGTATTCACTTCGATCCGCAAAAAACATGGCGCACAATAAAGAGCTTGTTGAGACAACCTGCTAACTGTAAGCCTAATGAAATGAAGTTAGGAGAGCAACTTTTTAGTGGCGTAAGCCTTGCAAATGAATTTAATCGGCATTTCCTAGATTTTGGTGCCACGAACTCAGCATCATCTCTACAAGCTACCACATATATTAAACATAGCATTCAGAACACCATGTTTTTAAAACCTGTTACTCCCGTGGAAATTGTCAGCATAATCAGCGATATTAAGAACAGCTCTGCGTCTGGTTTCGACGGTATCAGTGTGCTACCAATTAAGGCTGTGGCAGATCTGATATGCGATGTGCTGTGTCGATTGATTAATCTGGTGTTTGTGACAGGTGTTTTTTCTGAAAAAATGAAAATAGCCAAAGTTTCTGTTGTACACAAAGGAGGAGCTCTGAATGATATAGGTAATTCTAGACCTATATCAAGTTTGCCACTATTCTCAAAGGTAGTAGAGAAAGCTATTAACATCAGATTGATTAATCATTTAAATACACACAGCTTGCTATCTGAGTGTCAATATGGATTCCAGAAAGGCAAATCCACTGAGTCAGCACTGTTAAAAATCCGAGACAAAATTGTCAATAATATTGAGCAACAACTTTACACCATAGGTATATTTTTAGACTTTAAGAAAGCATTTGATTCCATAAAACATGACATTTTGTATACCAAATTTCCTCATTATGGCATAAGAGGCCTTCCGCTTAAACTGATCCGCAGTTACTTAACAAATCGTAAACAATATGTAACTATAAACAGTATCGTCTCAGACACCGGAGCAATAAAATTCGGTGTCCCTCAAGGCTTCATTCTCGGCCCTGTAATTTTTCTCTTATACGTCAATGACATAGTCTCACTTTCCAAAACCCAAGATATTCTTCTCTATGCGGCTGACACAAATGTTTTCTTTTCTGCTGATGATTTAACATCCCTGTGCGTAACCGCAAATCTGTGGCTTCAAAATCTGTCTCAGTGGCTTCATGCTAATCAACTTAATTTAAACGTGAAAAAAACAAAATGTTTTTTATTTGGTCCTAAAAATAAGCGGACCAATCTTGCGCATGCACTGAAATTTAACCTGCAAACGTTAGAAAGAGTATCCGAGCATAAATTCTTAGGGGTAAATTTTCATGAAAACCTTCTCTGGTCCAACCATGTGAATTCAGTAAAAAGCAGTATTGTTCAAATGCTAGAGATGCTAAACAGAATTCAAGCTTACCTTCCAAAGAACCTAAAACGCCAGCTATATTTCGCCTTAATGCATTCACAGTTGACTTATTTTCTATGAAAATAGAGCAGCGCGTAACAAAACAGGACACAAAGGAGAGACACGGAACGACACGAGCGCTAACTATCAACTGTTTATTTCTTGCTGTCGCTACGTATAAATACATGAGCCACAACTCGAAACGAAAAACAAAAAAGATTGATGAGTCAGCCTTTCGCTGGTTTCCATCGTTCTAGATAGGAGAGCTCTTTAGCTGACAATGCCACTGATGCCACGCTCAAGGGTCCTCAAGATACTGAGGTCCGAATGGCGAAGGCAAGCTCGGCTATTCAGGGAATACCTGTTTGTCCAAGTTACCAGGACCGCACCTCCTTCAAAGGCCGCACTAATCTGGCTGGAATTCCGCCGAGCGCTTGACCAATCGACCGAGGGACTTTGGAAGGTTTTGCTGTCTCGCCTCCGTGTACTTCAACCCACCAAGAAGAAGGTGAGCGCCTACAACCCCGTCCACATTGAAGGCCGCGCTCATATTCCCGAGGACGTTCTACGTACCCTCCAGCTTGGGCCAAAGTGTGCGGTTGAACCTAGGAAAAACGCCCCGGAGTTGCTGGGAATGGTCCGAAGAGTTACAAGCCTGGCGCCGGAATGTGAGAAGAGCAGCTGCGTATCCCAAGGCGTTGACGTTCTCGAACGTTCAGTGCGACCAAAGCAGACCGTGCCGTTAAAACGAGTGTCAGATTTTCTTTGTGACAATCGTCTCTGTGCCCTGACAGCTGATAAGGAGGGGGTTTCGCCATCTTACCTCATGACCTGTTTCGGAAGAAAGCTTCAGAAGCTATAGAATGCAATTTCGTTAAGAAGGACCAAAAACGTTTTAAGAAAGCTTAGGCGGAAGCAAAGAAGTTATGCAAACGGTTAGGTTTACAGAGCTTTGTCAAGCAAATTCAGGACAGCCATAAACCTTCCTTAGACATGTTCTTTTCTGCTAAAACGCACAAAGAACAGTGCCCACTTCGCGTAATAATCTCGGAAAAAGGGGCATGGCAGAAATGTGTAGCTAGATTCCTGCAAAAGAACTTAGCGCTACTCGAAATTGATGACCCCTACCTTGTAAAAAATTCTAAACAGGTTGTCGACTATTTGTGCCAGAATAAAAACAAAAATGTATTGGCTTTTTCAATAGACATCAAAGATCTGTTTTACTCCTTGCCACAAGACGAATTGCTGTTGTGTGTTGAACAGGCTATTGACGCGCTTGGAGCTGTTTCCTTTCAGAACAGTTCTGGAGTGAGTGTGAGTGGGTTTTTAGAATTGCTGGATGTATACCTGCGCTCAACAATGGCTACCTGGGACAAAGGTGTTTGCCTGCAAAAGTGTGGAATTTGTATTGGTTCATGTATTGCGCCTGTTCTCAGCGACCTCCTTCTTGCAAAGCATGATAGGATCCTAGGGAAAAGCTTAAGTAGCTCCAAAGTTGTAAAAATTTTTAGATTTGTGGATGATTTTTTGATCATCATTGACAACTCTAAGGCAGATTCTTATACTGACGCTGCAAACGTGCTCGACTCCTTTAAAAAACAATTAAACCCATGAATTCTGACGCATGAGCTTCCTGACAAGAACTCTATCAAGTTCTTAGATCTTAGACTTAACTTTCACACTAACCACGTCTGTTGGGGTTATGAACCTCGTGCAAAAAAAGGCCTACTGCCAGCGATATCGGCGCATTCGAAACTGGTAAAGAGAGGCATTATCAAGTATTGCCTGACAAATGCGCTCAAAAGCTCATGTGAGCACATGATGCAAGAAATGCTTAGCATCACAGATTAGACGACTCTGATTCTGGGTATCCTGGGCCACTAATTGTTTCTGTGGCTGAAGGCCTGCTGCAAAAAATGAAAAAATGAAGAAAAATGGGAAAAAATGAAAAGAAATGAGAAAAATGAAAAAATGAAAGAAAAACAAGAAGTGGAAAAAAAAGAAATGAAGGAAAGAAAAAATGAAAAAAAATGAAAGAAAATGGAAAAAATAAAAAAATGAAAAAATGATAGCAAATTAAAAAAAAGAAAAAAAAAGAAAAATGAAGAAAGCACGATTGTTCAACAAGCAGGCAGGTACCAATGAACAGCAGGATCGCAAGAAAGTAGCTGTCATCCCTTACATTCATCATACATCCCACAACCTAAAGAAACTAGGAAAACGAGCAGGCGTTGAAGTTGTATTTTCAGCACCCGTAAAACTGTCTATGCTTTGCAAAAAGACCAATCTGTGCGGTATCCAGGAGAAAAAAAGATGTGTAATAGACCATCAGAAACGATTTGTCACTTGTGAGGAGGGTGTTGTCTATCGCGTACCGTTTTCTTGTGGCCATGAGTATATTGGGCAAACAGGGAGATGTGTGAATAGCAGGCTAAAAGAACATGACTACAATGTTAATGAAAGCAAATCGGGCCACCTAAGCCAACACTGTCGTCACTGCAAGGTCGAGGCTGAGAAACGGGACCTTCCAAATTCGTGCATGCCACTTTTTAAGAAGAGCCAAATCATAACCCGCCACAATGATAAGATTGTTCGAGAGATTATTGAGGCTCGTAGTATTTTGCGTGCAGGTAACAAGTGTGTGAGCGTGGCATCAGTGGCATTGTCAGCTAAAGAGCTCTCCTATCTAGAACGATGAAAACCAGCGAAAGGCTGACTCATCAATCTTTTTTGTTTTTCGTTTCGAGTATTGGCTCATGTATTTATACGTAGCGACAGCAAGAAATGAACAGTTGATAGTTAGCACTCGTGTCGTTCCGTGTCTCTCCTTTGTGTCCTGTTTTGTTACGCGCTGCTCTATTTTCATGGATCACCAACTCGCCCAACAAGCAACACTTCTTATTGTCTACTTGTTTGGGGTGTAACTTCAAAATCAAACCTTAATAAATTATATCTGATGCAAAAGAAAGGTTTAAGATTTATTCATGGCCTATCGTCTTATGAACACGTCTCTGAATTTTTTGTAAAAGATGGTGTATTGAAACTTGAAGCCTTCTACTACCAGCGGCTTTCCGAAGCTATATATCTAGAGGTGAAAGCAAATAGCGAACTTTTTCTTTCTACTTACACAAAGAATTTACCTTATTACACGGTCAGGCACAACTCCTTCTTTAAACCTTTAATTAGAACGAATTATGGTATGCAATTGCTTAACTGGCAAATTCCTAACTGCTTGAATCTTTTCCCGCCTTTAATCGAAATCATTTATGGTTGTTCTTCCCTGATTTCTTTCAAGAAAACGGGGAAAATTTATTTTATACATAACTTGTAAGCATACCTACAGGATTTGGTGAATGACTCTGCGTACGAATAGCATATCATAACGCAGTGTTGTCCTGTGTTTTTATCATGTCCCACTGCGTGAATATATTCCCTCTGATTGATTCTATATTTTACTATTAAACTCATTCTGTCAATTTATTTTGTGCTTAGGCTACACAACTGTATGATTTGACTACTTAGTACTGGCTTCAATCCTGTTTTTTACTAATTTCCTCTGTAATCGACAGATTGCCTCTGTTCATGTGCAAGTTTGCCTTATTTTCATTTCTATGTGTGTGCTGTTTGTGCTGCAAGTTTTTGTAGGGACATTGGCCCAGTCAGGCGTTCATTGCTACCACCTTTTGCCTCTGCCCCTTGGCACTACTTCTGTACTGTCTTAAGCACAATAAACAACAACAACAACAACATTATGAAATCAAAAATGGGTCACATAAAGCATACTGCAATGCATAATTCGGCAAATACACTGTTGCAAAAGCAATTTCTTCCATTTTTGCGGAAACAAAGAAAAGATAGCTACCTAGAAAGCACAATAATGAAACTTATACAGTGTTAATTTTATTTAGACAAGATGGTAATGTAAAGCGCAACATTTGTTATGTGTAGTTAGTCCTTGCCCGTGGCATCTCCCAGAGTTCGCAACTGCACGTATTTAGCTTCTCATCTCTACGTTTTAAGTTCGATACAGTATTTAACGGGATATTATTTATTTTAATACCTGTCTTATATCGGTGAATAAGTGTTTGCTCATAAATATCAGGCATAGGAAGTAAATTCAGTTTTTAGAAAAGTGGGTGCGTATGTGTGTCGTGGGGAACGTCCAGAATACTACTGACGGCCTTTTTTGTATTCTGTGTAGTGTGGTGATATTAAAAAGTGTCGTAGTACCCCAATCAAGATGGCAATAATGAATTTGGCTGAGAAGCAAGGATTTGTATAGGAGACGTTTGGTGCTTTTAGGGAGAAAATATCTTAACCTGCATAAAATTCCACTCACACGGGATATTTTCGCAGCGACTAAATCCACATCCAAATTCCACGACATATGTTGTTCGAATAGAACCCCAAGACATTTAACAGTAGGCACAATCGGAATAATAGAATTATTAAGTTGTAATGTTAGGTATGTAGCGACATTACGATTTCTCGGTCTGAACAGAACAGCTGTTGTTTTCTTAATATTTATACTAAGTGAATTTGCGGTAGACCACGAGGACAGTTTTGTTAGTGCTTCATTTTCGATACCGATAGCATCTGTGGAATTCGGTGTGGTAACCAGAATAGTTGTGTCGTCCGCGTACATAATAAATTTTACATTATTATCTATAGTAACTAAGTCATTGATATAAATACAAAAAAGCAGGGGCCCCAGAATATTTCCTTGTGGCACTCCCGCGTGAACTGGCTTTAAATTAGACACATATCATTCAATGATCACTTGTTGCATACGGTGTGGCAGATATGACTGTAATAATTCAAGAAATACGCCACGAAATCCATAATGTTCAGGTTTGTTGAGTAGTGTGGAATGATTTATACAATCAAACGCCTTCGAATAATCAACAAAGATGCCCAGAGTACATAATTGCTGTTCAAACGACTGCAATATAATTTCCTTTTGAGTAAGTAAGGCAGTTTCTGTCGACTGCCCTTTTACAAAGCCATTCTGCATACTAGTTATATGGTCGTGTTTGATCAGAAACGATGTGATGCGGGCATTTCCTAGTTTTTCTATACCTTTAGAAAAAATGGGCAACACAGATATTGGACGGTAGTTTGTCATTTCGTTATCACCACCTTTGTACAAAACTACTACCTTCGCAACCTGAAGTCTTTTCGGGAACGAGCCCCTGGAAAATCTCAAGTTAATTATGTGTACTAATGCAGGTAGAATCAAGTCCAGGACATGCTTAATTGGCATGATCTCGAATCCTTCGACGTCACAACATGTGCTGTTTTTGATAGACATAAAAGTAGTAAATACTTTATTTTCCGTAGTAGGCGCTAAAAATGCAGATTGTTTAGTCCTGCAGCGAAGATAACTCAAAGAATTAGGATCATGAGAACTCTTTACTAAGGTTGTGAAATAGTTATTAAATGTATTTGCAAGCGTCTTATTTGATAAAACTTTATCACCGAGTGTAATTTCTGTTATAGTCGTGTTCTTATCTCCTCGCCCAAGAAAACCATTATTACGCTTCCAGATAACATCAGATTTCTTTATTACGTCATTACGTTTATTACGTCTCTTTTCTTTGTGCAAAAACTATTTGTTTTGTTCCTTTGCACCTTAAATTCATGCAAAGCTTTTCCAGTCCTGGTGTCAATAAAAGTCTTGTAGAGGCGGTTTTTGGCACGAATTTCATGGATACAGTTTTTATTTATCCATGGTTTTTTGGCTTTACGTGCTGGTTTAACTACTTTGTATTTGAAGCATTTATCATAGGTAACCTTAAACCTATCGCAAAAGTATTCATAAGCAGTTTCTGGATCACTGGCAGGCAGGAGTTCTGACCAATCAATTAGCGATATTGCCTCACAAAAATACTTCAGGCTTTGCATATTGACATCACGAACCTTTTGTGGTAAACGATGTTTGGATGTTGAAGGGGAACACTGGGTCATCAAAAGAAAGATTGGAAGGTGATCACTTATATGAGCACTCGCAACACCTGATAAAATGTAAGAATGGTGGATGTTGTTTATGAAGACGTCAATTAATGTCGATGTATCTATTGAAATACGAGTAGGACTATTTATAACATTTTCAAAACCATTTGAATCGATTGTCTTTCTAAGTTCTTCTCGAGAAGTAGAAGCCTTTAAGAAATCAATGTTTAGGTCCCCTGCCAGAATTAACTTGTAACCATTATCAGTCACCCAGCAGAAGCATTTTTCCATAAAAGACAAAGTTCTGCGTGCTCGATCCTGGTGGTCGATATAGGACGCAGAAAACGTTATCATTGCACTGAACAGTAAGCACTTCATAATCCAACGTAACAAGAGAAAAAGATGCAACAATGTTGCAACGGAGTGTGCTTTTTGCCATTAACAGAACGCCACCTCCTCTTCGACTTGATCGATTAAAAAAATGTTGTGTAGCCAGGTAACTTAAGAACTTCCGATTCACATTGATACCATGTTTCGGTCACCATTAATATGTCAGGAGCAAAGCCAAACGCAGCGATGAGTGCAAGAATCTGTTCCTCTTTATTTCGGGCAGACTTCGCATTAAGATGGATAAAAGGTAGGCAGTTCTTATTTTCGGCATACAGGCTGCCAACTTCATGCGGCGCAAAATATGATGCGTGCGTAGCGCTTCCAAACATGACGTCATCATTAGTAGCCATGAAACCTTGGTTAGTCAATTTTTTCCAGATCAGAAACATGCATTATTTGCAGTGACCGGGAGGATTCACTTTTCCTAGCGAAAATCTTCCCGTCCCGCGCCCAAGCGAAACGCCAATTCTTTTCCCTTTTTCGCGCGATCGTCATGCCCAAAAGTTTTTTTCAATTCAGAGCACAGGTGTTCATTGACAAACACAGCACAAGACTGTGTGTACCAAAGATCAGTGGCTGATAGTCGCGTCTTTCGAGTTTTCTTGAGGACAGCGTCGCGTTTTGATCGACTGCGGAACTGTACCACAATGTTACACTGCCCAGGATCCCTCGTTGGAATTCTGTGACAGATCTCAACATCATTTTCACTAATAGGCTCACCTACAACTTTTCCGACTTTTTTCAGAATGGCAGAAAGGTTCTCGCCCTGTAAAGTTGGAACACCTTTGATTTCCAGATTCTTATTTCTGGAATATTGGTCTAGTTGTACCATTCTGAGCTCAGCTTCCAGTACACGCTTCTTCAGTAGTGTGCACTCTATGTGAGGCAAGCGTTCTCAGCCTTGGTTTCAGCGTATTCTTTCTAAATATCTTTCATGGTGGTACACATTTCCTCAAAACATTTGTTCATATGATCCAGGCTGTTCTTAATCTCTCTATATTCCTTCCTATATTCTCTCTCCAGAGATGCGCGCATATCACGAATTTCTTGTTTCAAATCTTTCAGCATTTTTTGTTCCCCAGGGGACATTGCAGCAAAAAAATGACACAGAAAAACTGACTTTGGCAGTAGCAACAGCAGAAAAAAGCAACGTGAATAATTCAGTCCCACATAGTGACTAACCTGCGAGGCATAGAAGAAGAGACACAGCGTAAGCCGTGCTGTCCCGCTGCCGCCGCCGCTGCCAAGTGAAGCGTCCCAGTGCTTGCGTCGGGTTTATGTAGAGCTGGCACCGCGGTATGGTGATGACGAAGACCGTGACGTAAAAGCAGGCTCGTGGCTTGTCACGGGATGATCATTCAACTTCTGGGCTGAATGATGGTCATTTGGGAGTAAGAAGGATGAAGCTTTTTAGGTGCGGCAATCTCTGGTGATTGCCTCTGGGCGGCCTTGGTTTTCTTCATTTTGGCTTCTTTTTCCTTCAGCTGCATTTCACGTCTGACGCACTTTTGCTTCAAGCCACCCTCTCCTCTCTTACACTCTTGACCTGCTGCCTTGTCCTTGGCTGCTTGAGTGACCTTGTCACGCTGTCTTATCTTGCGGGTATGTCTTCCTCGATGTCCTTTACCTTTGCCTTGAGACCCTGATTCTCCGCACAAAACTGTGCCACCCTCATCTGCAGAGGTGTCACTTCTTGGCAGACTTCCTCTGTGGACATCCGAGCAAAGGCATCTGAAGAACTAGTACTTTCCTTTGCAGCAGGAGCTTGTTCTGGCAGGCATTTGCACAAAGGTTTCCAAACTGGATCCATTCCTACGAGAGGCGCGTCCTCGAGAGCTAGTGAAGCTGGCACTTTAGTGCACTGAGCCAGGGAGGACTGACGAAGAATTAGTGCACATGAGGCACGCGGATATAGCTTCTGCTGCGCCTTTATGACAGTACCAGAGGCAGGATGGTGAAGTTCGGCTGGATTGGGAGGCTCGAACACCAGTCGTGTGTTGCTGGGTCGAAACTAATCTTCACCCAATATCACATGTAAGACACTATTACTGACGACAGTGGTTTCCACTTGAACTGTGTTGGGGCCCACTGTAATCTTCAGGCAGTCTGTGCCTTTGGGATAGACACTTGATCCACCAAAAACTGCTAATGACTCGTGTGTGTCCAAGGCATCAGTGGAAGGTCTTTGATTGCAGACTTGGTAACTACAGTTATCATGGACCCCTATCCGGAAATGCATCGTGGGAACCCAAGAGTGCGATGCTAGCTGTGAAGGATGAACATTCCAGATGAGACACATCGATGCCTTCGGAAGGGATAGCGTGCAATGCAGGAGCTGCTGCATGAAGTGATGTGGCAGCTGTGGCTGGCTGTTGTGTGACAGTCTTCTGTTTTGCTGGGCACTTTGATGCTAGGTGGCCCTTTTCAAGACAATTGAAGCTGATAGCTTCACTCAATGACTGTCCTGGACGAAAGGCAAGAACTTCATAACGCTGTGACAGAGCTGAATACGGAGCTTCTTTTTCAAAAGGCGACTGAGCTACTATACAAGGACGATGTAGAGGGCTGGAAGCGCGGAATGCAGGCGCACGGCTGTGCTTGGGATTGGACACAGCCGAAGGTGCCACTTCTGATATAAATAGTGACGAAGAGACTTGTCTGGAAGGCGGACTGTCGTTATTGTGACTGTGAAGGGTCAGCTCGGGACGATGAGCCGGGCTACATGCGGTCCCCATATGTTGTATTGCCCGGTCAAGCTGTGTGCATATGTCAATGAAGTTGGATACTGACGACGGACGTGGCGCTGCTTTGCTTGTCGCTGTGCCTGGGCACAAAATTCCCTGAAAGAGATATTCAATTTTTTGGGAATCAGTCAGCGGCACTGAACATTTCTCGATGACGCGAAGCTTTGCATAGGCATAGTCGCAGAGAGACTGAGGGCTGGTCTATACTAGGGCCTTAATTTGCAGCAGCCATTGGAGTAGCATCATTTCGTCAAAAAATGCATCGAGAAAAGCTTCCCAAGTCGGGAAAAGCACGAAAAAAGTCAGGTGCCAGTTTTTTGCAGTCCTTCTCGACTTACTTGTCGCGATGAGGTGGGTTGTTTGTGGCGATCATGAAGCTAGCTGCTGTGTTCATTGAATTTCTTCAATCGACATACGCGAATTTTGATTATAGTAGTTCTCGAACATTGGCAAAATAGACGATACGTCAGGCATGGTTGTCACGTGTATCTGCGGCATGTAAGGAACTTGGAACTGCGGCGACAAATTTGGAGAAAATGGCACTCTAAAAGGCGTGTGGGAGTATTGTGGCTCCGTTACAAGGCCAGGTATTGCTAAAAAAGGCTGCGGTTTCCGTGGCAGCGAGAAAAGTTCGTGCGCTGGCATGGCTGCGGCGTTGCCAACGAGTGGTTGCGCGGTAAAGTGCAATGGTGGAGGTAGGGCGCACGTGATTGCATCTGAGGCTGCTTGAACCTTCGCAGTAGGAGGCGAGGCACAGAATTGCACTGCAGTCGAAGCGCATGTCAAATCTTCAGAAGTCAAACTGTTCGAAGCAGCTGGCGCCGAGGCAGGTCTGGATGCTTGCATAGGCAAGGCAGGGCGAGCGTCTTCCAGGCACGCTATGAAGCGCTGAATTAATTCATCTCTTGACCCGGTAGCATCGATTCCGCGGCGAATGAGATCTCTCTGAATGAACTTAGAGCTGAAGAATGCGACGTTAGCGGCGCCGACTTCGGCCCAATTGATTCCCGGCATGGCGCTTACTTGGCGGGAGCAATGAAATAAACAAAGGCGGCGAATAGACAGGCATGGCGGGCATGGCTGGAGCGGCGGCACGCGTATTCGAACGGTGAGGCTAGGTTCTTTGGTTGACTGCGCCAAATGTGAGGGCGTTGCTGGGGCGAGATGACTGATGGCACTACTTGATGAGTTTAACGACATATTTTATTGCTGTCACCACATTGACAACACATAACAACACTGGGCTAGAGCGCGACAGCACGGCTCAAAAACGTTTCAGCAAGTTCACGGCATGGCGGAAGGCTGACAACTGGATTGATGGATAGGTTTATGGATGGATTGATGGATGAATGGATGGATGGATGCATGGATAAATGGATGGATGGATGGATGGATGGATACGGCTGAACCCTTTAAATCGGGTGGTGGCTCAAGCTACCTAGCCATGACTTATGAAATTTTACTCTTGTCTTGCTTTTAGCCACCAATCATAAAACCTTCGCTTGGTTACTTCTACCCGCTTAAAACCTACTTCCCTTCACTGTCCTTAAACCCCAATGCCTTGGGTAAATCAGCCCTGCTGCTTTCCACTGTAGGGTGAAGCCCTTTACAGCAAGATATGAAGTGTTCAGCCGTTTCCTCCTCCTCTCCGCACGCAACGCACAGCGTGTCTATCTCGTGGTACCTCACTCTATATGTCTTAGTCCGCAAAACTCCAGTACTGGCCTCAAACAACAAAGAGCTTCCCCTACAATTATCATAGATATTTTCTTAGGCAATTTCCTGCTTAAAGATCCTGTATGTTCCCAGTGCCGATTTCGTCAGCATCCCTGTTTTCCACAGAGCTCTCAATGTGTTTCAAGCATTTCTTTACAGATAATTGCTGCTTGCCTCCTCCTGCTGTCCAGATATTTGCTCGTCAATTTCCGAGTTCGCTTTATCTATTTCGTGTCAACATTCTTTATATACAGGTATCTGAAAACTTTCATAGCCCACTGCTTTTCTCGCAATTTTCTGAATCGCTGCTCAAATGCTTTCTTACTGCCAGCTTCTCTGCTTTCTAACGACGCCAATCCCATATGACCCTGTGCCCCCTAATTTAGTGTATTGCCATGTGCTCCCAAAGCTAGCCTCCCTAGGTCACGTTGTTTAATTTCTAACCTAGCTCGAACATCTGGCCTCATGCACAGGACCGCATTACTGAAAGTCAGGCTAAAAACCATCACCTCTTTCCAGATCCCTCTTACCACTTCATACCTATTGGAATTCCACTGTGTTCTATTTTTCATGACAGCTGCATTCCTACTAACTTTATTCATTACATATTTTTCATGCTCTTTCAGATACTCAGCACCGTTATTTATCCACACCCCAAGATACCTGTACTCATCCACTACTTCTAGCATGAACTCTTGTATTCTATGCTCGCCGCCCTCATCATTAAATATCGCGACTACAGATTTTTCCTTACTAAACTTGAAACCTAATCTATTTCCCTCTGTACCACATATGTCTGTCTATCAGCTTCTGTAAATCTTCCTTGTTGTCAGCCATTAGCACTATATCATTCGCATATATTAATGCCGGTAATGACGGTTTAATCCATTCTCCTTGCTTGAAAAAACACAGGTCGAAGCCTAGTCCGCTTCTCTCTACCTTGGTCTGCAACCCTTTCAGGTACAATATGAACAACAAAGGAGACAGAGGACATCCTTGATTAAGCCCCAGCGGTATCTCTACAGGCCCCAATACATTTTCTTTCCCATTTTATAAGCACTCTGTTACCTTTATATCTATCCTTTAAAAGATGAATTACTCCATCCTCCACATCCAATGTGCCCAGTATGTCCCACAAATACTCTTGAATAACGTTGTCGTAGGCTCCCATAATATCCAGAAATGCCAGACATAGGGGCCTGTGTTCTTTTTCAGCAATCTCAACAGACTGCGGCAATGAAAATAGATTGTTCTCCATCCTCCTTTGTTTCCGCAACCCATTTTGTAGTTCCCCTAGCAACCCCTCGTTCTCCACCCAAGCCTTGCAATCTGTCCTTTTTAATCTGGATCACCACCCTGCAAACCACAGATGTCACTGTTATGCGACGGTGGCTACTTACGTCAGCTTTGTCCCCCTTTCTCTTATATATTATGTTCATTTTACTTAATCGCCATTCATCGGGGACTTTCCCATCCGCTATTTTATTCATTACCTGTATTAATGTTTGCTTAGATTTAGGTCCTAGCTTCTTAATCGACATAATCAGAATACCATCTGGTCCTGTTGATGTGCCACTAGAAACCTTCTTTTCTTCCCTTTCCCACTCTCTTTGCTCAAGTGTAGCTATTGCAGTAACCGGTCTATCCTCCTTCGATAAATTATGTGCAACATTGCTTTCTTTAAATGTTGCTGTCATCCTTGTTTCTATGTGTTTTATCACTTCAACCCCTTCTAGTCGAATACCTTGATCTGTAACAATAATTCTTTGCTCTAGCATAGTCTTATTACTAACTGCATTTAGATGTTTCCCGGATTTTTGAACTGATTTCATTCCTTTATTTACTTTTGACATCCATTTGGAAATATTTTTTCTAATTTTCTCATTAATCAAATAGGATGCTTCTCTTCTACACTTTATGAAGGTATCCCATTCTCTGTCTACTTAAACTACTGGTTCCCTCTCTTCATGGAATATTTGTGTTCCCTGGACGCTTCCTGACGTTTCTCTATCACCCTCTTGGCCGCCTCATCCCACCAATTCTTGGGTTTGCGTCTTTTCCCTTTTAGCTAGCTCTAGCTCCAGTAATCGAATTAATTTGGTATAAGTCTATTCTGTTTCACAATCCTCAAAAATTACTTTCTCAATTTGTTTGCCTGATGCTTCCAATTGCTTTTCTGAGTAAAAATTGCCCTCTGATTGTTTATGTCCCTTCAGTCCTACATTGGTTTCTCTTCTGAAACTCAACTTGATACGCTTGTGGTCACTACCTAAACTTCTGGAACCATGTTCATCTATGCTCATGATCCCTAATCTATTATACATCCTCGGTGACATTAGTGCATAATCTATTGTCAAGTTCCGACTCCCTGTCTCCCGTGTTATGAGCCCTTCACACTTCTCGGTACTGTTGCATACATCTAAATCATGCCTGTCACACATTTCCTGCAGCATGCTCCCTGTCGAATGTGTGTACCAACCCAGATCGTCTATATGTGCGTTCATGTGGCTTAATATAAATATCTCACCCTATCATCCTAGCTCATCAATGTCGCTTGCAATACATCCTAACATTTTCCTGATTTCCTCTTTGGCATTAGATGCTGTCCAGAGGTATACAAAGCCAAGGAGTGTTTACTTCCCTGCCACTTTTTCTTTTAGCCATGAATGTTCCTTGCATCCCAGTTTCACCCTTCGAAATTTCATATATTTATGAATGAATGCCCCAATTCCACACCCCTTTCAGCTGCCCTCTGTTCTATTGCAATATTTCCATGCGTAGTCTGGGTTACAGGGTGGTTGCTTCATGTCTCTAATATGTGTTTACACTAAAACATATACCATTAATTCCTCCCATTTCAGTCTAATCCTGCCACCTTGCATGTTAATGAAACCTACATCTGAATTAACTTGGCCCTCGCGCTTGTGTCTATTTCTTTTTCTATGGTTCCATCGTCCTTTGATCTTCGTTCTTCCTTTTCTACACTGGTTCCCTCAGAGCTCTGGGTCCCCTCCAAACTGCCCCATCGACCCACTGGCTCCAAGCGGGAACGGCGGGAACCACGAGAGAGGCGATGCTGAAACGGTGTCGCTATCTGTAGTGCAGCTGGGGAAACGGAACTGGGCGCTTAGGCGGTGATTATACCTCCGTCACATTGCATTCTCCTTTTCAATATTTTCCAGTTTCATCATTAGCATGATTTTCCCTTGTAAATTGCTCTAGTTTTTGCTCTAAGCTTTGCCCTGCCACCTGGGAGAGCTTACCGTCAGGCTTCGTTGGTGCTCCACCATTCAGTCCCCAGGGGTCGTCCGGGTCTGTACTCGCAAAGGGGGCGTATTAAAAACCGAGCGGAACACGCGGGGCTCCGCCATCTTTCCCCACGGCTGTTGAAAGATACCTAGGTTCGGCTCGGTCGGGGATATCCCTAGCCGTCCCTGTTTTTTTGTGCCTGTTGTGGTTTGCTTATTATTTTTCTACAAGCATGGCTAAAGATAAACTTTTAAAAATTTAGTTATTTTTTTCTACACTATACTTTAATTACGTTTATTTACTCTCGGCGCGGTGGTAAATGCGTTTACCACATGATCATGCTTGCCTTGTCAGGGCCTTGGCTCATCGCCATTGATCCTAGCTGGTCACCGAACGATCTCCATGAGCAGATTTTCTCTTAACCGGCTGCCGTTTCCATCGCCAAGACGGAAAACTAAAGTTCCAGTAGCGCGGAATGCCTTGCTGCAGGCTCCGCTGAACAAGATAAGTGTCTGTATCCGGTGTGTCCGGTGTACAATGCTGCGTTCACATTTTAAAGTGCACAGAGGCGGCATGTGCGAAATCAGCACCCTGATGTCGCCGACTCGTTGGTTCCCAATTGTAGTGCTTTGTTTGAATGAGATGTTTGCTGTAGTGTTGTTTCCCCACCGTGGTGGCCTCTTACGGCACTACGAACAGGTCCACGGGTTTGTGCCGAGGCGCATCAGGCTTGAGTTCTCTTCCTTAACAGGTGAGGTATAAACAAGATTTTCATATTTTGCAGGCACTTTTTTCTGTCATGGGGTTTCAGTAGAGAAACCACACAAGATGAAATAACGCGTCTCGGAAACTTGCTGTGCATTTGGATGTTTTGTGATGATATTCGCTATTACATATGGGCAGAACTTGTAAGAGCGCTAGGCATTTTGAAAATAATTACCTGCTCTTGGAGTTATGTCCCGGAAGAACAAATGCCACTTGAGTTCTGTAACCTAACGTAGCCTAATTAAAGCGAGCCTAACTGCTTTACATGCAAAGTGCATCAAAAGAAACTACTCACCAATATACCATTGTACTGTGAGGGACAAAATTTTCCAGGACGCGCGACTGATGATTTCTGCTTATAGGTGTGATGTGTGCTATTGTTTGATTTATTTCACTAACACACATTATACATTTCAAGGCCTACTTTCATCTCCACAAGTGTGATTTCTAACCACTGGCTGATAACAAAGCTATATGCTTTTGATAACAATCGCGTGTCCTGGGCAACTTTGGCCCCGACAGTACAAGTATAGCCTAATACGATTTGAAGGTGATCTGTTTAGGCTTTATCAGCTTTAATTAACCGACCTAACACGATATTTTTATTCGAAAGAAGGTTGCAACCATGACATGAACATAGCTAGCCAAAGCTTTTAATGCAACAGTGTTAAGGCTCCCGTTCAGCAGAAAATCTCGCGTCTGTGGCGGTTAAATTATTGATTGATCGTGAGAGGTTGCTCAGGAAGGGCTACCCCCACCGATGCACAAGACCCGCCACCTCACCTGTGAAAACACCTGCCATCGCCGGTCAGTGGAGCATCGCGTAACGGCTGCACCACTGTGCCAGGTGTGGTATGAAGCCTACGAATTAATGTAAAGTCAAGAATGACGAATTCCGCACATATGGAACAGATTACAGCTATTGCGTCACACCCTTAAGGCGGAGCCGAAGTGTGCTCTGCAATTTTTCTATATCCTGTAATCACTTTTGTTGCGCACCAAGTGCCCATCATGACAGGAAAAGTTTATTGGTTCGTGTTAGGTGGAACAGGTGCGATAACCTTCAAATTTCACTAGTTTCTACAGGTGTTATTGCGATCAAAACTTGATGGAAAAATTTGACGCCAGGGGTTGCTCCAGAAAGGAGTGCATGGCCTGGTATGGATGGAAGTGCAATGCTGCAGTAAGTGCTGCTTTCGGACAAAACTGTAGCAGCAGTCACGTCATTCCTCGTTCCGTAACTTCAGGCACCTTATTTCGTTTTTTGATGCCATTTCATGCAAGCCTTCTCTCTGCAATGAACCAGAATCGAAACATTACCGTAATGAAATAGTCTGCTTATAAGATTAGTATAGATTATGGGGTTTAACGTCCCATAACGACTCAGGCTATCAGAGACGCCGTAGTGAAGGGCTCTGGAAATTTCAACCACCTGGGTTCTTTCATGTGCACTGACATTACACAGTACACGAGCCTCTAGAATTTCGCCTCTATCGAATTAATGTAGTTTCGTGGCACAACAGCCTTTGGAAGCACTTCACCCTTTTTGTGTAGCAGTTCGGGGCAGATTATGCGCATTGTTTTGTTTTACGCTGTGGCATGTTATAAGGTGTGCATACAGATGGCTTATATCGTTAAACAATTGCAAAATGAACCGAGATAGGTATGGCAGCACATTAAGCTGGCTGGAAATAAATATGGCAACAAGAAAAACCTGTCTGCATTCCTTGGGATATGTGTCAGCTAAGAATAAGCCTTCTATAATAAGGAATGCATGCATATGAAAAAATGAAGCATCATTCAGTGCCAGAAGGTGACATTGCTGCATTCAGTTTGCAATAGTTTACTTGCAGTTCTGGGGATTGCTTGCTGTAGCTTAACACATATTGATGCCTGTTCCTTTTTCGCAGATTTTGAAAGCTGGAATGATCACGAGGAAAAGACTAAGCTTGGCCACTTTGTTGTGTCAGGAGTAGAAAACATCTGGCATCTGGAGGGACAAAGAAATATCTGGTTTGTCATCGCTCAGGGTCATATGTGAAGACAGGAAAAGGTAAACGCCAACCAAAGGTTCCTTGTAGTGTGAAATGTGATGGTTTATGGTTTATGTGGCTTTAACATCCCAAAGCGATTCAGGCTATGAGAGACGCCGTAGTGAAGGGCTCCGGAAATTTAGACCACCTGGGGTTCTTTAACGTGCACTGACATCGCACAGTACACGGGCCTCTAGAATTTCGCCTCCATCGAAATTCGACCGCCGCGGCCGGGCTCGAACCCGCGTCTTTCGGGCCATCAGCCGAGCGCCATAACCACTCAGCCGCCTCGACGGCTAGTGTGAAATGTGATAGGAACTGCTTGGCGAAAATTGATGCCACTGAAAAATATGGAAATGTGGTTGTAGACTATCAAGCTGAGCACTATGGCGATGAGAAAGAGCTACGGTGCCAGCCCTTGTCACTTGCTGACAAGAATGACATTGCTTACAAGCTGAAGCTGCAGGTCCCTCGTAGGGTTATTCATTCAGATGCACGTTCGCCTGCCAGAGCTCCACTGGACAGGCTTCACCTTCTGACCTCATCAGAGGTCCACAACATAAAGATGAAGTTTAATACTGGCAGTGAAGTGGAGAAAGATCGCGATGACTATGTGAGTACACAGAAGTGGATAGTCGAGCTAGAGGATCATGGCGCTTTTATGTATGCAGAGCCAGATAAACTGAGAGAAGGTATTGGTGAGTTTTTGATGGCAATCATGAACACTACCCAGGGTGACATGCTACTAAAGCATGGTCAAAGAGCAGTTGTGTTGATTTAACTCATGGCACAAATCGCTATAAGCACCAACTTACAACTGTGATGGTGATAGGAAACGATTAGTCAGGCATTCCGCGTGCCTTCCTCCTCTCTTGGAGTGTGTCTGAGGATGTCATGGTAAGATGTTTTGCTGCTATCAGGGACAGGCTTGGCAGACAAGTTAGCTCTGGTGCATTCTTGTCACATGATGCACCAGCATATTCAAATGTATGGGCGAGGGCCATGGGCAAACCTGTGAAACGCCTGTTGTGTGTGTGGCACGTCAGATGGAACTGGAAGTTGAGCATGACCAAGGTAATTGACAGCCAAAGCAGAGAAGTTGTGCAGGAGAAGTTGAATGCATTGTGGACCAGCAGAAGCGAAGAGTATTTGCACAAGGAGCTGTCAGAGTTCCATACTTTAAAGGAGTTTGTTGACTGCGTTAAGTTTGTTGAGTACTTTGACTGAGTATATGTAAGCGCCCAGAACAGTGGGGTCTTTTTTACAGGCAGGACACCGGATTGACTACTAGCAACCATCTTGAGTCAATGCATAACGAGCTCAAGAAAAGTGTCTTGGGAGGGTTTCAGAACTGGTGGTTCGACAGGCTGCTGGTGTCTTTGATGAAATTGGCTACTGACCGGGTAATGAAACAGCTGATCTGTCAAGTAAAGCGCAGGACAGACCATCGCTCAGCAGACTGCTTCAAGAAGCATGCTGCAGGAGTGGAGGTCTCCAAGTCTGGCGTGACCAGACTTTCTGATGGAAAGCGGTCTTTGTAGTCACGATCTGAACCACGTACTGACAAAAGGACACACAGTGCCAAGCGTGCATGCATAGCTGCCCTGAATGTAACACTTGTTTCCACAGGTTCAAGTGCAGCTGTAGGTATTTTTATCTGTGCATGAAAATGTGCCACCATATCAATGCAGTTGTGCAGTGGGACCTGCGGAGAAGGGATGCAACTCTTCATGTTTCGATCTTTGAAGATCCATATTCTGTTTTGTCATCTGCAGACGATCATTCATTCTCCCTGAATGAACCTCCTGTTCACGAGTCAGTCAGTGCGGACACACCTGCAAATGATTCATTCCTAGTGGATGATCCTGCGGCACTATTTGAGAGCATTCAAGGTGACATGATTCACTTACAAGACTCAAATGTGCTTGCAGGTGTTGATATTCAGCTTGCTGCTCTTACACGCAAATTCAGTAAAAAACATCAACCGACTCAAAATTGGGAGCATTGGTGCGTGAATACATTGGCAAACTTGCGCAGGTTGTCAGGGGGTGTGCCGAGAAAGAGGAGGAACCACCTGAGCCTAGGCAACCTCCTGCGAATAAGCGACAAGAAAAGCTGTCATGGTATTAGCCCAAACGCAGCAATGCCACCGCTTCTACATCAGCTGCGGCATGTTCTGAAGGGGAGCATGTGAGACAACAGCTTGAATGTCAACAGGGTTCACCTATCCGCATCGCGAATTATGATCAATGTATCCACATTCTGAGGGAGCAAGACTACGTAACGCTCTCCTGAACGCAATTACATCATGTGTTTTTGTTGTATGCTATCCGTATGTTTCTGGTGTACACTTTTCCTCTGGTCCCCTGGGAATTGCATCAGTGCAGCTTTATTGTGACAAGTATATTTTGCTATTGCAATGCAGTAAGCCTTGTAGAAACCTTACATATCTAGTAGACTCAGATTAATCCAACTGTAACGGAGCCACTGATTTTTGTCACGGAAGAAATTTATATCTATTAAGGCATTACTTTCTCGTGTAAAGCTACCTAATTTGTACCTTAAACTGCTGATCTTGTCACTTCAGACAAGGTCTGCCCCTCTCCCTTGCCCTTTATCTCATGGTGTGCGTCTTATTGATATGACTCGAGGCTAAGTTGATTTAAAGGAACAATGTACTGTCTTTTGCAGACTACGTTTTTTTAGCAGCTATCAAGGGCTACTTTTCCCACTAAACAAATACTCTGATTTGGAGGTCAGTGAAGCAGCAGAACAATTTAAAACCAATTTTTCATACGGTAGTCTCACTTTCTCGTTCGAGACAGGGACGCATCTGCTTTCACTCCGCCACGACGGCTCGTGTACTGTGCTATGTCAGTGCACGTTAAAGAACCCCAGGTGGTCGAAATTTCTGGAGGCCTTCACTACGGCGTCCTTCGTAGCCTGAGTCGCTTTGGAACTTTAAGCCCCCAGAAACCATAAACCATCACTTTTTCGTAGCGATTGGGGTCTGCAAACTCTTTAGGAAGGCAACCACTGCCACACTGAATAGGTGTCATGCAGTAGCAATATTGAGTGTGACTTTAACCGGGATGCATGGGTTTTGATTAAAACTAGAGTTGAGAATGCTAAGGCGGTTTTGAGAGTGCTGTCAGTAAAATATTACGTTAACGCAGGTACCAGGAACTGTTTTTGCCGGCTGTAGTGCCGGCATTGCTAGGCAAGCCACTAGCAGTATAATGGCAGTCTACGCTTTTGAATACATTAAAATAAGTGCTCAGAAAGCATGATTACACCATATGAGAAACTGTACTTCAGTAGGATACAACTTAAAACACTGCAGTTACTAACACTGGGACATTGTCTACGGCGTAATGTATTACTCCACTGCCCAGTCACAGTGGTAGACGAAATCAGCTTATTTCTTGACTATATTAAACAAGCCAGGCATCACAACTCTAGAGCTAATTTTTTTTGTAGCTGTCATTAGCCTTTTGTTTAGAGAGCAAGAAAAGTTTAATACTGGGCTACTTTGTTGTCACTACTTTTTTGTCATGTGCGGCGATCCTTAATGGGGCGAGCTTCACTGCAGACTTAAATTTCATCCGACTATAGTTGCAAGACAGAAAAAAACTTTAAGATAACTAAACCTTCATGCAAAAATAAAAGAATGCTATGTTTTACAGTCGTGCTTTTCTATGAGTGTAGTGTAATAACCCAAGATGTTGCTTAACTGCGTAGAAAGCCACAAGGTTTTAAGGAAGCACTGCACAGTCATTCGCTCTGGCATGGTTTCTTTGTTAATTTAAAGTGCAAATTTCTGCCAAAGTCGCAAATTCTCCTCTTGCTGTTATCGTAGGTAAAGATGTACAAGAATGTTTTGTTTTTGATTTAATGTCCCATAGCGACTTGGGCTTTGACGGATGCTGTAATGAAAGGCTCGGGAAAATTTCAAGCACCTGGACTTCTTTAATGTGTGCGCACACTGCACAGTACACGGGTGGCTTGTGTTTTGCTTCTATTGAAATGCAGCCACTGTGGCTGGGGCCAAACCAAAGTCGTCCAGCTCGGTAATCGAATGCCCTAACCACTAAGCCACCAGAACGGGGAGATCTGCACGAATATGCCAACATATCTATACTCTCTCTTAGTAGACTGTCCCTGTATGATATGAGGCCACAAAAATGAAAGTAAAAGTTTTAAAATAGCAGTTAGGATTACAATTATTTCATGTGATAAAACTTGTTTTGTTCCCTTTTCTACACTCTGAAATTTATACTCTGGCGTAGAAGCTTGCCGAGGCACGTCTGGCTGCTACTGTCTGTTCACGAATCTATACCAGGAGTTAAGCCACACCATTCACAAGCAATTGGCTGACGTGCTTCCATCTGCTCACCACCAAACTCACTGAAGCTCCCCTGGCTGCCCCAGTCAGTTATTCAGAACCTGTGGCCCCAGTCTGATTTCCAATCAATGCCACCTTGCATGCTGAGGGTATTGTGCAGCTGCGGCCTGCCCATATTTGTTTTATACAAGAGCTAACATTAACCACGTGTTGGCTGTAGATTTTTATGAGGAAATAGCAAGCTAACTGATGTGTCAAGCATGAGTTACTCTAGCCAGCAGGTGTCGTTTAGATGTGTCGCAATGTTTGGCTGCGAATTCGTAATGTTTTAGCGTTTAGGCAGTTCTAATACTTCGAACAGTTAAAGTGTGGTGCGAATCAAATGGAAAATGATATTCACTGTTTTTTGTGGTTCATTGGGGTCCAACGTCCCAGAACGACCCGGGCCATGAGGGACGCGCAGTGAAGGGCTCAGGAAATTTCGACCACCTGGGGTTCTTTAACATGCACTGACTTCGCACAGTACACAGGCTTCTAAAATTTCGTCTCCATCAAATTTAAACTGCCACGGCCAGGATTGAACCCATGTCTTTTCGATCTGCATCCAAGCGCCATAACCAATGAGTCACCGTAGCGGCTTCGCTAACTATTCAATCTTTCCACTATGTGCGCACCCCTAATTTATAGCCTATTTGTTTTCGGCTAACAAGTATGCAAATGCATAGAAATCTTAAAGAAGGATACAGCCGCTATGGGTCGCCAGTGACATTCACGCTGTGGGCATGATAAGAAAGGGTTATTGGTGAGAGGACGCTATAAAATGCACACTTATGGAGTGTGGCATTTTGTTTGGTAGATCATCTTTTGGTTGCCAGCACTGATATATGAAAGGAAAAATAGAGTAAACAAAGCTGTCATTTAAACTTAGGCTGGGAATATGTTTGTCAGCTGGCAAACCAGGCAGCCGTTGAAAATTAAATTCGCTTTGCGTAATTAAAGGTATGGAATAGTTTTTTCATTAATGTGAGCCTACTGATATGTAGGGAAAATGGCAGGTAATTAGACACAGTTAAGAGTTCAGTATGCTTTCTGGAATTTGAAAACTCAGTACAGGTTTACGTTTCAACTCACAGCTCATGAAACTACCACTTATTGAAAACGTTGCTGTTGATTTTGTTTGCAGACCTGGTCTGGGGCCTTCTAAAAAAAGTTAGGTGTGTAACTGCCCTTATATTATGCACACCTGTCGTCATGGAAGGTAGCTCAGTCACGCTCTCATTCACATCCACTCAATCGCACTCACGCTCAAGATCACTCGTACTGACAGCCACTCACTCACACACACGACCACCCACTCACACTCACGTTATCACACTTGTGTCACATGCACGCGATACGAGTGCACTCGTGAGTGAGTGTGCTGACCTGTGATATTATGTAGGCAGTGGCACTAACTGGCCTGGGTGTTATGTGAGTGAGAGGTCCCACCAGTCCAGGCGATACTTGCGCTCAAGTTGCTTTTGTGTGGCATTATATCAATGAGTGCACAACTCATGTGCCCTTTCAGTAAAGATTCTCGTCTCCCAGAAATGCATCGATTACAAATTCGTTGCTGCGCTCTATAAAAAAAATAATAATCTTCACAAAAAGGTGAGACTGCAGCCGTTCAACACAGCTTTGCGAACTAAATTTAAGAATTATAGCAATATCCTTTCTGGTATCCTTAAACGCGCAAAACGGGACTATTATAAAAGACGGATAATTCAGAACGGAATGAATACCAGACGTAATTGGTAGCTTATTAAAGAATTTCTTAATATTGCAGAGTCTAACACGGGCATTAAAAAAATAATGTACGACAACGAGGAATCCAAAACCGAGGCTGACATATCAAATGCTTTTAGTGATCATTTTGCCACTTGCCAGAACACGCTATAGCCTAGTGTTTTATGCCATCTCCCACGTTGCCCTCAGTCATTTTTCCGTCCACCGGTTTCTTCCGAAGAAGTTTTAAAGGTAATTTCTTCTCTTAATGTCACTGGACCTGACCAAGATTCTATTCCGCCTTCTAGAATAAAACTGGTTGCGGCAGACATATCATTTGTTTTTGCAGATATCGTTAACAAAACTTTTGGCACAGGCATATTTCGTGATATGATGAAACATGGTAAAGTAATCCCTGTGTTCAAAAAGGGTTCTCGTGAAAATATTAATAACTACCGCCCAATTTGCATTTTGCCGTTTTTAGTAAGATCATTGAAAAACTCATTTACACTCGTTTAATGCACTATCTCAATAAATTTAATCTTCTTTCTCCATTACAATTTGGTTTTAGGCAGAATTATTCGACGGAATTGGCATTAAAAAATTTCACGGATAACATTAAACGCTTTATTGCCGAAGGGTTTGTTGCAGGAGCCATATTCATTGATCTAAGAAAAGCCTTTGAAACTCTAGATTATTCTATTCTTCTGTATAAGCTCGAATCTTTTGGTATTACTGGCCCACCTTTAAATCTTATTCGCAGCTACTTGTCTAACAGGCCTCAAGTAGTGTATCTTAATGACCAATTCTCTTCTACTAAAGTAATTAACTGTGGCATTCCCCAAGGCTCTATACTAGGCCCATTGTCGTTCTTATAATTTATAAATGATCTACCTAATGTACTTACCAATTGCAACTGTTTGTTATATGGTGATGACACGACCATCTACTCATCACAGAAATCGCTTACCGCACTTCAAGACACACTTAACACTGATCTTAACAATGTGTATTCCTGGTGCACTGCTAAAAAACTTCAAAACAATCCCTTAGAAAAAACCTTTGTACTATTTCATAATCCACAAACGTCGATTTCTTCTCCAATAACTGTCTCGTTAAATACTTATGTTATACCGACATCTGATACTGTTAAATTTCTGGGTATTACTCTTGACAAACACCATAAGTTCAATAGCCATGCCAACTCGCTAATAAAAAAGGTTTCATTTGGCATCCGCATTCTCATTAAAACACGCGCATTCTTCCACCCTCATATTATTAGATCGTTGTATCATGCTTATATTAACAGTCATTTATCATACTGTTCATCTTCAAGGGGTAATATATATGCCATTCATCTCAAACCACTACAACGTCTTCAAAATCAGGCAATAAAATTAATGACCTTTAGTTCATTCGGCTGCCATTCTTTACTTATCTATCAACGTCTTAAAGTTTTACCTATTCAACAGCTGTTCTATCATAAGTTATCACTCATTACATTTCGTCTCTTTCATCGTGAAATAACCTTAGACAGTCTTCCTTTCGATAACCTCAGGAACAAAAATAATACTAGGTTTTCAGAACGCTATAACCTTCCATTACCTAAAATCAGATCTAAGTATGGTGAATTTACACTTCGTTTCTATGGTATTTCACTTTGGAATCTCATCCCTGTTAACATTAAGTCATCACTTTCATTGCAGTTTTTTAAACACAATATGAAAAGAATACTGTTAGCAGAACCATCTTTTCATTTGTCATAAATACATTTATTAAATTTTCTTTACATTATTTCTGTTATTGTGTCGTTAGGCTTCATGTTTCTGTAAAACACTGTATTTTTCTTCGTTCGTAATATGCAGAAGAGCCAAATTTTTTTACAGATTACTAGATATTGCTGCTTATGATTATTTATTGTGATATTACTGTATAACGGTGTTTTTAGTATATATCTAATTGTCTTCTATTTATTTGCACTTGTTCCCTATGAATTGTATTTCTTGACGCGTTTTTTTCTTTTTCTTTTGTTCTGTTTGTTTGTTCGCCCTCTACTTGCTGCTCTAATACTCTTATGCACCCACTAATTATAGGAGGTCCCCCTTCTAGTTTCTCACTCTGGGACCGCCTGATGCTGTATTTAATATGTAAGCCCGTTTCTTGTACATTCAATAACATTAAACTTGAACTTGAACTTGAATGCTGCAGTGTGAATGGGCAACAGCCACTCTGAGTGTGTTAGTTCATGAAAAGTCTGTCCGGTCCCAGCAGTGTCTGTCTGTGCCTTGTGAAAAAGGCATTTGGGGGCTCTGCAGTGTAAAAGTTGCGTACAGTGGTGGTCCTGCTTTCCAGTGGTGTGCCCACAGTGTGTATAGTTGCAGTCTGCAGCCAAGTGGCACTAACTCGCCTGGGTGGTACTTGAGCGAGAAGTGTCCCCAGTGCTGGCGCAACTTGTGCTCAAGTTGCTTTTGTGTGGCATGAATGCCAGGATGTGATGCGAGAGAAAAGTGGTGCCAGTGCTGTTGCCACTTGCATGGTGTGAACAGGTGTAATATACTGTGACGACGCAGACATTTCTCATGTCTGCGGGTGGTGGGTCGGTCACACCTAATACTAAAACAAACCGTGCTTTCCTTTTCATTTACTTGCACGAGTGGAAGTCGGACTGAGGGAATTTCTCACTACCCTCGGCGGTGTCCAGTGATAGTGTGCTCGTACAGTGTGCTACAGAGTAACCCAGTGATGCACTTAAGAAATGTGCACACAAAAACATTATCCAGGCGAATATTTATTAACATCCGGTCTGTCGATAGTAAACGCAGCCAAAATCTCTTTCCGGTCATCTTCACATGCTTCGCCCCCTTGAACGTGTGAAATGCGAAAAGACGCTGTGGCAGCTCCCAGTTGAAATGTTGGCTGGCGTTTCTTTGCAAGAGCTTTCAATGGCTTTTCGAGCTCGCAGAAATCAGTCCACATGTGCATTGTCTCAAGTGCGGAACAAAATTCGCAAGACATCCGGTCTGTCGGTAGTAAAAGCAGCCAAAATCTCTTCCTGATTACCGTCAACTGCTTCGCCCTCCTTGCACTTATGAAGTGCAAGGAAGCGCTGTTGCAGCTGACTGTCTTAGTGAGTGCCTTGCTTTTCGAGCTGCCTTCTCCGCACTTCGGCCGCTTGTATGTAAGCGCATCGTAGTAGTAGTTTGATCAAAGCAGTTTAAAGTCATCAAATGACACATGGGCTGCGAGAGACACCGTATTGGAGGGCTCCGGATTAGTTTAGACCGCCTGGGGTTTTTATAGCATGTGCCAACATCGCACACCGCACTGCCGCCTTTTGCACTTTTGCGGAGGCGTAACGCGGCCTCCTCTTGACGCGTTGCCACAGAAATGGTCTGCTCGTATGTTTCAGGACCTCTGTCGCTCGTCTGTTGCTCTGTATTTGGGCACTGCACAGAAGCCACCGCAGTAAGTGACTGCTGCTGCATCCTAGTTTTTCATGTTGCGTGCTTCCATGTTTGGCCCGTTAAAATGTTTGCACACCTACAGTTAGTCATTAAACATTATACGACCAGAATTCGTCAGAATTGTAAATTTAGAAGGTGGGGAAACATGTCACATGGTGTTGTATTTGTAATTCTAGGAGGAGACTTTTCTGCTGTTCGGGATTTTGAGCGTATCAATTGGCAACATATCAAAGGGGTCTTAATGTATTCACAGTCTAGGGAAGTGGCACAAATAGGCCCAGGTGGCACGTAAGTGAGCGATTCCCTCACTGCTATGCCACCCGCATGGTCGCTGCCTGCAGTCTGTAGCCCAGAAACACAAACTGACCAGGATGTCATGCGAGAGAGAGGTGCTGCTAATGCTGTTGCCACTTGCATAGTGTGAACAGGTGTAATGCTATATGCTGGTCAAATGTTTAGAGTAATCCCCCGAGGTGGACTAAATTTGTAATAAGGGAGTAAATACTCCCTTATTAGAATGCTATATGCTGTGACTGCGCACACGTTTCTCATGTCAGCTGGTGGAGGTGGGACCGTGACACCTAATAGTAAAACCAACTGGGCTTCCTCATCTTTTACTTGCCTGAGTGGAAGTCAAGTGCGGAAATTTCTCACTATTTTTGCAAATGCTCTAAATGTATGCTCCGTTCCTTTTGCTTCATCTAAGTGCAGAACAGTTTTGGATAATTCCGTAGCTTGCGGTAACTGCGTAATAACCAAATGTGCAATGCCTGGCATCACATATAGTTTTTTTTTTCTTCTTCAAGCTTCTTTTCCTCAGAGTTGGTCCTTTATATAAGCACATTTTTCTTCCATGTGCATATTCAGTGCTACTCTGTAGGCCTGAAAGGTAGGACTCTGGCACGAACCAATACCTCAGTCAAACCAGTTCGTGCTTTTTATTGTCTTGGTACCGAATAAAACTTTTTACAGCCTTGTGTTTTCTTTGCATGTTGGTTTCCTTCGTGTTTTAGAGGATTCCAAAAATTCTTCCTGCTGTTTTATCGTGTTTTACCTTTTTATTCTTTCCTCCTGTTGGCTATGGCAATTTTGTGGCTGTATACTTGTTCTTGCATGGTGATTTGTAGCCGCTATGTGATATTATTGCTTCATGTTTTTCTCTTTCTGTGGATATATTATACATTTCTGCATACACTGTTTTATGCAGACGGCACCAAGCAAGGACGACGTCGTGGGTGACGTGGAGCTCTATGATGAAGTTGGCGGAATCCTTAAGAAAGGTCCAAAATTCTGCTTTGAGCCGATTGCCGGAAAGCCGGAACTACAGGCTATGGTGCGGCATATAGCCGGAAAAGCCAAGGAGCGAGACAAAGAGAAAGCCATTTCTGATGAAGCTCAATCCGTGCCAAACAACGTGAGTCGAACTTCTAAGCTGGTCCCTCAATAGAAAAAGGTGGTCGGCTGCCTAAAACGACACGGCCTAATAAATAGAACAGTCCAACAAAGAGGGTGGTTTTGTTGTGCTTCCCAAAGGAACGTATGAACAGAAAGCCATTCAAGCAATCGAGAAAAATTTCAAGAAGACGAAATTTAAGAAGAGACTACAGAAGGCTACAGCGGTCAAGTTGCTGCAGGATCTTCACCTTGAATCACTTGCGAGTAGTGTAAAAAATTCGGATATTTGCACTCTGGAAGCATTCTTCTCATGCAAAACGCACAAGCCCGATTTCCCGTTTAGGGCTATAGTTTCAGAAAGGGTAGCTGGCAGCCAGCTACAGGAAAGTACCATAGAAGCATCTGGCGACATTGACGATTGAAGACCCCTTCCTTGTTAGAAGCTCTCACAAGTTAGCCGAAGAACTGAAGCAAGGGCTCAACATGACTTCAGCAGCCACCTTCGGGTCCTCCATTGACATAGAAGATCTCTACTACTCCATACCACATAAAGAACTGTTTAATGCGGTTAGATTGGTAATTGAGGATTCGGGAGAAGTGCCTTTTCAAAACAAGGCGGGTGTGAACAGTGACCGTTTCTTAGTCTTTTTAGAGTTTTATCCACACTCAACTGCCATTAATTTTAACAACCGGTTTTACACTCAAAACGCAGGAACGTGCATCGAGTCGTGCGTTGTTCTCGTTCTTTCTGACATTTTCTTTCCTGCATTGACAAAAGCTTGCATAGCTTACTACCTAACCTACGCATTTTTAGACATGTTTACGATCATTTGGGTGATAATGGACAAGACGCATGTTTTATCTATTGACGAAGCTGTTGCTGATGTTCTCGCATCGCTCACAACGGTTGCAAAAGGCTTAAAGTTTACCTTTGAACTCCCTAGTGGAAAGTGTATACAGTTCCTTGACATGAAAATTCATTTTTTGGACGGGCATATATGCTGGACGTACAATCCTAGGCCACAAAAGGAACTCCTCTCTTACAGTAATGCTCATTCAAAAAAAATCAAAAGAGCAATAGCCATGAATCGCCTCAATTCCGCTTTAGAAAAATCATGTCCGCATCAAATGTGTGAAAGTGTTCAAATGCAAACTGAGCGATTGCGCATGTCCGGCTTTCCTCCAAATTTATTGTCAGCTGTTGCAGAGACGCTGCTACAAAAGAAAAAGAAGCGCATCAAAAAGACGGATAAGCAAGACCAGAGGCTGTCAACTCAATTAATTCCATATTTTCACAGGGTTTCTCATAATCTTAAGAAAGTTGCAAGCAGATACGGTGTTAACGTGCTCTTCTCCACCCCAAGCAAGCCATCAAAAGTTTGCCCAATAATGGTTAGTAAGAAAAAGCCGATTTGCACTATAAACCACCAACTCATTTTCATCCGTTGCACTACTAATGTAATGTACAGCATACAGCTCACTTGCAATAGAGTGTACATTGGGCATACGGGACGCTGTTTTAATGAGAGCTAGGGAGCATTGTAATCTGGTGAAAGAAGGAAAAAGTGGTCATCTTGCTATCCACTGCCAGGGATGTAAGTGTAAATCTATATTTTGGAATGCTAAAATTCATGGGCGTGGAAGAGTTCGGTTGGAAAGAGAGATTATTGAATCATATCACATCAGAAAAGCAGGTGGTCAGTGTGTCAGCATGGCTTCCTTGTCTCTTCTTGATAATGAAATGGCGTTTTAGGATCATTGCGGTTGATTGCCACGAGGCGATAGTAGCGCTTTCCTTAAGCTTTGGTATTCTCCATAAAAATCAGTTGGTAGCGCAGCATTTGTCCTGTCGTATGTGTTTCTTTTTCGTCGCCGTTTTTTCGTGCTGCTTCGTTTTGTCAAGATGGATCATTACCAACTGGCAGAAACTTCGGTGCTTTTGGAATGTTACACTGCGGACTAATAGGCAAAGTATGGTTGGATATGGGAAAATCCTTCCTCAGCACAAGTTTGCGGTACCACTCTCCAAGAAGCCAGAGCAGCTCAGAAACTGCAGTCGCAGAAATACACTCAACATGTAAACACTTAGTGCCATATTTTTCGATGGACAAGCATTGCCATGTACACAGAGCAGGTAGGATCATTCAACCAACGCTACCCATACTGATATTCCATAAGCATTACTTGTACCCTAATATTGGACTCTTCTGCACTAAAGAAAAAACATGAGGGGAGGAACTGGGTCAAGAAATGTGTAGAGCTAAAATTTTTGTATAAATGGTAACACCTGCACTTCATTACACTTGTACTCTTGAAGCAGTTCCTACAGTTGCAATACACACACAACAGTTGGAAACATGCAGTCATTCACCAAGTTGAATCAGTACACATCACATCGCAACATGTCACAATGATTGAAGTGACCCCTTCTTCCCTTCTTGAAAAACAGAAGTGCAATACCAGCCTCCTATTACAGCTGCTCTTTCTCTACCCAGGCAGTGACATGCAAGGCACAACAGCAGAATGAACACGGGGGCAATGCTTTGAACTTGATCCATTCTAACCTTGAGAATTTCTTGTATCCTGTGCTCGCCAATAAAAAGGTGGTCCTAGTTTTGCAGACATAGATTCTTATGAATCTCAAGACAACGGGGGCACCATGATAAAAACAGACATGTTCTTGGAGGTAGGTTCAGTACCGACTGTTCTGTAGCTTTAAACGTTGAGAGAGAAAAATTAACAACACAACTACGAGCCCTGAAGATCTTCTGAAAGGCTACAATGCTGTGCAGGGAGCCAAAGAGGAAGTGGTGCTGTTGCACCTGTCTGCTGGTCTATAATGCTTTTTCATTAAGCATCTAGATTCTAGGCAATGCTCTCCATGGTACTTGATTCAAACAGTGCCAGTCAATGATAGGCCTGGATGAAAGACGTGTGCACCACTGCATTGAAAAAGGACGCAGTACTAGGCTTATTTTGCAGCAGGAGGCCAACCGCACTTGGAAAGATGATGTGGCGGGCTAGAGAGCGGCAGCGGAGGCAGAAGTTTGTCTGCTATTTCGCTCAGTTGGACAAACAGCTTCACGCTTGATCAGCCTGATCAAGGGAGCTGGAAATGGCACTCACATGGCTGTGACTGCAACGGTTTCCTCAAGCACAAGGCCTCGTTTGGCCGAGTCTGTACATAATGTGTAGCCTGGTTGCGGTCTGTGCAGACTGCAAGAAAGGTGATGACTGACTATCACCAGTGCGTGGCTATACACGTATTGTCCAACAGGTGTGTTGGACATCTGTCAGTAATTCGCAGCTTTGTGAAAGTGTAATTGCAGACCAGCAGGCAATTGGTTTGTACCTTGTAATGAGCTGGTATTGCCATTGTGTTAGTTTTTTATGAATGCATTCATGATCGCTGAGCTCCATGGGTCCCAAGCCAGGTGCCTGTTACCTTGTGTGATACCGGTTGTGGGCTGCTCCTCGAAGTTTACTGCTGGCAATGCGAACCACAAACCAAACTGCGCGTACATTAAGTGTCTTCGATTCAGAGCTGAACAGTTTGCTTGTGACAGTTTGTGAACAGTGGCAAGCTGTACGATACATAGTCGCTTGTATTGTTGGGAAATATGGAACCAGGTACTGCAGGCGACGACATTGGTGAAGGGCACTGCAAAGTTCTGCAAGTGCTTTGGCTCCATGAAAAGTATTCGACTAGTGGCAACGTGCAGCACTACATAGTTGTGGGGTGCCGTTATTCCAAAGCAACGAAGACGTAGCTGAAACACAAGTTTATAACACAGCTTGCCATTCTCAGGGACATAGCTTGCGGGGAAGTAGAATTCCACACTTTCCAAATTGTTCTCCCCATCAAAAATTTCCAGCTTGCCAAGCAGGCCAGAACAAGGTTAGTGGATGTGAATAATCCTTGGCATGTGGGGTTGAATGTCCCAAAGCTTCATACAGACTATAAGCGACGCAACAGTAAAGAGCTCCAGATTAATTTCAGCCGCAGCGGTGGCAAGTTCTGTGAAGATTAAATGCAAAAAAGCCTGCAAGTTGTGCGGCGTCAGTGCATGTAAAAAAACCCCAGATAATGTCAACAGATTCAAAGAAGCAGATGTAGCTCAGAAGCACGTCAGAAATAGGTCTCACTGTCACTACAGTACCCACTGCTATGAGCACGGCAGGTAGTAGTGCAGGTCCTACGGCCTGCAGTACTCGTAGCAGTCCCCATTCACATTGCTCTTTGTACCGCAGTGGTGGCACGCGTAAATGATGTGCCAGGTTGGCACCAGTGAGAAACGAGCAAGGATTCCTGGTCAATACACCTTTTCCAGGCTCCTGACGAGGATCACAGCCAGCTCCTCCATTCCTTCACCAGCCGACAGATGGTATCCACCGGCGCCAAAAAGGTGCCTCTTTGGAAATTTTGCTGCATCCAAGAAGCGATGCTGAAAATAAAATAGAATTTGTTCAGAAATAGGGCAAATTGATGCAATACGTCAAACATGGTATGATATCTAGGGTTAATGTCCCAAACTGACTTGAGGTATGAGGGCGGCTGCAGTGGAGGGTTCCAAATTAACCTCGACCATTTGCAATATTACACAGCAGCAAATGGGCTCCATTTTGTTACCGGGCTCAATGAGCGCCCTAGGCACTGAGCAATCAGCGCGGGGAAAAATTTAAACCATCACAACAGTACAGAGCTACAGTAAAATTTTACCTTTCTGGTATATTTTGGAAGTAAAGAACACATGAACAGGTAGAAACAACGCAGACCACACAAGCATAGCACATGCTTAAAACAGAAATAATTCGAACACGTGAAATTTCTGGCATATAAAACACGTATCAGATCAACACCTGAGTGGGCCAGTCCCATCTGGAACCCACCTCAGTTACACCTAACAAATGTGCTCGAATCAATTCAAAGCCATGCCGTCCATTTCGTGCATCATGCTCCGTACCCTTATTTCATCAGCGTTTCATCTCTGAAGGACAGCCTTGAAAGCCTCTTACTTTGACGCCGCATTGCCACCCATTGTTTGGTGCACAAAATTCTTCAGAGTTCACTAAGTCAAGCACCTTACATTGTGCATCTCACCCACATAACTCACCACGCTGTACATCCGTTTAAGATAACTCGGCCTGTTGCTCGCACGTTTTCAGTATCTTTTACCGCCGAGCAATTGTGGACTGCAATGCCCTTCCCCATGAAGTCGCCGGCATCACATGCCCATTTTCATTTCTTGAAGCTTGACTATGCATTTTCAAACGCAATGCCTGTACTTATATTTTTTCTTAAATATCTGTAACGCCAACCCTCACGTAGTACCTGCATAGGTGGTATTTGAGGAAAACAAAGTGAAAATAAAATTTGTCAACATATATTGACGGCAGGTCACCAAGCAGACATGCTGGGATAAATACTTTAATGCCTGCATGTGCCCCATAGCTACGTGAGCTCTGCATCATGATATCGAGCATATACTGATACAGTCACCCCCTCTTGCTGCAGTCTTCTGATTTTCTATAGTTTTCTGCTCCTATTTACCTTCATGGTTTTCAGAATGAATCTGCAAACCGACATATATGCATCCACTGGTGCTGCAATGTGCAGCCATGAATCCTTCATGGGCAGTTTTAACCTTGCTGGCAGGCCTACTGATAGTTTTATAATGACATCAGCTACTCTATCGAACGTACTACTTGCCGTGAGTGAGAGACAAGACCCTGTACTCCTCTGAACGCTAACCCAGTTAATAGATATCATGATCTTACGTATGTTGCCCAGCATTTTAGGTGCTGAAATCCAAACTTAATATCGCCCAACCTCTTGAGATTGTGTGGCAGAGTGTGAAGGTAAAAAATTACACCAACAGTGTGTTCTGCCAATTTTTTTAAAGCTGCGAGCAAACTGCATTCAAAAATGTGATGGCTGCAGCACATTTTCTTCAATGTAAATGAGAATATAAGTTAGGCAACTGGCACATGTCACTCGCATGCATAGCGGCTGAAAACTTTTGTCCATTTCGTCAGGGCAAGACCTCTTCAAAGAAATCTAAACATTACACAATCAATGTTTTTCATAATTTTGTAATGTGCGCAACTGAATAGTGTAGGTAGTCGTGTCGCCATGCGTTGTCATGAGTTGTTACTAAGAGTTCGTGTAGTGAGCACACAACGTGTGTTATTCTGCATGTAATCATTTCTCATGCAGGAAGCAGTTAGTATGCTTGCAAGCAGTTGAGAGAGTATGCCAAAAAGGTGGAAACTGCCCATGATGGATGACTGCGTTTTAGTACCTGTGGGTGTACGCCTAAATTTACAACTGTTCTGCTCTAAAAAATATAAAGTGCAGCTGATACAGCAAAAACAACATTTCCTGAACTGTTTGTTTTTTGTTTCGCCACGAACAAACAGAGATTTCCCGTATGAAGAATAAATGTTGTTGCAAGCCAGCTCTATGTTCATCTGGTCGTCTACTAGCCTTTTTGTGCACTGTTCACTCCAAAGGTGTAAAAACAAAACAGGCATGCCGGTACTCACCTCGGAGTTCAGGATGAACACAGACGGCATCCGCTTAAGAGTAGCCGTCAGCCTGCGGTTGAGCAGGTGACGGCGGTTCAACAAGCTACGGCTCGCCTCGGCGTCCGCCGTGATGAACCGTCGTGGCAGGGCCTTCACCACAAGAACCACAGGGGCCACGTCGTGTAGCAGCTGCCGGACGAAGGCCTAGGATGCGAAATGATAGTTCAGAACTCATTCCTGAAATCGGCAGAAGTTCCAAGCGTTGTATCACCACGTAGTACATACTTTGATGTTGTCGCAGATCTCCCGCGGACTTGTGTTGGGCCTTCAGATGTCGTTGGCTCCCATGTACACAACACAGAAGTCTGCTAGTAGCAGGTTGATGCGCCGCACAGCGCTTGCAAGGCGCACGGCGTCGTAGCCGCTGAAGCTGAATGGGCTGGTATCGACCGACGGGCACAACTGTAGACGAGACCTGCACAAACGCTTCAGCTGACTATCGCCAACGAGCACTTCTCGCAACGCCATAATGGATCGTCACTGGCCGCGACTGAAGTTCGCGCGCGTAGAAAATGTGGAGAAACGGGCACCTCGCAGTCACAAACAATGATTGGGGACATCTAAAAGCTTACACGGAACAGGCAGCGTCAGGTTTGGTTCAGCTAAGGACAGCATAGGGACGGTTTGGAGTTGAGTTCAGCTAAGTATTTATTCGGATGCCTCGTGAAGGGTGCCTTGATGCGCGCGCTGCCCACCGCTGCCGTGCAGGATGAAGACAACCGCGTCGTCTGCTACGGCGTCAGCCATTATGATGCCCGCTCTGTAGGCAGTCAACGGACGTCGCGCAGCTGCATGTACAGTTCGCTTTGATAGCGTGTGCTGCTTTAATGATATGTCGAGAACACAATATTTTCGCACCAGCAGTGTGAAGGTGTCAATTTAATATTCTGTCATTTTTATTTTTAAAGCGAAATTTCCAACTGGACTTGCTGGCAGCAGAAAACTGCCGTCCACGCCAGCCGCGCAGAGCTTAAAAGAATGTCTTGTTGGGCTAGTTGGTGACTGTTCACCTTGGTTAAAGGCACGAAACATATGCAGGCACGAGTCCCTCCGTCTTTCGCTGTGTCTGTGTGTGAGTTTCGTGCCTTTAACCAAAGCGTAAAGACCGTTTGGCTGCCAGCTGAAACCCGAATTTGTTTAACAAACCGCGTGCCGCCACGGGACAAAAGAATAACTGTCATCGCACACCCTCCTTTTAAATCCTGTTTCGAATCAGTCATCAGTTAGCCCAGTTACGGGCTGAATGCTGCAAGGCTGAGTAGAAAGCACTGATCGTAAAAGTCAAATAACCACAGTGCGGTTGAAACAAGGCCATGTGTAAGTGATTTTATACCACTGTTGAATGGTTGTTTCGGGGTCACGAAAACTACAGTGAATGTGGAAGCTTTTCATTTGTGTCTGTGTTACCTGTCTGTCTCTGTTACTTGTTTGTGTCTGTGTTACCTGTGCTGATATTTGCCAATTTTTTAACGTTGCATATTTCAACCAATATCACATCCACGGCCTTTCTTTGTGATTTCGTAGCATCGGGTGTGATGGATCTCTGGTAAAAGGCATCGGAAATTTCGACCACCTGAGGTTTCATTAACATGCACCGATACCGAACTAGTACACAGCACCATGCGTTTAACCTCTATAGAAATTCGGCCGCCGCGGCTGGGTGGCTCGCACGTGCTCAAGATCAGCAGTTGAGCGCGATAACTACGAAGCCTGTACATCCAGGCCGCTTTTATTGCTTCATTGTAGTTCGAAACGTAATTTATATTTGTTCTGTGGCATATTAGACACTAATACTACGAAATGAATCATTTCTGGAGCATTTTTTTATGTATCTTGAGTTCATAACATGCGCTTTTATTGAACATTTTATTCTATTTTGTGGCCGTATTCTGTTTAGCAGTGCTTTCTTAGTTATTCTTAATTTTGTTTTGAATTCTTTTACATTACTCTAAATATGCAGATGAGAGTAAACAAAATAATGAATACATACCACATTATTTGGTGCCTTACATGTGGCTTATATAGCACTAAATCACGGATGTCACGTAGTAATTCAGTATAAAGCCCTGTTTAGCATATTGTCTGCACGAATATATTGTCAACTGGTAATTGCTAAAAACCGGTCATCGATGCTGCTAAAATAAAGTGGTCATACGGCTTCTCAACACAGAGAAAAAGTGCATTCAGTAGATAGCAGTTTCCGGTGTTATAGGTTGTTTATTTGGTCGGGAAGTTTAAGGATTTCAAAAACAACAAGCGCTACAACTCTCTGCAGATTAACTGCAGCGCATGTCTTGCTTTCATGCCTTCTAATTCTCGCATCTTCGAGCTGGCGCAGTTGAATGCGTAGCCTTACTCTTGCATAACTTGACATCAGCATGTGTTCCACAGAATCCTTGTGTCGCTGGCATGCCTCGAGACTGCACTGAGCCCTCTTGATCAAATATTCTGTCACAGCCTTTAGAAGAAACTTCAAGGTGAACAGGTTGTCAGTCCAGGATGTCATTCCTTTAAAGTGCTCTTCGCAGGTGCTGAGAAAGCTCATAACTTCACCGCTCGGATAACATAGGTTGTTGCCATCATGAACATACTCCTTTAGTGCAGTTAAATACGCATGCTCATGGCTCGTCGAGATCAGCGTTGCAGCCCTGCACTGCTCGAAGTTTTTCGTTTTTTTTTTCAAAATTCCTTTCACGAGAAAGTCTCCAATATGGCGCAAAGTGCTGCACTCAACTGAAATCGGTGCTTCAATGAAAATAATTTCGCCATCATAAATATCTTCTTGAACAACTTCAGCACACTCTCTTTTACTTGTGAAATCATGTTGACCAAGTACTCAGAATCATCCGTCCCATAACTTGAGGTTGCTGGCGTGTGCAAAAATTGACTCACACGAACAAGCTTCACAGCACATTTCATGTCGTACACGTTTGGAACGGGTTTCCTCTGGCGCACAACCAAAAAAAGATTCTTGAGGCAGTCCTGCAGCAGTTTCCGGGTGAGGAAGAACTTGTAGCTATCCATTTTAAATACATCTTGCAAACAAAGGACCAGTGTTGTTGCTATCATGAGTCCTGCCTGTGAAGACTTCCACTGGGACGTGCTGCCCTTCTGCATGCCTTGAATGGTCTCTAATGCCAGGCGCAACGTGTCCAGGGCTTTGTGGTACTTTGCCATGTCTCACCAACTAAGTGCAATTGGTGGATGCCGCGACGACATCAGTTTGTACCATTTTGCGATGAGCTCCAGGATGCATGCTGTGGTTTCAGCTTCTGGCTTGAGCACTTTTTCTCTTATTGGGTAACGAATGGCAGTTGGCGATTCCTTGAAAACTGAACTGCTATGCCGACTTTCATTTTCGTAAAATGTCCTTTGCATACATGCACTTCCGAAAATTTGGGCACAATTTTAAGTTCTCTGTCACAGTCATATACCACGACAGCACGCACATGCTCCACCTTCACTTTGTTGGAGGGTAAGCCATGGTGACAGACAGTTGCATCGCTTAGTGTAAAGTCAATCGAGTTCAAAAGCTGACCACGAATATTTTTTGTCACGTGTGCGGCATCCGCTGTGAAAAAGAGTTCCATTCCCTCGAGCACAGGATGGCGGATTGAGCACACCGTTTTAGAATTCCTGTGATTGGAAAAACCTAACTCGCGCCTCATCGCTCTGTTGGAGGATTCTATGTAAGAGGTCACCGCAAGAACTCTCACAGAAATATCTGCGCAAAGCTGCACGATTGCGAGCACAAAATCTTTGAGCCGACAGCCATTGACAGTGCTTCCTGTAAAATGGTATGCAATGATCTGCTTTCACCTTGAGTTCAATCCTCCGACCATAAAGGTAGTAAGCAATGACAGACAGGTTCATCTGGCTCTGCTGGGAGTGTTTTTCTTCCAAACAGGACGTCTTCAGCACGATCGAGCTCATATCTTTGGGCGATTTCTATTTCATCGAGATAAATTACGCAATCTCTTTCAATGTCTTCCATGCCTTCTGCTTTTACTCTGAGCATGTCTATCACTTCAATTAACATCACTAACAGGAACTTGAGCCTTTGAAGATGACGGAGAAGAGTCCTATTGGAAGGCAGAGGGTGTCCAAGTATTCTCAGGGTTTCATAGCCTGATGTTCCACTCGCGAACTTTATCTGAAGGGCTTGTTTAATTGTTTTTTACGACCACGCGGCACCTTGTTTGCTGTTCTGTGGTAGGGCTTGCATGTGGTCTTCATTTAGAAACTTCAGTTTTTTCGTAACACCCCGCTGGCATTTTCCAACTATTGAAGCTTCTTTTCAATTGACTGATTTGTAGCACTTGCCTTGCTATGAACTTCGTGATGTTTTGCGTACTTTCTCTTCATGTCACCAAGCTCTTTATTCACTTCAGCACACGAGCAGTTACTGAACTTCTCTCCTAACAATTCGTCACGGGTTGCTGCACTAAGTGGGCTAGAAACTTGCTGAGAATCTGTGGCAGGAACTGAGGTTTCCGGCGTGGAAATTGAGTGAGGTAAGCTTATCATCTGGCGTTGAGTCATCTCCGTGACACCACTCGGCACTGGCAGCCATTCTTGATTTGCTGCCTCTGGTATATCAGCCACGTCATTTACATGCTAGTCTTGAATGTCTGTCGGTGAGGTATCAGAAGCACTGGGGTGATGCTGCAGAGTATGTGTTCCTTCTTCTGCCACAAGTGCCCTTTGTGGTAAAAGCCTTTCTTTTGGCGGCTTCCTGTGCTTAGGCATTGCTGAAAAAAAAGAAACCACAGACGTTGCATCTCAGCGGGTACATTCGCTTAACATTATGAACGAACATGCTCCGAGTTATGCTACATATATAATGAAAATTAAACAAAATACGAAACTGTCAGTAGCATGCCCCTTGATGGCAGGAGCGGTTGATTCATCTCTCCATAAAAATAGAGGAAACCAGCTATTTCATTGACCGGTGGTATGAAGAGCAAGTTGCTCACGGTAATGTGCGTCTTTTCTTTCTCTGAAGAACCACCTGGATAATCGCTTTATGTGACTAAACATGGCCGGTCATAAGAGTAATAAGCTAGAGCAACAAACCGGCAAAGATTGCAAGAAGGAACAGGATTAAGAAACAGGCTCCGCAAACTTTAGTTAGTGCGAAAATATGTGGCTTCTTACCTCTGAACGAGAAGAGCGTTGGCACAGCAATGCGCTTCAATTATTTCCGCCGGTCCGCCTGGTTCTGTTCAAGGGCACTTTCCTCAAAATGGGCCTCCAGCACGGAAGCACGCAATGGTGACACCAGCTTATCACTGTTTAAATTGAAAAGGCTTCACGGTAACCTTCGAAACAGCCCAAAATAACTAACACACACAGGAACATTCACGAAGAGTGATAACTGAAATTTAGGGGCTCACTAAAAAATAATCCGGAAGGAGCCATACTGTCGGCTTTCTCTGAACAAACAGGGACAGTGTGAGGAAATTCTACAATATAAACTGAAGGCGTATGCGCTTTCCAAATTAAAACATTCAAGTTTCTTGCCTATACTGACAGGTGGAACAAGGGTAGTGAGGTAACAAATCTTTTTAAATATAAAAAGTGGCACCCTACTATATAATATGCATGCTCAAAAAGGCAATGTTGTAGGCCAACACTGGCGTCATACTGTTCACAAAGTTCGCGGAGCCCGAGAACACCAGCTCTCTTTTTCGTCTAGTTTTGTCACCACCCAAAATAAATTTCTGTCGTTAAACGGACACGTAGCCTTGAAATCCTCATCAATCATCTCTTACCCGATATTCAAATAATTCGCCGATCATCGGGTGGGGAAAAAATAGTGACCGCACAGACAATGCATGATTCAATTACTCGTTCCCAATGCCCAACTACGTGGCTTCTGTACATAGCAGTAACCACCAATTAATTGTCACTAAATCAGTCATGACGAGTCGTGACATGACATGCTTGTCATGACCATACATGCATCATGCGCAGTCATAGGTTTCATCCCCCCGCACACAAACACAGCATGAACACATATACGCATGGACACCATGTACCGCCCGAGTTGGACAGCGGCACAAGAATAACGCCTGGAAAACACGTCAACACGATCCGTATGTCACTACATGAAAGGCAAGCTTAAAGCTCACCTTACCTTCTACTGTGCCATGTGTATGCTCTTACAGCTAAGCACAAAATCAAATTGTACGAGGCACAGGTCACAAAGAGCGCACGATGTACGCGTACTTTACACTGCACAAAAACAAAGCATTTTGCGTTATCCAGAAATAAACGAGTTACACACGCATGCATATGTGCCAGATATCAAGAATACAAGACGAACACGCTAAGGAAAAGAGCCTACAAATGAACGAATAACTACGAATGCAGAAATGGCATAACTTACGCTGGACACACACGACCGGTCCGTGGTTTGCCACTTGTCGCGCTTGGCCTTCACCAGCAGAGGAGTCGTCTTTTCGATTCTTTAGGAAATGGGAACATCTTCCAGTCATTCTGTGAGTGGTTCGTGCCCTGGGGCACGAAACACCTGGGCATTTCGGACCAGAAATGCCGTGCACGTGTCTCTCTCGACCGACAGTTACGAAATGTGGGGAGCGTAGTGGCGGCCGGTGGTCGGAAGGCGGCACTGACCCCTTCACAGAATGACTCTACCCTCCGAGAGGGTGCGCGCATCGAGGCACCCTATACTCGCGCCTTGCCCAATGTTCATCATCGAAGGGGTCTTGAGTAGCCTAGGTTTGGGCTTCGGCTTGTCTTGGGATTCTGGATCAGTCTTCCCCGGGATAGCAACTTGACGACGGTGTTTCCTCTAGCAGCCGATTGCGATCTGCTTCTTGAGCGTGATTGGGTCCCTTCCCCAGCTGGGTCCTAGCTCCCTCCCCCTCCACCACGACGTTATAATCGTGCTGGTTGGCCGCATAGATGCCGGGGGGAAACAGTGTTCCCCGCAATACCTACATCACTTAGCCAGCGTCGTAGGCCCCTCTATGCTATTCCAAAGTATCAGAGCGCACTCTGGCGTTTTGGGCAACGACAAAGGCTGACGAAGCGGCCCGCCGAGGTATTCACCTCCAAAAATTCACGAATGCTTACTTTACCAAATCTTACGAGTCCCTAACGGTGAAAAAATACGCTTATGACGAAAGGGATCGGCTCTGAAATCTGTCATCTCATCATTATGCATTTCTTCATTTTATTGACCCACACCTAAAAGCTGGACTTCCGCCCGCCGTGGTGGCTCAGTGGTTAGAGCGCTCGGCTACTGAGCCTGAGTTCCCGGGTGCGAATCTGGCCGCGAAAGCCGCGTTTCGATGGAGGAGAAACGGAAAGGCGCCCGTGAGCTGTTCGATGTCACTGCACGTTAAGGATCCCCAGGTGGTCAAAATTATTCTGGAGCCCTCTAATACGGCTCACCTCTTTCTTCTTTCACTCCCACCTTCCTCCCTTCCCTTATGACGCGTTTCGGGTGTCCACCGAGACTTGAGACTGATACTGCGCCATATTCTTTCTTTCTAAATAAATAAATAAAAAAAATTGCTTCATACACTTCCTGGCCATCTGAAATCTGTCTCCGACTCCGACTGAACGCCGTGTTCACAAGCGGCTTCCGCATACCGCTCTGGTTAAGCAGTCCTATTGTGACAACTGTCTCTCGTAACAATGCAGCAGATTTTGTTAGAATCTTCAGTTCATGCTGAAGAGTATGAATTTTATGAGCACAAAACAAAGACCCACAGCTGCCACTATCGATAAACTGTACGTGTTTTATGCTCCTCGTCCAGCGCTTCGCAGCGGCGCAGTGCACTGCACCTTTTATTTGCTTTGATGAAGGACACTGGACTCGTCGACAAACTTTTAAACTGTCTTGTACCGCCACTTGATATGTATTCGCCGGGCACTGAACTTTTTGTCTGCCCACCTGCAGGCAATTTGCGCTCTCTTCGATGTGCATTCACCCCGAGTCAATGCCGGCATATCTTTATTATTACTTTTTAGTTATTTTAACTTTCTCTCATCCTTCTATGAATGCCTTTATCTCCAAAAGCTCGTTCCCAACGCATAAGTCCGCGCATCCAAATGCGGCCTAATATCGCCAGTGGCGTAAATCGAGGGAAGGAGTGGGAGGAACATGGGGTCCGGACCCCCTCTCGCTGAGAGTGGGTGGACACAGCATGCGAGCGTCCCCCCCACTTGTGATCCGTACCGGGACTACTAGGTCGGCATCGCATGATACGAGCAGCACATGCCACACAGGGAAGTCGCAGGAGCGATGAGGCCTCTTCCCTTCCACAGCATAGCTCAGCAGAATCACATGTTCAAACATAAAAACCGTGCTATCATAATTACAGTCCGCCAGCAATCAAAGGAAACGTCATGACTACGTGTGATCGTGTTTAATTTAACTTTAGGCTTGCTTTCCTGGCATCGATTCAAAGTGTGATAGAGATAGCGATGTTAAAGGGAAGTACTGCGCGTTCGAGGGTCGGCACCACGCAAATCTTGACAACTTTCATCGGGGTCCTTATCTTGTTCGAACCTGGCGAACGTTTTAACACTGCTCGAGACAGGCGCTGCCAGACGCGACTCGCCTTGGCGGGATGCATAAAAGTACTTCATGGCAGCCGGCCATATTTCTTTATAAAAAAAGGAAACGAGTAAAACACACTGAGCAATGCCTACCGCCATCCTATTCAGTTTTTTGAAACTGCCGGTTCGATTAGAAAATTCTAAACGTCCCTTCCACTCTCTCTGGCCCGCGGCACCTATGAATAAAAAATAAATGAACATAGAGGCTGTGATTATAGAGCGAGAAAGCAATGCTGCTTAAATGCTGTACAAATAGCACAACCGCTGAAGTGGATACAACGCAGGCTTTAGATTCTAGGAACGAAGCCAAATATAACTTCATACTCGGCGCTAGAGGTGTGCCCGAGCCGGTGTCCGGATGGAGCCCGTCCTTATAGTCGCCGCTACTTCGGTGCGGACTCTGAACCCTACCCTGGCCCGCTATCAGTTTCTGATGACCGGCCCGGACCGGTCCGGTGCTCATTTGGTCGTGCCCGTGCAGGCCCGTTTCCTTTCGTGACGAAACTTGGCTATCAAAAAAGTGAGAAATACAACAAGCAGTAAACAAACATTTTGTAGCAGCTGAAAAAGTTACACCAAGCAAAAAGCGCAACGTTGGTTTCGTACCAGCGACGAGTGCCTACCCAAGGCGGGCAGAACCGAAAAAAATGGGTTATACAAAGAGCACTGCATGCCATCCTTTTCAGGGGCTCGTGAGGAAACACTTTAAGAGTGACATTTCTAAAAAGAACGGCTTTAGATTAAGCTTATCTTGTTGCCCTCGTAAGCGCACTAGGGTGCTCAGCGTCGTAGCGAACTATGAGCGCATTGTTACGGACTTTACTTACATGGCAAGGAGATCGTACAGCAGTGAGAAATATGGAATCATATCGTTTTCAAATAAGGTGGGAGCTTTCCTTCGTGAAGGGCTGGTAGCTTTACAAAGTCCAAACACTATTCCAGATCCCAAGAGAGGGATCTGCAACTTCAAGGACCGCATCATGGGTTACGCAAAGATTGTCCGAGAATACGAAGTACCTTCAGTTAACCAGTTTTTTATGTCAGGAACGCAGGCGAAGATACAGTTCTATTCAAGTGGAAAACATCCACCGTTCAACAATGCGGCACAGTGTGCCGCATTTAAATGTGCGTATAGGGCACTATGCAGGGTTTGTAGCTTGAGGGGTAAGGGCTTTCCCTAGTGAATGTTTGCAGCCTCCACTCGTCGACTGTCCAATTTTCTCCACTGTATCGACACCTGTCAGCTAGGCTCCTGGTGACGGCGGCGGCTTTGTCGCTACTTGGGCTTGGGGGGGGGGGGGGGAGGAAGCCGGAGTGCTGTATACCTCCTGAAATTTTCGAGGATTTACACCACTGAAAATCGCTGTTCATTAAAAGCCCTTCCCTCTTCTCTCTGTTTCGCAGCTGATGAAGCGTTGTGAAAAAAAAAATTGCGGACACCTGCAGCAATGCCCCTGCCTCTCAGGTAGAGTGGAAGAGGGGGGGGGGGGGCAAATTTTGATTTCCGGACACGGCACATGTCGGCATCATTAGCCCTGTAACGTCCATTGCAAGAGTAACTCCTTTCCCACTGATTTCCGATTATCCTTGTCTTCGCAACCTCCGTACCTGACACTTTTCATCCTGTGTTGTACGTTTTCTTTGTGTTGAAACCCCAATGTTCCCCTCTTGGACTCACGGTTTTCTGCTATCATGGGCCGCCGATAATATTTCATCTTCTTGATTTCATCCTGAATTCATTCATACTGGGCTCGTTCCCTGATACTCGATGCTGCTCTCTTATGTCCTGAAGTAACCAGTTTTTCCCATTTCGTGCCTCACCCCATTGTTATTTTTGCCCCAAATCTGAGTTAACCTTCAGGATTTGGTGCGTAGGTCAGTAGATATATGCGAGCTGATCTCTACCTGATCCATTCTTAAATAACTGATACAACTTCGTGAACTTTGCGAAGAATTATTTAGCCACGAAGGTGGGCTTTACTTGACTGACGAATACACAGACAGGCCTGAGAAAGCAAGGCGATTTCAGCTCGCAGGCCCCTTCTCAGCTCAATTCATGATAAAACAGGCTGACTGCCCCATCACATGATTGTTGGTTTATGGGATTTAACGTTACACACCCGCTCAGGCTATGAGGGACGCCGCAGTGGAAGGCTCCGGGTAATTGCGACCACCTGGGTCTCTTTGACGTGGCCACATGACATGAATATTATCCCTATCTTACGCACTGGGTCACTGCTAAGTGCTGTAATAATGTCAATACAGAAGAAAGAGTGACGGTGCAGTGCATCCACTTTAATGTCTGGGACATGATCAAGTCACAGTAACATCAAGTGAAACCCTGCAATCAAACAATACAGAGTTTTACAAATCTAGAGAAATCATTACAGCGACTGCGCAGAAACGCGCGTACAGAGATTCCACTGCATGCCCTCATAGCGAATGTGCCACAACCACAAGAATGCCTAGATTTCCCAATCTGTCGCTGGAGCTTTCGTCTGAAGATGTTAGCCATCTGGGCTTCTTGTTCCCGCGTCACTGTACGTGGGCACAAAGTCAAGGGCAGAAAGTGCAAACAGTACTCCTTCCATCACATCTTTGGCCCCCTGGTAGCGGCTCTGGGACGGGTGCTTGCCGGTAGTGAAATTTGGTCCTCTGCGATGCTTCCTGTTGCGTATGAACTCGATAGTGTATGAACACGGTAGTGTTGTCGCGAACAGTTCCGGGCATGAAAGGTTTTGTACAGTACAGGTTCTTCGTCATCACTCTCGGATGGTGTCGACTTGATGGACTTCGTTTCTTTGTCCCAATCTGCATATGAAGCAGCGTGGGCACATTTCAAGCCATGTGGGGACCTCGGTTCCATATTACCCACGGTTTTGTGGCAGGGCATAACTTCGGCACGTGACAGTTCTGAGAATACGTTAATGGTGCCTGGCAGCCTGTGTACTTGCATTCCTGACAGTCTCTCTGAGATGACTTCTCTGTAAATTTCTCCACATGTGACCTTCTGCATGCAAATAGCGGTGGATGTTCAGGGATTTCATTGTAACGAAGCATACTCGTGGATTAATCTTGCGTGGAACACTACTCCTGGTTTTAGTTTTAACGGACTTAGATGCTAGGTGTTCTTCTATAGCTAGGAGTCTGCTTCTGCGAGGGCAGCTCCTGATTTTTTTCCTTCACAGCTAGCGGGACGCGTTGACCTGATGCGTGCTTCACGCTGACCGTCTCGTTGGGCTTTTACTCACTAAAGTCTTTACAAAATGCTTGTTTTCTCCAGAGGCGCACGGCCTGTGCAATGGCCACAGACCAGTCCTCGTCGTTTGTCATAGACCTCTGAAGGTTTCTATAACTTCCACCTTCAGTCAAATCGCGACCTGCAGAGGTGCGCGCTCGCTTGCGTCCTAAATCGTCGGCCTGCCTAACACTTTCCGCTGGCCCTGCTCTCCGAGTTTTTTGTGACGGCGAGGTGTCACGGTTGAGCTCTCTTGACCTCCGGCAAAAAGAACTCTGAGAAATTTCGGACCCACTGCTACTTTCTTGTGGGCTTGTGGACAAAAGGTGTATGCTCCACGAAGCTAGCTGGCGACCTTCGCAGACAGATTGATCCCATATGTTGGGGTCCAGTCCAGTGTTCTCTATCTGCGGCATCGTAGAGCTTGCTTTTGAACGAGCGCTTTCTCTTGTTCTATTCGTTTGCTTTCTCTTCAACTTACATTGGTCTTCTTCATCTTCTAGCACTTAATTGGAAGGGGTACACGTACACGATTATTCTGTGCATTTTTTTAAGATATGCAAAAGGCATTAGTAAACGTGGATCGTCGCAAGCAATTAGCTTTCGCCCGGTAAATAATTTGTAACTGAATATCTTCTCCGATGTTTCTCCTTCGGTTTAAGCCATCTAACGGCAGCTAGGCGTTCGTGAGCGAGTTTGAAAACAGGTGAGGCGTGGGCAAAAAGAAATATTACCGCTGATTGATTGTTTTAATTACAGACAAACGTTCTGATTATGTGAAGATCCTGGTTAGGGTTGCGTCGCGCTTCCGAGGGCCTATTGAGCACCTAACAGTCTACTGGGCAGATATAATCTAGTTGTCTCGCCAAGATAGGCCGTCTTTTATACGTCTCAACTAACCCGAGACAGTTATGTTTTTAAGATGCCTTGAAACTTATCTTGCAGTCTGCTTGAAGAACATTTCGAAATATCTTGACGGATCTTGTAGCTCAGCTAAGCTATTGCACCAATTTTTTAAAGCTACAAGACATCTTGCAAGACACATTGTAGAAATCTCAAAAGCAGAAGCCAGTCCTCTACCAAAAGCCTATTTTGGCTGAACACCAACCCACCTACTCGACGGCTAGAAGGCGCCTCGGCAAGATTAACAAGCCGCCTTGTAGCCTTTACAACTGGCCAAAATTTATTGAGGATGTACTACATGCACTGAGTTACAAGTGCCAATCAACAGCTGACTCTCTTGAACGTCTTCCAGCACGCTGGCGGAAATGTGGATTCTCGCCGCGCTTACCGAAAACGTGCCATACGCGCTCCGTCGTTTCTACCCTCGTCCGTCGTGCGGAAAGAATATGCTCGAAACCCGAAGAAAAAGCCTCTGACATACGCCAAGTGCGACGCGAGCTCAACAATTGTGGCTACCCACAGCACTTCGTGAACGCTGTAATACAACAGACAACGAGACCAGCTCAGCCCGTTCGCCTACCTTGCCGTGCCCGAGCTGCAATACCCTATGTGCCAGACGTGAGCGAGTCATTGGCCCGCGTTTTTCGCACCTACGATGTGCATATAGCTCACGTGCCTGCGTGCAAGCTTCGTCACGAGTTGGTGTCCGTAAAGGACAAGCTAAAAAAGGAAACGTTTACCGGAGTAATTTATAAAATCCCCTGCTCAGACTGCGATCACTCCTACATAGGTGAAAGCGGAAACTTTGAAAGACGGCTGAATGAGCACAAGAATGATGTCAAGAAAAAGAAGGCTTGTTCCAACGCACTGGCTGAACATGTTGAAAACACGAAGCATGATATCACTTGGGAAGAAGCGGCAATTATCGGCCATGAGAAAAACTGGATGTCACGCCAATATCTGGAGTCTTTGTTTATCCAGACAACAGATCAGACGCTCAACCGTAACATCGGCAATCTACCGCCCTCGTACGCTAGATGCCTGCGACGATTAGCACAACGTACTTAAGCTTTGTGTGCGAAATTTTTTTATCAGTGAACAAGACTTCCGTGTGGAAGTCGAAACGTCCTTTTATCTTGACAACACCTTTTGGTCGCCGCTTCGTTATTTTCACCACTATTCTGTTCCGTCAGAAGGACCATGTGACTTGTGAGGTAACGGAAGCATTTTTGAGTTGGAAAAACTAGTGTCTTAGTCAGCCTTCGGAAGCCGTCAGATAAAGAACTCAGTTACTTAGGGCCCTGTTAGACTAGCCCGACACGCCGCCGACGCCGACCCGGCAAATACACCAAAGATCGGCCAACCCGGTCGGCAGACCTTGTCTGTGGCAGACCGAGCTGTCACACTAGGCCGACTGCGACACCAACGCGGCCGACGACCGGATGTCTTCGTAGTGTGACAAGCTTTGACGCCCGCGAGGCCGAAAAAACCAGTCTGCCGACCGTGTCGTCACGAGATCGGTCGCCGAGCAAAAACATTGCCGATACAAGGCCCTGCTACCATTTCCAGCCTGCGGAGAATACATTTCGGATACATTTCGGCGCTCACAAAACGTTCAAATTATTATGACAGCGGAATTGACATCGTGTCAACATTGCTTTAACCCTCCTTTGGTAAGGTTTTTAAGCGTTCGCTGGTCGTTTCAATCGACACCTCGCACTAGAATGACTGCAGCAACATTTTCTTTGGAAGTGGAGACGGACCTTATCTCCCTAATCGAAGAGCGTCGCCTGATATGGGACGTTAAGGATCCTCATTACCACCGCCGCGACCTTAAAGGAGTAGCATACGCGGAGGTATGCGAAGCACTGGGAGGTCAATTCACCGGTACATACGAAAACATACCACGTTTCGCGGAGCATCGGAGACTACACCTGATGCTGTGGTGTCTGCTCCTTTTTTAGCACTGCTTATCTTGTTGGTGTGGTGTCGTGACTTCCCGACCGTCGATTGCATTAACTATGTGACTGGGCGTAGTCCGCACGAGAAGTCAAACAGCAGCCACCAACTTTATTTGACTGCCACGCTGTACCGATGCTACCTTTTCTGACGTTAGTTTTCAGTTGCCCAAGTGCGCGCGCGGTTCGCGAACTTGCGAACGCAATTTATGCGTGAGAGGCGCAAGATCAAGGCGCGCTCCGGAGCAAGCCCGGACGCGAAATACCAGCCAAAGTGGGCCCACTACAAAATCTTGACGTTTTTGGCTAGCTCCTGCTCTTCGCTGCCAGGTTTTTCAACACTCCACACGCAGGAAGAAGAGGAGGTCTGTTGTGTTTATTCCTTCATAGCTGGCGAGTATGCAGCGGCATTTCTAAATGTGTTGTATTGGAGCTGCATTTTGAGTACAACTTCTGTTTTTTGAGCGTCCAAGATAAAGTCTTATGACACTGAATCTTGAAATGATGTTCAAAACTTATTCTCATAAAGCATGTTAGAGGATGAAAACTGGCATGCTTTTTGAAATCAACGGTGCATCACACCTTCAATCAAGCTGGCCTGAAGCAAATCGTTGTGGCCTACACAGAAAACAGAGATTTGCTGCAGGATATATTACATTATGTCTACATTGGTGTACAGTTGTGCACCATGAATACAATATTCTTTAACATGCACGGCTCAAGTTATGAGCAATTTTTTAAAAACCCATCTTTTTGCATTCATTTTAACCTTGTTAATGGAAACTCATTGCCCAGACGGTTGACAGGGTGAAAATGCGCACAGCCTCTTGGGAATCTTGTCACATTAAAATTAATAGCACTGAGAACACAACTTCGACTTCCCCTACCAAGTATTTCCATTCTTGTGTTTGATTGCTGAACACCACCGCAAAGGAGCAAAAAAGCTAGCATGATGTCTGTTCTGTGGTTTAGTGCTTTCCAGTGTCATAGTGCCTGGCCGAAAGGCCCTATCATTTGCCATGTTGCATGAGTTTTTGTCCTCTGTGCTGCTTTTTACATCAAAGCCTCCTTCAGGAGCACTTCGAACTGTATCTAAATATTTTAAACGTAATGGCAACCACAATAACACACTTGCAACTTCCCAGCTTTTGACTAATGACCGCTTCACTGCCCTCATATATGCACAGAAACAGATATTGGGATAATACCCCTGTCACACGGAATTCCTCGAAGGCCTTTCTAGCAAAGGCACCTTTTGTCACCAAAGGAGCGAAAGCTTGAACGAGCAGTGACGCAGCAACACGGTCCAGCCCAAAGTTGGAACAGACGCGTTCAGACTTAGCACCCGCTGCTGTGCTTGAGGCGGCTTAACTGAATGTTTAAAAATTAAAGTGGGATTTTCTATTCACTCGTTGAGCTCAGAAAATTTTTTTTATTCTGATTGCTTCCTTAAAAGGACTGCAACACCTACTCTCATCAGCGGCAGCAGGTTTTGTGTTTTGCCTTGGCCACCAGGGGCACTCGGTGTTGCTGCAACATTTTCACTGTCTTGAAATTTGGGCATAAAATATCAATACCCGTACATAAAGTAAAGCCAGACACACCTTTTGTATTCCTTGAAGATATTTTCAAACATTTTTGGCTGCATCTATGTTCTTTTTTAATTTATTTTACTTTTTCACATTGGATGGCACTGCGATCACAGGTTTTCGAAGGCCACGCCTTTGGGCTCCAAAGGTCCTGGACGGGCGCCTTCGCCTCCAAGGCCCTTAGCAGCAAAGGCGCAACATTTGTGCCGAGTAACTTCACTCTTTATGCCTTTGGATATAAGGACCTGACTCTCAAAGGCCTTTGCGGTGCCCGTGTGACAGAGGTGTAAGTCAGCAGCAGGGCCTGATAGAGTAAGGAACAGAATGTTACGTAATTTAGACGAGAGGTCTATCGCCAACCTCTCAACATACACGCAGGACTGCTGAAAGAAGGGCACGATAACGCAGGAGTGGAAACTCGGAAACCTTATTTAATCCCAAGTCAGGGAAGAAACCTGGCTTCGAGAACCTCGGACCGATATCGCTCACCTCCTGCATGGGTAAGCTTATGGAGCACGTCATTCAGACGCGGCCAAATAAGTATACAGAGGACAATGGGCTGTACCCGGACACCATGATCGTTTTCAGACCAAAGCTGTCAGCATGCGACGTGATGCTGCAGCTCAAAGACCAAATTATAGACAAGCAAACCCGAGACTCGAGTGGTCGTGGTGTTGGATGTGGCAAAGGCATTTGGCAATGTGAGGCACATGTCGATCTTGGAGAATCTGAACTCACTTATAGTCGGGAGGAGAATGTACAACAACATTAAGGACTTTCTTACAAACAGGAAAGCCGCTCTCAAGCTAGGGGAAGACTCAATCGAGGACATTACAGTGGGTGACAGGAAGGCGCCACAGGTTTCGGTGTTATCGCCAACCCTCTTCAACATTGTGATGTTGAGACTCCCCGACCAGTTGGCGGAAATTAGAAATCTAAACCACACCATTTACGCGGATGACTTAACATTATGGATAAACAAGAGAGGCGACGGGCAAATTGAAAGCTCTCTACAAAATGCAGTTAACATCACTAAAAGAGAACCTGAAACCCAAAGAAGTTAAATGTTCAGCCGAAAAGTCGGAAGCATTGTTCCTCATGCCCCTCGGAAAATGACGGCTTCACCAAAAGCGCGAGGCAGACATCCGCTTGTATGTCAACGGCGGAGAGATCCGCGCGGTCGTCAGTATCCGCGTCCTCGGGCTTAGAATTCAGGCGAACAGGAAGAAACACGAAACGCTTGCTAGGTTAGAAGCCAGCGCAAATCAAAAACGTCATCTTATCATGAATAGCAAACAGGCACGCTGGGAGGAAGGAGGCGAATCTCTTGAGACTTGCACAAGCCTTTGTATTCGGTGAGATAGTGTATGTAGCAGCCTACTTCCATCTCAACATAGTGGAATGGAACAAGCTAGAAGTTATTATCAGGAAAAGCATCAAGGTGGCACTCGGACTCCCCCCGAACATGTCTACTGACAGACGTGAAGCTAGGGGTCTCGAACACTCTCGTGGAGCTGACTGAGGATGACGTTACAGTGCAGCATGAAAGACTACTCGGATCTAACATAGAGAGGAAAATTTTAGACAGATTGGGTTTTGAGCTTAAGCAGTAGCATGTGCACTTAAGAGACATACAGCGACAAATCAAGGACAAGGTTAAAATCGCTCCGCCCCCCAGAAACATGCACCCTGCCTTTCACGAAGGCAGATGTAAAGACTGAGCAGAGGCATTACAAACTAGGTATACAGCAACTTTGGTCCACATAGTGTGGACATGTCTGGCTAAGTACGATAACTTGTGCACACTAGAACCCTTGGGATGCCGGCCGACGGCTAGGGGCGATGGACTTCTCTTGGCGTTCATTGGCTAGTGTTCCATTCAAGTTGTTTCTCTCTCTCTCTCTTAATGGCTACATACAAAATGAAAATATGGCTAAAAAAGTTCACATTTTGTTCTCATGGCTGTCCACAATTAATGCGACGAGATTACATAAACTCTAATAGGCTCTATTTTCACAGATGGCTTCCTTTACAGATTGCTTGGCTTGGGAACTATGATGTACATGTTAATGAATCACGATTGCATTGCCTGATGTCAGCACTACCTATGTGTCAAAACTGTCTGAAATGTATGGAAAGTTTGCAAAACGTTAAGTTGAACAGAACAAAATGTGTGCCTTTTAGCATTATTTCTTTAAAAAAACAGCATCAGAACTGGCATTGCTCAGTATGAAAAAATAACTTGAATATTCAAAATACTGGTGTTTCTCTACTGCATTACATACTCAACGAATGTGATCACTTCCACTGTGACATTTTCACATGTGTCCAGTGACAGTGCAGTAATCATGCCGTGTAGTTATTAAAAGCCTTTGCACTGTGTTTTGCCTTTCTGCGCTTGAGTAACGTTAGCGCAAGGTACATCTTTGTTTATTGCAATTATGGTGTACCAGTCATACACACATTCCTTAAGATGTACTGATAAGGGTTCCACAGTCTGCAACAGCAATGGGACACTCCATTAAGAACTACAAAGGGAACATTGTGTAACGAGAGCAGCAGATGCTTTTTATATACTCAAGATTGAACAACTACAGTGCACCTCAAAAATAAGATTACAGCAGAAGAAAAGAACACAACAAATATGGATATAGTAGTGCATAAACTTACACCCAAAAAAAAATGCACAAACAAGAATAGTGAAGAAAACAACAGTTTATCAAAGCATAACCATTCAATACTCAAGAACTCTATGAACTGTAAAAAAGGGTAATGAAATAAAGACATGAAGGTATCAGGTGCAACGAAATCTCTTACTGTTTTGCAAAACATTTATTCATAAATGAGTGTTTCAACGCCCATGTCTAACAACAGGCTGTGCCTTGCGTTATACTGCAGCTCACTTCAGAAACATAAGCCGTACTCTGGGTACATTAAGAAAGGTGGCAGAGAGCAAGGTTATTCATAGTAAGAGCTTTCGTCACAAAGTATTGCAAATGGATACAAAAGACATTGATCTATATCAATTATCAACTCATTGTTCCATAGATGGCATTATTGTTCAACCTTTTTCTTTACATCGTACGGTTTTTCCATGACTGCATCCAAAGTATTCTCCTCATTTTCTTTATCAGTGCCATATGGCTGCTGAGCTCAATGATGAAGGATCAAGTTCCGGCCATGGCTACTGCATTTCGGAGAAAACAGCACATAATAATGGCAATGTTACTGGGTTATACCAGTGCAGAAGAGCTCAGGTGGTCAAAATTAATTAGTAACCCTGCACTAGACCATTTCGCATACTCGATGTGTGTCACGGATTTCCCCGGAGAACACTCGGACCGACAGAATGGACTAGGCGACAGGTGTACCCACACAGACGCACACTTAATACACCCTACGTGACACGCATACTAGCACACAAAACTAATTAACAAACTAACACAAAACAGACCACAAATACACACGACCCGGAAACACTGCTGCCAGCATCTACTAATAGAACTCTACTGTTAGCGGTCGGCGTTCGTGCTCACTGTTGGTTCTATCCGGATGCGGCGTTGCATGGGTCCAGTAGTCGGCTTCTAGATGGCGTTCTACGTGCGGAGGCGGCCGTCGCTGGCTGTGTCGTATAAGCTCCCGGTCCAAGCGCCCTTGGAGGTGATGCCGGTGTTGTCGGCGTTGGGGGCACCACCCGGATGGGTGGCAACAGCGCTGGAGACACACTTGGCCGTAGCAGGTGGTAACGTCCTCAGTTAACTCCCCTGAACGGCCTCAGGAACGGCAAGAAGTCCACGACGCAAAGCCGTAGAACGCGAGATCATCGGAGCAGTAGCCTGCGTCGCACTATTCAAGCCAAAGCGTCCCTGACCCGCCGGAGCCTCCGCTTCTCTGTTCTTCCCCCCTGTTCCTCGCGCTCCATCCCCCTTTTATAGCCTTGGCGTTAGTCCATGTAAGCCTTGTCGTTTTATCCTTCTTCTCTTCTCCACCAATCATCTATCTCCACCTTACCGAATGCTTCTTCATCTTCTATAGTCTTCGGTTAATCCACGTCATCCTTATCGCCAACCTCTTTCCTCCATAATTTTATTTTAAACTCCCTATTATATGTGGCAATGTGCAACTTTGAGCATTGGGGGTTACTATATGGGATAAATTAGCCATTAAATCCTAGTACTGCCACGATGGCTCAGTGGTTAGGGTGCTCGACAGCTGAACCCAAGGATACAGGCTCAATCCCAGCCTCCGTGGCCGCTTTTCAATGGAGGCGAAAAGCAAGACACCTGTTTACTGCAATGACAGTGTACGTTGAAAAACCCAAGGTCGTAGAAATTTCCGAAGCCCTTCACTGTAGCGTCCCTGAGCCGCCTTGAAAATTTTAATACTAGCAAAACTATGTTTCAAATGTGGCCTCATAGATTAAATAAGATACATTTCAGCCTGTGTTGTTTTGACTTAAGATTTTGTGTCCTTTTCTTTTAGGAGACTGAACGGCAGTGCGAGCTCTGGAACAACGAATCCGCAGATCCCGAAATGAATTTTCCTTGTTCACCACAAATTTTTGCAGAGCCAAGTCAGCCAGCACAGCAGAGTGGAGCTGGGGCATCAAGACCTGCAAGAAAGAGAAGGCGAAGTAATGAAGAAGAAAGAGAACAAAGAAAAGTTCTGCTGACATCAGCGGTAGAAACACTACAGAGGAGTCAGCAACGCCTGGCAGCCAATGACGATTGCGACGCATTTGGCAGCATGATGGCGCATGCTGTCCGCCAAATACCGCCAGGGCAGACCGTCACTTGGGCGTGCTAAATGCCCATCAGGCAGTTGTAAAAATTAATTTGTCAAGGCTTAGTACCTCAGTTGAAATAATAAATATCATCAACATGGAGGAATAAACACAGATTTCCATTTCACCTGGACACAACTTTCCACTGCCAGCTAACTTGGCCTTCATTGCAGAAGTAGCTCTTGAAAACTTCTCTACTTTCCCGAGCACTCCTGCTGCAGTTCCCGCCAGTTTTTGAGAGCGGCTTCATGACACCACAAGGGTCAGCCCAGTCGCGCCAGGATCCTTGATGGACATGTCTTGCGCATGAGCAAAGAATGCAATGTACGGCAGCAGTATGAAGCATTTCTTGTAGCATAAGAACACAACACTACCTAAGGCATGACTAATGAGAACATCCACATGATGGTGCATGGTTTGTTTCAATGGACCCACCTTAAAATATTTTTGCAATACTTAAATAGCAATCTCAATGCAGCAAGTCAACGTTTTTCTTTCATAAGGTGTTTTTCATTTCTTTTCCTTTATTAATACCCCCAGGACCATTTGGCATTACAGAGTTGAATGTTAATGTGACTATTTCCATAACTAATGACATTTCCAACACACGCATAATATCCATTTTAAATGAAAGCATCATCCTTCTGTCTTTACACATGTTCGGCCATTTGGTCTGAAATACACACTGCTGTTTTTAGAGCTCAGCTCTTAGGTGCCGTTCCTTAACTCCTGTTGTATTTAAAGCGCAGCTCAGGCTTTTTTTTTAGAATCCTAGTCAGTGGCCTAACACGCCACCCGCCAGCTGTGGCAGGTAGTAGCAGAGCGAAATGCCACGGCGAGCAGATGGTAGATTGGAGAGATGGAAATCCAATTCCTGCATTTGAACGTGGCAGTTTTGGATCCCGTATCAGACATGTAACCCTTAGGCCATGCATGGACTTTAGGACATCTTAGTTAAAGTGGGCCATTATATCTATGTCAGGTGGTCTTTCCCACAGTGCGTTAGTTTACGAGTGTATTCAATGTATGTTTCAGATAATGTGTAAGATGAGAATGAGCGAATTTTAATGCGTAAGCATTGTATGGCTATGTTTGCGGTTTTGTGCCCTCGCGAGCTTGTCATCACGATAACGTTCGAACAAATTGAGTTATAAGAAAAAGTAGGCGGGGCAACAGCGATAGTGGCGACAAGTTTTAAAGAGAGGTGACGAGTTGAGTAAACAGAAGCAAAGAGTTGCGAGGAGGAGTCAATGCTTGCGCATTCCTCCAATGCAGGTGCCGCAGGGATCTCATACTTTTTAGAGGGAGTTTAAGGGTGCAGTGATTAAGCAGGCAGCAAAGTGCATTAAGGTGAACGTAAATCTGAAAAGAGAGCCGTAGACAAGAACCATTAACGCGATCACAATGTAGGACAGCTCTAACTTCGCATTACCGAGTATTGTAATCGTCAATAAATTACTTTTGAAAAAAATTCAGACTGTTTCACACTGCACTGAAAGGAATACAGTCAAGCCTTGTTAATGTGAACAATTTGGTTGCTGAGCAAATATGTTCATAGAGCAGCCAGTCCAGTGAATCGTGAAGGGGAAAAGGTTCAGGAAAAAGAAAACAAATCTATGGTTAAGATCTCCAAATTACCAAGTGTAGTTACGAAAGAGCCGTTACACTTATTTAAACTGGTGCAGTTTGAAGCACCTAGTGGTCGATGAGACGTGTCTCAGAGTGATAATACACCTCCTACTGTGGTTGCTGAGATCTCTCAAACCACGTTGCACATCTGTACTCAGTTCACAGCTGCTAAAAGCGAATTTATATGCAGCATATAAGTAGACAGAGATGTCTGCAGAGCCATTCAATGAATATAGCAGACAGTAAGGGGTGTCAACTGGACTCTTGGCACCCTAAAGCGTGAAACCACAAAAGAGAAGCCGTGACTAGAAACATTTCCCCTTTCTCACTGCCATTCAATAGTACCCTGTGGTCAAAATATTGGAAAGCTCCAGATTGAACAGTCAACATTCTGCTACAGCAGTGGCTCGTTAATATGGATAATTAAGTTCTATATTAACCGGCAAAAGTACATGACCTGCAACGGGCGCTATACTTACCCCCGTCCATTGTCTGGACGAGCTTCCATATTAACAAGGCACAAAATATATTGAAAAAGCTTGGTCCAAAGAAAAGCTGCACATAGTTTGAATCATTCACATTAACTGGGGTCGCATTAACAGGACTCAACTGTACTTAACCTACACATTGGCAAAGCTCACACAGCACTTTGAAGACTGGCACTGCTGATCTGATTGCAGAGTAAATGCTTGGCAGTGGCCCTCCTCTCAAGACCTTGCAAAAGGAATAAACGTTCCAAAGTAGAGAAGAAAGATGTAACAAATGCAAATATTGAGCGAGGCACTGCACACAGCAGTACACAAGCGGGATTGATCTGTTGGGTTGAAAGTAGTTATTCATGAGGAACCGAAACATTCAAGCGGAGGGCCGTTCAGATATGCAATCTTGACAAATAAGGCCCATGTATGTGCATAAATAGAAAAAGAAGCTAGGAAAATGTTGCGTGACATCTATTCCAAGTCAAAAAATTATTGTAGGCACAGCATTTCCTGCTCTTTGTCCAGATCACTTGTAAAAGAAGGAGAGCACTATATGCAGCTACGATTACAGATATGCACAGGTTTCAACAGAGGTGAACAGTACAGGCTATTGGCCTCCTTGCCTTTTTCACACATGGTCTAAACTGGCAGGCATCGGATGCATAACCTGGTAGAGCTTTCTGGTGCTGTTTGAAGAGGCGAGCTACGATCACACTTGCAAAATGGTAAAGTGCTTCATTTACTGATGTCTGCCCCTGTGAATACTCTAATGATCAGTATTCCAAATACTTGGAAGCTCCTTAATAAACTGCTGCTTATAAGAATGTGTTCTGTCAAGTCATCAACGGCATACACAGTTATACAGACTAGGCAGGCCTCTTGCGTTCCTAGCAGTGCAACCGCTTCAAGACACAAGCCAAGATTGCCACGAATTTCGCAAAGTAGGAGAAAGTGGTGTCTTGCCTTCTTGCCTGTTAGCACATCTTGAGCATCAAGGCTCTCGGGTGGAGTATACAGTTGTCTCGATGCCCCCATAGACCGAACATAGTTGTGCAACGCAACTGTGGCAAGCACAAGTTGCACTGCCTTGAGGGGCTTGTGTCGCATCGGCGCCCTGTATATCTGCCTGCGGCTGGAGAGAATGCCGAAAGCGTTTTCTGAAGTGCGCCTGGCACGAGAGAGCCTGAAATGAATGGGTTCAAGAATGAGGACAAAAGTACAAAAAAGAACAGATGTTTCATAGCTGCTTCATCCGTTCATGACTGGGCAGTAAATGCTACTATCAAATACCTAATATTCCAAAGGAACAGCGGAAGCGTGGCTTACTGCATTACAAGATAGTCTAGATGCAAGAAAGTTGGTTACAATGCAAATTAAGTAAGTCGTAAGGCCACCACTCCCGAACTGCACCCAGAAAAATGGGAAATCACCTGGATGAAAGCAAATTCCGTCATTGTGCAACCCGCACCCTGACCCTCATCATCCTCTGCCCGAGACTTAAACAATTCCCACACCAGGAAGGTACCTTTGCCGCGAAACTACTTCGCAAAATAATTGTACGCCTTAAAAAAATGAACTTAAGTGACCAAAACAGATGCAGAAATGGATATTGTGTACTATTATACGCAGGCCACACCTGTAGTTAAAAATCATCTTCTCGTGCTGCAGCTCGGCGACTGGATATGGCCGCATGAGATATGGCTTGAGGCCAAATCCCTCGTCTCCCAAAATTACATAGGGAGCACTGGTACAAGAGTTGGACAGCTGCTCAGGAGGGGAAGGCATGTTGGGTCTGACTCGATTCTTAAGCGCAGCTTTGCCTCGGTCCAGACCCCACTGTCATTTAGGCGTCCGTTTTTGCCAACATCAGCAAAGATGAAGTTGAGGTCAGCATCCACAAGTGCCATGCGAATTATACTAAATGTTCCCTTATAGTTCCTGTACGCAGCTCCACTCCCTGGTGGTGGCGTGATGACAACATGGTTGCCATCCAGTGCCCCTATGCTATGTGGGAACTGCCACAGTTCTTGAAAGCCTTGCACTATTTGTAGCCATTCATCGTAGCATGTGGGTGCCTGTAGAAGGGAAACAACCAAAAGTGCAATGTTGTGAGATGCTTTGCTCAACTATATATTAGTGGATGCACACAATTTCACTATAAAAGTTTGTGTCAGACTCTCTATGACAACTTCTTTTAGTGTAGTCCATAATTTATACACATGCATTTTTTTATTGCTTGTCAAGGAACCTTTGAAAAGCACTGTTAGCTGAAATGAACTTTTCTAGTGCCATACATTTAGGTTCAGCAGTATTTTGATTGAATGTGTACATCTGCAGATTGTCTGCAGCATTACATAAACGACAACGCTTCAGCATTGGTTTCCATCCTTGATAATGTGTAAAGTGTTGAAAATTACAGTAAAGTGCGCATACCTTCAGCACTTTTGGCTTCAGAACTCTGTATATTGCTTGAGACACCTCAGATACGATTCCAGATATGGTATTATGTGCCACATGAAATGCAAACTGCAGCGACATTTCGCTGTTTCCTGAAATAGAGAATGTTGGCATTAGTGTAATGTGGACAACTACATTTTCTCCTGAAGGGGATTTGAATCTTGTGGCATACACACACAGCAAAATTATGTGCTAACCCAGCTTGCAAAACACACCTGAAAATGGTTTTTAAAAAAGCTTCCCAACTGCCCTTGCAAAGAAGTAGCATTCAATCACTGCACGCCAGAGACAACTTTAGGTGCGAGCGCTGGCAGGTTCAGGTGCTGAGATGCCATTTAAAATGTAACCTGCAGAAAACGGCTAAAAAATGCTGGCAGCAGATGCTTTGAACGCCAAAACTATGTTGCAGTGGTGAGTCCCGCTCGAACAGTCCATTTCGTCTGCCTGGCTTGTTTCTCTAAACACAATTCAGCCCTGTTATTTTGTATCTCCCGCCATGATATTCTGTAGTAGGCCCTATAAATGCAGTCTATCGCACTGTTTGATTTTTTTTTATTTTCCACGATCAATAAGAACAGAAAGTTGGGCTAGTTGGTGTGGATTCATACTTGACAGCGCAAAAAAACGAGGACAAAAGCGCTTGTGTTGTGTCTCCTCGTTCGCTTTTGTCCTCGTTTTTTTTTGCGCTGTCAAGTATGATTCCACGATCACTTTCATTTGACTTCAATTAGCTCACTCAGAAAACGTAATTAAAATGCTAGACTGGTTCACACTAATTAACATTAACAGCCATAATTAAGATGCTTAAATGCACGTGATGATCACTGTGCGCACTTATTACAGGGGAACCTATTGCTACTGATGCGCAAGAGCAAGCCCTTGAGGAATTTCGACGTGACAGCGCTTGAACGGCAGCGATCGAGGAGTATGCTGCAAATCATGTCATTCAACTAAATTTCTTACACGTTTTTAGACATAAAACGCAGATGATAATAACCGTCGCCTCCAGCTCCCGCACCTGAATCTCCGCTGAGTTTAAAATGTGCCAGATATCATAGCGTGCGACGTCGCGCTCGCTGACCTCTTGCAAGGTACCGCAGAGTAATGGCCAGCCGTTCTCCTGCCTGAATAGCTTCCCTAAAAGGCGTATCTTTCTTGTGGATGCGCGGCCTCACTTCACCAAGGAGCTCTTCAAAGGTGGCCGTGTCCATCCGGATCCAGCGGCGATAATTTTCTGTGCCTTCAAGGGCCAGCTCCCGCATCAGATTTTCAAAGGCGCCCTGCTGTTTCCTGCGCTGCAGCCACGGAGACACTCAGGAAGTCCGCGGCTTCTTTGCAGGCGGCTCCTCCAACAGCTCCAGCATTACTAGAGCTGCTGTAGCAACAGCAGCCGCCGATTCAGCTTCCATTTCAGAGGAGCGGAGATTGCTGGAGTATGGATGCTTTGCTCGATGCCGAGTAGCGCGGAAGGGTGGCAGCGAGAGCGGAATTCCCCCGGAAAGGTCACGTGACAAACTACCACTGCGGCCCGCCGTTTTCGTGACAACGCGAGAAGAGAGGGCACGGAGTGGGCCGATGGTTTTCGAGCGTTGTCTTGCTAGTGTGACATGGCAGTTTGCAGACCATGGGCCAACACCTGTTTGGCAAGAGAGAGGGAGCCGACGCCGACTGTCGGCCGACCATTCACGTCGGCGCAGTGTGACATCATCATCATCATCATCATCATCATCATCAGCCTTACTACACCCACTGCAGGGCAAAGGCCTCTCCCATGTCTCTCCAATTAACCCTATCTTTTGCCAGCTGCATCCACCCTTTGCCTGCAAACTTCTTAATCTCATCCGCCCACCTAACCTTCTGCCGCCCCCTGCTACGCTTACTTTCTCTTGGAGTCTACTCCGTTACCCTTAAGGACCAGTGGTTATCTTGCCTTCGCATTACATGCCCTGCCCAAGCCCATTTCTTTCTCTTGATTTCGACTAGGATGTCATTAACCCGTGTTTGTTCCCTCACCCACTATGCCCGCTTCCGGTCTCTTAACGTTACACCTATCATTTTTCTTGCCATGGCTCGCTGCGTTGTCCTTAACTTAAGCTTAACTCTTTTCGTTAGCCTCCACGTTTCTGCCTGTAGGTGAGAACCGGTAAGATAAATCTGTTGTACACTTTCCTCTTGAGAGAAATTGGTAAACTGCCACTCATGCTCTGCGAGAATTTGTCATATGCGCTCCACCCCATTCTTATCCTTATGGTTATCTCCCTCTAATGATCCGGATCAGCTGTCACTACCTGCCCCAAGTAGACGTATTCCGTCACAACTTCTAGGCTCTCGCTGCCAGTTATGAACTGTTGATCCCTTGCTAGGCTGTTGAACATTACCTTGGTTTTCTGCATGTTAATTTTTAGGCCCATCGATCTGCTCTGCATGTCTAACTCATTGATCATGATTTGCAGTTCACCTCCTGAGTGACTCAGTAAGGCAATGTCATCAGCAAATCGCAGATTATTTAGGTATTCTCTATTTATTCTTATTCCCAACTGTTCCCAATTCAGGCCTCGAAATACCTCCTGTAAACACTCGGTGAACAGCATTGGCGAGATCGTGTCTCCTTGCCTGACGCAATTCCTTATTGGAATTTTATTGCTGACTTAATGGAGGGTTATAGTAGCTGTGCAGTTGCTATATATATCTTCCAGTGTTTTGACATAAGGCTCTTCTACGCACTGATTACGCAATGCATGTATGACTGCTGAGGTTTCCACTGAGTAGAATGCTTTCTCGTAATCAATGAAAGCTATATATAGAGGTTGGTTATATTCTGCGCATTTCTCTATAACCTGATTGATAGTGTGAATATGATCTATTGTGGAATATCCTTTACGAAAGCCTGTCTGGTCATTTGGTTGAATAAAGTCTAACGTTGCCCTGCATCTATTAGCGATTATCTTAGTAAATACTTTGTAGGCAACGGATAGCAAGCTGATCGGCCCGTAATTTTTCAAGTCCTTGGCGTCTCCCTTCTTATGAATTAAGATAATGTTTGCATTCTTCCAAGCTTCTGGTACAGTCGAGGTCATAAGGCATTGCGTATACAGGGTGGCTAGTTTTTCTAGCAAGATGTCCCCTCCATCCTTCAACAGATCTGCTGTTACCTGATCCTCCCCAGCTGCTTTTCTCCTTTTCACTGCTTATAAGGCTTTCTTTACTTCATCTTTCGTTCCTGGCGTGATGACGCATTGCTGTGCACTGCTGTCTTTCTCATTAACGCTCTGATTACATTGGCTACTGTACAGGTCTGTGTAGAACTCTTCGGCTACGTTAACTATCTTATCCATATTGCTAATGACATTGCCCTGCTTGTCTCTTAATGCATACATCTGGTTTTTACCTATGCCTAGTTTCCTCTTCACTGCTTTTAGGCTACCTCCGTTCGTTAGAGCATGCTTGATTCTCTCCATATTAAACTTCCTTATGTCGGCTACCTTGCGCTTATTTATTAACTTTAACAGCTCTGTTAGTTCTATTCTATCGGTAGGGTTAGACGCCCTCATGCTTTGGCGCTTCTTAATCATATCTTTCGTCACCTGAGATAGCTTGCCGGTATCCTTTAGAATTGTCCTGCCGCCTACTTCTACTGCGCACTCCGTAATTATTGATGTCAGATTATCGTGCATTGAATGAACATCAAGATCGTCTTCCTCAGTTAAAGCCGAATATCTGTTTTGCAGCGTTATCCTAAACTCCTGCGCTTTCCCTCTTACGGCTAACTCGTTAATCGTCTTCTTCTTCACTAGCTTCTTCCGTTCCCTCTTCAAGTCTAAGCTTATTCTAGACCTTACCATTTTGTGGTCGCTACAACGCACCTTTCCGAGGACGGCCACATCCTGAATGATGCCAGGTTCAGCGCATAGTATGAAGTAGATTTCATTTTTAGTTTCACCATTGGGGTTCTTCCACGTCCACTTCCTGTTTTCTCGTTTGCGGAAGAAGAAATCCATGATCCGTAAATTATTTCTATCCGCGAATTCGACTAATAGCTCTCCCCTGCTATTTCTAGAGCCTATCCCATAGTCACCTACCGCGTGGTCGTCAGCCTGCTTCTTGCCCACCTTCGCATTGAAGTCGCCCATCAGTACAGTGTACTGCGATTTTACTTTATGCATTGCCGATTCTACGTCCTCATAGAAACTTTCAACGGTCTGGTCATCATGGCTGGATGTGGGTGCGTAGGCTTTCACCACTTTCAGCTTGTACCTCTTATTCAGCCTAATTACTATAGCTGCTACCCTCTCGTTAATACTATAGAGCTCCTCTACGTTGCCAGCTATATCCTTATTAATGAGGAATCCCACACCTAGTTCTCGTCTATCCTCTAATCCGCGATAGCACAGTATGTGTCCGTCCTTTAATACTGTATACGCCTCACCTGTCCGCCTAACTTCGCTAAGCCCTATCACATCCCATTTAATTCCCTCTAGTTCCTGGAACAGCACTGCTAGGCTAGCCTCACTAAAGTTCTAGCGTTAAACGTTGCCAGGTTCAGATTCCAATGGCGGCCTGTCCGGAGCCAGAGATTCTTAGCACCCTCCGCTGCGTCACAGGTCTGACCGCCGCCGTGGTCAGTTGCTCCGCAGCCGCTGGGGACTGAGAGCCGAGGGTTAATCGGTTTGATCATAGAAGGTTGTGGCCAAGTACTACACCAGGGTGACCAAATTCTGCTCTGGTGAGAGAGTGCGCTGTCGGTTCTGGTCACCGAGATCAGGCCGCACTCCAGGCATGGTTATGCAGTTCCATCACACGCGGTTTTTTTTGGTAACCCGGTGGAGAATTGCGCGGCACCAGGATTTGAACCCCGGTCCTCTTGCACGCGAGGCGGATGTTCTACCTCTACGCCATCGCTGCACTGCAGTGTGACATAGACGCAGACATCCCGAAGACACGTTATTGGCAGACCGAATCAGTGTCGTGTCGTGCTAGTCTGACAGGCCCGTTAGAAAACCCGCTACCAACTTCTCCTGGCTAGTACGTTTTTGTGTGCAACCTTGTATGCGTTTCAACTTCTGTCCACGCGATCATGATGTGCGCAGTTTCCGGTGGTTTTCCTGTATATATTTCCTTGCCTTTTCATACAACCTTTAGCACGTTTGGTGCCTTCCTTTTCTTGTGCGTCCGTCTAGTTTGTGCTGTCTTTTCGCCCTCAGCCTTCACTTTCATTCCTATATTGTCAACAAGGCCCTCGTAGCGGGGCCTAAACGTTTTTTTTGTGAGTGGGAAGGCCAACGCGTGGCTTTTTCACCGTCGAAGCAGCGCATGATCTGTCGGTGTCGCTCAGGGACGAGTGGACTTCTCGGGTGCGCTGGGCACAGGTCAGCTGGCTTGAGAGGGGAGGGGGGACGCCATGCCGGAGCCCGGCGGGAGCTAAACGTTGCAAGAGTTCTGACACGTTTTCCTTGGAGACCGTCTTAACCTGCTCCGCCCGTGACGCTTGGAGCGCCGAGACGTTCACGAGAGGCAGCTCGTCGTTTTCCTGCGCTTCCCTAGCAAGCGCCAGTGCGCCAAGTGCTATCAACGACTGGGCCTGAAGCGAGCTGCTTATCAGACAGCTCCTGCGATAGCTCAGCCTGCGGTGCTACTGGAGACGTAAGCGCGTGCTTTGAGTGGCCGCTGCCGTTTGGGCTCCTCTGCTGCCGCTAGCTCGGCGATTGCAGTGACGCAAACGGCGATGACAGATCCCTCATTACGCGCCTCGGGGTCCTCACGAGCCTCCGTCGCCACGGGAGGAGCGGCGCCCGGCTCGCTGGCCGCAGGAAGCCCCGCCCGTGCGTGCTCCCGCGGGTCTGCGCGTTGTACTCCGGCTCACTTTCGCCACCTGCTGCGCCTGGGCTGCTGCCGCGTAGAACCGCCGCTGCGTGCAGTCTGCAGTGGCGTGCTTCCTGTCGCACCTCTGCCACGCCGCAGTGTAACCCTCGGTGACATGGCTGAAGACTGCACACCGTTCGCAACTAGGGGTCTTGCATCCCGCCGCCATGTGTCCCGCCTGGTTGACCGTGCGCAGGCTCGCTGCATTCCTCGGTACTCTAACATGACGTTGTGGTCCTGAATGGACATATAGTTGAGCTCCATGTTCCGCATCTCGAGGCGCACCACGTGCATGCCGGTGAACTTGCGCGGTTTGTCTCTGAAGGCCACGTGCTGGACGCCACGCACCTTGCCGAGGGATGCCAACGCTGCGACCAGGACGTCGTCCGGCACGAACGTGGGCAACCGGTAAGTGCTGACAAACACAACTGGCGGGCCCACTGAGTCGACAAGAGCCCGTTGGCTTCCGAGGTTTACAGCCTGGACGTTGATAGTTTGGTGGCGTGTGTCTGGTATCGCACGCACACCAGGTACTTGCAGCCGCCGAGTTACTGGATGTACAGCACGCCGTCGGCACCCATGATTTCGTTGACGGAGTCGATGACGAGGTCATGGTGTTTGGAGCGCCCTCTGGCGCTACTAGGTAAAACAGTGTGCCTATGAATGTGTTGGAGGAGCTGCGGGTGGCACACGGGCGGCCATCGGTGGCTGGTCCCGGGAACCGACGGTGAACGACGCAGGCCCTCTACGAGCTGGACGACGGGTAGAGTGGCGGGTTCTTCTGGTTCCGGGAGACGACTGGAAGCGTTCAGACCTATCAACACGGCAGCGCTAAAAATTTCGCGCACACAGCCTTTTCACCGCCATGCCACTCTACAAGGCCTGGTAACGCATACTGCTTACGCACACGCTTCCGTATGCAATCGCAATATCTACTACTACGTAACAAATAAAAAGCGCACAGTCAGTAACACAACAACCTAAGCCCTGTGTAAGGCTGTTTACAAGTTGTGTTATTTTGGTCAGTGCTTAACGAAGAAAAGACATTTTCCTGGGTTTCAAACGGCTAAAATAACTATTGGTTCGAGGCAAGGCTCGACGTAGTAAATGTGTCACTTGTTGGTGGATGCCGAAACTACACCTTCGGGAAAGGAAGAAGAGAATGAAAGAAGGTAGAAAGAAAGGGGCCGTAACTGGCTCGCATAAGTTGTCCAAAAAATTACTCTTAGTCACGGCTATAGCAGATCAGTTCTGGGCGTCGTTTCCTTCACCGACAGTGTTTCGTCGCTGCTGCACAAAGTGTTACCACTCTACCTGAAGTTTCGGATCATTCCTTGGTGCAACTTGGCTTTTTGGTCTAATCTGCTGAGCGCAAAAACACCTTACTTGCTACAGGGACATTAAAAGAAGTGACATCGCTACCATAGTTGTGTTACCCTTGTGATATCGCTCAGAAACCGAGCCGTGACGAGTCCGCGAATATTAATGCAGTATGGCTGACGTTTGCAGAAATAGATCAAATTTGTACAGCGCAACATGTACTTTTGAAATGTGAGAAAAGACGAGTCTACAATCCATTAATTACAAGACAAACACTTCACCTTCAGAGAAAAGTGTACAGATGTAAATCAAGGCTGCGGCGATCAATGATCCGGCGTTACTCGATGGCCTACCGGCATTGAATATAAAGTTTAAATCAATTAAAATGGGATGAAAAGCTAGGTGTCAAAACCGCAAAGAGTAAATATCTTCGTGAATCTCTCCATAAGTTTGGCAGACGCCTGTGGGCAACCAGGGCGTCAATAACCAAAATGAACACACAGCAAGAACTTACCGAAGATGTAAGACTATAATGGGGGGGGGGGGGGGGGGGCATCTAGCAGTTTTTTTAAAGTGTTTTACTTAGGATGATGGAGAAGCGACACCGTTCCCGTCGAACAACAATTTACCAGAATTAGACAATTTGCAACTTACATATGAGACAATTGTGGCTTCACTGTTGAAGCTAAACACTTGAAAAGCTACATGTGACCCGAAAGAGTTTACTGAATACAAGAAGTATAGAAATATGGTAAACTCGCTGGTAAAACAAGCGAAAACTCAGTATTATGAGCAGCTATTTTAAAAAATATGAAGCAATTCCCAAAAAATATTGAATGAAGTTAGAAGTCTAACCAATCAACAGAAACCATGTTACATATTACAACGTCGAATGGCGTCTTGTCTGGCTATGCAGCTACAATCGCCATAAATAACTACTTTGTTTCTTGCTCTGAATGTACCGACCTTAACACAAAACAAAAAATAACTCTGCTACTAGTTGTGCTGACTTTGCAAATTCGATCATGTTAACTCCCGTGACACCTTCCGAAGTGAAACGAATAATTAATACGTTAATAACAATACAGCTGCTGGCTATGATGACATTTCATGTGGACCGATAAAATATGTCGCCGATTTAATATATATTCCTCTAGCTCATATCTTGAATTGTATGTTCGAGATAGGTGTGTTTCCAGACCGCTTAAAAATAGCACGCGTACAACCGATTTTGAAGGGTGAGAGCAGCTATGCTTTGACTAACTATCGACCAATTTCAGTCTTGCCGATCCTGTCCAAGCTTTTTGAACATGCCATCAACGTCAGGATACAAAACTTTTCGACATATATCTTGTAATCAGTAATATGAAGAACGGATTTAAAAAAAAACAAATCTACAGAATCAGCCCTGCTTAATATAAAAAAATGAGATAACAAATTTTCAAGAAAAACAATATACGCTTGGACTATTTCTAGATCTGCGTAAAGCATTTTATTCCGTGTGTCACGATGTCCTCCTAGTTAAACTGAATAGGTATGGGAACCGCGAGATACCACTAGAAAAAAAAAATTATCAGTAAAACAGCTATCAATATGTCAGTTTTAATAAATGTTCATCTCCAGTTCTGCCAGTTAAAAAAGGCGTTCGACAGGAATCTATTCTCGGACCTTTGCTGTTCATAACATACGTAAAAGATTTATGCTCTATTCCTAATACCCCGAAACTAATCATGTATGCAGATGACACAAACGCATTTTTCTCTAGCCATTCACTCCCTGATTTCGAACATGCTGTCAATAACTATTTGTTCCACCTGTATACTTAGTTAAACACAAATAAATTATGCTTGAACATTAAGAAAACGAAATACATATTGTTCGCACCGCTAAACAAGCCCAGGAAATCTCCCATAGTAATTTTGTTTGATGGCAAAGAAATAGCTCAAATCAAGGCCCAAAAATTTTTAGGCGTGTGGTTTGAAGAAAGCTTATCGTGAAATTCTCATGTTAACAGCCTCATAGCCGACCTAAGTAAAACAATTGGCTGCCACTTTAAGATTTGCCCACTCATCCATCAATGGCTACGAACTGTACTTTATTACTCACTCTTTTACTCCAAGCTTTCCTACTCTGCTTTAGTCTGGGGTACCAATACAAGTCACAATTACAAAAGATTAATTAGCCGGCAAAAAAAGTTTTAAGAATATTTGAGCAATATCACGGCCCACTGGAACTACTGCGGACAAGGCCGCTTTTCCTGAAATACAAAATGCTAAAGGCCAATAAAATTTATTATTTCAAATTGCTTCAGTACATAAAGAAAGCGCAGCTTTACAGTGTACAAAACTCCAACGCAGCTCCAGCATACACACTCTGTAAGCAAACTTTACGGCCGCCAAAAATAAGAACGAATTATGGACGACAACACATTGAATATTAAAAAGCTAACCTTCTAAATAAAATACAAGAATTAACAGATATGAGTACTAATGTCTCCAAAAACACGCTTAGAGCTCTGCTGCTGGAAAATGACTTCGAGCTGACATAATTGCCATGTTTCTGTCCCTAATTGCTATTTTTGTCAGGAGTGCATTATCATTTTGTATCCTGCTGTTGTATTGTTATTATGATGTTGTAATTTTGTTCCAAAGCTTGCAACAACCATGTTCAGAATTTTGTTATATTTGCAATCTTTGTACCAAGTATTTTGTGTCGGCATGTACGAATTATTCTTTGTTGTATACTGTTATTTTTTCGTTATATGATTTATTTACTTTTCTTTCCCTTCTTATTTCCCCCAGAAGGTTTTTGTTGTGAAATATTATAAAGCTATGTTCAACGTTTGTGCCAAACTGTATGCGGGGCAAGAGCCATCGTCAGGCGTTTCGCCTTTTGCTCTTGCTCTTGCTCCTCTTTCTGCATCAGAAAGAAACAAATAAATCAAATCAAATCAAAATTTGTCCTCAAAGAAGTGCGCCGAATGGACAGCTAGATTTCTCTTCATAATTTTTAAGAAATCATTCATCACAGATATGCTTCATTATTATTAGAAGATCGGTAAGAGAGGAAGAGAAAAACTGTTTTTTAGAAAGGGATTACATACCTCAGGTCCACAACACCGGCTGCCCGACTGGTGGCGATGGTCTGCACAGCCGGGTCTTCCGAGCACAGCAGGGTCTCCCTGTCCTCCCAAGTCTTGAGATTCTCTAGGCACCGCGGTGCAGGGTCCATGAGTTACCCCAGTTTTTAAAGACGGACAGATCACCAATAGTTCCAAGGTTAGGCCAGTACCACTAACAAAGGTTTGCTGTAACCTTTTAGGGCACATACATATTGTCAAATATTTAACTTAAAACCAATTTTTGAGTGAATACCAACGCGAGTTCCGGGAGGGCTTGTGAACGGTGACACAAATACTGGAATGTATGCATGATTTTTCAAATGAAATTGATGGCAGGGGACAGATGGTTGTTATCATGAAGTGGTGATTGCGGTCCGGCAGTCAGGAAGACAGCGAAAAGGGCTTCCAAATGAAACTGTTTATTGGACTCGCTTGTGCCCTCAAGGAGCCGAATGACTCGGTGGCGGCAACAGCAAGAGACATGCTCGGCAGCCGTCAATCAGAACGCCTGCCGCTCTCGGCTGCGCTCAACTTAAAGCTGGCAAGTAACCTTCGGGATCAGGAAACAAAAGGAACTACTGCAGTATGGAACAATGCGGAAGCAGTTGCACGCGGCCGCGATCAATCAATGTAAGACTGGCCGCATCTCGCACCGCGAACTAAACTGTAAAGCCGCGAGCTGGCTGCTTTGAGTGGGGACATAATTCGCGCACATTCATCATCAACATCACCATCATCAGCCTGACTACGCCCACCGCAAGGCAAAGGCCTCTCCCATGTCTCTCCAATTAACCTTGTAATTTACCAGCTGCGCCCCCCATATGCACGCAAACCGATTAATCTCAACCGCCCGACGTTTTAAAAAAGTAAGGTGACCAGAAAGAAATAAACACAGACCGTGCAAAATAAACGCTCAGAGTGGGAACAGTGCCCTTTAGCGCGCATAATATGGCTTTACACGGACGACGTTAACAACTTCTGGTCGTGCGCGGCGTCGCAGGTATGCTTCTATTCCCTTGGGGGCGCAACAGTTCTCCACTCAATGCGCAGACGCGAATGGGCGTCCAAACCCAAACTCGCTCACCTTGCTTCTATTCCACGTTGTGTTTTCGTAGGTCTTAGACTCAGGCGTCGTTCTACTGCTGGTCCTTGATCCGTAATCGGGCAAGCCGTCGGGCTTCTGCACATTGAAGATAAGCAGCGACGTCTATGTCGTTTTCATTGGTAACTTTCGGGAGCATTGCGTCGGGCGTGGCTGCCTCTCTGCCGGAATAGCCTAAACGGTGTCATTTGTATGGTCTCCTGCACAGCAGACGAAGTAGGGGGCGCATAGCATCCGAAGCGCTGTACTGCCGCCGCGGTGGCACAGTGGGTTATGGTGCGCGGCTGCTAACCGAAATACGAGGGTTAGATCCAGGCCGCGGTGGTCGCATTTCGTAGGAAGCGAAATGCTAGAGGCAATGTCAGTGTACATTAAAGAACCGCAAGTGACCGAAATTATCCGCAGCCCTCCACTTTGGCGTTCCTCGTAGCCTGCGCTAATTGTGCAGAACACCGAAGTTCTATCCTGAGGCCATGCAGATGCATTCGACCATTCGCTGCCTTTTAACAACTTTACTCATTTTGTTGTTTGATGTCGTAGGTATGGTAAGCGTTGTAACGTGTTCCAGTAATAGAAAGAAATGCCGTGGCTTCACGCCAGAAATTCAGATGGAGGTACGCTAACTCCAGAATAACATTCTTGGCTGCGCTTACGTGCGTGAAAATGCGTGGCATGCGCCATTGCAGTCCGTGCACTCAAGAATTTCTGATCAGCATGTGTGTTGGAAAGTCTTCATCAACGGACGAGGATGACATCATCGCTTGCAAGATCGCGTGGAGCTGCGCCTCTCGAGCAGCTGCGCTTCGTCTCGACAAAAATAAAAAGAACGCTTTGCTCCTTCTTCTGCGCGGCCGTCTCGGCTCCGTTCCTTTGAGGCGTCCATGCAACAGCAGGTGGGCCCTCAGGTCTGTGACAACCTCCCTCGCGGACTTCGGTCAGAAAGGCTAGGACCTGCGAGAACCTAAGCATCGTAGCTGTGTACCATTTGCTTCTTTGTGAGATGTATTTCTCTTAACCATTTGCCTTGTAACATAAATGTAGTCCAGAAAACATGAACAAGATTGTTAAAGGCTATACTATTGGACTATCCCACCATTTCACTCCGGTAGCGAAAGAATATTGAGAGATTTTTAAGGCGTTTACAATAGGAAGCGATGCTGAAAGGCACCCCAACAAAATTTAGCGTGATAACAAAAGCTGTGCTTTTGCAGAAGTAGAGCCCAGGCGTGTTCCCCTTGAACTCTGGCCGCTTTCTCTCGCATCCAAATAGTGCAGGAACTTAACACATCACTCAAATAATTTCCTATAATAGAGAAGTATTGGTGTGTGCATCGGTAACGGTATCATGAGGCGACTTCAAAGCCTAGAGTTTTTCTCACTCATCTATGCTGGGCCCCGGATACAATACTTGTGGCCGGAACTTGTGATGAATAATATTGTTCGGCCGTGACTAGATGATCTTCCCATCGAAGTCACCGACAACGCGGTCAACCTGTTGCCTCAGTGCAGCACCTCCTTGTGCTCGGACTCCACATATAGGCAAATTATGATGCCAGGTATAGAGTGATCCTCCTGGAAAAAGACGATAGCACAAATAGTCAACCCGATCGGACATATGGCCCATCGCAATTACGCCCTGGGGGAGTGGCACGTGCTGCGTATGGTGGATGCATTCATGTCAGCTGCCTCGCATACCCACCTTGCCTACCACAAGCTCATCCTCAAGCAGACAGAAAAGGTCAATATCATCCTACGAAAGGCGGGAAAGACCACCCTGCACAACCTCTTGTACGCCAGCATGGGCAAGCTTCTCCAGCTCGGAGTCCACAACACTACTTAGAGCTTTTAGAGGCCCATAAAGACAACATTTTCTTGGGTTTCAAACAGTGTAATTAACGATTCGTTTGAGCCAAGGCACGACGCAGCAAATGTCGCGCTTCTTTGAGGACGCCTGGTGCAGAAACTTCTTAACCAGTATCTGTACAGCCCAAGACCCCCGTCCATCTGCATAGTTTTCTGTGAGCAGAGAGAACACGGAGCTAGATCAGCTTCATGATGTGTGGGTTGCTCTCACCAGAATGAAACGGGGCACCGCGCCGAGAAGAGATAAGGTCACCGCCAAGCATTTGACGAACCTGGCCGACTCCGCATTCCAGTCCCTCCTCGACTACAACAATGCTATTTGGCGCGGGACGCCCCCCTGCCAATCGAGTGGAAAACTGATCCGGTAACCTTTATTCCTAAAGCAGGCAAACCAAATGACACAGATAACATGCACCCATCTCTTTCACCTCCTGCGGGGCAAACTAATGGAGACGATGGTGCGAGGCCGCTTATCCCCTTATCGTGAATACAACTATTTCTTTGCGAGGACCATGTTCGGATTCCGCCCTCACAGAACCGCACAGGATGTCCTCTTGCAACTTGATCGGGAATTACTTGACCCCCTCGAATGCCCCCATAAAGACTGGGTGATACTCTGATTGGATCTTAAAGTGGGATTTGACAATGTAACACCCGAAATCGTACTCACTAACCTTAGCCATACCGACTGCGGCCTCGACACCATTCCGATACATACGCAGTTTCTAACGGATCGTCAGTCCTACATCCGCACACAAGATGATAATAATAATAATATTAATTGGTTTTTTGGGAAATGAAATGGCGCAATATATGTCTCATATATCGTTGGGCACTTGTACCGCGCCATAAGGGAAGGGGAAAGAAGGGAGTGAAAGATGAAAGAGGTGCCGTAGTGGAGGGCTTAGGGATAATGTCGACCACCTGGATATCTCTAACGTGCACTGATATCGCACAGCACACGGGCGCCTTAGCGTTTTACCTCTATAAAAACGCAGCCGTTCCGCTCACAAGATACAGAGCATGGTCCTTACCTAGTGGACACGCGGGGAACCCTCAAAGGCGCGGTACTTTCCCCGCTGCTCTTCAATCTGGCTATGATGCACTTGCAGGCCCAGCTGGGTGGTGTCGGTGGTGTGGACCTCGCCCTGTACGCCGATGAGATCACTCTGTGAGCCAGGCACCGCAGCATAGGGCACATTGAAATCCGTCTGCAAAAAGTGGCGACGATAGTAGCCCGCTACGTCCGTCCCTGCGGTCTTCAATGTTCCCTTCAAAATTCGCAATTTGTGCACTTCCATCCCTCGCCAAAGTGCACAACTCATATGTCTTTTTCTCTTGACAGTGGTCCCATACGCGGAAATGAAGAGATACGGGTACTCGGACTCTACATCCACAAACATAGATGGCCAGACACTACGCTGGCCAAACTCCATAAAGTGGGGGACCAGGTGGGCCGCATGGTCCGCCGAGTTTCCAACAAACGCAGAGGGTACGTTAGGAAGTAACGATGCCTTGCAGCTGCCAAACGCCTTCGTGACCAGTCGAATTCTCTATTCGACTATCTCTTATCTCCACCTACGTAAAAAAGAGGAGGATGCCCCTGAGGTGATTATTCACAAAATTTTAAGCGTGCCTTGGACCACCACATCACTACTTCAAACAGCCGCCTTATGGCCGCTTGGGTGGTGAATACTTTCCAGGAGCTGCGGGGAGGCGCACCTTACAAACCAGCACCCGCGCTTGTTTCAAACGGAGTTGGGTTGCCGCCTTCTTGCTCGACTCCACATCCAACGCACCACACTCATGGAAGACAGGTTTCACATCCCAGAACTGTGGAGACGGGCCCTCCATGTGCGATCTCTTCCACATGTCACACGAGATCATATTGTTCGGCGCCGGCCACGAGCGGAAGCCTTAGCCCGATATTATGGCAACAGAACAGGTGTCATAAAATTCCACGCATTTTCGAAAAGAGACCCGCGCTGCGCCTAAGCAATCGTGCCCGCGCGCGGTAAAATAAAACAAAGACAGCGGGGAATGACCCCCGCAGAGTACGTAGCTTTGCATGTACGTACTGCTGCAACTCAGCTCCCCGGCGCGGCGCCGAGGAAGGCATGGCCGCGCGCGGCGTCGATTTCGCTAGAATGCCTGAGTGGTTTCTACTCATTGTCGACGGAGAGGGCATGACCTTGACCGCACTAAAGTGATACGCTCTCTCCTTTGCTCTTGCGTCGATGACTCCACGCGGCGAAAATGACCTAGATTTTTGTGGAAGGTGGTTTCCGGGCTCGACCAATAGGGTCGGCCGCATGACGCGAGATGCAGAAGGCGTTTGTGCAGTCTAAGCTCCGTGTATGCGCGCGCCTGCCTTGGCGCGAAGAACAAACAGACACCGACTGCGCCAATAAATGAGGGGCTTCAACCACTGTCGGTTAGCCCGAGCCGCCGTTTAGGTTTCCGAGAAGCGCGCCCGCTCGACTCCCGGGAGAACACCACTCGACCAGCCAACGACCAGTGAGGCAACGTGCGCCAGCCTGCGGGACGGCCCCGTCGAGCTCCTCAGGTCGTCGGACTGTCGCAGTTCCGGGTGAACAAATCGCGTTTTGGTTGTTTGCCTCTCTCTGTATTTGTGCACTTTAGGTGCAAAGATTTTGTTGAATGGTATCTCCCTCTGTTGTTACTTTGCACGAGTTGCATTGTATTTGTAAATCACTTTGTATGTACTCGTTCGAGTGATTGTGGAATCCTTTGTATCGTCTCTTAGCTGTATAAACTGTTTTGTTTTGTGAACCTTTGGCTCCGACCCATTCTCTGGCTTGCGACCGGCGAACGCCGGGCACCAAACGACCAACCCCCTTGTCACTTGGTAGCTGGTCTCCGCTGAGCTTGCCATGCTGATTCGAGGGCATCTCCTTAGTGATCGAGACTGCTACCCCCACACGCTCTAAGGGTGTCTGGGAGCGCACGCAAAAGTTCGTAAGCGGCGACATATTCTGTCATCCGCAACAGGACGTTTGGTGCTTTGTGAGCTCAGAGAACGGATAAAGAGTCTGAAGGAGTTTACGTAGAGGTCGTAAACGAGTGTTTAGCAGCAGAGTGGTATTGTGAGGTGCCGCGCTGAAGCGGTTTTTGAGGTTCACCGTATAGAGGTAGTCTTTGTCTTGTGGAGTTCGTTCTCCAAATATGAGCCTGAAGGAACTAGTTGAGGTTGGCATCCAGATCGGGGATTTCCGGGGCTGAACTACGCAAATGGGTGAACCAGGAGAGAGAGAAGGCTGAAAAGGAGAGACAGAGGGCTCGAGAAGAAGCCGAAAAGGAGAGAGAGAGGTTTGAAAAGGAGAGACAGAAGGCTCGAGAAGACGCCTGAAAGGAGAGGGAGAGGGTTGAGAAAGAAAGAGAGAGAGAATTTGAACGCGAAAAACAACTGCTTGCCATGAAGTTTGAGCTCCAACGTGGTGGGAACCACTCAGCGGAAGTCCATAGCACTAGAGAAGAAGGCAGCGGCCTGCGGATAGATGCCAGCAGATTACTTCCCAGATTTGATGAAAAAAGAGACGATCTCGACGCGTTCTTCAGGCGATTCGAAGGGATCGCGGGAAGTCAGAATTGGTCAGAGGGTGAATGTGCTACCGTTCTTAGCACATGTGTCAGCGGGGAAGTTCTAAGCGTATTCGGGCGACTTTCTACGGACGATGCTGCAAGCTACAGCAAGGTAAGGGCCGCAAAATTTCCAAAGGACCCAGAATGTAGCCACGAGACCGAGAAGTAGGAATCCGGCTCTTCGGAACGGCGCAGTGATCGCCAAAGCGAAAAGTAATGGCGAAGGCAGCGCGAGCGTGCTAGCTCAAGCAAAGAAGCAGTGAAGCAGACAGTCAAGGACGAAGAACGGAAGAGTCCCGCGTATGAACGCTCCGAGGATGAATAAACGTTTTCGCTAGAAAGGACGCGCCCTGCAGTAGAAAGCCGTGCGAAGCCGAAAGGCCGCGGAATGGTCACAAGGAAGCAGCGAAACGCGAAAGAAAGACAACTCAAAAGGAAAGGTGTCTGAAATTCCGGCTAGGCTCAGATTAGCGCAGGTTGTGGTCATGTTCATCGTGCTTGTTCACATTACTTCAGCTGCCTTTCGATCGCACAGGAAAACTCTGGAATGTGACCAAGCGTGCATTCACACCGGTCAATATTGTGAGCCTGTGTGTTTTGACTCAGGTGCCCTGGAATCAATCGATTGCCTTGTTTGTGTGTGCATGCCTTAGCACACAATCATTTTCCGAGTCGGAAAATTTATCCGTAAGGTTCACTTGGGGCGAAACAGAGGCCCATGTTGACCGAGAAAAAGACAGGCGAGTAGAAGAGACTTCTAGCGACAAAAGGCAACGGTGAAGGTCCTCACGCCCGCATTACGGAAGCGGAAGTAGGAAATGTAGGTGGAAGTATCGGCTAAAGTATGTATCATACTTGTGTGCTCCCAGTGTAATTTTATGCTAATGTGTTTCCGACAGTGAATCTTGACAGTTGTCAAGTGTCATGTATGTGGAGACATCGTTGTAGTGATGTGTGTTTTCCGGTATTCGTCATTGAGTTTCTTAAAGGAAGCGGCAGTGTCACAAAACTCGGCGCTTTTTCGAAAAAAAAAAAACAGCCGGCGCTGCGCCGAACCAATCGCGCCCAAGCCGGTAAAATAAAACAAATCAGCGGGAAACGACCCCCGGAGAGTGGGTAGCATTGCGCGTACTGCTGCAACTCAGCTCGCCGGCGCGCGCCGTGGGAGGCATGTCCGCGAGCAGCGTCGATTTCTCTATAAAATGTTTGAGTGGTTTCTTCTCCTTGTCGACAGAGAGGGCATGACCTTGACCGCACTAAAGTGATACCCTCTCCCCTTCGCTCTTGCGTCGATGACTCCGCGCGGCGAGAATGACCTAAATTTTTCTGGACGGTGGTTTCCGCGCTCGACCAATGGGGTCGCGCGCCGGGCGCGAGAAGGAGAAGGAGTTTGTGCATTTGAAGCTGCGTGTATGTGCGCGCCTGCCTTGGCGCGAAGAACAAACAGACGCGGAGTACGCCTATAATTGAGGGGCTTCAACCGCTGTCGGTTAGCCCGAGCCGCCGTTTAAGGTTCCGAGAAGCGCGCCCGCCCGACTCCCGGGAGAACACCACTCGACCAGCCAAGGAGCAGCGAGGCAACGTGCGCCAACCTGCGGGACGGCCCCGTCGAGCTCCTCAGGTCGTCGGACTGTCGCAGTGGCCGGTGAACAAATCGTGTTTTGGTTCTTTGTCTCTCTCTGTATTCGTGCACTTTCGGTGCAAAGATTTTGTTGAATTGTTATCTCTCTCTATTGTTACTTTGTACGAGTGCAATGTATTTGTAAATCACTTGGTATCTGCTCGTACGAGTGATAGTGAAATCCTTTGTATCGTCTCTTAGCTGTATAAACTGTTTTGTTTTGTGAACCTTTGGCTCCGACCCATTCTCTGGCTTGGGACCGGCGAAAGCCGGGCACTTAACGACCAACCCCCTTGTCCCTTGGTAGCTGGTTTCCGGCTGAGCTTGCCACGCTGAGTCGAGGGCATCTCCTTTGTGATCGAGACTGCTACCCCCACGCTCTAAGGGTGTTTGGGAGCGCACGTAAAAGTGCGCGAAGTGGTGACAACTGGTGTATACTACGTGGACGCCTCCGGCCCTTACCACGGGGGATGGTGCATGGCCGCCGTAGATCACAACAGGAACACAGTTAACGGTCTCACGTTCAGAGCCCGCAGTGGAGCATACGCAGAAGAGGTCGTGATTGCTTTCGCGGCCTCACATTTCGATTCAAATGACATAATTACTGACTCGCGGAGGGCCTGTCGGAACGTCGAACAAGGCTAGACTCAGTTTCTAGCCAATCTAATCTGCCTAAATTGCATACGCGATACGAACCCCGCGATACCGTTGCTTTATATATGCTCCTGCTCATCAGAGGTTGGCAGGAAACGAGGCAGTAGACGCAGGCGCCCGCGCGATCTCTTACGGGGCTGTTTTCTCCTACCCACCCGATCAAGACACCAATTTTATTCCGGTCTGTACCTTCAAATATATTACAACATAATACCAATATAGTCGTCGCCTTTACCCCCGTCCATTTAAATTCCTCAAGAAGACGAATGAGTGGCTCCTTCTCCGCCTTCTCACCAACACATATCTGTGGTCCGGCAGCCCTAAAACATTTTGGCCCCTCATTTAGCGGCAGCTGCCCATACTGTAGAGTGGTGTCTTCAGACGCCTACCACTTGGCGTGGGCCTGCCCCTCCAACCGGGCTATTCTCCGCTTCCCCAACCCAACCAAGGAGGACTGGGAGGCGACCTTGCTCGGCTGCCTCGAATTACCCAACAAGCCTTAGTCGGGCGCGCCCAGGCGGCGGCCACCGCCACTGAGGTCTCAAACCAGGGACCTCCGCCTAGTATTTGTAAGGACCGGTCCCTTACGGGCCGATCTCAGCATATCTCCTATCCCTTTTATACCCAATAAATCTTTTAACCACCACCACCACCACTCAATCATGCCGTAGAGGAAAGGATGAAGAGCGCTTACATACATCGTGCATGCATTAAATTGCGTGCACTCATTGCGATTGCTCGGATCTTTCGACGTTACCAGCATTGTCAGTGATTCTAAATGAGCCATCTACAATTTCGGCGTGGGTCGGATATCCCGTACAGCCCCCTCCCTCCTATCCGCTCTATAGACCTCCTTGGACCCCCGCACACACAGGCCTAGCTGTTGAAGAAGTGAGTCCCGCCTTCCTTCCGAGATTCCACCGTCCGGGGCCGGCCATGAATCCCGCCTTCGGCCAAGTGGCCCCGCTTACAGCGCGGGACCGCCTCCTCTCCTTTCATGACTTGTCGCCATTACTGAAAATGCTGCATAGAAAATGTCGGCTGCTCAGCCTGACATAAACTGAATATCTCAGGTGCGTTGACAAACATTATCTCTATAATATGGAATGCTGTAACATGTATATATAGTGTATTTTGTGAAGTGATATCTTTTCGACGGAAAGTAATGGGAAGCGTGTGTCAATATCTGCACTCAAGACTGCATACGTGTGAGAAGGCGTAAGCCCACCCGCTCAATTTGCGAACGCAGTCGCCGCACGTTGCGACGTGATGTAGCCCGATGCCAGGCAGCTTGCAGTTCTACGTCTGCTTGGCTCTTCGCAGCCGCCATCGCGGCCCCATTCTCGTCTTCTGATTGGTCCTCCGCTCTTGGCATCCACTTCTGGCATAGTGGTGCAGCGGTTAAGTGGCGCGTTACTGCCCTGGGAAGACAGGTGCTGCCACCGGTGGGACTTAAGTGACCCATGTTGTGCCGAGCAACTTCGCGCGACCAATCAATAATTAAATCGGCACCAGCTAAATACGCCTGTGAATAAAAACAAAGAAATCTCTCAGTTCTCTCTACGTCGGGCCAGCGCAGCGGTTGCCATTGTTGAACGACATCGCGACCTGTTTTGAGATGATGCTACAAAAGGAAAAATTTCAGGGAGGCACTGTGTTGACCGTAAGTGTGGTGGGCGAAAGCCTTGCTGCTTGTGTTGCTAATGTGTGGTGAATATGCTGATTAAATACTACAAAGAGCGTTTAGGCGGCATCCGTCCAGATCGGCGTTCAGAAGGCGTCTGACAAGATTGGCTGGGGAGCGCTCCTGTCGAACGATGGTGACGCGACTCAATGACGTCACACGCTCATCAACCACACGATTTTATCATTTTCTTTGCGATGCGACGAGCCTTATTTTGATTGATCGCAGCGGCAGGTAAATGATTCAGAGTGTTGTAGTTGCTCTGGTGCCATATCTCGATGACGTCATTTGGTTGCTGGATGCAACGGACGCCGGATAGATCCATGGCAGCGAGTATGAGCCATTAAAGGCTTTCGCCTTAATAAATTGTGTACGAAGACCAAAGGATAGCACGGCGTGGGCACACGCACAGCAGGTGGACGATACAACTTGCAGCCTTCCCTAGCGGGCCCGATTTTGGACCAGACCGCACGTGGAAGAGATGCCATGCGAACACCGCCCGCACCCTCGTGTTTCGTTCGTGCGTTGCGATGGGGATTAATACGCCTTCATGCTCCTCCCCCCATTAACATAACTGAAGGAGGAATCGGCGCTAGCATTTATGATAAGAGGCCAACGACAGGTATGATACTTTCCAAAGCCGAGTTTAGACAATGTTGATTCTTTGAGGACAGGAAATGCGCATAACTGTCTCCGTGGGTGATTGGACAACTCAATCGTGCTTTGTGGCACGCGGCAGTGGAGCTCAACTACCGCGTTACGAGTTGGACAGCTGCCATTCCGCACCTTAAATTTCTTCTATTATTTGCCTTGTCTGAAGCTATTACAGCCTTGTCTGACTACCCCACAAGTTCAAAATTCCACATGCAAGCACCAAATCACTTGGACTCCTGGGCACGAGGGGCTCGAGGGAAACGAGGCCGCGGACAGTCTAGCTCGAGGATATACTAGCCGAGCGACTAACCTCCCCGACCTCACCCCTCTCCCCTATACGTACGGCGAGCGCCTCCTCCTTCTCCGAACACAAAGACAAGTCTATCCCCCACCACACCGTAAGCTAACAGCACGAAAGGCGAGGGAATGGCGACAACTACAGACGAACACCTTTCCTAACCTACACATATACCACATCAACTTCGCCGACAGATATGACAGAATCTGCCCCCTGGTGTGGCGGAATTCCAACGTATCATGTAACATGGGGCTGCTCCGTTCCCAAGCCCCCCGAACTAGACAAACATCACTCCGAGGAACAGTGGGAGTCTGCCCTGCTCAGCTCTGACTTGGCGACGCAGCGAAAGCTGATATCCCAAGCAAGAGCAACTGCGGTGGACATTGGGGTCCTGAAATAAGGACTCCACCCAAGATCTGTATTATCGCCTCTCGGTCCTACCTTTTTGGAATAAATGTTTTCTACTACTACTACTACTTCGCTGTGCAACAGCCGCGTTCGGGTCAGTTGTACGACCGATGTGCGCAACATCCAGGTTGGCCGAGAAATATCGAATACCGAAAGTAGGCCTGAACTAGAATCCAGGTACGCCTACTGGTTTCTCTCATATATATACTGGCTTAAATCTTCCACATTAGCGGAAATAACAGAGAAACAAAGAATAAACAGAAATTTATGAAGCATTAACCTGAAAGCGCAGCAAAGAGAAGTTCATTAAAACTACTAAACGATCAGGACAAAAGAGTCACGGGGGGGGGGGGGGGGGGGGGGGTGCTGGTCAGTTACAGCTGGAATACAAAAGAAAAAGCACAGTTCACGTGGTGCTTACACAAAGGTAAAGATATTTTGCCGAAACCAGCATTGAGTACCAACACATCGCTAAATAGACGAGTTACTATCAGGCCTTGAACTACGTGCCATTCTCTAAGGCCTGGTAATCTGCACTGGGTCAGCGCACGACTTTTGCCGTAGCATCATGTAATACTGCGTACTAGTCAAGATACGCGCAGCAAGTATCACAATAAAGCGTGTCTTGGGTAAAACTGTTTAACAAGTCATTCATTTTTGGCCGACGGGTCATTAGGGAACAACCTTTTTTCTCTTTCAAGCGGATAGAATATGAACTGGTTTGAGGCTTGGAAGGGCGCAGCAAATGACTCCCCTCTTGGTGGACACCTCAGCCACGGCGCGATGAAGGAATGAAGAAGGGAGTGAACAAAGTTGAATATGCGCTCACTGTGCTACTGATCCGGAGTTCCCGGGTTCGAACCCGACCGCGGCAGCTGCGTTTTTATGGAGGAAAAACGCCAAGGCGCCCGTGTGCTGTGCGATGTCAGTGCACGTTAAAGATCCCCAGGTGGTCGAAATTATTCCGGAGCCCTCCACTACGGCACCTCTTTCTTCCTTTATCTTTCACTCCCTCCTTTACCCTTCCCTTACGGCGCTGTTCAGGTGTCCAACGATATATGAGACAGATACTGTGTCATTTCCTTTCCCCCCAAAACCAATTATTATTATTCACTGTGCACGAAATGATAAATGTGTGTTGCGTGACCCCAGGCGGTGGCTCAGTGGTTAAGGCGCTCGCCTACAGAGCCGGAGTACCCCGGTTCGAACCTGAACGCGGCGGTCGTGTTTCGATGGAGGCGAAATGCAAAGACACCCGTGTGCTGTGCAATGTAAATGTACGTTAAAGATCCCCAGGTGGTCGAAATTATTCCGGAGCCCTCCACTACTGGCTCCTCGTTCTTCCTTTCTTCTTTCACTCCCTCCTTTATCCCTTTCCTTACGGCGCCATTCAGGTGTTTGTCGATATGTGAGACAGACTCTGCCCCATTTCCTTTCCCCAAAAACCAATTTTCATTTTTGTGAGGAATTGTTTTTTAGGGAAAGGCAATGGCGCACTATCTGTCTCTTATATCGGCGGACACCTGAACCGCGCGGTAAGGGCACGGGTAAAGAAGGGACTGAGAGAGAAAAGGAAGGAAGAGGTGCCGTAGTGGAGGTCTCTGGTATTAATTTCGACCACCTGGAGATCTTTATCATGCAGCGACATCGCACAGCACACGAGCGCCATTTGCGTTTCGCCTCTATCGAAACGCGGCCGCCGCGGTAGGGTTCGAACCCGGGAACTCCGGATCAGTGCCTGTGCGCCCCAACCACTGAGCCACCGCAGCGGGTTCAACGAATGACCACCAATACGCATTTAAGCGCTATCTAAACGATTGACAAGTATACTTCATCTTTTGCGTTGGCGTAGGAGTGGCCTGTTAAATAAATATGACCATTTCGGCATCTGAACATGCAAACCCTGACCAGCCTTGCGGAATATCAGCAACTAGCGTCATCTGTTGGCCGCCAGTTGCGAACACTGCGTAAATTATTACAGATATTTTAAGCTTGTAATTTGAAAGAAACTGGAGAGTCCGAGAGAGTCTGTGTAAACTTGCTGTTTAACATAGCCGCTTCCTCCCAATAACTGCAACAAGAGACCTAAAAATGCTTCCTGCACTCACACCGACCAGTATCAGCTACCATGAAAATGAATGAGATGCACGGAATATTCGAAGCTCCTCCGGTCAGTGATGTATAATTTACTCATCCCGTTTGTATCAGGTCGCCATAATTGTCACCTAGCCTTTAATTTCCACCGTGCCAAATTACTTCCGATTAAATGCGAATTTTAATCTTCCCCTATCAAAAATACTCTCATGCTGTTCTCCACCAATCCTCTGATCATCTCTTGTTTAAAATTTTTGAAAGTTGGTACCCTGGCTGTTTCGAAGACCCAGTGGATCTCTGATCTCTGAAGTGGCCTCGTGCACTGAACGCTGGAAGGACTTACACTGAACATCAACATCGTGCATGTAGAGACAGCTGATCTCATTCGTGAGTAAGAATTTTTTAAGGCGGCACGCTGTCCTCAAGCATCGAGCCTTAGTCTCGAAAACTCAGGTGCCTCCTTTTGAATTGTCCAAAGGTTTCCCCTTTTTAGCCTTTTTGCCGCCCTTCAGGTTTCCAACGTCGGCTTGTCCGGCATTTACTTTTACCAGTCATTGTTTTTTCGAGGTTCGTACTTTGTGTAGCATGGCTATCTTACTATCGCTTTCTTCCCTTTGACGTTTGTATTATTAACACGCCATTAAGTTCTCGTCCTCTATGTAAAATCAGTTCTGCGGCAGCAAAAGTGCCTGAAAAGTTTCGCCCCATATCGCTGCTCCTCTATTGGCATCAACCAGAATTTGGGACAGCTCTAAGCTAGCGCTTACGTGCTTTTGAGACGGATGGACGGACGGACGGACGGATGAATGGATCTTAGGAGCATCCCCTTTGAAACGGGTTGGTGGGAGGTGCCATTATGCTCGGTATTCTTTTTCTTTATATTTCTCTATCCAGTCTGTCAAATTTAACGGTAATATCAATAAATGCGCCGCGTTTTCTTTAGACATGTACTCTATTGATTTTACATTTGCCAGATTTGTAATCGTGAATTTGCGTCCTTATTTCCTCAAATCGTCCAATCACTTTTTGCTAACCTCTGTCGCAGATTCATTCGTATTACCTTTGTTATGTAAATCAGGCTTCAGGTAGAGTGGCTCTGCCTGAATGGATTCTACCACATTCGAGTAAAACATATTTCATTGTCACTGCGGCTTTGACAAAGACTGCATATGAGTCATCTTCTTGGTTAAATACTCAGCGCCATGCGCATCGTTGTGGCATCTGTGCAAACTAAACGGGTTTCTGTGCATTTCTTGGGCCTGCCAGGTTGTGCATATAAAGGCAGCGGTTAAGGGCGCTCAGAGTCCCGTTACGTGGTTTAGTACGCAAGATTTTTTTTGCTAGTGCAAAAAGCACTATTTTACTAGCAATCGAGAATCTTACTAGCAATAGATGTTTGCCTGAAGCCTCTGAGATACCTGCAGAAATAAAAAAAAATATTCCGGGGACTGCCTTTCCAACCTCTGCGCCGCTGCCAGATTAGCTTCGCGGGCCACTGCATGAGAGCTTTGATTGACCAGCGCAAATGAGCTTCTGTCCTTCAAAGCTTCGGAGATTCTGTCCACACCGTCCTTCTTAGACTTGTCCGCTGTCTTCTTGCGCTGGTTCATCAAATATCATGGAAGACCAATGAGCTCATCAGCAGATGTATGAGAGCACTATGCTCTCACCGCAAACGATCACGCCTCGTGTTTAACTGCCACACTCTCGCGCTGTGCATTTCTCGTCGTAGCCTTCGTCACCTTTCATCGGTGTGCAAAAAGCTATATTAGCCTCCTATTCCTCAAAATCCGCAGGGAAGTGAAGCCTGACCCGCCGCGGAGGCTCAGTGGTTAAGGCGCTTGTCTACTGAGCCGGTGTACCCGGATTCGAACCAGACCGCGGCGGCCGCGGTTTGATGGAGGCGAAACGCGGCCGCCGCGGTCTGGTTCGAATCCGGGTACTCCGGCTCAGTAGACAAGCGCCTTAACCACTGAGCCTCCGCGGCGGGTCAGGCTACACGTCCATCTGCGGGGTCTGAGTAGGAGAGGGACTCGGAAACCAAGAGGGACATCGCGGAGGCCAAGCAGGAAGCTCGAAGCCCCCCCCCCCCCCCCCGTCACTGTTCCCTCTCCCTCCACACTCGAAGGAGCAGGGCCTTCCCAGCACGAGCCCCATGGAGCCCACATCCAGCCTGCTGCTGATGCTGCTGCTGTTGCTGCTGGGGCGACGGCGTCCGGAAGAAAACCGGGTGCGACCTCACCAAATCACGCCGCACGAGACCAGGCTGCGGCTGGGGCTTCGTCTGCTGGCAGCGAGCCCGCCCAACTCCGCGGCGCGCCTAAGCAATGCGCCGAAGACAGCGGCGACGCTGATGCTGGGGCCAGCGTGGTCCCGTGGCGCACCATCACTACCAAGGCGCAGCGGCCTCGGAGAGCTGCCATGGAGCGAGCCGCGGCTGCCGTGGAGGTCCCGTCCAGCCTGGTGGGGACAGTGCTGTTTCGGCCGGCGAACCTAGGCACCACCTTCACCAGGGAACGGGGCTGGGAGTTGGCCGAGGAGATCGGATCCCGCCCGGGCGTCCTCGCCGTCCGGGTAAACATGCGGCGGATTGTGGTGGCAGTGGACGCGGGGAGCAGCCATGCTCTCCAGGCCCTGCTAGCCACAGCCGTCATCCGCGGCGTGCCGGTCTGCGCCAAGGAGCCTCCTCCTCGGAATCAAAGCTCCGGCCTGGCCTTCGGTGTGGACGGGCGCAGGACGGCGGAGGAGCTGCTAGCGGCGGCGGAGTCAAAGGTACCGATGGTGTCGGGCGTCTCTGTTGGACAGCACACTCGCTCTCCGTTTTGCGGCGCCGACACCCCCGGCGTTCATCACCATATTCAAGCCCAGGCTCGCGGTCCGCCCCTGTCGTCCCCAGCCGCTCCAGTGTGCCAAGTCCGCCAGCCTGGGGCATGCCACTGAGGTGTGTCGTGCTCCTACCCGATGCAAGTGTTGCGGCGGGCCCCAAGAGCCTGGTACCTGCGCGAGCAAGCCCCGCTGCATTAACTGCGGGGGGCGGCACGCAGCCATTGACCCAGCGTGCCCGCACTGGCAGCGAGAGCGTCACGTGGCCACTTTAATGGCCACATCCATGGCACCGATGTCCAGGCGGGTTGTCCGAGCCGTCGTCCAGGCTGAAACAGCTGCCGCACCCCAGCAACATCAGCAGACGCCGCGCGTGCTTTCTTATGCGCAGGCCGTCAGGGGAACACCCCAGCAGCAGCAGCTACCGAAGCAACGGCAGCGCCGGCAGAGGCACCGGCGATCCGGTTGAACTCCGTTCCGTACAGCGCGGCACGAGCCTGCGGCCGCTTTTCATGCCCAGCACCCTGACGCACGGGACGCGGAGATCGCCCGCCTAAAGCTGGTGTTGCGCGCCCTCAGCGCACTTTACCCAAAGGGCACCGATGGACACCGGGCTTGCTTATAAGCAGCGGGTGCTCCCGCACAGATAAGCCAGCATGATGACTAGCCGCCGGACTCCCTCCCGCATACCATCCATCCTGCAGTGGAACGTGCGCTCCCTTGCGGCGCGGTACGCCGAAATGCGAGTTCGCATCACACAGGATTCGCCGGAAGTTATCGCGCTGCAGGAGACGTACGTGCGTTCACATGACGGGGATCCCCAGATGCGGCTACCTGGCTACATTGGCTACCACTCAGCCACCACGTGCGAGGAACCCACCTGTACCGCAGTGCCCTGTTGTGACACATCTCATCGCCCCGGGAAATCAAGGTGCGCGATACACGTGCGGCAGGACGTTTAGCACACCCTCGTCGGCTCGGCGGCGGCGGTGGTGAGAGTGCACGTCAGTGGTGTTGGCACGTCGGTGGCCAGTGTTTATGTGCGTCCAGCTGTCGCGTGGAACGCGCTGTGTTTTCGTGCTGTGTCTTCGTGGTGTGCCCCGCGCCAAATAATCTGTGGTGAGTTTAACGCCCACCATAGTGCATGGGCCGTGCGCGCCACTCCGCGCGTGGAGACGACCTGCACGACGCAGCAACGCAGCTGGGACTCACCCCCTTGAACACCGGCGGGCCAACTTTCGACGACGCGAAACAACCGGCTCCTGCATCGACGTTGCCTTCGCATCCAGAGGCATCGAGGCGACATGGCGCCGATCACCATCTCTCTGGGGTTGAGATCATTACTCCATCTTAGTCGAACTCACTGCGTTGGAGGCGCGCCCCAAACGTGCCTACTTCATTACCAACTGTAGTGCGTTCAGGCGGGCAGTCGACGAGGGGGCGGCCACTGGCGCAGATTTCTTTTCTAGTCTAGTCCGAAGCGCTCTCGCAGCCAACCAACAAGCAGAGGTAAAGGCAGGGCAGCCCACACCTGATATGAAGCTGCTCAATCTGCGCGAGAAGAGAGATAGCGCAGAACGACGGGCGCGACGGACTGACAGAGCCGCCGACTGGACTGTCTACAACCGCTTGGACGAAGCAGCGCGCCACCACGCCAATAAGCTATACCGCCGGCAGTGGGCTTCACTATGCCAAAGGATGGAGGAAGATGTCAGCTCGCGGAGGCTGTTTGACACCCTGCGGCGCATCGCCGAACCACAGGCACACCGTCAACCGCTGGCCACCCTCGCATTTTCCAGCGGGCTCAGCCTTGAAGAGCTGGCAGAGCGGTTTGCCGATCGATTCGCGCCGCCCAGCCCCGCAAACGCCGCTAACATAGCTGCTCCTGAGAGCCCCAGAAGCGACGCCAGTCCCTCACCCGTTACCTCGGAAGGTCCATGTAATGCGCCGTTCACCGCGGCGGAACTGAAAAATGCGCTGCAGCACTGTCGCCGCCGCTCGGCGCCCGGACCGGACGGGGTGACATACCAGATGCTGCGAAACCTGGATGCGCAGCAACGACAGATCCTCCTGCAGCAGATCAACCTGGTGTGGAAACGCGGGGAGCCACCGGAGGATTGGCGAACCGCGGTCCTTTTCCCATCCGAAAGGGAGGGCGCTCACCTACGGAGCTGAGCGGATACTGGCCAGTGGCATTAACATCGGCGGCAGGTAAGCTTATGGAGCATATGGCGTTGCAGCGTCTGATAGAGCAGGCTGCGGAGGCTGATTTGTTTGACGAGCGCCAGACGGGTTTCCGTGGGATGCGGGGCACGGCTGATTCTATATCGGACGTTGTTACAGCGCTGGTGCATGCCAGGGCGGCAGGCCAGGTTGCGCTGCTGCTACTACTGGACGTCTCGGGCGCTTCTGACAACGTTCACCGCGCACCAATTCTCGCGGTGCTTGAGGGGGCTGGTGTGAGCGGGCGCCTTTTGCGATACGTTCATGGCTTCCTGAGCGGGCGCACCATGCGCATACGAGTAGGGGGTAAGCTCTCCAAGCCTCGCCCGGTGGACATGGGCGTGCCGCAGGGCTCTGTCCTATCACCATTTCTGTTTAATGTGGCCATGTCGGTGGTGCCGGCCTCCCTCCCTACGAGCGGCCAACACCATGTGTACATGTCCATATATGCAGACGACATAGCTCTGCGGTGCCGGGGACCACAGGGCGATGCGTTCCGCGTACGGGGGTGTCTTCAGGGAGCCCTGACCGCAATCGATGCCAGCTTGCGCGGCCTTGGTCTGTCGCTGAGCGCGGACAAATCGGAGGCCATGGCCTACATGGCCTACCTTGCGCCACTGTCACTGGACGGGACTCCGATTCCTTGGCGTAAATGGGTGCGGTACCTAGGCCTGGACATCGACTGGCGCCTTTCATTCCGCCCCGCGGCGACCAAGGCCTGTCTGCAGATGAAAAGGATCACCGCCGCCGTGCACAATCTCACCGCTCGAGGCCAGGGCATCTCCCAGCAAGCCGCCCTGCGGCTATACAATGCCGCAGCTTTGGGGGCGGTGCTCAATGCGCTGCGGCTCGTCACGGTGCGCAAGCCGTGAAGAAGAAACTCGAGCTTCAGCACCGCAAGTCCCTGCGCGTATACCTAGGCCTGCCCAAAAATTCGCAGTGCGCCGCAACGTTGGCCGAGGCAGGAGCGTGGGCACTTGAGCTCCAAGCAGCGCGCAGGGTATTGAATCACATCGACCGGCTTCACCGCGCACCTGAAGGCGGCTCGCTGCTGCAGCGTATGCGCTCGCAACCGCGCTCACGAATGGGCGCGGCGCTGCTCGAGTATGAGCAATTGACACAAGGCCCACCCCCCTATGGGCTCCTGCGCGCCCTTGCCTGCTGCCTCAGAGGTATAGCGAGAGATCGTCGGCATTGGGGGAAAGTGGAGCACACCGTCCAGAGCCGAGCCGTCATACACGAGGAGCTCAAGAACCATCTCCTCGTGTACACCGACGGCTCAGTGGCCAGCGACAGTTGCTCCCTTGCTGCGGCGGCCACCATCCCCGCCCTGCGACTGCGCAGCCAGCAACACGCAGCCTTCCTGGGCTCCTCCACCACGGCGGGAGTTGATGGGGATCCGGCTCGGGCTGGACCTGCTCCTCACCCTCGGCCCTCCGCCGTCCAGGAGTGCTCTGCTGTGCGACTCCCGCGCCGCCCTCAGCCGCCTGCAATTTAACGGCCGCGGTACCCCACTAGTGCGGGAAATTCGCTCGCGCATCGGACGGCTCGCGCCAAGAGGCTGTGCCATGCATGCACAGTGGGTGCCCTTTCACTGCGGCATCGCCGGCAACGAAGAAGCTGACGACCTCGCGACCGCTGCACACCAACTACCTGCCAGCGATCTGCCCCTTGCGCTGGAGGACGTGCGTGCGGCCATCCACGACCATCTCCGAAAGCAGCACCCCGACCCACGCATCGCGGGAGGTGAGCGCATCGACAGTGTCACCGGCTGTCGCGCACCTACACCGTCACAACGTGCAATGATCCTGCGCGCGCGCATTGGCTGCGTGTGGCCCGGGAAGGTACTAGTGCGTCACGGAATCGCGACGAGTGATGTGTGTGACGGATGCGTTGCAGTGGAAACACTAGAACACCTGCTCCTTCACTGTGCCGCGTTCGCCGATGCTCGTCGCGATATGCTCGGGGCCTATAGGGCGCAGGGCATACTACCAGACTCCTCAAGAAGCTATTGTGGCCGCAGGGCAGTGCGCGCACTCGTGAGCGAACTTTGGTGAGCCTCTGTGCATTCCTCGAACACACGGGCTTGATGTCCCGTCTGTTCTCCGTCAGGTAGTTACAGGCAGTGACCGAACACTCCGCGAGTGCTACCTTGAACGATTAATAACTGGACGCCCCACGCCAGTTGTAGCCAACACAGTGCTGTGCGCGTGTGTGATTTAATTCCTCTAAAATGAACTAATCACGCGCAAAACCTGGACAGATTTCTTATTGTGTAAATAGTTTGTACATATTACTTCTCCCCTATCCTCTCTTCCTGTACCCTCACCTCTCATTTCATTTCTTCATTCTACCTGCTATCCTTTATTTCCGCTGCCCCAGCTCAGGTGCTTCAGAATCAATGGCAGATTCCGGGGCTAGCAAAAATCGTTTCCTTCTTTTTTACTATTATTTTTAATAAAACCACTACCACCACCACCACCGTGTGGCGTGCGATGTCAGTGCCCGTTAAAGATCCCCAGGTGGTCGAGATTATTCCGTAGTTCTCCACTACGGCACCTCTTTCTCTCTCTTTCTTCTTTCACTTCCTCCCTTCCCTCTGGCCGCGGTTCCGGTGACCACCGACATAAAGGAGACAATTGCTGCACCATTTCGTTCCTCAAAAAACAATTTTCATTTTTTTTGCATGAAGCTATTGAAACTGCCACGAAAGGAAATGAAACGCGCCTAACTATCCCGCCTTTGCGCTATGAGCTACGTGGCGGTAGTGACTGAGAGGTGTGTGCTTTGCTGCATGCGTTGGCGTTCACAACGTAGTAGTAGAAATGCGGTACTGGAGCAATACGCGTTGGAGTAACAATGTGGCCGAGCTATTGTCACGTCTCATCAAATGCATTAAGTATATACAGGGCGTTGAACCTAATCCGCCCAAGACCACGTAATTCTTAAAAATATGCTTCTTGAGTTAGAACACTTTTTTCGGCATGGCATTGCCAGCAGTGTATTACATCAGAATGCAGCTGGGCTGGTTAACTAATATTGAATAAACTGTCTAACTATTACTCTTAGGTTTCTTAATTATTGGAAGGCATGTAGCCCACCGTAATTAATAACGAAGTAAGTTTTTAGAATTGCGAAAACGCGGTTATATTCGGCACTTTGGCCAACAAATTTTGGCTATTTCTTCGAGATACGTGCACTGTAGAGATTTATTTTCCTGCAGGCATCTCAAAAGAGCATGTACGTATTTTGGCGCCATGCAGCCGAAATATGTTGTGCCAGAGCGCCGAGTGTAACCGCGTTTTCGAAATTCAAAAAATTGATATTGGTATAACTTACGGAGGGCTACATGCCTCTCTGTTATTTAGGATAATATGAGTGATACTTAAAAAGTAAACTATCCAATATTAGCTAACCAGCCTGCTGGTTGGCACATCCCAACTAGGTGTATTCTGATGTACTGCACCGCTGACAATGCTATGCCGAAAAATTCACTCTTCCAGTCAAAAGGTCTCCCGCGGCGGCTGCGTTTTTATGGAGGAAAAACGCCAAAAGCGCCCGTGTGCTGTACGATGTCAGTGTACGTTAAAGATCCCCAGGTGGTCGAAATTATTCCGGAGCCCTCCACTACGGCGCCTCTTTCTTCCTTTCTTCTTTCACTCCCTCCTTTATCCCTTCTCTTAGGTTGCGGGTCAGGTGTCCAACGATATATATGAGATAGATACTGCGCCATTTCCTTTCCCCAAAAAACCAATTATTTATTTAACACCCTGTGTATGTGAAATGAGGGAAAGAATGGGCATTGGCGTTGACAACATTGGAGACTGCGTTAACTTTGAGGAAAGGAAATGCGCGTTTGGCATCCTGGGTCAGTGGACACCTTAATCGCGCTGCGAGGTAAGTTAAAATGCTGTTTCCCTTCAAACAACGTGCTTTCGCACAATATTTCGTGCTCAGCAGAACGATGGCCAAGCTAAACCGCCTGCTATTTTGAGAGCGTTAGATCTTACTACTTGCATTCGAACGTTTCTTGTCCGTCCGAGATTTGAAGATGGCGGCCGGTTATGTGATAAAATTGCTGCAGCATGGTGCGATATGTTACCCCAATCACATGACCACGCGCGCAGTAGTCGTGAAATAAAATTCGTTTTTGAGGACAGTTAACTGTCTCACTTATCACGGTGGGCACTGGAACCGCGTCGTAAGGAAAGGAATGAAGGAGGGAGTGAAAGAAAAAAGAGATGCGTTGCTAAGATCTCCGGAATAATTTAGACCACCTGGGGATCTTTATAACATCGCACAGCACAAGGGCGCCTTTGGTGTCCCGCCTCCTCGAAACGCTGCCGCCGCGGTCGGGTTCGAAACCGGTTACTCCGCCTCAGTAGTTGTAGTAGTAGAAAACATTTATTCCAAAAGGTAGGATAGAGAGGCGAATATACAGATTTTGGGTGGAGTCCTTATTTCAGGACCCCAATGTCCACCGCAGTTGCTCTTGCTTGGGATGTCAGCTTTCGCTGCGTCGCCAAGTCAGAGCTGAACAGGGCAGACTCCCACTTTTCCTCGGAGTGATGTTTGTCTAGTTCGGGGGGCTGATGCTACATGATACATGATATGTTGTTGGAATTCCGCCACACCAGGGGCAGATGCTGTCATATCTGTCGGGGAAGATGATCTGGTACTTGTGTAGGTTAGGAAAGGTGTTCGTCTGTAGTTGTCGCCATTCCCTCGCCTCTCGTGCCGTTTGCTTACGGTATGGTGGGGGATAGACTTGTCTGTGTTCGGAGAACGAGGAGGCGCTCGCCGTACGTATAGGGGAGAGGGGTGAGGTCGGGGAGGTTAGTCGCTCGGTTAGTATATCCTCGAGCTAGACTGTCCACGGCCTCGTTTCCCTCGAGCCCCTCGTGCCCAGGAGTTCAAGTGATTTGGTGCTTGCATGTGGAATTTTGAACTTCTGGGGTAGTCAGAATGGGAGCGACGGAGTGTGGAAGTCTGCCAGAGAGGAAGAGGCGACACGTGGACTGGGAGTCGGTAATAACTTTCAACTCATTTCCCGTAACATCGCCATGCTCGATTGCGAGGGAATTGCAGCAGTTTCTGCTACTGTGGAAGAGCAGTTTCGTAGGGAGGCGCTGGTGAGTTCCTTGAAATTGGTGTCCAAGACGACCGCCACCGCGTTTGTTGAATCCGGGTACATGGCTGCGTCGACGTATAAAGCATTTTGCGCCTGTCGATGTGTGCGGCGCACATAGTCCACTCGCGCCTTTCGCCGTCCCTTTTGTGAGTCCGAGTGCATGTTCTTCGGGAGCGGAGCTACATACACACGAGTTCGCAGAGTTGAGGGTAGGTCTCGGTTGTCCTGGACGGCGCGTATTTCAGCCTGGGAACCCACTCCAAGATTTCGCGAATAGCTTTGGTGGTGAGGAGGCGTTCCTTTTGCGATGCTAGGACGGCTTCTCGAATTTCTTCTATTGGGTTGGTTAGTCCCAGGTCCTCGAGGTGGCAGTTGGCCGTGTACATCGGGAGACCTAACGCATGTTTGTAGGCGGTCCGGATGATGGCATCTGCATTGTCTCGTTCATTCCCCAGAAGTGGTAGGAATGGGAGACCGTATGACAGGCGGCTCATAACTAGAGCCTGTATCAGTCGAATTGTATCCTCCTCTCTCATGCCTTTTCGGTTGCGGGTGATGCGCCGAATCATGCGGGAGATCTGGAGGGCAGTTGTCCGGAGACGCTGTAACGTGTGGTTGGCTTTCCTGTCGCTCTGAAGCTAAAGGCCCAGGATGCGGATAAGAGGGACTTCCTTTATTCTCCTGCCTTCGAGGTAAACCTCGATGTCGCCGGGAGGTTTGTAGGCATAGCCTTGAATGCGGATAATTTCGGACTTGTCGCGCGCGCAGCGGAGTCCGCAATTCGCTGCTCGTATTTCTACGCAATTGGCTGCCTCTTGTAGGGTGTTTTCTTTGTCGGCAAGGGAAGCCCGGGTGGACCAGATGGTAATATCATCAGCGTAGATAGTATAGCCGATGCCTTCAATAGCCTCGAGTGCTTTTGCCATGCCGGTCATAGCTATATTGAAGAGGAGAGGAGAGATGACAGAGCCTTGGGGAGCGCCTTTGTTGGGTGTCTGCTCTGTGCCAGAGCGCACATCTCCCATGCCATCGTGGCCGTGCGGTTTCCCAGAAAGTTTTTGATGTAGTTGAACGTCTCGGGTCCGCAGAGGGCGTTGAGCTCTTTCAAGATGCCGTCGTGAGAAACGTTGTGAAAAGCGCCTTTCAGATCAAGTGCCATAATTAGGTGCTCGCCGCCTCTCGGGATGTTACTGAGTACTTCTTCCTTGAGAAGGAGGAAAGCGTCTTGCGTAGGAAGACCTTTCCTGAAGCCGATCATAGTGGGTGGAAAGAGGTTGTTGTCCTCTATGTAGTTTTGGAGGCGGGTCTGGATAACGCGCTCGTATAGTTTGCCCAGGCAAGAGATGAGGGAGATTGGTCGTAATGCTTCCAGGCTTAGTGGTTTGCCTGGTTTTGGGATAGTCCGCCTCAGTAGACGAGCTCCTCAACCACTTGGCCACCGAGGCGGGGAATGCCGGCGACACAGTCGTCGGACCGGCACCCGGTTCAGCGCATATGCTGCCGTTCCGCTATATATGTACTGCCTGAGCGGATGCCGAGACCGGGGCCACTCAGGTGTCGCCATCGGTGACAAAATTGTGGCCGAACAGTTTGGCGCAGAACGTTCGGAGTGATGGAAAACAGATTGAAGCCCTTGGGCGCATTAAGTTTTAGTCGAGTTTCAGCCTTGTTTGCGTGAGTTATTCGTACATATGACCATTGGTCCTCGAAACCATGATGGGGGCGACCTTCGAAGGGCCGTGGTGGGCGAACCACAGGAGCCAGAGGTATGCAGGTTGTATCAAGCGAATCGTCGTTTCGTGATTTACACGTTGTTATTCGAACTTGGGATCTGGAATGAAAATTCGGATATAACGAGTTTGAGCCTCGGATATAACCAAAAGGCATGCTAATAATCATTGTCAATAATAATGTAAAGCATGGTCAAATGCATAGGTTTAAACAACTTAGCTAACGCTCCTCATTTCATTTCGCATTCCCGAATCATTCTATCATTTCTTTTAGGCAAAAAAGAAAGTTTTCTGAATTGTAATTGGAATACTCTCTGGCCATTTATTTTTACGTTACCAGGAATTCGGGATAGCGGCCTACTTGTCTTTTCTGCTACCACGATACGATTAACGCGAAACTAGGGGTTACATTTTTTTCCATGAAAAAAAACATTATTGTGGTGAAGTTTATGGCCTAAGGAGGTTTAACGTCCCAAACAGCCTAAGGCTATGAAGGACGCTCTAGTAAATGGCTGCGGAAATTTCGACCATCTGGGGCTCCTAAACGTGCATTGACGTCACACAGTACACGGGCCTCTAGAATTAAAGGTTAGACCTGATAACGTCTCTATCTCTGCGGCGTAGCTTTTGAGCGCTGGGCCTTCAGAGTGACATAAGGTATTCTTGTTGTGAAAACGTCTATATTGGACAGTTTTTCTGCTCCTTTCGACAAATACGGCGTGGACCAATGAAAAGCCCAAACCCTTTTCTATTTGAACCCTCTGCCAAAAAGTGATCGCCGGAACAGATTATAAAAATGAAAAGATCGTGTTTTGTCAGAATAAAAGCTTCTAAAATTTCGCCGTCTCCTATAGATGCCTGTTTAAACTCAATAGTTTTGTAACAAACGTCAGGCAAGGCATCAGGATGCATCGATTGTGCGGGAGGTCACCCGCTTGCGATCTGCGGTTCGATCGCGTTTCCGGCACACTTAACGGAATCCAAGGCCTGCTTGCCCGAAGCAAATAGTCTAGTTCCCAGTTTTGTATTATTCACAGTATAAACCCTCCTTCGCTTTGAGGACAGCATAACGGCTCTCTGGCCAGTGGACACCTCAATCGCACTTTGAAGTACGTGGGGCGGTAGTGCCTATCTACAAAAAGAAGGAATTTATGCGTCTTTCCTTTTCTTAAAACGAAGGGAGGGTTTCGACTGCGAAAAAAGTGTTACACGTAACATCTTACGCGGCTGCCGCTGTACGCGCTTAATTGCTTCTACCGAATAGCTTGAACAAAGTTATTACAGCCTTCACTGTAAAAAAAATTGGCAGTGGCTTAGCTCGGCTACGCCAGGATATTTGTAGCGAGAGGTACGCTTCTTGGCTGAGCTTGCTGTGGTCACTGTATATTTAGCAATGGGCGGCATCTTGGCGGCTATGCGCCGTGTATTGCGCTCGGAACTCTGGCATCTCCGTTTGGCCAGCTGTTCCTCTCTCTGTTCGGGCGTCTCCGCTGCTCTATCGCCTTCTTGCGCTCATTCTCTCTTTGTTGAGTAGCCAAGTGCCAGGCGACAACCTCAGGATGAGAAGAGTCAATCTTCTCTTGTCTATACCGCATTTTAGCAGCTGCTGGACTCCTTCTCTGCATCCATATCAAACTTTGTGATACAGCCGCCCATTACATCTCCGCCTTTTATACGCAATGCTGTGTACAAAAGGCGGAGATGTCTCTCATACAAAAGGCGTATAAAAGGCATCTGGTGCCCTAGCGCAACACTGCGTTAGGACACCAGACACCGGGAAATCACTTCGACAACCGTTAGGATCTTGGGGGGTGGGGTGAAATCATGGCGGAATCCAAAGAAACGGTTGGGCACTCCTCGTCACCAGCGTGAAGGAGACTGCCCTTATGGAGAGGGTGCGCCCCTGGCCCTTGGTGGGAAGTTCAGCGTCTCTCATCCTTTAGATTACTCTGCAGAGACTATGTAAACAGCCCGTACTAATCGCTGTTTGTTTGTTTGCTTGTTTGTTTGTTTGTTTGTTTGAAAAAACGCAGCATGGTCAGCACCTTTTCAAAAGGTGTACACTCGGGAAGCCAAGAGCCGCATGCATGTGCTTCATCCGGACGTTATCTTGCACAGGAATGTGAAGTACTGCCTCGAAATTCACAAACGCGCTTAGGAAGGCAAACAACAGTTGTTTCCTACCAGCAAAACTTCCAAAACCTCTTCACGCACGCGCCGTCCCCACTTGCCATATAAATGCAGCGCATCAGGTTTGGAAATGCCGTCGTCAAAACCTTCGATAACATTCCTGATCCTTGAAATTCATGTTTTGCTGCTCACGTTTTGAGGTGCTAATCGTCGGGCGAACCTACGTTATACTTTAAGCAGATTCGGCGGCATCCCTAAATAGGCAGCACTCGGCTTACAAATACTTCCAAGCAAGCCAGTTGTATGGTTACTGCAAACGATTATCTCTATATGCGTACCGGCAAAAGCACCTAACCAACACATTAACCGGAACATAACCTTAAACAATTAACGATACGTTAAAGTTGTTACTGGTTTTCTGCTGCAAGAGCGCGGGGAACCCATCGCTCTCGCCGTGAGACTTTGCGCGATTAGGTACAGCTTCTTGCTAGAGCGGCTAAGCCTTGCAGCCTGTAGCGCTTCAGTCAGAGAAGATGAGTTTTGTAGCGAGAGCTACACTGGGCTACGGGTCGAGCATTTCGCTGTGAGCCAGGGGAGACAGTCGTCCGCATGCGCCGTTTCCATGGCAACCGGAGAGGAGCAGCAGGTGCGGCGTGCACTTCGCCGTCACCGCGGCCGCGCGCCCGCTCCACCGTCGGAGGCGCACGTGACGTCACGCGGATGAACAGTTTTGCGCATGCGCCGATATCATAATAACCAAAGAAATCCCACAGGTGCGCCGTGTGCTTCGCCACCGTCTTGCCGCACGCCGCTGCATCACCCGAGCCCTTAGATGTAGGCGGAGACATAAAATCAACTGACGCGCGAAATCGTTGTAGCTGCCTACATCACAGGGCTTAAAGAAAGATGCGTAAGCACCCTACCTATCTCACTATCTCTAAACGAATTCACTTCTCTATCTGGTTTTATCTGATGTCACCTAGATTTTAGAGGCGCGCTTCACACGTTGCTCTTTTTCATTCTGCCGTGTTAAATGTGTGCGCTCTTCCTTTGTACCACTAATCTTTTTACCGTTTCTCGCCTTCCGTGTTTTAGCTAAATCGCGCCTTCAGCTCTGTTTTCCCACCTTTTTTATTTGTCATTCGCCCACCCTCAACTCTGTTTTTCACTTTTTTTCACATGCCATTTGTGCTTTGCATTATGGAATTCGTTGTCTAGTGTTTTTAAGCAATGATGCTCCTCTTGTTATCTTTTGATGTCCGGGACAACGCGTGAATCCCAGTTCATTCGCGCCCTGATTGCGGCGTAGCCTTGATTATTCCTCCTGGTGGGCGTTTACCTGGTGTGTAAATAATTGCGGGTGTCAGTTTCTGGAAATAAAGTTGGGAATTCAGCGCTATGTCCTATCTGCATCTTTTTCCTGATTGCGTTCGCGCTGCTGGTACATATGGATCGCAACCAACTAGCCCGGCAGATCATGTTATATTAGTGTTTGCTGAGAGCAATTGCTGACAGTTGTGGAGGAGTCTGCTGCTCCACCAACCCATGGGGTGTAGGCGTGCGCCAGGCACAGCGTCTCGCGTGTCAGGCGCATCGAAGGAGACGGACGGCAGGCGGAAGGGTGAGAGTTGTGCGGTAAAATACTGCCGCACGTCGGATTGTTTGTGATTTCTGGGCTGAAGTGGGGGGATACGGCCGCATCGGTGAACTTGGTTTGAGCATGAACCTCGTGTGCGGGATGTGCGGGGCCTAATCCAGAGTGCCGCTGTGTACCCACCGCTGATACAATGGGCTTTCTCCTGTACTGGTGTTCGGCTTCTCTGGGGTGAAATATGCGTCTAGAATGGGTCTTCAACCTCACCTTGTATAAAGAAAGATCCCTTTTGCCACGGCGCTCTTTGGTCAAAGCTGCCCTTGCCCCGTTCAAATTGAACAGCTAGTGTCCCCCCCCCCCTAGCGTTCATGCATAATTCGTCCATATAAGGCGAGTTAAGCCATATGCAAGATGTTTCACCTAAGCCTTCACACATTTTTTTAAAAGTAGGCTATTTGAGTTAGAAGAGCGCTTTTTTCGGCACATCATCGTCAGCGGTGTACATAAGAACACAGCTAAGACATGCTACCTAGCAGTCTGGTTAACTAATAATAAATAAACTTTTAAACTATTACTGTTAGACTCCTATATAGTGAGAGGCAGGTCGCCCACCCTAAGTAACATCCATATCAGTTTTTACAATTCCGAAAAGAGGTTACCCACTTCTCTGTGGCCCGACAAATTTTGCCTGTTTTGAAGAGCTACGTGCTCTAGAGAGGTTGCTTTGCCTGCAAGCTTCGCGAAAGTGCACGTATTTTTGCGCGATGCTTTCGGGGTGCGCTCAGTGTTTTCGGGGTACAGGCCTGAGTTAGATCTCAGGGAGGCCTCCCATGTGTCTTCGTTGTAACCGGGTGGTCCATTTACGGTGTCCGTGTCGTATGCCTCGGCGCACCCAATGCCGACGCTTTGAAAATACAGTAGCGAACTGTGTCATGAGCTATGCTGGCAGGTTGCGTCAGGGCAACTGAACGAGCGAGGATGAGTTGGTGTCAGAACACATTATGAATGTGTCGGATGTTGTTGACGCATCTGGTGAGCTGAGTGATGAGCTCCCAGCAGAAGGGGACCAACGTCTTCGCCGCCAAACAGCAAGAAGAGACAGCCTGCAAGTACGGATCATCTAGGATCCCCGTCTCCAGTCGGAAAGCCACCGGATCCGGGTCTGCCTGAGCCTGCCACTCTGAGTCCTGAGCTTGCTGCAAGGATCAGGAGGCATCTGTCACCCAGGTACCACGGCAGCTGGACACCCCTTCTGTAGAGTCAGTGGAGCGCTAAAGCCAGTGAATGTGCGACATGCCTGCTCTGCCGGTGATGCCCCTTCGTCGCCAGAGTGCGGCAATGTTCTGACTGAGGTGTCAGCCTCTAGTGTGTTCGGTGCCCCGCCGGCTGCCAGCGCGGCTACAAGCGACGTGATCTGCTCGGCTTCATAGGCCGAAGCCTTGACTGTCTCGCAAGAGGCCATGGACAACAGCGCACCTTTGCAGTGTCCTACAGATGAGGAGGTCTCTTTCGGTGACGATGAGCAGCAGGCACTCGGTGGGGTAGCATTTGGAAGGATAATCTCAAAACGAAGGGCGATGTCTGCCTTACAGGCCGCCGAACTGCAGGTGGGCCACCCCAGCACAAGGCACGGCGTTTAATGAGACAGGTACCGAAAATAATGGCGAGCATCGCAGCATTTCAGGCCGCTACCCTTAACATTAGGGGCTTGCGTAACTGTCGAAGGCAACATCAGTTACGGCATCTTAAAAAAGTGGAGTGTGAGTGTGGCAGCGATCCATGAAACCAAGCGGTCCTCTGTTGAGGGCAGTGAAGCTGCACTCGAGTCTTGTTTACCAGAACTCAATTTTGTCGTAAGTCACTCGAGAGGCGTGTCAGGAGAGTGCATGCTATTCCTGGCCAAGACACTGAGGATTACTGCCGTGTCGTATTGCATAAATGGGTGGCTCAGTGGTTATGGCGCTCGGCTGCTGACCAGAATGACGCAGGTTTTGATCCCGGCTGTGGTAGTCGAATTTCAATGGAGGCAAAATTTTAAAGGCCCTTGTATTGTGCGATGTCAGTGCGTGTGAAAGGGGTAGGAGCACCAATTTTCAAGGTTGTAGAAAGACAGTCATGCGTTTCCTTGGTATGTGAGCACCACAGGAGCCAAGTATTAAACTCAAGGGAGGTCTAGAATATATCATAATCTCATTTTAAAGTTTGTGAAAATGCTCGCTCTTGGAAGTGCGACCCCTAACTAGTGCATCAACGTGACGTGGGGACAGAGAAAAAAATACATCAGGTATTTGTTACGTCAATGCACAGTCTTCTGACGTACGGGACAAAGGTTTGCGGTTTTGCGGCCTAGCAACCTTGCTCGCGAATCTTTTCCTACACGCCTACACGTTAATGGCTGCGGCTCATGACCAACGAGTCAACGCATGCTGGTGTAGCGAGCACGCTAGTCTCGCAGTCCTGCTTGCGTTTTAGCTTACGCGCACAGTGAGCTTCAAGGCACACCAATTGCCATGCCTCCGGTTTCGTGCGTTGTTGACTTTTGCCTCAGCAAGCCCAAGCGGCGTTGCATAAATTTCCTCGGGATTCCGCGCAGAAGCAAGTCTGGATAGATTTTGTGCATGCAACAGGGCGCCACTATTGGAATCCGAGCAAGTATACAGTGTTATAAGCTTGTTTAACTTTTACAACAGCAGCTACGAGTGCAACCCGGTATACCTCGCTGGCTTCGGCATTCGAGCAAAACGTTTCCTGAAGCCTGGGGCCGTGCCAACGTTGTGCCTCGCCCCAGCGCAGCGTCTTCTCGCTCCGGAGACCCAATCAGCACAGGTAATTGGCCCAATAAATGGCCTGTATTGGCGAAAGCTGGTCCTACAAAGGGCCAATGCAAAGCCATTCTTTTAGAATATTAGGCCAATTACCTGTGCTGCCTGGGGAGCTGACATAGCTGACCAGCAGCGCCAAAGCGTCAGGAGCGTATCTCATGCTTTCTCAACGATGTCTGTGGACGTGCATGTTCGTACTGCAGCATCAGCTTGTGCACAATTTTTGCGCAGTGCGTCGTCAATGGTGTCAGCGGGCTTCCTGACTCCTGTGAGTACGCGGGCATAGACGAGACTCCAGACTTCTCGTCTTCAAGCACAGGTTGGCATTTTTCGATGATCTGGTTTACTTGGGTTTTCTCATGGTGCGGGAGATGAATGTTTTGGCTGGCTGCTTATCGAAAGACCACATTAGCTTCGAAACAGAAAGGACGAAAATAAATGGTACTGAAACCTGGTGCGAACGCCACGACATTGCTAGAGCTTCGTATGAAGATGGCCTTGCTGTTTCTACCTCTTCCCAACCACCGGCTTCCTCTATTCTGCTGCGCGCGGAACGCCGCCGCAAGCGCTTCGGTTGAATAAAATGAACCGCACTCGACACCAAAAATTAAACTTTTTCCTCTCTCTCTATCTCTTCCAAGCGTATTTTGGTAATACAGGTAGCAGGTGATAATACGGGGCTCAGTACTGCAATGCATTCATGCAGCAGAAATTGCTCCTGACATTCTAACCGATGATACTGCGCACTCTATAGTCAGTTTGCTGTACTTCTAAGTGGGTGCAATAGGTAGGAATGACTGATAGGAATTTTGATTGAAAGAGTGGTGCCAGAGCTTAGTTTTGAAAGTGCAGTGCCTAAGGACAAAAGTAATGAGCCGGAAACCCGGGCAGCCTCTGCCTTCTCAGTCTGGTACAGCCCAGCACAGGGATGCCTTGGAGCACTACTAGGAGTGGCTTGGCGTACTAGGAAGCCTGTTAGTCTTGTAGCGCTACTTTCATCTTGTGCAATTCATAGACTAATTGTTCACTACTGTCACTACCAAAGTGCAGAATTGGGCATTATGGCTGTGCAATGCACTCCGGTATAGAGATAAGAGGTTTGTGCTGGTTGTATTCTAAACACAGCTTTTGCCGTGCCTGCAGTTTCTTTCCTTGTTGACTTGTAACTTAGTAAGACAGGCATTTAAGCAGCTTTTTACAAGTTTCCAGAAATAAACCACAGTGTTGTTGAAATAGCAGCTTTAGGTGCTCACTGCGAAACTTAAAACTATGCAGCAAAAGAAGAGAAATGCAGAGCAAAATTTTGTGTGAGGAATGGTGTTAGAAATCACATGAAAACATGTCACCTAAGGCATTCAGGTATCAATAAAAAGAAACATTAACTCAAAATGGGAGGTAAGGAATAGAAAACTAGCTTGAGACAAACTGAAACCGAAGTAAACAACTTTAAACAGAGGCAGAAAGAATGGCTGTGGGCTTTCTTAGGAAGTAGAAAAGGAAAATTGGGAAGGAATCATTCCATGATAATTCAGGATGCCGACCCCTACTGTTTCAAGCGGCATTCCAGGCTAGAGAAAGATTACTAATTCAGAAAATTGAGCGTTTTTTAAAGAAAATAAATGGTTAATCTTCCTTGGATGTGGCAGTAGTCATTCAGAATTGATACATGTGCAGGCTTCAGAAGTAATGAAAGTAATGTGAAACGTCCATCATCGACATTATCCAGAGACAGTTTCAAGACTGTCGGCTTAAAAGCAGTGCAGTGACCTAGTAATACAAGATCAGGATTCAGATTTGGGATAGCTTAAACAGAAGTGGGATTTCTACTTGTAATAAAAGTTCCACAGACTGATTGGCTTAGAATAAAAAAAATACAAAGTATAGCGTCATCCACTACAACCCTGTTTCAGTAAATGTCCTCGAAAACCATTGATCCATGCACTGTTTTCTTGTACATAACAAATCTTGTGATACTTGGGTTTTGGGACAAGCACTTGACAAACAGCCTTTATGACTGTCTAGCATAAGTTTGTCATTGAGCATCTGCGTAAATACCTGTTTGTATACTCTGAAGACTTAACATTAATTTCCATGCTCAATTTTGTTTATTTTGTTTTGATTTTCGCACTTACCCATGGCCAAGCAGCATAGCTTCTCACATTGCCAGAACAGCTTACACCTACCAAGTCTGATGCACAGGTTCAGCGGACCGCCCCAGTAGCATGGAAACCTACGCAGATGAGATTCATGACTAAAACGAGAAGTTGGAAGCACAAGAAACATACACTCGCCAAAGAAAAAATATTTAACACATGACGTTTCGAGACCTGTACGGGTCTCTTGTTCACAATGAGGATGGGCGGAATGGGCCACTACTTATAAGCGGACTTGACTGCACAGTGAGTGGGCGTAGATATCGGGGAGATTCCCTCTCGCCCTGTTGATAGCATTCTTGGTCGTCTGTATGTAAAATGATTCGAGAAGTAATCGTGAAGATAAAGGTTTCTTCGTGTCCAAGATTGTGGCGTTCTCCCAGTCAATGGAGTGCTGCATCATTTGGGCATGCTCTGCAAGTGCGTTGGAGGAAGTGCGACCTTTCTTGACGTCATTCTTGTGTTCCCTTATTCTTCTTTTAAAATCGCCTGACACGCCAATGTATGAAGCATCGCAATCCTTGCAGGGGATCTTGTATACAACGCCGGGGTAACATGTGCGCTCTAGGCGGTCCTTCACGTGACACAGCTGCTGTTTCAGCTTGCTGGACGGTACGTGCGCAATTCGAACGCCGTATTTTGCAAATATTCGCGCCAGAGCCTCAATTGTACCCCGGGAATACGGGACAGTCGCGCGTTTCTGTTGCCCAACAAACTGGGGCTGAGCAGGTTCCTTACAGCGGCGTTCTTGATTGTTTAGCATCTGACGGGGGTAGCCATTATTTTCAAGGTCGACGCGAACTTTCTGCTGCTCGGAAGAGAGAAGGCCAGGACTAGAACATAGACGACCAGCTCGCTTGAACAGAGCGGACACGACGGAGCGTTTGTGGCCTATGGGATGGGCAGATTTAAAATCGAGGTACTTGCCGGTATGTGTGGGCTTTCGGTATACGGTAGTGGCGAGCCCATCGGGAGTGCGAAGAACGAGAACATCGAGAAAAGCAATACTTCCGGCTGCTTCTTCTTCCATTGTGAACTGAAATGTTGGTTGAATAGAGTTGAGGTGGTTCAAAAAAAGGTTTCGCATCCTTGCGCTGAATTACGCAGAAGCAATCTTCCACATATCGTAAAAACAGTTTCGGACGAGTATGAAGCGATTGTAGGGCCGAACTTTCAATACACTCGAGCGCGAGGTTGGCACAGGTTACAGACACAGATGCACCCATGGCCGTACCAAACACCTGCTTGTAATATACGTTGCTGAACACAAAATATGTGTTCTGAAGACAGAAGCTTAAGAGGCGGCACAGATCAACTGCTTCAAAAGGCGTACGGGATGGTAGTGATGGGTCTTCTTCCAGTGCCCTTTCACAGCATTCAACAGCGAAGTTTACTGGAACGCATGTGAACATCGATTTCACATCGAACGGGACCATGATGTCTTCGTTGTCAACCGCCACGGCCTTGAGTTTAGCAACGAAATCAGCGGAATCTTTCACGTATGTCGGCGTACGTCCAACAAGAGGTCCAATAACCTGGTGCAGATACTTCGATAGGTAATACAATGAAGTACGCGTGAAGTCAACTATCGGCCTGAGTGGTATGTCCGGTTTAAGAATTTTAGGTAAGCAGTAAATAGCGGGTGCTGAGCCGTTATGACACAATAGCTGGTAGTAAAGGTACTTTTTCGCAGAAAGAACAAATCTGAAAACATCCGTTAGTAGTTTTTGAAGCTCTGTTTGTATTTTCTTCGTGGTATCCCGGCTAAGTTCGGCGTAGGTGACCGCATCTTCGAGGAGTTCGGACATCTTTGAAATGTACTGAGTGCGGTCTAATACCACGGTTGCGTTTCCTTTGTCAGCCGGAAGGACTACTATATTTTCGTTGCTCTTGAGTCTCTTTAAGGCATGTTTCTCGGACATGGGTAAAGTGTCGGTTTTAGCAGACTGCTTTAAAAGCGCTCCAATAGCACGTGAGCGTGCTTCAGCTTGAATTTTGGATCTACAAGACGAACTGCCTGCTCAACAGCACAAGTCAGTTGACCTACCCTGGGGGCAGCGCCTGTGTTGAAACTCAGAGCACGGCTTAGGAGTGCACGTTCTGCAGGATCCAAGTTGTGCGACGACAAGTTGTAAATTCCTGGTATAGCATGGCTGCATTCGGTGTTGCCTCTGAAAGCGCAGCAAATCTGAAATCGCAGTTAATCTGAAAGCGCAGCAAAGAGAAGTTCATTAACTACTAAACGATCAGGACAAAAGAGTCATGGGGGGGGGGGGGGGTGCTGGTCAGTTACAGCTCCAATACAAAAGAAAAAGCACAGTTCACGTGGTGCTTACACAAAGATAAAGATATTTTGCCGAAACCAGCATTGAGTACCAACACATCGCTAAATAGACGAGTTACTATCAGGACTTGAGTACGTGCCATTCTCTAAGGCCTGGTAATCAGCACTTGGTCAGCGCACGACTTTTGCCGTAGCATCATGTAATACTGCGTACTAATCAAGATATGCGCAGCAAATATCACAATAAAGCGTGTCTTGGGTAAAACTGTTAACAAGTCACACATATTTGGCCGACGGGTCATTAAATAAATAAAATAATTGGTTTGGGGGGAAAGGAAATGGCGCAGTATCTGTCTCATATATCGTTGGACACCTGAACCGCGCCGTAAGGGAAGGGGTAAGGGGGGAGTGAAAGAAGAAAGGAAGAAAGGTACCGTAGTGGAGGGCTCCGGAATAATTTCGACCACCTGGGGATCTTTAACGTGCACTGACATCGCACAGCACACGGGCGCCTTAGCGTTTTCCCTCCATAAAAACGCAGCCGCCGCGGTCGGGTTCGAACCCGGGAACTCCGGATCAGTAGTCGAGCGCCCTAACCACTGAGCCACCGCGGCGGGGCCCACACGCCATGAGAGATTCATGAATGCGCGCATATCGAGTTTATTTCAAGAATAGCACGGCAGTGCCACAGCGTAACACGCTCGCTAGAGCCATGCATCGGCACAATACACCAGAGGTACCCATCCGCGCGAGACATCACACGCCAAGAGAGATTCGTGAATGCGTGCATATCGAGTTTATTTCAAGAATAGCACGGCACCGTCAGGGCGTAACACGCTCGCTAGAGCCATGCATCGGCACAATGCGCCAGGGGTACCCGTCCGCGCGAGACATTACGCGCCAAGAGAGATTTGTGAATGCGCGCATATCGAGGTTATTTCAAGAATAGCACGGCTCTGTCACGGCGTAACACGCTCGCTAGAGCCATGCATCGGCACAATGCGCCAGGGGTACCCGACCGCGCGAGACATCACACGCCAAGAGAGATTCGTGAATGCGCGCATATCGGGATTATTTCAAGTAAAGCACGGCACTGTCACGGCGTAGCACGCCGCGACAGTGCGCCTTAGCGTCCGTGTGCTGTGCGATCTTTTTTCTCTTTCAAGCGGATAGAATATGAGCTGGTTTGAGGCATGGAAGGGCGCAGCAAATGTCTACCCTCTTGATGGACACCTCAGCCACGGCGTGACGAAGGAATGAAGAAGGGAGTGAACAAAGTTGAATATGCGCTCACTGTGCACGAAATGATAAATGTGTGTTGCGTGACCCCACGCGGTGGCTCAGTGGTTAAGGCGCTCGTCTACAGAGCCGGAGTACCCCGGTTCGAACCTGAACGCGGCGGCCGCGTTTCGATGGGGGCGAAATGCAAAGACGCCCGTGTGCTGTCCAATGTCAATGTACGTTAAAGATCCCCAGGTGGTCGAAATTATTCCGAAGCCCTCCACTACTGGCTCCTCGTTCTTCCTTTCTTCTTTCACTCCCTCCTTTATCCCTTTCCTTACGGCGCCATTCAGGTGTTTGTCGATATGTGAGACCGACTCTGCCCCATTTCCTTTCTCCCGAATAATAATAATAATAATTGGTTTTGGTGGAAAGGAAATGGCGCGGTATCTGTCTCATATATCGTAGGACACCTGAAACGCGCCGTAAGGGAAGGGATAAAGGAGGGAGTGAAAGAATAAAGGAAGAAGAGGTGCCGTAGTGGAGGGCTCCGGAATAATTTCGACCACCTGGGGATCTTTAACGTGCACTGACATTGCACAGCGCACGGGCGCCCTAGCGGTTTTCCTCCATAAAAACGCAGCCGCCGTGGTCAGGTTCGAACCCGGGAACTCCGGATCAGTAGTCGAGCGCCCTAACCACTGAGCCACCGCGGCGGGGTTTCCCCCGAAAGCCAATTTTCATTTTTGTGAGGAATTGTTTTTTATGGAAAGGCAATGGCTCACTATCTCTCGTATATCGGCGGACACCTGAACCGCGCGGTAAGGGCACGGATAAAGGAGGGACTGAGAGAGAAAAGGAAGAAAGAGGTGCCGTAGTGGAGGTCTCCGGTATTAATTTCGACCACCTGGAGATCTTTATCATGCAGCGACATCGCACAGCACACGAGCGCCATTTGCGTTTCGCCTCTATCGAAACGCGGCCGCCGCGGTAAGGTTCGAACCCGGGAACTCCGGACCAATGCCTGTTTGCCCCAACCACTGAGCCACCGCAGCGGGTTCAATGAATGACCACCAACACGCATTTAAGCGCTATCTAAACGATTGAGAAGTATACTTCATCTTTTGCGTTAACGTAGGAGTGGCCTGTTAAATAAATATGACCATTTCGGCATCTGAACATGCAACCCTGACCAGCCTTGCTGAATATCAACAACAAGCGTCATCTGTTGGCCGCCAGTTGCGAACACTGCGTAAATTATTACAGATATTTTAAGCTTGTAATTTGAAGGAAACTGGAGAGTCCCGAGAGAGTCTGTGAAAATATGCTGTTTAACATAGCCGCTTCCTCCCAATAACTGCAACAAGAGACCTAAAAATGCTTCCTGCACTCACACCGACCAGTATCAGCTACCATGAAAATGAATGAGATGCACCAAATATTCGAAGCTCCTGCGGTCAGTGATGTATAATTTACTCATCCCGTTTGTATCAGGTGGCCATAATAGTCACCTAGCCTTTAATTTCCACCGTGCCAAATTACTTCCGATTGAATGCGAATTTTAATCTTCCCCTATAAAAACTACTCTCTTGCTGTTCTCCACCAATCCTCTGATCTTCTCTTGTTTAAATTTTTGAAAGTTGGTACCCTGGCTGTTTCGAAGACGCAGTGGATCTCTGATCTCTGAAGTGGCCTCGTGCACTGAACGCTGGAAGGAATTACACTGGACATCAACATCGTGCATGTAGAGACAGCTGATCTCATTCGTGAGTTAGAATTTTTTAAGGCGGCACGCTGTCCTCAAGCACCGAGCCTTAGTCTCGAAAACTCAGGTGCTTCATTTTGAATTGTCCAGAGGTTTCCCCTTTTTAGCCTTTTTGCCGCCCTACAGGTTTCCAACGTCGGCTTGTCCGGCATTTACTTTTGCCAGTCATTGTTTTTTCGAGGTTCGTACTTTGTGTAGCATGGCTATCTTACTATCGCTTTCTTCCCTTTGACGTTTGTATTATTAACACGCCATTAAGTTTTCGTCCTCTATGTAGAATCAATTCTGCGGCATCAAAAGTGCCTGAAAAGTTTCGCCCCATATCGCTGCTCCTCTATTGGCATCAACCAGAATTTGAGACAGCTCTAAGCTAGCGCTTACGTGCTTTTGAGACGGATGGACGGACGGACGGACGGATGAATGGATCTTAGGAGCGTCCCCTTTGAAGCGGGCTGGTGGGAATTTCCACTATGCTCGGTATTCTTTTTCTTTATATTTCTATAACCAGTCTGTCAAATTTAACGGTAATATCAATGAATGCGCCGCGTTTTCTTTAGACACGTTTTCTTTAGATTTGTAATCGTGAACTTGCGTCCTTATTTCCTCAAATCGTCCAATCACTTTTTGCTAACCTCTGCCGCAGATTCATTCGTATTACCTTTGTTATGTAAACCATAGGGCTTCAGGTAGAGTGGCTCTGCCTGAATGGATTCTACCACATTCGAGTAAAACATATTTCATTCTCTCTGCGGCTTTGACAAAGACTGCATGAGTCATCTTCATGGTTAAATACTCAGCGCCACGCGGCACGTTGTGGCAGCTGTGCAAACTAAACGGGTTTGTGTGCATTTCTTGGGCCTGCCAGGTTGTGCATATAAAGGCAGCGGTAAAGGGCGCTCAGAGTCCCGTTACGTGGTTTAGTACGCAAGACTTTTTTTGCTAGTGCAAAAGCATTATTTTACTAACAATCGAGATTCTTACTAGCAATAGATGTTTCCCTGAAGCCTCTGAGATACCTGCAGAAATAAAAAAAATATTGCGGGGACTGCCTTTCCATCCTCTGCGCCGCTGCCAGATCAGCTTCGCGGGCCACTGCATGAGAGCTTTGATTAACCAGCGCAAATGAGCTTCCGTCCTTCAGAGCTTCAGAGACTCTGTCCACACCGTCCTTCTTAGACTTTTCCGCTGTCTTCTTGCGCTGGTTCATCAAATATCATGGAAGACCAATGAGCTCATCAGCAGATGTATGAGAGCACTGTGCTATCGCCGCAAACGATCACGCCTCGTGTTTAACTGCCACACTGTCGCGCTGTGCATTTCACGTCGTAGCCTTCGTCACCTTCCATCGGTGTGCAAAAAGCACTATTAACCTCCTATTCCGCAAAATCCGCAGATGGACGTGAAGCCTGACCCGCCGCGGAGGCTCAGTGGTTAAGGCGCTTGTCTACTGAGCCGGAGTACCCGGATTCGAACCAGACCGCGGCGGCCGCGTTTCGCAAACGCGGCCGCCGCGGTCTGGTTCGAATCCGGGTACTCCGGCTCAGTAGACAAGCGCCTTAACCACTGAGCCTCCGCGGCGGTTCAGGCTTCACGTCCATCTGCGGGGTCTGAGGAGGAGAGGGACTCGGAAACCAAAAGGGACATCGCAGAGGCCAAGCAGGAAGCTCGAAGCCCCCCCCCCCCCCCACCGTCACTGTTTCCTCTCCCTCCACACTCGAAGGAGCAGGGCCTTCCCAGCACGAGCCCCATGGAGCCCACCTCCAGCCTGCTGCTGATGCTGCTGCTGTTGCTGCTGGGGCGACGGCGTCCGGAAGAAAACCGTGTGCGACCTCACCAAATCCCGCCGCACGAGACCAGGCTGCGGCTGGGGCTTCGTCTGCTGCCAGCGAGCGCGCCCAACTCCGCGGCGCGCCTAAGCAATGCGCCGAAGACAGCGGCGACGCTGATGCTGGGGCCAGCGTGGTCCCGTGGCGCACCATCACTACCAAGGCGCAGCGGCCTCAGAGAGCTGCCATGGAGCGAGCCGCGGCTGCCGTGGAGGTCCCGACCAGCCTGGTGGGGACGCTGCTGTTTCGGCCGGCGAACCGAGGCACCGCCTTCACCAGGGAACAGGGCTTGGAGTTGGCCGAGGAGATCGTATCCCGCCCGGGCGTCCTCGCCGTCCGGGTAAACAAGCGGCGGTATGTGGTGGCAGTGGACGCGGGGAGTAGCGATGCTCTCCAGGGCCTGCTAGCCACCGCCGTCATCCGCGGCGTGCCGGTATGCGCCAAGGAGCCTCCTCCTCGGAATCAAAGCTCCGGCCTGGCCTTCGGTGTGGACGGGCGCAGGACGGCGGAGGAGCTGCTGGCGGCGGCGGAGTCAACGGTACCGATGGTGTCGGCGTCTCTGTCGGGCAGCCCACTCGCTCTCTGTTTTGCGGCGCCGACACCTCCGGCGTTCATCACCATATTCAAGCGCAGGCTCGCGGTCCGCCCCTGTCGTCCCCGGCCGCTCCAGTGTGCCAAGTCCGCCTGCCTGGGGCATGCCACTGAGGTGTGTCGTGCTCCTGCCCGATGCACGTGCTGCGGCGGGCCAAAAGAGCCTGGTACCTGCGCGAGCAAGACCCGCTGCATTAACTGCGGGGGGCGGCACGCAGCCATTGACCCAGCGTGCCCGCACTGGCAGCGAGAGCGTCACGTGGCCACTTTAATGGCCACATCCATGGCACCGATGTCCAGGCGGGTTGTCCGAGCCGTCGTCCAGGCTGAAACAGCTGCCCCACCCCAGCAACATCAGCAGACGCCGCGCGTGCTTTCTAACGCGCAGGCCGTCAGGGGAACACCCCAGCAGCAGCAGCTACCGAAGCAACGGCAGCGCCGGCAGCGGCACCGGCGATCCGGTTGAACTCCGTTCCGTACAGCGCGGCCCGAGCCTGCGGCCGCTTCTCATGCCCAGCACCCTGACGCACGGGACGCGGAGATCGCGCGCCTAAAGCTGGCGTTGCGCGCCCTCAGCGCACTTTTCCCAAAGGGCACCGATGGACACCGGGCTTGCCTAGAAGCAGCGGGAGCTCCCGCACAGATAAGCCAGCATGATGACTAGCCGCCGGACTCCCTCTCGCATACCATCCATCCTGCAGTGGAACGTGCGCTCCCTTGCGGCGCGGTACGCCGAAATGCAAGTTGGCATCGCACAGGATTCGCCGGAAGTTATCGCGCTGCAGGAGACGTACGTGCGTTCACATGACGGGGAGCCCCAGATGCGACTACCTAGCTACATTGGCTTCCACTCAGCCACCACGTGCGAGGAACCCACCTGTACCGCAGTGCCCTGTTGTGACACATCTCATCGCCCCGGGAAATCAAGGTGCGCGATATACGTGCGGCAGGACGTCCAGCACACCATCGTCGGCTCGGCGGCGGCGGTGGTGAGAGTGCACGTCGGTGGTGTTGGCACGTCGGTGGCCAGTGTTTATGTGCGTCCAGCTGTCGCGTGGAACGCGCTGTGTCTTCGTGCTGTGTCTTCGTGGTGTGCCCCGCGCCAAATAATCTGTGGTGAGTTTAACGCCCACCATAGTGCATGGGCCGTGCGCGCCACTCCGCGCGTGGAGACGACCTGCACGACGCAGCAACGCAGCTGGGACTCACCCCCTTGAACACCGGCGAGCCAACTTTCGACGACGCGGAACAACCGGCTCCTGCATCGACGTTGCCTTCGCATCCAGAGGCATCGAGGCGACATGGCGCCGATCACCATCTCTCTGGGGCTGACATCATTACTCCATCTTAATCGAACGCACTGCGTTGGAGGCGAGCCCCAAACTTGCCTACTTCATTACCAACTGGAGTGCGTTCAGGCGGGCGGTCGACGAGGCGGCGGCCACTGGCGCAGATTTCTTTTCTAGTCTAGTCGGAAGCGCTCTCGCAGCCACCCAACGAGCAGAGGTAAGAGCAGGGCAGCCCACACGTGATATGAAGCTGCTCAATCTGCGCGAGAAGAGAGATCGCGCAGAACGACGGGCGCGACGGACCGACAGAGCTGCCGACTGGACTGTCTACAACCGCTTGGACGCAGCAGCGCGCCACCACACCAACAAGCTATACCGCCGGCAGTGGGCTTCACTATGCCAAAATATGGAGGAAGATGCCAGCTCGCGGAGGCTGTTTGAAACCCTGCGGCGCATCACCGAACCACAGGCAAACCGTCAACCGCTGGCCGCCCTCGCAATTTCCAGCGGCCTCAGCTTTGAAGAGTTGGCAGAGCGGTTTGCCGATCGATTCGCGCCGCCCAGCCCCGCAAATGACGCTAACATATCTGCTCCTGAGAGCCCCAGAAGCGACGCCAGTCCCTCGCCCGTCACCTCGGAAAGTCCATATGATGCGCCGTTCACGGCGGAACTGAAAAATGCGCTGCAGCGCTGTCGCCGCCGCTCGGCGCCCGGACCGGACGGGGTGACATACCAGATGCTGCGAAACCTGAATGCGCAGCAACGACAGATCCTCCTGCAGCAGATCAACCTGGTGTGGCAACGCAGGGAGCCACCGGAGGATTTTCGAACCGCGGTCGTTTTTCCCATACGATAGGCAGGGCGCTCACCTACGGAGCTGAGCGGATACTGGCCAGTGGCATTAACATCGGCGGCAGGTAAGCTTATGGAGCATATGGCGTTGCAGCGTCTGAACGAGCGGGCTGCGCAGGCTGATTTGTTTGACGAGCGCCAGACGGGTTTCCGTGGGATGCGGGGCACGGCTGATTCTATATCGGACGTTGTTACAGCGCTGGTGCATGCCAGGGCGGCAGGCCAGGTTGCGCTGCTGCTACTACTGGACGTCTCGGGCGCTTTTGACAACGTTCACCGCGCACCAATTCTCGCGGTGCTTGAGGGGGCCGGTGTGATACGTTTTGAGATACGTTCATGGCTTCCTGAGCGGGCGCACCATGCGCGTACGAGTAGGGGGTAAGCTCTCCAAGCCTCGCCCGGTGGACATGTGCGTGCCGCAGGGCTCTGTACTATCACCATTTCTGTTTAACACGTTCACTGCGTTGTGGCCCACCTGTGGGTCACGCAAAGCAGTCCAGCCGGGGTGACGCAAACAACGAGGCGTTTCTTGCAGTGCGGCGACGATATGCTTCCACAAATGCATGAAAATGCGTTTCCACTATCATATCACAAATGGCGGTAGAGATATAAAGCGCGCCTGTATTTATTGGCATTGGCGCATGCAGTGCGTCTGATGATAAAGGTGACGGCTATCAGGAAACGGTGCAGAAAATGTTCCAGCTACCCGCTCAAGCCTTTTGTTCGGGCGCTTTCCGCATGCGCAACGTACTTTTAAAACCGCTCACAATGTGTTCACGAGTTAAGTTAAGGGATAGTGAAGGGAAAGTGAAGGGAAAGTGGATTTTAAGAGGTTAGAAGTAACCAAGCGAAGGTTATCTGATTGGTGGCTAAAAGCAAGACAGGAGTAAAATTTCACAAGACATGGCTAGGTGGCTTGAGCCACCGCCCGATGTAAAGGGTTCAGCCGTATCAATCCATCCATCCATCCAGTCTGTCCTATTTGTAATAACTCAGTGCCAAGCCTCGTGGTCCTCATTCTTATGCTTTCCATTTTTTCGAGCATTCAAAAATCGTGATGGACTGTCAAAAATTCGACGTAGGTACTGAAAACCGGAAGAAAAGACCCTGCGGTGGAAGCGGATTCGCCGGGACACACGGCAGCCCAAACACGTTGCCATCCACTTCGTGCGGCCCAACTTCTGCTCCAGCGAACGTTGAGTGTTCAAGCAGCGACGATGACAGCCTCGAAGAGTTATTGGAAAGTTCATCTGAACTGTGGGATGGTGAGTCAAGCGTTTGCGGCGAAACGGTATCTGAGGATTCGGAAAATGGTGATGTTCAGGCTGCATTACCGGCCGAAAGCTGGAATGCGATAACGACTAGAGTTAGAGCATGGCCTATTCGAGCCCTCCTGTGCTAATCAGCCTCCTGACTAGCAACGATGCTCTCAGCTTGTTTTCTCTTCTTTTGACTGACGACATTTGGGACATGATGGTTCATGAGACAAACAGGTATGGAAGCAGTACATAGACTCGAACGTCCTACAAGAGAAATCGCGCGTGCAGAAATGGACTGAGACAAACGTGCAAGAAATGAAAGTGTTCGTTGGTGTACTGATCTGCATGGGTCTAGTAGGCTTCCTAATCTGCAGCACAACTGTCAAGAAGCGATCTCTACGGCGTAAACTGCATTCGCCAGAACATAGCCCGCGACCGGTTTCTGCTGCTACTAAGGTTCTGGCATTTCGCAGAAAACGAGGAACCGAGCGCACAGCAGGATTGTCTCTATCGGATTCGAGCCTTGATGGAAAAAATGAATCGCAATTTCTTCTCAGTGTTGGAGCCAGGTGAAGAGATTGTCGTTGACGAAACGATGATTCCGTGGAGTGGGCGCCTCGCCTTTAGGCAATACATCCTTGGTAAAGCCCACAAGTATGGAGTCAAGCTATACAAGGCCTGCAAGAAGGAGGGCTATGCATTGTAAGTGCAAATAAATGCCGGAAAATCTGGCGCCATAGCGGGCATGGGGTATACCGACGAAGTAGTAGTAAATTTGATGGCTGGCTTCACCGGCTGTGGTTGCACACTTTTCTTCGACAACTTTTACGCGAGCATGCCGCTTGTGTCACGCCTGTTGAAAGATGATATATTTTTATGTGGCACTCTCCGATCGAACCGAAAGGGGCTTCCGAAAGAAGTTACACAAGCTACAGTAAAAAAAGGGGAAGTCGTTGGTCTTGAATCCCACAACTGCGTAAAGGTGCTGAAGTGGTTGGTTAAACGGCCCGTTCTCATAATGAAAACGGTTGCTGAGCATGACGCCAGCCTTGTTGATACTGGAAAAAAAAAACGAGAAACGGTGAGCCGATCATGAAACCGCGCACAGTCCTCGACTACAACGTGGCGAAAAAGGGCGTAGACTACACTGACCAAATGACGTCCTACTACTCCTGCCTACGGAAAGGGCTCAAGTGTTATAGGAAAGCTGCGGTGGAGCTCATCGTTGGAACTGCAGTTCTGATGGCATGGGTTGTCCGTTCAATGGTGGGCGGTAAAACGTCGCCAATCATCGAATTCCGCGAGGAGTTTCCACGCTCACTCTTCGCCACAGCTCAGATTGAGACCGAAAGGACACGCGGAACAAAGCGCGCCCATACGCTGGAAAAGGCCGATGGACCTGCACGGTCTGTCTGAAGGAGATGTACTGGATGGTACGCATCGCTGAGAGCTCGCAGAAGTCCAGGGCAGGCAAGGGTAATGGCGAAGAAAGTTGTTACATTTTGCGCAAATTGCGCAGGAACGCCAGTTATGTGTTTGCCATGTTTCAATCTTCTGCACGAGTAGAACTCCTGAACATAGACTACGCTTTGGACATCGTGAGCTGGTGGCACGAAATACGTTTAGTTGCAAATGCTGTGGTTTGGACTGTTTTTTTTTTCTTCCGAAAATTATTCTGGAAGCACTTCAATAATATGCTGAGTTTGAGGTGTTGTTCTTGAGTATTGGTGCTTAGTGAATGCTGAAACGCAGGGTCATGTGGCGTTGCCCCACAAAGGGGAGCTGGTCGGTGGGTACTAAACGTAGCAGGCAATGGCTTCAAAACGCAAACCCTTTATTGTGGAAACTTATGCATGCCCAGGAAAAGAAAGAAGAATAGAGGGTGCGAGAGCGACAAGCGCCTCTGGCAATTGTTCGGACCAGAACGACCGAAACTCTTGGCCGCGCTCTAGTTACATAAAGCAGAAATTTTGTATACAGAAAGAGCGCCGTTTTTCAAGGACATCCTTGAGAACGCGCTTCTGTCGCGTTCACTGGGGATGAAGCGAGCAGAGTCGCGGTAATAAATGGCTCGATAAATTCTCCAGATGCCGTATGCTACAAGGACCCATTATCCCTTTTATTTTTATGATCCATTTGGTCCTTTACGTCAGGTCATTATTGCTCGACGACGTAGCCCTGCCGTTCCGTGGGAAGCGACCTGACTATTGGCTCATTGGCGACCGGACCTCACTATTGGATGCACCTTGCAGCCCATATTGAACCACAGCGAGCAACGAATGGCGAAGGCTATCGTCAACGCGGGTATCTGCTGCTTTTAATTTCTGTGATTGGTCGACTGCTGCTTTCGTCTGATGATTCTGTCAGGCTTACGTCACGCGAAATGGAGCGGAAAATGGATTTTTATAAAATCGGCCCCAGGAGAAGCAACTTCCTGGAAATGCACGGGCCAAGTGAACCACGTGATGATTTTTTTGGCGCTAGCATACATGATTGAAGTAGCCCGCGCAAGCTGCGACTGAAAATGCCAGTAGAGCCATCTTTCAGCAGGCGGAAAAAACAGCCTCAGAAATGTGTCCCGCCGGTGTGTCACGCCGCACCCGCGGAAAAAATCGCGTGACCCACCGGTGGGCCACGACGCACAGAGATCATTACGATGATAAGGGGCTAAGCAGTGAACGTGTTAAAATAAGGTCAAGAATGTTTGTTGTGTACTCAGTCGTGCGGGCGGGCTCAGAAACAATTTGAGACAGGCCGATAGTTAACCATGTGTTTAGGAATTCACTAGATGCCTGACTTTTTGTTAGGGTGCGGGACATATCATTCTAATCTATGGACGGAAAGTTGAAATCACCGAAAAGCAAAATGGGGGTGCGTGGGTAAGATGAGATTAGCGAATCTAGCGTGTCAAGAAAGAGCGTTATGAAGGAACCGTCCGTATCAGGCGGTCCATAGCATATACCGATCAGTACGCGAGGGGATGAAGCATGAGAGCACACACAAATCATTTCCAACGAGGTTGCTACGTTCACAATGGAACAATTTAGAAGTTGCTTGGCAGCGATAAGAACGCCGCCCCCACGGCAGCCGTCAGGTCTGTCTTTCCGGAATATATCAAACTCGGGAAGTTTTAACAGGATTTCGGAATCTAAGATTGATGATTTTAGCCATGTTTCAGTCAGTAGAACGACGTTACTTGATGATGACCTGATAAGACTACATAAGGAATCACGCTTGGGTATTATACTGCGAATGTTAGTGTAAAAAAGGGACAGATGATCGTTTTTGGACCGCACGTTACTGCTGAGGGGAATTGGCGGCTGCTATGATTTACGTTCGAGCACTTTTTCAGCGGTGTGGTCAAAGATGTACGTTTTACCATTGGAGACTAGCCTGCTGTGACGGAGCTTGTAGGGGATGTGGTTAGCTTTCTCAAATTCAATGAGGCGTTTACGGGCGAGTCGGGTGTTAGGGGAAAAATCTCCACTAATTGCGTAATCAGTTGATTTAGGCTTATAAGCTGATGATAAAACGCGTTCTTTGTCCTTGAACTGCAGAAATTTCACTATGATTGGGCGGTGCTTTTCTCTTTTGAATGTGCCCAACCGATGCGCTCGCTCGATATTATTGCTTTCAATGGTTACATTCAGGTTCTTCTGGCAGCGATCAATTATTAATTTCTCAGAAGCACTCCAGCTTTCGTTTTCCGCATCTTTGAGCCCATAGAACGCCAAATTGCTTCGGCGAGACATGTTTTCAAGGTCATGCCTTCGGGCAGTCAAAGAAGACACCTGAGCTGAGCAGATAGCGGTAATGTTTTGTATACTGTCAATTTGAGATCTTACATTTGATATAGACTGGAAATCTGTCTCAATTTTGGCAAGCCTAGTGTTTAGGTGCGCAAATGCTTTCTCATGCTCTCCAAGGGTGGACTTGATAGAGCCTAGCTGCTCAAGGATAGTTGACTGCCCGGATTGTAAAACTGTAAGCGCGGCAAGTATATCATTAGAATTGTCAGCAGCAGAGGAGGGGGGAGGTCCGGGATTTGTTTCCACATACCCGGCCAGCAATTGTAGTGTCAACAACATGCGGGGACACTCGTAAAACGTAGCTATAGATCGCCGTGTGCCCGGCAGCACGAACAGACAGCGGTTACTGGAGCACTTGGCGTAAAGGCTGTGATAATTCATTACCTGCGTAACGAAGGAGCGAAGGCAGTTAGGGCGATCCATTTCTGTAGCGCCGCCGAGCCCACTAAGCGCTGCGATGTTTTGGTCGGGCCTTATGTAGCCGAATTCAGGGAAGGGCACGGTGATTGTCGCAGATAGCTATGACGGTGGCCAGGGGCTCTGAAGATAATGCAGCGGAAGCAAAGCATCCGTAGTTGTAGGCAGAGGCTCGCACTTGACTCTCCAAGCTTGATCTTGCAGCGGTTGTTCCATGTCCGTATTGGCAAGCGCAGAGGGAAGCACAGGCAACGGGACGACTGTCGATGATGTGCGGGCGGACCACACTCCGAGAACAGCGAGCAGACGGGGCCAGGAAAGAGGGGCGAACTGCGTAACGAAGAAGCGAAGGCAGTTAGGGCGATCCATTTCTGTAGCACCGCCGAGCCCACTCCAGCCAGGAGGAGCAATTCCATGGCTCTTTATATCTGCGTGCATCCACGTTTCCGTGATGCAAACAATATCAGCGTTTAGAGCAATCAAGGTTGCCTCTAGCTGTTCAACTTTGTTTACGGGGCTACGCGCATTAACATTGATAACGGTTAGGGGCGTCGGCGGCTTCGAGTTGCTCGGGCTGGAGCGTCGCCCCGGCTTTCGTTTTTTGCAACTTCAATAATGTCGCGTTTTTCTTCGTCCCATGCGTACCAACGAATGTTTATTTTTATTTTATCCTATTTATGGTAGGCCTTATCTTTTTGATCACGATTTACATTTGTTCGCTCCACGAGTTTCTTTCCAGCGTCTCGCACAGCTCGGGAAAAGCCTTCTCCAATTGAATACCCAGTTCGTTTCAGCTTAGTGCAGTTTCCCAGTATGTTAGTTTTTTCTCGGTAGTCAAATAATTTTAAGATAACACGCCTATGCTTTGAATCGTCAGATGCTTCCTTTCGTCCGAGACGATGAGTCCTTTCAAAGCCTGCCGTTTTTATTTCTAAATTTTCTTCAAAAATTTTCTCTACAGTGCCCTGCAAGCTTTGGGGGGTCTCATTTTCTTGTTCCTGAATACGATATATACTGATATTAGACCTGTAGCTTGTTATCTAGATTACCAACTGTTTTCGTCAAGGATACAACCATTTTCTCAAGTTTATCAGCTCGTTCCACGCAATCCATGACCTGTTTTTCAATCTCCGATTTTTTCTAGTTTTTTTATCCATAGAACCTAGTTTTTGGTTGGTTACCGTTTTCTCTTGTTTTATCTCCTGAATGTCTTTCGCGGCCGCTTACAGTTGCTCTTCGATTGTTTGGCCTGTGGGCCCGGGATTAGTCTCGACGTCCCCCGCCAGTAACAACAGAGATCGTAAAGAGACCAACATGTTGCAAATTCATTCAAACAGCGGCAGTGGGCACAGCAGCAAGATCAGACAAAGGTTGTTGCTACGAAAGGTTTTGTCAAAGCGTTTTCTCACCTGAATCACAAAAAGGAACGGGTTTGTATCCGGCATCTTAGTAGTGCTGCCGCGCCCACTAAAGGATTCTCTGCTGAAGCTCGGGCTTATATACCAGTCCACTGACGTCACGGCCGTCGTCCCTTGTGTTTCCGTTGCTGATAGTGCGGTGCTTTTGGGTATGTAGTAGACGCAGTCGCCGTATGGACCTCGATGGAGACACAAGTCATGTTCCCAGATTCCAAGCGGCCGGAACAGATCCGAGGAAGAGATCGGCATTGCAGAGGGTCCTGATGATACCAGCAGCAATCCAAGCGAAACCTGAATCACAAAAAGGAACGGGTGTAGATCCGGCATCTTGGTAGTGCTGCCGCACCTACTGAAGGATTCTCTGTTGTTATTGTTGATAGGAAGAAAGAAGGGAAAGTGCACGGGCCTGCCTACTGGCTCAAGCCGAGCCACGCTCGCTGCCGCCTGCTGAAAGTAGGAGACGTAAAGGATAGGAGGGAAAGACAGATAGTAAAGGCGCCGCGTGCTAATAGGCCCATAGGCCCCGGGCCGATCCCGTAGGCAGTGCAATACCAGGCCAACCCGTGCCAGAGTGCTTCTAGCACTCCGCGATATTCCAAAAATAAGTTTAATATCTTGGGTCCATGGACCAGCGGCTGATATAAAATCAGGTATCAGGTATCACTTAATCAGGTATCAGTGAAGGATTCTCTGCTGAAGCTCTGGCTTATATACCAGTCCACTGACGTCACGGTCATCGTCCCTTGTGTTGCCGTTGCGGGTGGGTATATAGTTGACGCAGTCGCCGTCTGGACCTCCATGAAGACACAAGTCATGTCCCGCGATTCCATGCAGATCAGCTAGGTTTCGCCTTTTAACAGTTCAAACATTTTTAAACTTGTGCGACTCACCTCTACGCGCCTCCAGTATAATATTTCTTAGTCACCTGCAGTGTATTTAGTGCCGCCTGGTCTCGTCTGCATACTCCACAGATATGCTTCGTGTAATCTCTCATTGATCCCTTAAACATTCATTTTACACATGTCTGCCAAATGCATAACAACTCATCTTCTGTCCAAATTGAATTCGATGAGATTTTCCCATCGAATGCGCAGCTGCAGCCCCTTCCTCTTCTTCAGGGTTGGTTGCACGACCACCTAAGGCCCTTTCCCTCTCATGTTCTTATTGCTACCAATGCCTCGCAGGATCGCGAAAAGGCAGGTGTGCGAATTTTTTAACCTTTAGTGGGTTGGTCTTTTTCTCTCCGTCTTCCTGACTTCACTCCAATTTATCTGGCTGGTCCCCGGATGCTAGTACGCGTTCTGGGCAATTGGGTGCAGGTGCCACCACCTCAGGCTCGGATTTCTCGGACGCCGTGGACACGCTCCTTGCGCACGTCTCCGACAACAATCTGGGGCAGACCGGGGCTTCGTTTCCGGTCGAAGACACTACTGCTGCGGCCGCCCTGGGTTCGCGCACCTCCTCGGATTGCGCGCTGATCTCGGGCGGCAATTCTCCGCCACAGGCCTCCTGCCCGGACGGCGCCGGGTGTGTGGTGCTGGCTCTCAACAGGTCCTTTGACTTGTTTCCTGTTTTGTCTACACTTCTCGTGGTGGCAGTAGCACGCTCGACGGCCGCCGCATCTTTCTTGATGATTTCGGCCTGCGCTCCACCGCACTTTCACATGAAATTAACATTCGACGATATAAGACACGCACTAATACTCACCGAGGGGGTGCCTGTCGTTCTGGGAGGTGACTTCAAAGTGAAACATTCGTCATGGGGTCCGCATATTTGTGATGGCCGTGGCGGGGAGCTGCTGCAGTTTGCAGTGCCTTCAGGTTACATAATAGTTAACGATCCGGCATATCCTTACACATATTCCACGCCGTATACGGACAGCTGGATTGACGTTGCACTTGCAAGCCCCACCTTGTTGATGGCCGGTTTGAAATTGACGGTTGCTAGCCGCAGCGGTGGATCAGTGGTTATGGCGCTCGGCTGCCGGCCCTAAAGATGCTGGTTCGATTGCGGCCGCGGCGGTCCAATTTCGATGAAGGCGAAGTTCTAGAGGCCCGTGTGCTGTGCGATGTCAGTGCACGTAAGAGAACCCCAGGTGGTCGAAATTTCCGGAGCCCTTCACTACGGCGTCCCTCATACCCTGAGTCACTTTGGGACGTTAAACCCCCATGAACCAAAAACCATGCTTTCAGCGGTGTAAAGAGTATGGAATGAGGAAATTTTATGGCCAAGTTTACTATGAGGAGTTAAAGAAATTCAGGGGAACCGTTCCGGGCGCAAGACAATTAGCAACTAAAGACACAGCCCGGGAATTGGTTAAGAGTGGAATTTACAGCCCCAATTTTAAGGTTATATTTGGAAGGCTGAGCGCACCGTTGAGTGTGCCGCCAGTGGAACGTTCGGACAGGTCATTAACTACTTCTTTAAAGGAGACGGCTCAAAAAAATGTTCAATTGTCAGGTGTCTTCAGATGAGAGTCATTGTACTTAACTATTCATGTCAACTTGCGTGAGACCACGGCAAATACAACGCTAGTTGGGCCGCACGACATTTCATTCACATACGGGAAAGGACATTATGTTTACATACCGTTTTTTGTTTCTGTCTGCGCGAAATAAAGAGGAGATCACGGCTTCGGAGGAGGATGCGCTCGGCCGAGTGGCCTCGTGTGCAAAGGAGGAGATGGTTCCATCAGAAGGGAGAAGACGGTGTGTCTTCTTATCTCTCCTCCTTGGAGGGGGGAGGGGGGGTTGAATGGGACGCACGCCCGCGCCATACGCATGGCGGGAGTCAGTCTGCAGTTCAGGCCCCCCGTCCGTGTGCTAGGTGTGGTCTTCGGCCGTACCTTGTCCTTCATAGCTCACGGGGATCAGCTCAAGGAGCGGTCCGAGTTGCTCTCGGCGCGTCTCAGTTATTTCTTGAGGCTCAGTGGCACGCCGGCTCCCGACCATCTGCGAGCGCTTTACTCGCAGGTCGTCCTGCCCACCCTCACATATGCGTCCCCTGTTTGGAGGACGCATAGTCCCCATCCAGGCTTGCGCGCTCGTTTGGTGTCGGTGCAGCGGACTCCGCTTTTAGCGTTGGTGCGCACTGAAGCCATTACAAGCACGAGGGCCTGAGGGCGTTGCCTCTGCAATTCGACCTTCACAGGTTGAACGTGGAGTTCGCGCTCTTCACGCGGGCATTGGGTGCCTCCTTTGGCGAGAGGTCGTTTTGCGCAACGGAACTGGCGATGCCACTCGATGACACGCTCCAGCACCCTGCAGAACTCCCTGCATTCCATCACGTGCGTTTGAGTGTGGCGGATGCAGCTGCTTTGGCCGGGTTGCCGGCTGTACATGTTCACACGGACGGATCTTTCACGACGGTGCCGCTTTTGTGGCGTTGTCTCAGTACGGCCGCATTTTTCACATGGGGTGATTCAGAGTCGAGATCGCTTCCAGTGCATATTGCACCGAGGTCATTGCTTTCCAGGAGGCACTCAGATATGTGGCGTCGTTGCGGGGCACGATCCCGGTCCATATTTATACCGACTCGTAGTCTCTTTTGGCGACACTGGCCGCTTATGAAAGTAGGGATGCGAAGATTTTTCAGTTAAGACACTACTAACTAACGTGTGGTCGGTGCGTCAGGTTAGATTATTTCATGTGCCGGCATATGCCGGGGTGCTCGGTAACGAGATCACGGTTGTGGTCGCCTCCAGAGCGAGTAGGCCCTCTCGGGTGCAGAAATCGCAGTTATCAGGTCATCAGTGCGCAGAGTGCTGAGATTGGTTGTTGCCACCAAGTGCCGACGCTGGTGGTATGAAAACAATGAAGAAACGGCAATTTACACCTCGGGGCCAGGCGTTCTGAACATCCCTGACAACTTTCCACAGCCGAAGCCAATAGTCACGATCCTAACCAGACATGGTCGATTTCCGTCCTATCTCCACCGAATTGGCTTGGCGTTGTCGCCGGTATGTCCATGTATACACCCCGTCGGCGACATCACTCATTATTTGACGACCGGTACTTTAACCCGCGACGTTGTCGCTCGCCTCCCGCGGCGTCCGCCGAGGACGCGCACGGTGGCACGGCGCCGCTGGCTCGATGACCGCCGCTGCCGCGCTTTGCTCATGCGGATAGTTGCTGTCGTAAGTGAAGCATTTCCAAATTACGCCAGATCGAGATGATTGCGCCATCTGTAGTCATCCGAATAGCTTGAGGGCAACCGTGGAACGTTTACCGCTGGGAGGCCCTTCAGACCAACCGAGGTGGACCCGTTTACGCCAGCCCTTCCAGCGGATAAATCTCGTGGTTTTTTTAAGTAGTTCTTTGTATAATTCTGTTTTTTTTAAGAATGCTGCCATTTGTACATAGCTAGCATTCATCAGCTTCCTATGTCATCAGTGTGAATGTGCACTTGTACGATTGTACGATTTGCAGAAGTCATTCCCTTTTTTTCCACGGTGCGAGTGATATCTTCTGGCCGGAGACTTCTTCGTTTTCACCTTCTTTCACTGTGAGGAAAGGCTCACTTTTCAAACCATTATGAAAAATTCTTTCGCCCCGCTTTATTTTTGCGTTTTTCTTGTCTTTTTTATCTTCTTTTCGCTTGCAGGTTATCACTTGCATCAACACCTATCTTCTGCCAACCTTCACCCCTTCGTCGTCTGCATCTGAACTCCTCGCTCGTCTGACATCCCTGGGCCTGCACGAATTTTTCCTTGCCTTTCCTAAAGGATTATTTTCAATCTCTTTATCTCTCACTGTTTAATTTTCATTGCTCTACTTTCTTTTATTTTATTGGCACCTCCATTGCTCTCAAATAAAAGCTTTATTTCATCAAAAAACAATTTCAGCGAGGCATCGACATCCCTCTGTGCTCGTTGAGCCCTTCGGACACCAGTTACCATGCCCATCTTTATTTTTTCAATTGGCTTTTTCTAATAAATAACCTTTTTGTGGGCCCTGTTCTTTTATTTTCTATTGGTTTAAGCCTGTTGATGCTTAGCAGGTGAGGGCAATTTTCTCATTGCACATTCTTTTTGCTGTTATTTTGATTTTACCTGGGAATGAGACTCCGGCTGGGGCAGGTACACCTGTTGGCGAGAAGCAAGACTCCTGCACGTTTCTGCTGCCTCCACCGTCCCGTCTGCTTTCCTGTCCACCTGGGTGGCCCGTTTTGGATGTCCACCTAAATCATCATGACCCACGGCAGACAGTTCCATTCGCCTCTTTTTGCTGAGCTTCGCCTTCTCGGCACGACTCACCTGCGCACCACCGCGTGCCACCCCCGGACGAATGGACTAGCGCAGGAGTCTCAAACACGAGGCTCGCAGAGCTGTGGCCTGCGACCCTACAAGTTTCATCGTTTAGCTCTTGCCGGCTTGCCTAGTAAGCTTCACTGCCAGATTGTTTTCTAGCTGAAATTGGCCAAAAAGCTACGCTCGTAAACGGTAATCATTCTCTGCTTAAACGAAAAGAGGCAGGGGCCCCTTAATCTGCGTTACCTTCCAACTGACTTCGGCAGCCTACAAGAGCCCACAGTGGTGACGCGCCAGACAGCCTCTGTCTCTCTTTCAGCCCGAGGCACCTCTAAACAACAATGAGCCCACTAAGCACGGCACGGGGACAAAGGCCCGCCTCCTCCCTTTTCCTGCGTAGCCTTCGCTCCAGAACCACAGAAAGTTGTCCGGGAGTGGAGAATTTTCCTACCAGAGTGGAAACTGAATGCTAGTAACTTCTTACCTATGCCTTTATTCCTTACTGCTAGTCTAACTTTCGTCTCGCACGAGGCGAAAGTATTGAGGTGATAATAAAAGGCACGGACGATGCTCTTCCCAGCGGCCACAGCGCAGGTAACCTGCAAATTGACACATTTTCCGGCTGTCGCGCTCGTCAACGCGTCAACCTTGCACGCCCCCGAGCGAACGCGAGGCCTGTTTGATCCCGTGGGCCTCCCCTCGTCTATTAAGGGGTTAGATGGGAGAGACCTTCTTCAGTGGTTTCATGCGACCAGAAAACAAGCGGCGGCGGTGAAAGATGCGTGGCGATGGCCCCGATTTCTTGATGCCCAGGAGTCAAGCGCAGCTCGCCGGTGCACGTGCAGCCGACCACGTGAGCCGGATCGGCAACTTTGCGGCGACGTGGTGACCGCCGAAAGAGTGCTTGGAAATGTGATCGGTGGCCCGCTCCAAGGCCGAGGAGAAAAACAGAAGACGGGGACGCAGCGCTCCGCCTTAGGGCGTGTGTGTCATTGGAGTTCTTTGGCTTGGAACTTTATTTAATGGTGTATTCGGGGGGTGGGGGAAACGAGAATCGAAACGCAATAAACGAAGTAAAATCTGTCGTCCCAGATTGCATTCAAGGTGCCAGTAGGCACAGCAAACAGACCGCCGGACCCTCTCACTAGCACGGGCGGGGCGTGTGGGCGAAGAACGTCACCGCAGTCGGGCGACACAAAAGACCGTCGCCCCTCCGAGGTGTGCACGGCGGGTGAGAGCCAGGAAGCGACGGGCGTTGCAGACTGCTTCCTGGCTACCCCTGCCCTTCTCGGACTGAGTGTCGTCGATTGCCTGCGAGGGCTGGGTGTGGCCAGCCTTTTGCCTGCACTCTTTGGAGAGGCCAAGGTAGCTCTCACGTTGCTTCGTCCTCTTGGACTGGGCACCTACGACTTCCGCCTTGGACTTGGTATTGCATTCTTGGTTGTGGGTTTACCTGCGCTGACACTGGTTCCTCGCTGGCAGCCCTTGTCTTGCGCGCTGGTCAGAGTAGCTGGCCGCTGTGACATGGTAGCACAGAACCACTTTTCGTACGTGATGCACCTGTTGTCACTGTTGCCAAACCGTGTTCCTGCTCATTAGAAGCAGTCTTCCGCCTTCTCCTGAGGATGTAGGAAGAGGTCACAACTATATGCCAGCAAAGTTGTTCACCTGAACGCTCAGGTGTCTTTAGAGCTTTTACCGCTCCACTTTCATCATGCTCAGCTTCAGGAGCAGTGTGTTTTGGAGCTGAATGTTCTGAGCTCGCTGCTGGCGGAGATGGCTTCAGAGGCATCTCTTGCATCCTTCTGGCATCAGTGTGCCATGTGGAGCGATCCAAACAGGTGATGGGATAAAAGGAAGAAAAACACCGGAAGCACCATGTGGCTCTTTTTCTGCTTCGACGAGGTCCCTTATCGAAAAAAGGCTAGCTAAGATTGGATTTCAAAAATATTGCATTCATTTCAAAATAATTGTGTGTTATTTTGCCGTGATACTGACATACCAAAAGGGATACTTTCTAAGCGTGCTAGAAATAAAACTTTTAACATTCTTACATCCCAAAATGCGATTTCTTGTACTTAGTAAATTTATGACATATTAAAAAATACCATAATCAGATCGGCTCAAAAAAGAGTCACATGTTGGCTGTAGTGCACGAGGCGGATTTATTTACACCCACTCTTGGTAGCTCCTTACTACAGCCAGTTCCTTCATTTAAATACTTGGTGGTTATTTTTTATTTACATTTGCATTGGAGAGAACAAATTAACAAATCATGCAAAAAATTTCCTTTTGGCTGGAACCCTCTCGTCAGGGCGAGATATTACTTTAAGAACCATGTATTACGCCCCCACTACCTCTCGTTCTGCTATTCACATATCAGTTACTGTTGTGAATTCTGGGGAAAAACATACAAAACCTCCTTATCCCCTTTAATCCGCCTGCAAAAACGGTCATTGACCAGGATAACCTCTAATTTCAATCATTCTAAGAGCAACATTTTTTATTCTGATCATGTGCTTTCGTTTCTTTCCTTGCGAAAAATCAAAAACAACATAATAAGTATACTAATTCTAACCTTCCCTTACGCCTCTTCGTCCTACTTTTTCGCAGTGCACGACAAGCATCTAGATGTAATTTTAACCTTCCCAAATATAGCACAGTATACGGTGAACTCTTGATGGAGTTCGAGAGCGAAATATTGTCGACCGAGGCAAAATTAGCCAGAAACTTTAAACAGACCTGTATGTTGCCGTTCAAGTCTTATCGAATTCTACCTGGAACTCGCGCTTTGTGAATTCTGCTTTGATACCTTGCTTTCTATTTGAGTTGTTGCATTTTTTTCTTTCACAGTCTTATCATATGTGCTTACATAATTTTTCTTATTTTGGAGTCTTTCGGCACTTTTTTCCATTAATGTTGTGCGTGTTTTCTAAACGCTTTTAGTACAGCTGTGTACTGCTGCGTGTACATTACCATTTATTTCTTAAGCCCTACAACTTCTGGAGCTGAACCTCTTAGTAATTTTTGCAATGGACCGGATGCTATTCTTTGAAATTATCGATCCAAATAATGTTGCACTAATTTCGTGTTTCAGCGCAATAAAGTTTCTCCTAAAGGTGTCCCAAAAAGGAACGAATCACTGACCCGCCGAGGCGAAGGTTATCTTGATGACCCTTTTAATACGATATATATTAGGAGGCAGATCCGTAATAAAAAGCGGCATTGTTATCGATTAAAAGTTCAATGATGTGGCAAGGTCACGTGACGTCACTTAGTCGGGGAGATTTCACCACACCGCAAGTGTCGTCTGAAAGTAACGTCTGCAAACTGGAAGAGTTCCGACATGCGCATTATTTGGCTTGCCTTATATACAGAACCTCGAGAGAGCCGCCGCATCATTTTGTCTGGGAGGCACTCCTGACGCAAGGACTGTAGGCCCCCCAATTGTAGCACTAGTGAGGGACTGGTGGCGTTCGAACGGGCGGGCGATCTAGAACCGAACGGCTAGTCGCGACTTGCACCAGCAATAAGTCAGAAGTCTGTCAACCAACACTTGCATCGGCGCCCATTAGAGGCGGTCGGCCCAGAGGGTCGGGGTCCTTTTCGCTGGCAGGTTCGGGACCGGCGCTTCCCAACACGCACTCCTCGGTCTAATGCTATCACGTTCTCCACACGTAATGTCAGTAAGTGGTGGTTGTATCCCTGCTGGAACTTGAAGTAAACGAAAAGATGGCAGTAAAGCAAGTGTTTTGACCGTTACCTGAAAAGCGATTTCGGGCTCTAGATTGCGTTTTTATGGAGGAAAAACGCTAAGGCGCCCGTGTGCTGTGCGATGTCAGTGCACGTTAAAGATCCCCAGGTGGTCGAAATTATTCCGGAGCCCTCCACTACGGACCTATTTGTTACTCTCTTCTTTCACTCCCTCCTTTATCCCTTCCCTTACGGCGCGGTTCAGGTGTCCAACGATATATGAGACAGATACTGCGCCATTTCCTTTCCACCAAAAACCAATTATTATTATTATTATACTCTAGATTGTTCCGCGGCAGATTAAAGTTTCTGCAAGCATGTTTACGAGCACCACGAAAGTGTTAGAATTCAAGTATACTTTGGAGCAATTAAGTTCATACTCACGGAAGTACACTTTTATTACATCGCCAACAAAAAAAAAACAGCATAGATGCTTTTTCCACGCATTTGAAACATGCTCGAAGCATGCTTAAGATCAAATAGTTTCGGCAAAAATTAAGATATATTCATTTCGAATACCGAGCATGACTGTATATTTTTAGTAAGCTTTTTCAGTGAGGTAGGAATAAAAATTTGAACATTCTTACAACATCTCAAAATGCAACTTTTGTCCGCTTAGTTTATTTCTGACACATTAAAAAATTTAACTGTGGCTTAGCTCTGCTATGCCTTGTGTACGTAGCGAAAGCTGCCGCAATGAGCATGGCTTCTCTTTTTCTATGGCTTGCAACTGACGGCCGAGCGCATCGCGTCCCGTATTCATTTGACCCCACGCGCATGCTTAGTATGTCCCATAGTGTTAGGTGTGGGCCCCTGGTTCGCCTGGGCTGTCTCTCGCCAGGCCGAGGTCCACGGGTTCCGGGTCGAGAGTCTGCTGCTGCGGGGTGACGAAGAGACAAGATGGGCTTCGAGGTGGGAGGAGAGACTGAAAAGTGTCTGTCTATCTGCATTTTTACAAAGTTCAAAAGAGGGAATCGGGAGCTGGCTGATTACATGCTCGACTAATGCTTAAATACTGTCCCCTGTCCCCAGGTCCCTATTTAGTTAATTTAAAATAAGCATTTTAATTGTTTTTACCTTGCAGTTTCCCGCTAAAATAGAGAAATGTCTTGTATATTACCAAATAGGTGGTGTTATTTTGCATAAATTTACATTACTCTCGTCATCGGCAGTTTCTTCTCCCCGAAAACACTGGAGTGGAGGAGGGCTACTCGGCCAGCTCCTGGAAGGAGGAATTTCCGAGGTTTGTTAAAGAAGCGCGATTGCTCCTCGGGCCGAGGATGACCACTCTCCTCCACTCCCAGCAGTGGGGGCGCAGCGTCGAGTGGAGGGTTGTTTGTGAATACGGCGGTTGAAATGTCTTCCAATGTTTCTGGCTTCCTTTCCTTTACGTACAATGACATTTTCTTATGACAACCATTCAAAAATTGCTCCTTACTGAACAGATCAGGAAGGGGCTTATACTAGTGGGGGATTTCAGATAGCTCCACTCAGTGGTCTAAATAATGAATTAGACGCGCTGCATATTCTGCAGCTGTCTCGCTTCCACCGATTTTTCCGCCCCGAAATTTCTCCCGGAACCAGTCAAGGGTAAATCTAAACCGCTTCAAGAGCGCCGCCTTAACCTTCTTGTAGCCGGAAGCATCTTCAGGTGTACGTTTTCCGAAAACTTTAAAGCTTAACCGCAAAGGCATGTGCTTTATGCCGTCGCCCATTGGCCTTCAGGCTACGGGCTATGCCATCGAAGCGCCTGATGTAGGCATCTAGGTTGTCCTTCCTCTCGTTAAAGGAAACAAGCAACCTGCTGGGGTTCAGTCGGAAACTGTGTTCAGATACCGTGTCATGAATTTTAGTACTCAGCAGGGAGTCGCCTCCAAATCTTGGAAGATCCAGCCTTAGTTGAAGTATCTTTGTTTCACGCTCGCCTGCCTCTTTTGCTGCCGCGATTTCCTGTTCTCCGGCTTGCCGAGCAATAGACCTTTCTTCCTTCTGCCGAGCTTGCTCATCCTCTATCCATTTCTTCAGTTCCGCTCCCGGCAGACCCAATTGGCCGCCTGTGGATACTTGTTTCTCAATATCCATGTTCACAAGTGAGTGCGATAAAACAAAACATCGTAAACCAAGCTACCGACAGTGCACACTTCTCTGTTCAGTCACCCTTTGCGATTATTGCATGTTCAAGGCTCCATTCTCATTCACAATGCTTGCTTATTATGTCAAAGTCCTGTCGCAGACCCAGGAATTTGCCACGGCTCCGAAAGGACTGCGAAGCACCTCCCCGAACCCAGGCAAAAGGGGAGCAGTTTAATGCCCAGCGTTAGCCGGTTTATGTTCAGTGTTGCAAATGAGGACACAGCCAAGATATCAGTCAACAAAAACAACAAATATATTCTCAGGAATATACATAGGCGAATGGAAAGCAAATTTTAGACGCATTTAAGGACAACGCAAATGAAAGTTACTACAGAATACTTTCGACACGTATTTGGTTTATGGGTTTAACGTTCCAAAGCGACTCAGACTATGAGGGACGCCGTAGTGAAGGTCTCCGGAAATCTCAACCACCTGGGGTTCTTAAACGTGCACTGACATCGCACAATACACGGGCCTCTAGAATTTCCCGTCCATCGAAATTCGACTGCCACGGCCGGGATCGAAACCGCGCCTTTCGGGTCAGCAGCCGAGTGCCATAACCATTTAGCCACCGCTGTGGCGCACACTTATTCACACTATAGGCGCACATTCATAGCCATACTAAATATACCACACTAGCGATTGCTACAAATCAGTCAAATTTAAACTCAATCCAGTCACATGCGGATTTCACACAGGCATTAAAATTACAGCATACAAGTGCCATCATCATCATCATCATCATCATCACCATCAGCCTTACTACACCTACTGCAGGGCAAAGGCCTCTCCCATGTCCCTCCAATTAACCCTGTTATTTTCCAGCTGCATCCACCCTTTCCTGCAAACTTCTTAATCTCATCCACCCACCTAACCTTCTGCCGCCCCCTGCTACGCTTACTTTCTCTTGGAATCCACTCCGTTACCCTTAAGTACCTGCGGTTATCTTGCCTTCACATTACATGCCCTGCCCAAGCCCATTTCTTTCTCCTGATTTCAACTAGGATGTCATTAACCCGTGTTTGTTCTCTCGCCCACTCTGCCCGCTTCGGTCTCTTAACGTTACACCTATCATTTTTCTTTCCATGGCTCGCTGCGTGGTGCTTAACTTAAGCTGAACTCTTTTCGTTAGCCTCCACGTTTCTCCCCCTTAGGTGAGTACCGGTAAGATAAAGCTGTTGTACACTTTCCTCTTGAGGGAAATTGGTAAACTGCCACTCATGATCTGAGAGAATTTGCCATGTGCGCTCCACCCCATTCTTATCTTTCTAGTTATCTCCCTCTCATGATCCGGATCAGCTGTCACTACCTGCCCTAAGTAGACGTATTCCGTCACAACTTCTAGGCTCTCGCTGCCAATTGCGAACTGTTGTTCCCTTGCTAAGCTGTTGAACATTACCTTGGTTTTCTGCATGTTAATTTTAGACCCATCGATCTGCTCTGCCTGTCTAACTCATTGATCGTGATTTGCAGTTCACCTCCTGAGTGATTCAGCAAGGCAATGTCATCAGCGAATCGCAGATTATTTAGGCATTCTCCATTTATTCTTATTCCCAACTGTTCCCAATTCAGGCCTCGAAATACCTCCTGTAAACATGCGGTGAACAGCATTGGCGAGATAGTGTCTCCTTGCCTGACGCCCTTCCTTATTGGAATTTTATTGCTAACTTTATGGACTACTATAGTAGCTGTGCTGTTGCTATGTACATCTTCCAGTATGTTTACATAAGGCTCTTCTACCCCCTTATTACACAATGCCTGTATGACTGCTGAGGTTTCCACTGAGTCGAATGCTTTCTCGTAATCAATGAAAGCTATATAGAGAGGTTGGTTATATTCTGCGCATTTCTCTATCACCTGATTTATAGTGTGAATATGATCTATTGTGGAATATCCTTTAGGAAAGCCTGCCTGATCATTTGGTTAATTAAAGTCTAACGTTGCCCTGACTCTATTAGCGATTACCTTAGTAAATACTTTGTAGGCAACGGATAGTAAGCTGATCGGCCTGTAATTTTTCAAGTCCTTGGCGTCTCCCTTCTTATGAATTAAGATAATGTTTGCATTCTTCCAAGCTTCTGGTACAGTCGAGGTCATAAGGCATTGCGTATACAGGGTGGCTAGTTTTTCTAGCACGATGTCCCCTCCATCCTTCAACAGATCTGCTGTTACCTGATCCTCCCCAGCTGCTTTTCCCCTTTTCATTGTTTCTAAGGCTTTTTTCTTCTTTTGTTACGGGCGTGATGACGCATTGCTGTGCACTGCTGTATTTCTCATTAACGCTCTGATTACATTGGCTACTCTACAGGTCTGTGTAGAACTCTTCGGCTACGTTAACTATCTTATCCATATTGCTAATGAAATTGCCCTGCTTGTCTCTTAATGCATACATCTGGTTTTTACCTATGCCTAGTTTCCTCTTCACTGCTTTTAGGCTACCTCCGTTCTTTAGAGCATGCTCGATTCTCTCCATATTAAACTTCCTTATGTCGGCTACCTTGCGCTTATTTATGAACTTTGATAGCTCTGTTAGTTCTATTCTGTCGGTAGGGTTAGACGCCCTCATGCTTTGGCGCTTCTTAATCAGGTCTTTCGTCACCTGAGTTAGCTTCCCGGTATCCAGTCGCACTGTCCTACCGCCTACTCCTACTCCGCACTCCGTAATTATTGATGTCAGATTATCGTGCATTGTATGAACATCAAGATCGTCTTCATCAGTTTAAGCCGAATATCTGTTTTGCAGCGCTATCCTAAACTTCTGTGCTTTCCCTCTTACGGCTAACTCGTTAATGGTGTTCTTCTTCACTAGCTTCCTCCGTTCCCTCTTCAAGTCTAAGCTAATTCTAGACCTTACCATTCTGTGGTCGCTACAGCGCACCTTTCCGAGGACGGACACATCCTGAATGATGCCAGGTTTAGCGCATAGTATGAAGTCGATTTCATTTGTAGTTTCACCATTGGGGCTCTTCCAGGCCCACTCACTGTTTTCTCGTTTGCGGAAGAAGGTATTCATGATCCGTAAATTATTTCTATCCGCGAATTCGACTAATAACTCTCCCCTGCTATTTCTAGGGCCTATCCCATAGTCACCTACCGCGTGGTCGACAGCCTGCTTCTTGCCCACCTTCGCATTGAATTCGCCCATCAGTACAGTGTACTGCGATTTTACTTTATTCATTGCCGATTCTACGTCCTCATAGAAACTTTCAACGGTCTGGTCATCATGGCTGGATGTGGGTGCGTAGGCCTGCACCACTCTCAGCTCGTACCTCCTATTCAGCCTAATTGCTATAGCTGCTACCCTCTCGTTAATACTATAGAGCTCCTCTACGTTGCAAGCTATATCCTTATTAATGAGGAATCCCACACCTAGTTCTCGTCTATCCTCTAATCCGCGGTAGCACAGTATGTGCCCGTCTTTAGTGCTGTATATGCATCACCTGTCCTCCTAACTTCGCTAAGCCCTATCACATCCCACTTAATTCCCGCTAGTTCCTCGAACAGCACTGCTAGGCTAGCCTCACTATATAATGTTCTAGCGTTAAACGTTGCCAGGTTCACATTCCAATGGCGGCCTGTCCGGAGCCAGAGATTCTTAGCACCCTCCGCTGCGTCACAGGTATGACCGCCGCCGTGGTCAGTTGCTCCGCTGCCGCTTCGGACTGAGGGCCGAGGGTTAATTGGTTTGATCATAGAAGGTTGTGGCCAAGTACTACACCAAGTTGGCCAAATCCTGCTCTGGTGAGAGAGTGCGTTGTCGGTTGTGGTCACCGAGTTCAGGCCGCACTCCAGGCCTGATTATGCAATTCCATCGACACGCGGATTTTTTTTTTAAAACCGGTGGAGAATTGCGCGACCCCAGGATTCGAACCCCGGTCCTCTTGCACGCGAGGCGGATGCTCTACCTCAACGCCATCGCTGCATTACCAGACAAGTGTGGAAGAGTTCAAATTGAAGTGAAGTTGGGAACGGGCATACAGTTCACCGGCGAGCGCAACGGCAGTGCCCTAACAAATACTATGCGGGAAGAGCGACTCTCGAAGGCGACGGTCCTTCCGGAGCCCTCAGGTGGTCTCGTGGTGCTGTGCGTTGGCATCTCTTTGTTCCGGGAGTGCTCGGTGGTGAGGAGTGCACTGAAGCTGGATGACTGAGTTGGCTTCTTTATAAGCTATCGGTCACCAATGGGCAAGACAATCGCGGGCACTCGTTCACGCAAAGAGTTGGAGTCCAAAAAATTGGCTGTGGTTTAGCTCTGGTTAATCCTATTTGAATTGCGAAAGCTTCGTTTTCTCGGCACATCGTCTGCGCAGCGTCTCATTCCGACGCTCTCGAGAACTCAAACCGGTCTCTTCCGCGGTTGAGGAGTCAGCCCGGGACGTGGCACGACTTCTTCTAGCCGCATCTTCGTTACAACGCTTCTCTAATCGTGCGGCGCGTTCTTCTGCCGTCTCTTGAGCGCGTTGTCTCTTCCTCACTTCATTCTTTCCTTGTTGCCTCCATTTCGCGCTCTCCATAACGACTAGACTCCTCTGAGGCGAAGTGCATGTATATATATACCCCCCCCCCCTCCGCGAGGCGACACCTCCTCTCCCTCTACTCCAGCGGAACACATCTGGTAGAGCGAGCGGCGTTGACGGTGGCGCCATCTGTTGGAGCGCGGCTGCGGCGTTTCTAGGCAACGGCGACTCAAGGTAGTAGTTCGGCCACGGCAAACGGCTCAAGTGCGACCACGCGACGAGCCGAGCTGGCTGCCTGGCTGACGTAGTATTGCTTTCGCAACAAAAAAGCATACACCAGCAAACATACCAAGTAGTCAATACACAGAGGAGAGGTCACGTAGGCTCCGCACTTTCGACGCTGCACGGTCGCGATGTTGAAGTATAGAAAAACTGGCGATGGTTCAGCACTGGTTGAACATGGAGTGAGGCGATAGCTACAGCTGGCCGAATGGAACTTGCCGAGTTGAATTGCAAAGTCAGTCTCTCGCCGCTCCGTTTTGCTGGGCGTTTCTTCTCCATCTTCGTCTCACTTGACACGGCGCATGCGCACAGCCGTGGCAGCTCGGTTTCGCCTGCTCCGCACCACGCCGCTGGTCACGTGACCAACCACGTGACGACGTGGGGGTGGCGGCGCCGCCATGCCATTGCTGCGCCGCCACGTGCCACCGCCACGCCGTGGCCGCGCCGCCACGGCTCGAAATGCTGCAGTAATATAGCTATCGCTACAAAAGTGAGCTACAACTAAAAGAAGTGGCACGTGCCCCAACAACTTCTGTCCTGCAAGGGGTGACCTTGTAGGTAAGAAGTTTACCAGTACAAAAAAGAAGCTCAAGGCTTCGGGCCTGTGAGGGGTGACATTGAGTAGGAAAAAGTAAAACACAGACAAAACAAGCAATAAATACACCTCCACTCGCGGACTCCGAAGGAAGAGCCTGACCGGATAGAAACTAACCAGCGAAGATAACGCGCATGTTGCCTTGCTCTTGCACTGCCCAACCCAGGCAGCGACATACCGGTTACCTGGACATGCTATAGCATCCAACACGAAAAACCCACATATGTTTACTTACACAAGAAATTATGCATGTATAAATGCTGCCACTTTTGTGACACCGCACTTAGCGTTATTCAATGCATTCAAACATACTAACGCAAGTCTAATCCTGCCGGTAACTCGGAGTCACCATCTCGAGCAAATTAACCTGGTCTGAACACATTTTGAAACTGGCACCTAGAACATCTGGGTGGCTACCCTATCACATGTGGCACTGACCAACCTGGGGCACAATTTTCCGGACGACCTTCCGTCAGTCGTCCGGAAAATTGACGTCTGTGAAAGTCTGTTGAACGGCAACGTAGGGATCCGTTCACTGCTTAACACTTGTAGAGACCTCGTTTTGAGAAGCAAGCATTGATGCAGCAAGTCAAACGTTTTTACTCCCGTTACTCCGACTGCAAGGCTTTCTTCATGACAATCAAGGAGCGGAGAGAAGTGGTACTTGAGGAAATAGCGCGTGTGAGAACTAAAGAGTGGTCTGTAGCTGTGCATACATACAGGTCTCTCTCAATTTGCTTGCCTCAATACATCGAAAAATCAAAACACCTAATGAGCTGCCTTAATATTCACATTACGGAGTAGCTCAATAATCATTGTTTTTTATGTTCTGTTTTTGCAGGTTTTATTATTTCTGATTATTTACCCCGCGTATTAAACGCAGAGCAAATATTTTCAGACATGTTTTGGGTGTAGAAGCGCGTTCATTACGCGAGTAATTGCGGTAATTAGTTTCTCTGTATTGCATTTCTTCATTTCTAGAAGATTCGGTTAACTTCACAGCAACTTTTTTATTTTACACTTAAGAACACACCACTGACGTCGAGAAAAGTGCAACCTACACTAAAAAAAAGACGTATTCTGTTTCAGCAAAACACAGCAATTAGAAAATGCCGTGCGGGAACATTGAATGAACTTTACTCCCTCACGATGTACAGGCGGAATTAACCTTAATCACTTCTGGCGCAATTGCTCAATCTGAGCCCCTTAATTTAAACAATGTGCTTCTACCACTGTTCCACAAAGCCAATGTTCTCGTAAAACTTCGTGTTTTTATCACTGTTGGCCGCTCAGTTCCTGAACGCTCAGGGTACACGATGCGAGGGACGGCGTCCTACAAAACGTTCAGTCTCCTCAGATTGCACAGGAGTCCCTCTACCGTCACGAAAAATCTGGAGTGCGCCGCTATTCGTGGTCACGCCAGTTGATGTTAGGTACGCTAAGTTCAAAATACGAGGTCCATTATTTATTGAATTTCTTATTTACACAATACTGCGGACGTTTTGTTTTCGTTCTAGCTGGAAAGGTAGAAGACATAACATACAAGTGCAATCAGTCAGGCGTAAAAGCATGCACGACAAAAAAAATGGAAGAATATGACCATGCAGCACCTAAAATACCTCATAAAAGGCCTTAAGAAAGTCACCAGCGGATATCACACTCTCAGGGAGAGCATCCCCGTCGGCTACCGTCCTCGGAAAAAGCGAAAATTTAAAAGCGCTTAATTTCGCGAGATATGGCGCTAAAATATGATCGTGGTGATGACGAGTTGGACGCGTTTCTGAAAACTGTATATAACATTACGCCGATAAAAGAGCAGGTTCATTTATCCACCGCAAAGACAGGTGATAGCAATTACAGAACCAATACGGCACCTTGCAACTCCCCAAATGATTGCTGAGATTCGCCTTTCGGACGTTTCCATTGCATTCGCCAAAAAAATCTCCAAACATCCGATATTCTTGCTTTCGGCGTTTTTGATTGCTTGTTTCCGTTTTATAAATTTTAATTTGGCTTCTAATCACCAGTCTTAATCCTGGAGTTTCCTAAGGTGGCACTTTCGGCTGGTAGGTATGACGGCGACAAGATACGGCGCCGGAGAGACATGGCGCTCTATCACTGCGACCTGTTTCTTCCGGGATGCATATCTCCTCTGCCTTACAGCTCGTCAAAAAGAACGACGGAAACCATTCTCGCATCATTCTCAACAGCCGCTCACCTGCTAGCGTTTTCAATCGACACAACCTCCCCCTAAAGCGACATCAACAAGCTCTTCAACCATCTTGCCTTTTCTGTCTCCTGTTTCTCTTGTCACTAGGAGCCTTTCTCAATGTCGTACTACTGAACATGCGTTCGTCAGGCGCTGACAAGGCTTCACGCCGCGCTGATAGTTTTCCTTCGCCCACAAAAGCCCTTCCTGCTCCCCCTCCTCCGACAGTGTGGAAGCTAATCCGAACAACGGTTAACCTGACCGCCCAATTACGCTGACCCGACATATTTGGCCAATTTGTGGCATGACTCTTGGGGACGAGGGGTGGGGGAAGGGGACGTGGGGCACTGTCGCCGTCGTCACTGCACTGCGCGTTATCCAAGCTCGTCGCGGTAGCTGGCCCTTCGAAGTCCCCAGGCAGCAGGCCCATGGTCGCCCACAGCAGCAGCATCAGCACTAGGGCAGGGGAGGATGAACGGCAGCGCGCTCGAAGTGGTGCGCTCGCGTCGGGGGCTTGCTGGAGGCAAGGGGCACGGCCTCCGACCAGCTGGAAGGCTTGCCAGAGGCGCAGCAAGGACTGCAGGGCAGCTGGGGCTATCCGCACGAGGCCACCACGTTGGCTGGACCACGCGGCAGCAGGCGGAAACTGCAATAAACTGCTACTGGGTAGCAGCGCGGCGGGGGACGCTGTGTACCGCCGTTTCCGGCGGCGCGTAGGAGGCTGTTTGCACAGCAGGGGCGCCAGGCTGCTGGCGCCACGAGGACCGGCAGTCATTACTAGGAGCGCAGGATACGGGCCTGGGCAAACCGCTGGGAGCGGCAGCAGGACGAGGTCTCTGGAAACCGCCATGGGGAGCGGCGCGAAGATGCCCCGCACACAACAGTGAGCGCGGGGTGGGCGTAGGGCAGCAGGAAGGCCACTCTTGCATCCGTGGTCAGCACAGCAGGCGTTGAGGCGGTGGGTGGGCCGCCGCCATCGTTGTGCGCTGTGCTGGCTGCTGGCGGCTCGCAGGAACATGGGCCATCGTCACTGCAGCTCACGACGACGGCCCGGGGAGGCTGTCCCGGAGGGTGTGAACTACACGGCCGCCGAAGCGGCCGACGGGTAGTGAGGCCTACTTGCAGTAGGGACGCGGCCGAAGGGCGGTGGGGAAGCCCTGGTAGGGGCGGAAGGGTGCCGGATGGCGCTGCGTGCGCGGGGGGGTCCTCGTACTCGTCCAAAGGGCGGGAAGGGGGGTGGACCGGCCGCGGCGAGGGCTGCAGCGTGACCGTAACGTCAGAAGGCGTGAAGACTTCATGGCAGGTGACGCTGGGGACATCCGTTGTCCTCAGAGGTCCAGACGGAACTGAGCTGTGGGCCCTCCCGTCTGCCTGCGTGCTCCTATGCGAGGCAGATAAGGGGAACTGTAAAGGTAAAGGATGAGTTCAGGGTGAAGCGGCCCGTGGTGCAAGTTTGCCGAACTAAACGGCCATGTCCACGGTCGGTCTTGAGGGGGGGGGGCGCACTTTCCCTCGAAACCAGCCGTGTCATGTCCCCGAAAACTGGGCTTGTTGAATGCATCGTCAAAGCGGTACTTTTTTTGAATTCCAAGAAGTGCCATTTTGGGAACCGGCAAAGCCTAGTTCTTGGCATCCTCGTCAAAAAGAATGGTATCAGGCCGGATCGGGAAACGGTGAAGGTCAAATGAGATCATTCTGCAGGTTCTAGCGCTGATCTCAGTCGTTTGTTGTGCTCCTGCGTGGATATGCCTTAGACAAATATGTCGTCGACATCTACTCTTACACCAGAAGGACCCTCGATTGTTTCATTTAGAATCTTGAAACACTTCTCGCGTTGAAGAAATTCTGAAGGTTTCCTTGTCCAATGGTGTCAGGTGCAGGCCAGATGTTGCATATATAGGCGAGTGGAAACCGTTGCTCTCGACAGTACAGCTTCTATGCCTTCTTACGTCTTCATCTGGTAGTGCTTCCTTTTTGATACATTCATTAACCTTCCTGGCGACCACGCATACCCGGAGCCTTCCATCCTTTTTACGTACTGTTACAAAAGGGCTTACCCAGTATGAGGGCTGCGTCACCTTGGCAATGATACCGCTCTGTTTCACGCGCTGCAGCTCCTCACGCAGTGGCTTCCGAAGGGACAGTGGCACCCTTCGCGCTGGCTGTATGACCGGCACGGTGTCATCGCGGAGAACCAAATGGTAGCGACGCTGAACGCAACCTGTACCACTGAATAGATGACGGAATTCATCTACTATGCTTTCTGTGGCAGCCTGCGACACGCTGTGCACTTGCCGTGAAAGAAGCTGGAGGCGTTCGCATAGTTCAAGTCCTCGTATTGCTTGCCCTTTCCGCACGATAAAAGAAATTCAGGACGTCTTTGCGAGTGTTTAGCTTCACTTCCGATGTAATTGTGCCAAAGTCTTCAATTTTGTTTCTGCCAAAGGACCGCAAAGTCGTGAAGCTTTGCTTCAGTGGTGGCTTTGGCTCTATTTTTTTTAAGACACTGAGGGGAACAATATCGGCTTGCGAGCCGGTGTCAACTTTCAGGCTCACCGACGAGTTGCCAACGTTTCCTTGAACAAGCCTGTCGCGCTCGCATACCGTGCTGCGCAAACCCACATCCAGCACATGGAATTCCTCCTCGGCACCAGTGAGCTCGCTGATTTGTTACTTGGTTTCACCACAGATAGCAAAGTGGTTTCTTGCCTGACAGTTGTCGCCCGTACGCCCAAAGGCAGGACAGCTCCGCGGTGCGTGGGTCCGTGCGCACATTTGGCAGTTGTAGGACTGTTGCGCTCGGGGATGGGCAGAGCGCATCTTCTGAACTTCGTCCACTTGCTTATGGTCTTGTTCTAACATTTCTTGATGCGCTGCTGTTGCTTCGGCGGCCTTGCAGATCTGTCCTGCCTTCTGGAGGATAAGTGTGTTATCTCTTAGGGTAATAATTTTGCCCGTATTTTTTCGTCATATGTGCCAAAAACAATTTGGTCCCTAACCGCTGAATGGAGCAACCTTTCAAAATTAAAGAGCCGTTCTTGAGGCTTCAAATCCCGCAAAAATTACTCGATTGGTACACCTGGTTCCAGAACACGCGTCCTGAACAAGTAGCGCTCATATACTTCATTGTTTTGTGCCTCGCAGTGCACGTCAAACTTCTAGACTACCGTGGCGTAGACCTTGTTGCTTGCGCCTTTGGAGAAATTCGAAGTGTTAGAAACCTCAGTGGCTTCTTCACCTGCGGCGGTCAACAGTAGTGCAGTTTTCTCCGCCTCTGGTCGCGGCTTTCCGGCGGGTTTTGTGGCCGTCAGGAGCAGCTCGAACTTCTGCTTGAACAACTGCCAGCTCCTTGCCATGTCCCCTTTAGGCGAAGTGCATTCAGTGGGCGTAGGAAATCGATCCCGCCGCTCTTCCCATAATGGCATAAGATCGGAGTGTCAGATCTTCCTACGGACGGACGGGCGGGCGGATGGATGGTCTTAGCCGCATAACTGGAATCGGTCTCGAACCGGTGATGCCACACTACACCACAAGACACTACTGTCGCCGACTTCGTTGTAGCGCGTAACGAGCCAGAGATGCACCACTCATGATAAGCGGTGATGAGTCAGCGACACAGGCTCTTAAGTTACTGTGTCTCGAGTCTAATTGACGCTCATTTAAGGTTCTTGCAACGGATGGAAACATAGCCATAACATCTGCGACTCTGCTTATGCGTGATAGCCCACGCCCCGTACCACCCACTTTCCGCCGCCCTCGCCTCTTTTTTTTACAGGCGTCCCGCGTCTGTTCGCTGTTTAGCCGCAAGCTGGGGCGCCCACATACGCAATCTTCATGCTCGGCTACTGATCAGGGGTACCCGGGTTCGAACCAGACCGAGAGGCCGCGTTTCAATGAAGGCGAAACACAAAGGCGCCCGTGTGCTGTGCGATGTCAGTGCACGTTAAAGATCCCCAAGTGGTCGAAATTATTCCGGAGCCATCCACTAGGGCACCTCCTTCTTCATTTCTTCTCTCAGCACCTCCTTTATCCCGACCCTTACGGTGCAATTCAGGTGTCCGCCGAGATGTGAGACAGGCACTACGCCATTTACTTTAATATAATAATAATAATTGGTTTTGGGGGGAAAGGAAATGGCGCAGTATCTGTCTCATATATCGTTGGACACCTGAACCGCGCCGTAAGGGAAGGGTAAAGGAGGGAGTGAAAGAAGAAAGGAAGAGAGAGGTGCCGTAGTGGAGGGCTCCGGAATAATTTCGACCACCTGGGGATCTTTAACGAGCACTGACATCGCACAGCACACGGGCGCCTTAGCATTTTTCCTCCATAAAAACGCAGCCGCCGCGGTCGGGTTCGAACCCGGGAACTTTCCCCAACAGCCAATTTTCAATTTCAGTCACTTCCACGCCCCTGGGCGTCGTGGCTTGCTAGTGATGAGGAAATCGAGTTACTGTGCTACACGCGGTCACTGGCAACCCGATCTTCGCTGTGATCGCATGCGAAGGCCTCGAAGTCCCGCATGGCACCCTTCCGCTAACGGCGCGGCGGTTTCTTTTATTTGCGGACGAAAAGTTTCGCAAGGTTCGCGTTATGTCCTCTTTCCGGTTCACCCGCGGTTTTCTGGCGATTTTCGCCCAAGTCTGCCGAGAACAGGCGCTAAATCATTACGTGCTAACGATAGGGATATAGATATAAAGAACTTCAGAGCTGGCGCGTTGCTCAGCAGGGCTCAAGTCCGTCCGCGACATGGATGCCCTGAAGACGAGCCACCCGCAGCTTAGGCTGGTGCTATCTGTGCGGCACGTGGGCTCCGGCCCGCTGAACCTGACCGTGGGCACCGATGCGGCCTCGAGGCGCGCCCTGCTTGCCGACAGCGTGGCCCACTGGCTCGGAGAGTACAACTTCGAAGGCGTCGAGCTGGACTGGGACCGGCTGCCGGTGGACCTAAACCCCGTCTACGTCGACCTCGTCAGGGTACGCTTCGCGAGTGGGCCTAATAAACATCAACATCGACATGAACCATAGTGTTGGTGCAGTACGGCTGTGCTCAGGTGGGTGCTGGTGGGTGATTACGGCAGCGCCCACCAGCACACACCACTCGCTGGCGCACCTCTCAGCTTCGCCGTAGTTCACCATGGTACTGATGGGAGCGCTTTTGGCGCGCCAAATTTTCGAAAGGGGCGAACGATGATCAAATTTTTTTTAACATCAGCGTCGAGGCCAGTTGCGCTTTCGCAATTCTAGAAATTGACAGAGCTGCACTCGTAGCTCTCCTTACATTGCCATACCACTCCCTGCATTGTCACAATAACAGGCTCATGAGAATCGGCCGACGCTATTGACTGAAAGGGAGTCTATTGAGAGGGAAAGGTCGCTTAGTTCTTGAGTTGTATCCAACCATAGTTCACATGATTGACCAGTTTTCTGATTACCGCCAACACTAGGTATCCTGCAAACAAGGTATCCTGCAAACACGCTAACACCATCTTGTTTCGTTCAAGCTGCTTATGTGTCCAGCAGCCACCGTCAGTTCCGCTATCCTGATAGTAACTTAATGGAATGGCATTTCGCTGCCCATTCCACAGTCCTGTCACTCTTAAGTCCTCTTTCTACCCCCTGCCTCACCCCAGTTCTGTCCAGGCATACCTGACTGGCTTCTTCCCGTGAAGAGAATCAGGTCGGCCTGGTGGGGCCGGCAAAGCACATTTTGAACGCTTGATTTGGGCTCTGAAAGTTTTGCACTACTACTACTACTACTACTACTACTACTACTACTACTACTACTACTACTACTACTACTACTACTACTACTAACTACTACTACTACTACTACTACTACTGCTACTACTACTACTACTACTACTACTACTACTACTACTACTACTACTACTACTACTATTGGTGCGGTAAGATTTGGTGTATGGCATATGGTATGGATGTCACGTTATGATATAATACGGCACGGTGCATGGCGCGGCGTATGGTATGGTATGTTATGGCACGGTAAGGTAGGACACGGTATGGTATGGTAAGTTGACCTGTAGAGTAGGTGTGGAGTTTCGCCGCCATCCCAGTAGAGGTCACCGACAGCTTCGTCGGAGCCATTGAGAGCAAGAAGGAGCTTCATCGGATTCCTGCGCCTATACAGTTAGAAAAGTAACTTTACGCACAAAGAAAATCGAACACTCCCCGAGTCAGGACATGACTAGCTATCACGCAGGTTCTTTCTAGCAGCTCACGAATGAAAATGACAGAATCAACGCAGGAAAAAATAGTTTCTTTAGAACTTGCCGCACAGTTTCTCGGTAGTTTTTTTTTACTCGATTTGCATATAGGCTTTCTTTTTCCTTGCAACATCGGAGAGTTTTTGTCTGTATTAAATTGAAGATCGCATTTGCTGTCAGCTGGCGTTCAGGCTGTCACGGCGGGATTTGTTAGAGAAATGCCCGCGTCAAGTGTTACGAAAGATATATAAAAGACCAAATTAGAAGAAAGAAATTATTGCGTAAATTCTGCAACCTCTCAGTTCAGCTTTTATTGCTTGAATAAATTTCAATTCCGTATTTCCAAACAAAAGCGCCTTTGAAACAAATACAGCGCGTTGAAAGGGTAGACAAGTCAACGTTCGGCATCGGTCGTTGCACATTTCTTGGATGTGCCATAGCTCAAAGATGAAACAGCTCTACATTTCCGAGCATCTGTTGTTCCCATTCAGTGCAGTGCCTATTTGATTATTGTTACAGCTGTGACAGTAATTAAATAGGCACTGCAATGGAGGGGAACAATAACGTAACACGTAACACGTAACGTAACACCACATTGCCTTCATATCGTCTTAATAATTGCAGCCTTGAGTCTGTACCTTTTTACAAATATTTAGGTGTCTTCATTTCCCATAATCTTTCTTGGAAAGTACACATAGACTATGTAAGCAATAACGCTAACCGCATGCTGGGCTACATACGCCGTAACTTTAATCTTTCTTCTATAGCTCCGTAAAATTGCTTCTCTACAAGTCGTTGGTTCGTAGTAAACTAGAATATGCTGCATCTATCTGGGACCCCTATCAAGAGACACTAATATACCAACTCGAATCTATACAGAACGGTGCGGCCCGTTTCATTCTCTCGAATTATCACCATGAAATCAAGCCTATCACTCCCACTACTGTCGAAACGTAGAAATATATCCCGCCTTTGTCTATTCCATAAGATTTACTACGATAACCCAATCCTTAAGAGAAAATTTATAACGCCACCTTGCTACGTTTCAGCTCGGATCGATCATCGTCATAAAGTTGGTATTCTTTCATGCCAAACAAACCACTTTTACAACTCATTCGTCCCCAGCACATCGGCACAATGGAATCACCTTCCCCGATCGGTCGTCGAAATAAGTGACCATTCACTGTTTAAATCGGCTTTAACTAACTTGATGGTAACATAGTACATGTAATTCTTGCGCCCTGTCGTTTATTCTTTTCAGCTTATTTGGTAGTTAAAACAGACCTGGTCTGCGTGGTATGCTTGTTTGCGTGGTATGCTTACTTTTATGCTTACTTTTATTCTTTGCTCATAATTTCATGTTAAATGACCGTTAATTTGTTTGATTGTATTTGCTGTAACCTACTGATTTGCGCGAGCCATATTCTTGTTCACATTTTTGTGTTACTTGTGACTGCTGTTCCTTTGTTATTTTGTCTATTGTACCCCACTCCCCTCTGTAATGCCCTCGGGCCCTGAGGGTACTGAAATAAATAAATTGTAACGGGGGGTTTGTTACGAGGTACTGGGGCGACGGGAACGGCAACGGCAGCAGTCTGGGATCAGATCGGCAAAAGACACACAAGCGTAGCGCTGGCAAAAACTCTCGAGAACACTGTCACCTCGTCTTCGTCTTTTCAAATCATCAGACGCATCTTCTTCTTTAGCCTTACAATCACCCCGGGGACAAGAGGAGCCATCCTGGCGACTTAGGATGATGGCAAGACGGCGGGGTCGTAGTAGGGCTTGAGGCGCTGGACATGAACGGTCTCCCGTCCTCGGCGGCGGAGATCAGGAGACGGCGTGAGGGATTCCACGATATAATTAACCGGAGATGTGCGCTCCAGCACACGGTAGGGACCATGGTACTTCGCAAGAAATTTTGAGGAGAGACCGGGAGTTCCTGAAGGGATCCAGAGCCACACAAGTGCACCAGAAGTGTAGTTCGGTGGGGTTTGGTCTTGGTCGAGGCGGGAGCGCTGGCGATGCTGGGTGTCAGTGGTGAGTGACCGGGCAATTTGGCGGCAGGCTTCGGCGTGTTGCGCGGCGTCGGAAACAGGCCGATATTCGGATTCATCAGGGCGGTAAGGGAGGATAGTGTCGATAGTAGCAGAGGGTTGGCGGCCGTAAAGTAGGAAGAAAGGAGAGAATCCGGTGGTAGACTGCGTAGCGGTATTGTACGCATAAGTAACGTACGGAAGGACGAGATCCCAATTCGTGTGGTCAGAAGCGACGTACTTGGAGAGCATGTCTCCGAGTGTGCGGTTAAATCGCTCAGTGAGGCCATTGGTCTGCGGATGATAGGCGGTGGTAGTTCGGTGAATCGTGTTGCACTCTTTGAGAAGCGCCTTCACCACCTCAGATAAGAACACGCGGCCTCGGTCACTGAGCAGTTCACGAGGTGCACCGTGGCGAAGGATGAATCGGTGCAAAATGAAGGAGGCGACGTCCGTCGCTGTGGCAGCCGGAAGGGCAGCAGTTTCGGCATATCGTGTAAGGTGATCCACCGCTACTATAGCCCAACGGTTGCCGTCTGCAGTGTATGGAAGCGGACCGTATAAATCAATGCCAACGCGGTCGAACGGGCGTGGAGGGCATGGTAACGGCTGCAGCTCAGCAGCAGAACGATGGGGAGGTGTCTTGCGACGTTGGCAGGGAATGCATGCGCGCACGTACTTCATGATAAAGGTGTACATTCCGCGCCAGTAGTAGCGCAGCCGTATGCGGGTGTAGGTCTTGAAAACGCCCGCGTGACCGCTGTGGGGGGCAGCATGGAAGTATGCGCATATCTCCGAGCGTAAGTGACGTGGAATAACGAGCAGCCACTTGCGACCTTCGGAGTTGTAGTTACGGCGATAAAGTAGGGTGTCACGGATCGCAAAATGGGCAGCTTGGCGGTGGAGCGCACGTGACGGTGAAGCAGCCGTCGGGTTGGCGAGAAAGTCGAGAAGGGAAGCGATCCAGGGATCCATGCGTTGCGCTGAAGGCATGTCGCTGAGGCGAAGCAAGGGCAGAGAAGCGTCGGAGGTGGAAAGGCTGGCGATCTCGGCTGGAAGGGGGCAGCGTGACAGTGCATCGGCGTCTTGATGCTTGCGGCCGGTGCGATACACGACGCGGATATCATATTCTTGCAAGCGAAGGGCCCACCTAGCGAGGCGGCCGGAGGGGTCTTTCAGGTTGGAAAGCCAACAGAGCGCATGGTGGTCGGTCACAACGTCAAAAGGGCGCCCATAAATGTACGGTCGAAACTTCGCGAGGGCCCATACAATCGCCAAACACTCTTTTTCAGTTACGGAGTAGTTGCGTTCTGCTGGTGTGAGTGTGCGGCTAGCATAAGCAACGACGTATTCGTCAAAGCCAGGTTTTCGTTGGGCGAGGACAGCGCCGAGGCCAACACCGCTGGCGTCCGTGTGAACTTCGGTAGGAGCGGCCGAGTCGAAATGGCGCAGAATGGGCGGCGCCGTGAGGAGACGGCGCAAGGTGGTGTATGCGTCGTCGCACGCTGGAGACCACAGTGATAAATCCGCACTTCCAGACAGCAGTTGAGTCAAAGGCGCAGCAATGGACGCAAAGTTGCGAATAAACCGGCGGAAATATGAGCACAAACCCAGGAAGCTGCGCAGGTCTTTGATGGAGGTAGGTTTGGGAAAGTCAACCACAGCACGAAGTTTCGCTGGGTCGGGACTGACGCCCTGCTTAGAGACAACATGACCTAAGATGGTTAATTGACGAGCGGCAAAACGGCATTTTTTAAGTTCAGCTGCAGGCCGGCGTCAGAGAGGCAGGTCAAGACGTGCTTCAAGCGGGAGAGGTGGGTGTCAAAGTCCGGGGAAAAGACCACAATGTCGTCGAGGTAGCAAAGGCATGTCTTCCACTTAAGTCCGCGCAAAATGGTGTCCATCATCCTCTCAAAAGTCGCGGGGGCGTTACAAAGCCCGAAGGGCATCACCGTAAATTCATACAAGCCATCCGGTGTCACAAAGGCGGTTTTTGGGCGATCGGCTTCTTTCATAGGAACTTGCCAGTACCCGGAACGCAAATCAAGAGATGAAAAGAGTTCGGCCCCTTGCAAAGTGTCCAGAGCGTCGTCTATGCGCGGGAGGGGATAGACATCTTTGCGCGTAATCTTATTAAGGCGGCGGTAATCTACACAGAAGCGTATGGAGCCATCCTTCTTTTTGACGAGCACCACAGGCGACGCCCATGGGCTGCTTGAGGGCTGAATGACGCCGCTCTGGAGCATCTTGTCGACTTGGTCTTCAATAACTTGGCGCTCGGCGACAGACACACGATAGGGACGTTGTCGCAGCGGTGCGTGGTCACCTGTGTCGATGGCATGGGTGACAGTGGAAGTTTGGCCCAAGGAACTTTGATGTGAGTCAAATGATGAGCGAAACTGATTAAGTAAAGTGAGAAGCTGTGCCCTTTGCGGCGCTGGAAGGTTGTCGTCGATGGAGCGAAGGAATGCTTCGGTTGAGGAGGGATCGGGCGCAGCAGTAGGTGGGCTGAGTGCGGCTATGGAGAGGTGCGGCGCGTCGTCCGTCTCTTCGCGGATGAGCAGAGACGCGAATGGTTGTACCGTGCCGAGACATTCACCTAGGCGCAAGGCGTTGGGGAACGAGAATGGGTTAGACACGAACAGTACGGAGAGGCCAGCGGATATAGTCAGTACAGCGTATGGCAGAGGCAGACACTTGCGGTGCAGAAAGATAGGGGACGGAGTGAAGAGGACAGTGTCGTCGCGAAGAGGGCCGCAAGAGAGGGGTACGAGGACTGAAGAGCAGGGAGGCAGGTCAATGTCTTCGGCAACTAGGGCATTAACACAGGCACCAGGAGGGGCAGTGTCCAAGACAGCTTCGGGCAGGTGAGAGAACTCGACTTCAGCTCGAGCACAATCGATGATAGCAGCATGGCGCGATAGGAAATCCCAGCCCAGGATAACAACATGAGAACAGCAGGGCAGTACGACGAATTCGACGGCATAAATGGTCCCCTGGATTACAACGCGAGCGGTACACGCTGCTGACGGCTGGATGTTCTGAGCGCTGGCGGTGCGCAGTGAGAGTCCAGCAATTGGCGTCCTTACTTTTCTTAAAGAACTACACAGCTTTGCGTCCATGACGGAAACGGCAGCACCAGTGTCGACAAGCGCCATGACAGAAACGCCGTCGACGGAAATTTCAATGAGGTTAGCGGCTGACGGATGAGGCCTTTCGAAGTTCGTTGTGGACGCAGTTCTCGCCTCAGGAACTGCGGCGCCTAGTTTTCCTCCTGGTTAGCGGTGGGGCGACGTCGCATAGGCGAAATAGACCGGCGTCGTGGAGAAGAGGGCCGGCGGCTGGAGAGGGTAGAACGGTCCGGCGAGGAAGTACGACTTTGCGGCGGCGCAGCTGGTACAGAGTACTGACTCGGTGGGGGCCAGTACCCAGGAGCTTGGGGAGGAATTTCCGCGTCCGGGAGACGACGGCGGCAATGCCGAGCTACATGACCTGGGAGACCACAAAAGAAGCAAATCGGCCGATTGTCCGTTGTGCGCCAGGAATCGCTGACCCTTGGAGTAGGTCGTCGGTAAGCCACTGGCCCTCGCAAATGCGCCGGAGGCGCACTATAGATTGGCGGCTGCGGTCTTGCTACGACATCGGCATATGTCACTGGAGCCGCGACAGGAGGCGGTCTCGCGACGGCTTCGGCATATGTGAGCGGAGCCGCCATAGGTTGTGGTCTGGCGACAACGTCAGCGTATGTCAGCGGAACCGTGACAGGTGGTGACGGATGAGCCGGTGGAAGAGCCTCAGCAACTTGCTCTTGAATTGTATGTCGGAGCGCTGGAGTCAGATATGATGGTCGGTCGTGAGCGCTCGGCAGAAAGGAAAGTTGACGTGCCACTTCTTCCCGCACGAAGTCTTTAATCTGCTGTAGCAGTGAGGGGTCAGGAGCAGGCGTGAGCCCAGCGAGCGACTCAACCTGCTGTGGCCGCTGGCGTGTCAGAATCCGCTGCTTGCGCAACTGCTCAAAGCTTTGACACAGCGTGACGACTTCAGCAACGGTACGCAAGTCGCGCGCTAGAAGCATCTGAAAAGCGTCGTCATCGATGCCTTTCAAGATGTGTTGGATCTTGTCGGCTTCCGACATACGAGCGTTGACCCGCTTGCACAAGTCGACGACATCTTCAATGTAGCTAGTGAAGCTTTCACTAGCCTGCTGAGATCGTTCACGCAATCGCTGTTCGGCTCGGAATTGCCTGACAGCCGGTCGACCAAATACGTCTGCAAATTTAGTCTTAAAAATGGACCAGGTTTGAATATCTGCCTCATGGTTGCGATACCAGAGGTTAGCCACACCGGCGAGATAAAAGATGACGTTGTTTAGCTTCGTCACATCGTCCCATTTGTTGTATACGCTCACCCGCTCGTACGATGTGAGCCAATCTTCCACATCGTTCTCGTCAGTCCCGCTGAAAATGGTCGGGTCCCGTTGACGAAGAGAGCCGGCACAGATGACAGCCTGGCCCACTTGTACGGCCTGGTGTTGGACGCCCTCAGGCATCGTGCGCGCCGGGAGAGCACGACTACGGAGCTCCAGGGCCGATGTTTTTACCCAGCACCTCCACCAAATGTAACGGGGGGTTTGTTACGAGGTACTGGGGCGACGGGAACGGCAACGGCAGCAGTCTGGGATCAGATCGGCAAAAGACACACAAGCGTAGCGCTGGCAAAAACTCTCGAGAACACTGTCACCTCGTCTTCGTCTTTTCAAATCATCAGACGCATCTTCTTCTTTAGCCTTACAAAATAAATAAAATAAATAAATAAAACCACCAGTGTTACTTCTAGACAAAAATAACAATAATAATCTGTCGCTGAAACTACAATAAATTAAGGAATGTCTTCTCCCATTTACACCGCAACGCAACAAGAATGGGACGTCATTTTTGCGACGTGAAATACATTGCGTATTGAGGAGGGAAGCTGGGGGGGGGGGGGCGGCATCGAGCTTTGTTTGTGCAGTGAGCATTCGTGCACCTGAAGGCGGTGGAGTTGGCGTATAGCCCTGCGTGGGGATGACGAAGCCGCCGAGGACGTGCAGGTTGCATGGCCGGTCCGGGTGGAACATTGGTGAATAAGCCGGTAGCCTGTGGCAGCTGTTGTAGTTTGAGAACTCTTGGCCCTACGGCGCTGCCATTGGACGCGAAAAAAGTAAAATTGAAAGCAATACATTCAGAGAAAATATCGCAAGTTGTCGTTTCCAGAAATTCAACTCTTGAGAGTGAAGCGCGAGCGAAGGTCCTTACCGTGTGGTAGTCGTACCATACTCCGGCAGGGAAGTAGCCCTCCACTCATATAACACCCTGGGTGACAAGAAAGAGAAAGCATCTTTCTTCCAAAGAAGGGAGAAGGACGAATGTACGGCCTGCCGGCCCATTCGCAACAAAGAATTCCAGTTGAATGCAATAGACATCTGGGTTAGATTTATGGTGATCTCATAAGAATTCTTTCATTTATGCTGTTGCATTTCTTGAAAGTCACTCCCTTCAAAAGTGGGGGCCTGTGCGTTTTACTACAGAAAATTCTCACTTCGGGGGGAAGAAGCTGCTGACAGTGCGCAGATCGGCGAACGTGGGCGATGCGCCAACGCACTTCGCGCACCAGCTGCTCGTCTTTGAATTCTAACGGCTGCCAGAGGACATCGCAAGGATCTGGCGTTAAGGACTTGTGGGTCACAGTCACGGTAGGTTGGGGCAAAAACTGAATGTGTCGCATGAGGCTGCACAAAGACTCAAGTTGTGAAGTTGATCTCTGACTGCCGCATCGCACGCGCAAACACGAGCTGATTTCAAGCTGTCGGATTGGTGGTGTCATGAACAGAACACCACCCCATGAGCTGACTCTAAATTTGCAAACTCCTAACCAGCCTTACGGAAGCCGAACGCGATAGCGTTGGAAGTCGCTTGGCCCTCCTACGCCACTCCACAAGCACCATTTGGCTATACAAGCATCATTACGTTACGCACGCGTCCGCCTTGGATTCTCTCTTTTGACAGAGACGAACTGCATACAGGACTGAGAAGCGCTCCTTCACCGTTCCTCTACCCCAACAGCCACGTCACGCACCCTGTCACATGAGTCGACGTGCCAACCACAGAGCGGTGGAAAATTATCCACACACACTGACAGTTGCGCAGCTGGCTTCGCGCGAACTCTCCACCCGTCCTCCGCCTTCTCTGATGAGCGGCGTCTTCTTCTCATTTGGATTTCGCAGCGTAACGTTACGAACCCAGCCGACCCATCCTGAATTATTGTGACGACGCGCACGGATTTTCCTCTGAACATCCGCTCTAACGACGAAACCAAAAAAAGGTGCGCAACGCTGTCGAAACGGGCGCGAAACGAGCTCAGCGCTGCGCTGTACTCGCGGCCTGCGCTCCCCTTTCTTCGCTGGAGCAGCTTTGTGCACGCGTCGAATCTGGCGCGCCGCTATGCATTCGGCGGGCGCGATTTTGATACACAAACGACCAAGCACGCTCGGTCCTCCGAAAGCAGCACGCCGCGGGGGCTCAGTGGTAAGGGCGCACGGCTACTCATCCGGAGTTCCCGAGTTCGAACCCGAGCGCGGCGGCCGTGTTTCGATATAGGCGAAACTAAAATGTGTCCCGTGTGCTGCGCGATGTCAGTGCACGTTAAAGATCCCCAGATGGACGAAATTATTCCGGAGGCCTCCACTACGGGACCTCTTTCTTCCTTTCTTCTTTCACTCCCTCCTTTATCCCTTCCCTTACGCCGCGATTCTGGTGTCCGCCGAGATGTGAGACAGATACTACGCCATTTCCTTTCCCCAAAAACCAATTTTCAATTTTCAAAGTAATGAAGGTGGCTGCAAATCGCAGTAGTGAAAAATAAATGAGGTAGATGGCGCTGCTTGTTTCATAGAAGGGAAGGACAGTGAAGGGAAAGTAGATTTTAAGCGGGTAGAAGTAACCAAGCGAAGGTTATCTGATTGGTGGCTAAAACCAAGAGAAGAGTAAAATTTCATAACTCATGGCTAGGTGGCTTGAGCCACCGCCCGATTTAAAGGGTTACGCCATATCCATCCATCCATCCATCCGTCCGTCCGTCCGACCGTCCGTCCGTCCGTCCGTCCGTCCGTCCGTCCGTCCGTCCATCCATCCATCCACCCATCCATTCATATATCCATGCATCCATCCATCCATCCATCCATCCATCCACCCACCCACCCATCCATCCATCCATCCGTCCGTCCATCCATCCATCCATCCATCCATCCATCCATCCATCCATCCATCCATCCATCCATCCATCCAAGGGATGTTTCTGGAAAGGAAACATGCGCGGAAGTTTGCATTTGGTCTTCTCCATGTTTGCTGAGCACACCAATGTAAACACTTCAAGTTCCCGGAACCAACGCCCTGAAGTCAAACTCTGAGGCAGTGTTGGAGGATATTTTTTATTTACATTTTCTGCATGCAGCGTGATCGTGATGAGTAGTACAAACAACATGCTCGAGCCAGCCTTACGAGTGTATTGCAGTAGCTGCCAAACGTGCAGGTGAAAGAATCCTTCTATACCGCTGTGAAAAATGGCAAATGTTGTTTTGCTTTCTCTCCCCAACTGCAACGAACGGTGTCAGGCGTTATATAGAAGTATATGGCACTGAAAAGGCATAGAAAACCGCACGCTTATCAGTATGAGGGGAAAGAGGAATTTGCTGAGAGTAGTGCGGAATGACAGGAGTGTCAATCCTGAGGTCAGTTACAAAAGTGCAGAGCGGAGCAAACTTTTCTTCTCATAGTTTAAATATTTAGAAACTCAAGCCAGTGTGTCCTAAGAAAAGATACAATAAAATATACCTACACCTCTTTCAATGGCGTCGTAGCTTCGTACTAGAGGGTAGAAGACATCAACTGCATCCACCGCAAGCAAAACTCTTCATGGGCATCGTCGTAGAACCCGCAGATTTCGGCGCCTACCTGGTGGAAAAGGTGCTTCGGCTTATTACGCAGTCGTCATGGTGCAAGAAGCTTGAGATCGGATTTAATTTGTCCCGTGGGAAAGAACAGTCAACAGATCTATAAATGCACTCCGCTACTCACTGACCTATTTTTAGCTGAACGTGACAGAAGGCTTTTTGCCTGCCTTGAAGACGTAGGGATGTTATCTGTTTTTCGTTTTGTGGATGATTTTTTAATCTTTTTAGACAGCACTGCAATCGCCCTCGATGAAGCGGTAGGAAGCGTTTTAGATCATATTAAGCATAGCTTATCTCCACTTGTCGCCACGCTTGAACTTCCTGAGAACGGTAGCATACGCTTCCTCGATATCAAGTTAACTTTTTTAGAAGACCACACTTGCTGGATTTATCATCCCCGGGATGAAAAAATGCCCTTACCTTTCAGTTCCGCGCATTCAAAGCTCATAAAAAGAAACATAGCTCGTTTAGGGTTTGTCAACTGCATAAAGAAGTCATGTGAACATGCAATTGAAGAAAGCCTTTTCCTGAAGTCCAACAAGTTGCAAGAAGCATGTTATTCGTTGCACGTGCTGGTTTCTGTGGCGGAAGGACTTATCAAAACGAAAAAAATGGGAAGCCAAGTCTCAGGAAGAGCCGGAAAAGACAAAAGTCGATAAGAAATTTGCAGTCATTCCTAATAAACATAAGCTTTCTCACAGTCTTAAAAAATTGGCAACAGGGTAAACGTTGACGTGTTGTTCTCTGCCCCAAATAATCTGAGTTCACTATGTAAGCTTAGCACTTCAGAAAGCCCAGGAAAAACTTGTAGCACGATCAGGCATCAAAAGCCGTTCGCGGGATGCACGAAAGGTGTTGTTTACAAAGTGCAGTTGTCCTGTGGTAAATAACACGATTTTAGTTTCGATACCTGGGCGCCGCCATGTTTGTTTTACCCGAGCGCCGCCTAACGCCGACGCCGTCATGGACTGATAATCTGCAGCCCGTGGGCTGCAGACGAAGCAGCTTGTGGTGCTTCACGATCAGCATCGGTGAGTGTCATGCTCGCAGTTCACGCGTGTAGTTTTTGTCGCCGGTTGCCCGTAGGGCAAACGTTGCACAGTGTTGCATGTTGCAAAAACGAAAGCGAAATGTGCTGAATCTCAAGATCGCATAGATCAATCTAATATCTCGTTTTTCGTGGAGCACAGTTTCTAATTAACGCTTGCGCTGCCTGCTTGGACATGGCGAGTGTGACAATTTAGATGCGGAGCCTGCGACAGAGTACTCTGTTCACAAACTGAACATTCGGGAGACAACAGCGAGCTGTGTGACCGAAACGAATCCATGTCTGATCATTGCAGTGTTTGTTTGCGGCGATATGCACGATAAAATTGAAATTTTATCGCTCCCTCCTGCCGCTCGCGTAGGGTTCTTCATGCTACGAGCGTTACAAGCCAGTTCACTGAAAGCAACACGCATTCTTGCCTACTCTGCTCCCTCCAGTACTCACTGGCCCACAAACACCAGAAAATGTTTAATTACACGGACTTAAAGGTTGGTACGCTAATGGAACGCTATTACCGCTTACTGACAGGCCGAATAGCCGCACCTGTGTTGAGAATTCCAATCTCAGTCGGGTAGGGGCACTGCTCAAGTCGTTACGTTTGTCTTATCTCTGGCACTGCCGTACATAGAAGATTTTCTTACAGTGCATTCGATGTGATTTCAGTCTAATGATTCATTACAATGCACGGCAGAGTTTACCGTTCCACGCATGCCGTGTGTTCTTTCTTCTTACGTTGCCGTGGCTGCATTAATTTTTGAATGCTCACTTTGCAGTTGGATAAAAGTTCGTGTCGCCGCTATCATTCATGTCATTGTTCAAATGAAATTAGTATTTTTGTAGTAAGAGCATGCTTTTTGTTTTTTGTTTTTCAGGTGTCCGTGCCCACACGATCCCGATATTCGTGAACATGTGGAATGGCGAAACGAAGTTGTGGCCACATTTGCGAAGTCCTTACATCGTATACTGCTGAATTAAAACAGCTTTGCCAAGACCATCCAAAACCTTGATCTCTTAAAATTTTGTACAGGGTATAGTTTGGCAAACCAGGCGCTGTGCTTCGTTCCGCCGCCGATATTAAGCACGGGCAATGGGTTTGCTTCTGTCTGCATTTCATTCACAAAATGCGCTGATGCGGAAGCTTGTTATTGGCGCAAGTATTTTCTGTTCGCCAACTACGTTCACTACCAATGCAACTCGGGGCCGGAGGGAAAGCGTTGAAGAAACAGACATCGCAGACACGCTGAGACCTTCGCATAACAACATCGTGTGCGTGCACACTTGCGGCCTTTTTTTTTTACTTCCGTCGACTACTGCCGCAACCGGCAATAAACCATTTATGTCTAGAGGACGTTGGCTTTCCGTACAACATTGCAGCTTTTTTTGTACAGAGGCAAACACGTGCTTGACCGGTGGCTAACCAGCCGATCGTTGCTCCGCGCGCCGGATTATAAGTCCAGAGAAGGATGGCAACAGTGGGGTGGCGCGCAGCGCACGTGTTTGAGAGTATTTCCCCCTCTCCTGCCCGCCCCTCGTAAAATGGTGTATAGGCCAAACGGGAGATGCCTAAATGAGCGATTGGGTGAGCATGACTATGTTGTGAAAAATAAAAGAGCGGGCCACATGAGCATTCATTGTCCGAAATGCAAAAGCAAAGGAAAAGAAGGAAAAGAGGGTTGTCGTCCTCTTTTTCACAAGTGCAAAGTCCTTTACGGGAACAAATGTCAAATTACGCGCGAAATTATTGAGACGTTGGAGATAGCGCGAGCTGGGGATGACTGCGTAAGTGCTACGTCAATTCTGCTCTCACAAAAAGAGATGTCCCATCTTTTATCGTTCAAGTGTGACGCTCGATGACTGTCATCTATCTTTCATCGCTCTGTGGTAATGCCTTGCAGGCATTATCGAGAATATAAAATTCTGTTTCTTGCAAGTAATAAAGATCAGTTGGAAGTGAGCGCTCGTGTTGTCTGTCTTATTCTACGTCCTTGTTTCTTGCGCTTTTACGTTCAGCATGGAAAAACAACTCGCCCAAACGCGGCCTTTATTGAATTATTCATTGCATTCTTAACGCAGCAAGTCATTTTTTAAATACGAACTCTGCTTCCTGCTGCACGGTGCCCGTTGGCTGCATACGGAGTGGGCCGAGATAAGGCGGACACGCGGGCGGCCGGGAACCACAGCCGAGGGGTCGCACTGTGCGTGACAAGATCTATAGATCTTTGGAGCCAGATAATATGTTCAATACCTCAATACTTTGAAATATAATGAGTAGCGATGCTGACTGCATTACCATACCGGAGTCTATGAAACCAGTAAGCAAAATAAGCAAACAGCGCATATGCTCACTGTAGGTTCGCTTTCATATGCAAGCAGCTTACTAAGCTTTATTGATAATATATTTTATTCAGCCACATTGTCGGATACGGCTTGGCTTAAGAAAATCGGGCTTAAATAATTAAAATACGTGATGAACGTAAAACAATAAAATATATAGCACAGGCAAAACAAATAAAGGACCAAAAGAACGAAATAAAGGACAAAAGCAAAATACATGCAGGATGGTCCAAGAAGAAGTTCGTGTGGAAGAATACTTCTGGAGATCATAGCATCACTCACAGTGACTTCTTAGAATGCGTATCTTGGCGAAACCACTGCGTTATTCACCCACAAATTTCGTACAGAGGTGGAATTCGGTGCCAAATATTGTTCATTAGTGCCCGATCTGATCAGAATGAATCAGAAACTCACATTGTCTGCAGCGATACCACAGCGAGAAAGCAAGTTTTTTTCAACATCTGCACCTGCAGTACCGAGTCTCGACAGAAGACGCAAGCAGATGATCCGAAACCAGGACTGCTTCCCACCCCCTCGCGCGTGGGAGACAGCGCTTCCGACAAGGATGTCTCAGAAACTTCACCCGGAACCGCCGCGGATGATACGAACTTCCAATCCATGTTGTTCGAACCAAGCAAGTACGCTATCAAAATGTAGCATTAAGTAAAAATTACTACCAAATTCCAACTCTGCGAAATTCGAGTGCAAACAAGCTAGCGGTTTAGCCGAGAAAAGCTTTATAGCAGTCACAGTGATGCAACAGGTGCGTTTCTCATACCACAGACTTTTGCGGGCACAAACAATGACGCGTAAGGGCCGCTCACTCGGCCCTGTGCGTCTTCTCGTGCATCAGCAAGTGCTCCTTGCGGTAGAAGGCGCGCCCGCACCGCTCGCACAGGTACCGTCTTTCCCCAGTGTGCTTGCGGTAGTGCCTCGACAGCGCATCGGAGTGGGCAAACTTCCAAGCCGCAGTTCGCCCAGCCACACTCGTACGGCTTCTCGCCGGTGTGTGACCGCAGGTGCGCCTCGAAGTGCCTGCGCTTGGTGTGCCGTCTGCCGCAATCAGGGTACCAGCAGATGTGGACGGCACCCCCTTTCACACGCGTCGTCCACTGCTCTCCACCGGGCTCTCTTCCTTCAGGCAGAGCCAGAACTGCAGAACTGCACCGGGGCCTGTTTGCGGGTTGGCGGAGCCTATTGCGGTGCTGACAGACTGGCCTTCTGCTGACGAGCAAGAACGTGTCACCGTGTCCACGTGAGGAGGCGTCTCCTGTTTGATGTGATGCTGCTGCTGTTCCTGGAGGTCCTGACGCTCCTGATTTCCGCACTGGATGAGGTCATGCTCGGTCTTCAAAGGCAACAATTGTGTGGCCGGAACGTTGGGCTCGTACTGGCTGGCATCTACGATGCGGTCTAGGCCCTCAGCCGGCTGACGCTGCTCCGGGAACTGCAGGCAGTTTTTTTTTTATTAGGATACTTTAATGCTTACGAGCGCGCCGATAGAATTATGTAAAAATGTGAAACATCCACTGCTCGTTATCGGGCCTATACTAAGAGGTGTACACTGTCATTCTTTTTGACCAAGGAAACACGTGCGGGGGTATTCTTTGCAAAATATGCTTTGGGGTGCTCCAAGCAGGATAGGTGCATCGTAGTAATTCCTAACAAGGCCGCGCCGAAGGTGTCTATTGGATTAACAAAGTACCCAAATTTCAAAAGAATTTGCTCCAAAATCGTCGGTCATCGCCAAAGCCTTCTTTAGATCTATTGTTTTAGCTAGGAGGAAATTCGGTTGGCGATGTCGGAGCGCGTTACAGAACACCCCCCCCCCCTTCCCGCCCCCTTGGTACATCAGTGTTTCGGACGTGTAAGCAAACTTGATTTAAAGTGATAATTGCTTCATGAAGTATTATGATGCACTTTACTGATGAAAAAGTCCGAAAAGCTCACCGATATTGCAAAAAAAATATTTTCCAAAAATCGGGGTCTCGAACAACTGCCCATCCGCGCTTGTAAAAACATACAATACAGAAGATAAAAGCACACCGAATGGTTTGTTTGGTGTTTTGGTATTAATAGGCATGCGATGCTACGCAGGCACACCGTTTTTCTTTTGCAGGCACTTCACGTCAGCGGAACACGTATCACGTTGCCCTATCAAGGGTCAAGAACAAGATTTTGCTATCCATCGGAAGGTTAGGCAATTCCAACAATATGCTCAAGCAGTATCTTACAATCAAATTGCCTAACAATTAAAAGTGATGTCCGAGGAAGCTGGACCTGCATTTGCCACAGTACATTCAAGGCACTCCTTCTGAAATCATGACAACCACGTAACAAAGAGCCGACTATTTTAGGTGCTCGTAAATTGCGGCTTGCAATGAAGCTCTGGCTTTTCAATGAAGCCAGCCAAAGAGGGAAGCAGTCAAGCTGCGCTGAGCAAGAACACCCACCTATCAGCTGAAAGAAAAACTGGTAATGGCGCAAGAAACGGGGACACAGAAGGCACACAAAAGACATGACTGACGCCAAATTACAACTGGGGTTCATTGCACCTAGCCTGCCTTTTATACCACAACCAAGCCATATTCCCCAGTTTGATGTGATGCTGCTGCTCTTACTGGAGGTCCTGGCGCTCACTATTCTCACAATGGATGAGGTCATGCTCGGTCTTCAAAGGCAACAGTTGTGTGGCCGGAACGTTGGGCTCGTTCTGGATGCCATCGACGATGGAGTCCAGGTCCTCAGCCGGCTGACGCTGGTCCTGGAACTGCAGGCAGTTTTTTTTTATTTGGACACTTTACTGCTATACCAGCGCGCCGATTGAATTATGTAAGAATGTGAAAATTCCACTGCTCGTTACCTGACCTCTCCTAAGAGGTGGACACTGTGTCATTATTTCTGGCAAAGGAAACACGTGCGAGGATATTTTTTTGCAAAATATGATCCGGCGTGCTCTATGCAGGATAGGCGCATCGAAGTTATTCCTAACAATGCCGCGCCGAAGGTGTCTATAACTGGCAAGTTAGTTGAAGAGGTCGGCTCCACAAATAACCTTGAACAGGCAGATTCAGGTCCAGTTACTGCATTTAGGACGCACCCATATTCTCCGCGCCCCTTGCAGCATTGTTTAACAGATTAGGGCCTCTTTGTAGGCACGTTTAACCACAACCTGGAGTCTATGGAGACTGTTCAGACCGCTGCGATGCTACTGGCGGGTTATAAGTACTGTGTACTCACTGACTGATGTGCCTTAACTGTTGAATGCTACCGCCAGGGCAAACCTGGCAGCCCCACTGAAGGGACAACTCATGCAACCATTCATTTGTTTTTGTTATTTCACCTCATCATCACAACTAAGCTTCACTCGCCTGTTAATATTTTATCTAGACCTTGCAAATGTGCTTAGCTAAGCGATTCTTTAGTGTAGTGCTGCTGCCGAAAGAAAAGAGCAGTGTGAAAAATTACTAAATTGTTTTAGATAACACAGAATAAGACGTGAGAGGACATCCATTTGTCTTCCAGCATCTAAAGTGTTATGTGGTGTCTCTTATTTCTGATTGATGGTATTTGTCAAATTGTTAAATTTGCGCTGGCAAAGTCATATCATCTATTTTGTGTGCATCGCGGTCATTTGTCAGTTGCCTAAAATGGAGAGCCTCATATTTGTCACATGTATTGAGGAAAATCAAACTTTTTATCCGTAGGGTAAGTTTTCAGTGCAGACCGCATTGTATTGTCATTCATGGTAGATTAATGTTTTTTTCTTACACACATGTTTCACGTGTAAAATTTTATTGTAGATACTATGATTTATTTTCTGTTTTTTTTACAGACTATGTTAGCTACAAATTTTCCGCTGTTGGCCTAAATTACATACAAACAGCCTCTCATCGATGCTTACCCGGGAAATAAAGTGAATGGAGCATTCAATTTCCCTCTGTGCATCCTCTGGTCATAATTCACAAGCAGCTCTTAAGGGAGTGACAGCGTTAATGGCTGCTGTCTGCAGCTCCACTTGTGGATTTTAGTTCGCATACTTGCTCTTTAGCATACAGTCATAATCTACCGCATTATGCGCAAGACTATACGATAACAGTATAAAGACATGCTTTACCCAAGCCGTACGAATGTTCCTGCATGGGGGTAGCGTGTCTGAATCTCGATCAAAGCGTGCCAGTTGAATTCACATCATACCCTCCCATGTCAAAGTAGCTACTCGACCATGTCGTGCAGTTTCTGGACATCACACAACAAACGCCATGTCGCCTGTCAACTACCACCTGCTAGAGGCATGCGCGTGATTTTTCGCTTGCGACACCAATGCCGGATTTTCTGAAGAAATGGGTCTTTAACGCTGTCACGTTAAAAGCTGCTGGAGGGCAGCGAAGCAAGTGCTTTGATTTTTCATCTTGCTTGGTAAGCATTCAATCCTGTAGCGTATAAGTTTCATTGCTGAATGGCATTATTCACTGACCGGTTTTCAGCGAGCTAACAACACAACATCAATGTTGAGCTCTCTCAGCACAGGCACGGTGGCGACTTTTCTACAGGGAAGCTTCATGTGCCCAACATAAATTCAACACGGCATGTTGAATCTGTCCAGTAATTGCAACAAGAATTCAACATGAAAACACTTTGAATAGGCATTGGGAATTCTCAACTCTGGCATGGTGCTTGCTTTTTCATTGAGTTTCAACTCTGCCTCAATAAATCACCAACACTAGGCCATCTTAGTCCCAACACAAATTCAACAGTGCATGTTGAGTCTGCTCATGAGAACTCCGACACTGTCTCAAGAATAATATTTGTAAGGGAATGAATTGAAATCTGTTCGATGAGTGATAATAAATAGAACAAAAAGTTTGATTGGAATATAATAATCAATTAACTAGAAACTAATGTCAATGGACGGTCGAATAGGCTGGACGGGTATATAGTAAGTGGGTAAGAAAACAACCATGGCGCCAAATTTGAAAGCCCCAAATATTAGTGAGAGAAAAAGAGGGCATAATGAGAGCAAAACTGGTTAATTAAATTGAGTAATTATGTAAATGGGAAAAAAAGAATTAAGCGGATGAGAAAGCAACCATGACGCCAAATTTCAAAGGCGGCGAGTGCTGAGGAATGTGTCAGTGCTTTCGTGTTTCTCCAATGCGGGTAGCCGCAGTGATCTCTTGTGTTTATTTCTCATTACTGTGTAATTTTTGATTTGTTCTCGTTTATACTTGATTTTCTGCCACATGCTGCTGCCTAATGGAGATTTTATTCCCGCAAGAACGAAAAGCGCACAAGTGCTGCGCTTTCCATGCTGAAGAAAGCTTGACATGAGAACACAGAACGGCACTGAAAACATTGTACTTTTAGAGCACTGAAGCACAACTTGCAAACATGTCAAGTTTGGCAGCATTGCTGAGAAGTGTTCCCAGTTGTGTCCTTTTACCGAGCCCTTATGTGTCTAATGGATGGCGAACTGTCGTGAGCAGCAATGCAGAGAACAATATCGCAGCTAGGCCAACACATCTGAGACTTTGAGATGACGCATAATGGCACGCCAACAGTCTGTGTTGAGCTCATCGCACTGAACGCTCGTGCCACGTGCAGTCTAGCACACGACGGAATGCTGCCCAACACCCGTGAGGACAAAATAATTGTCCAACAAGTAGTTCTTTGCTGAGGATATCTCCACCACTGCTTCGCGTTTCATTAGTCCAAAAGTCTTCCTCACGTGCGCAGCGAAGCCAGGTGTTTCGCAGAAAAGCTCGAATGCCTCAGCGCACCATCGGTCTGTACCACACCGGAAAACAAACCCGAGAGCATAATTCAAAGCAGCCTTATTCCGTCGGATGGTGTTGGAAATAACCAAGGTTGAGTGGTCGTTCCACTCTTCTCCCACTGTTAAATCCACAATAATCGGGTTCATCGACACACCTCGTGACAGCTCCGTAAGGAACGGGCCACAAAAGTCACCATCGTAAGAAAGCTGGAAATTGTCAGCAGTCCTGTTGTGAGCAAAGTAACCTGACAGCGTTAAAACATTTCCCATTTCTAGTGCATTGTATTTTAGGCCTATTTCAGTTGTTTCGATTGACATTCAGGGCACACAAGAGTTCTTGAACAAACTTCTCGTCACTTCGGAAGGCGATACAGGCCCGCCTGATGAACCCGTTGGTTTTCAGCACGTTGCAAAGGGCTGTTATGTTTTCTTACTCATTTCGGTAGATTACAGTGCTCAATGAACTAACACGGATGCTGGAGGATAGGGCGTCGAAAAGAAGTTTGACGTTCATGTCGCGGAAGCCGTGAGTGTACATCTCGTCGAGCTCTGTGGGGCACGTTGCAAGAGAAGCCAGACACACCAATTCTGACAGGTAGGGGTCCGTCATATAGGGTAGATGCACACGACTGCAGCCATCGACATCCACTAGCTTGTCTGCCAACGCTATCCTGCAAGATGGGACAATGTAAAGCTTTCACTTCGGAAGCATATTGTGTCCGCCAAGAAAGCAGCAAGAATTATAGGGCAAAAAACTGTAGCTGTTTATAACTCAGCTGCAATCCAGCATGAGTGATTTTTGGGCAGGGCCTAATATGTGACAGACATAACCAGAAAAGTGTAAGGAAAACAGAGTGGGATGCCAAGGGCAGGAAAAACGTGAACAAGGTCGGCAAGCACGCAAGCACTTTTGCTGGCGAGAATCTGCAAACTTCGCCGAAAAAAGGCGTTCAGTGGAGATAGGTGAGCTAGGCGCATGACACAGAGTACTCCACAAATTAAGCACTCAGTGACCATGGCCAGGACATTTAATACACGCGGTCATCTTCAGTGAATAAGAGCGATTCAACTTGGCGAAGGCGTGCTAGCGGAGACGTATACCGGACTACCAGACACCTCGTGCGTGCGCCCTGGTATACAACTCTGCTATGCTAAATCTCTCTAATAGACGTTTTTATCATACTGGAGACGTACCAGCGAAGACGTAAACCGGTTTACCGGATGCCTCCCGTGCACATGTGCAGTTATATGGGTGCAGTCAGCTGGGGCCACTGCGCGTGCGCATGAGGCGTTCAGTAAACCGGTATACGAGTTCGCTATGCTAAATTTCTCTGCCGACTGAACGTGGTATAAAATAATCTATGTTGTTGACAGAAAGCAACAGCACAGAGCAGAATACACTGGTGGACGCCGGATTGAAACTGCTGTGCTCTTATCGCGAATAACCTTCCCTTTACTACATACAAGCTAACGTAATGCGTTTGTTCAGATGTCACGTTTATATCGATATCTTCCAACACGTCTCGCTGTCGCCTCTCTGTGAACGCCCATTTTGGAGGTCGCCATATCATGTTGGGAACGCTCAATTATGGTTGGACATCGATTTTTGTCTAAATCAGCCGAGGTCAAAAGCCGCCACGGTGGCTGAGAGGTTATGGCGCTCGGCTGCTGGCCCGAAAGACGCGGGTTCGATCCCGGCCGCGGCGGTCGAATTTCGATGGAGGCGAAATTCTAGATGCCCGTGTACTGTGCGATGTCAGTGCACGTTAAAGAACCCCAGGTAGTCGAAATTCCCGGAGCCCTTCACTACGGCGTCTCTCATAGCCTGAGTCGCTTTGGGAAGTTAAACCTCCATAAACCAACCAGCCGAGGTCAAATTACGGGAGTTGCCCGGGCAAAATTTTGGAAACGACCAGGGCCAATATTCGAGGCCACCATCGTGTCGGGCACACTCAAAAATAGTTGCACATCGATATTGGTCCAAATCGGCCAAGGTGAAATTAAGAGGTGAGCCGCGCCAAATTTGGAGGTCGCCATCGTGTCGGACACGCTCAATTCCGGTTGGACATCGATTTTGGTCCAAATCGGCCAAGGACATATCTAGGGTGTGGCCTGGGCAAAGTTTTGGAAATGACCCGGGGCAAACTTGGAGGTCGCCATCATGCCGGGCACGGCTAATTATGGTCGGACATTGATTTTGGTCCAAATCTGCCAAGGTCAATCTGTCGCTATACTGTACTTCTCAAGGTTAAACCAAGGTCAAATCGGGCACGGAGTAATAAATATAATTGGCTTTTGGAAAAAGGAAATGGCGCAGTATCTGTCTCATATGTCGTTGTACACCTGAACCGTGCCGTAAGGGAAGGAATAAAGGAGGAAGTGAAAGAAGAGAGGTGTAGTGGAGGGCTCCGGAATAATTTCGACCACCTAGGGATCGTTAATGTGCACTGACATTGCACAGCACACGGGCGCCTTAGTGTTTTGCCTCCATAAAAGCGCAGCCACCGCGGACGGGTTCGAACCCGAGAACTTCGGATCAGTAGCCGAGCGCCCTAACCACTGAGCCACACCGGCGGGTTAGGCACGGAATGGTGAGCTACTTTTGCGTTGAGTACAGCTACCAATATAAAAAATAAAATCACTTCGAAGAGACGCGGACTCGTATGACACAGCCTTGTGTCCCGCATTCGCATAACACACAAATAAAAAAAAAACATTGTATTGAGGTAATTGCATTGCTGCGATATCTGGCGAAGATTTGAAGATATGGTGTGCTTATGTAAACGCAACCGCGTTACTCACGGCAGCTCTCGCAAGTACGACACACTTCTTAAACCCTGCAATATACAGTTTCACTGCTCTCATTACAGGAATCTGTATTTTGTTTTTCCTTCAACTAGATTTTGAGTGTAGTGGACAGAAATGAAATTACCACGCAGTCTGTATATACAGTGACGTCAGAACTCTTTGGAGCCACATGACTGTCAGCTGAATCTCGGTGACAGAGTTCTTCTGAATGAAATCTATTTACACCACTACCATTACCCACGTTCTACCACTTTACTACCGACCTTAGTGAGGTGCTGCGCACTATTTGAAGTAATAAGGATGCTAACGAAGAAGTTGAAATTAACCGGAATTTAGGCTCTTCACGTAATAACAGTCACATTATTCCCTTGACTTCGCTATCAGAAATAATATTTAAGTGTCATCAAAATATGAAACTTCTTAGGAATTACTGTTCAAAAAACAGTCAACAAAAAATAGGTTTAGACGGATGATGTCGTACCTTTCTGAGTCACCCGCTAGGAAGTGCGGAAGCCCCACCTCTTTCAAAGTCTTGTTGGTGCGTAGCGTATCACACAAAGCCAAGACGCCGTTGAAGCCTTGACTGCAGCCCTCGAAGTGCAGCTTTTCTAGTGTGGCGTTCTATGAGATCGCCTTTGCCAAGCGCGCTATGCAGTAATCGGCAATTTGCCCACACAAGCCCAGGTAGAGCAGGCAGGCGTTCTTGGAAATTGCAGAGCCCAAAGCAACTCCGCAGCTAGCATCAACTGTGCCGAAGGCATTATGTAGCTCCTTCAAGCTGGTGTTCACTTCAAGAGCAGTAAACAAGTCCTTGAGCAAACTGCATAGTCCAGACATGTATAGTTCAAGTCTAGTCTTATTTAACTGCAAATAAAAAAGCCGGATTTAAGCGTGCCACCACGTATCGACTGCAAGTAAACATGCCGCATGCGTTACTTGAACGAATGGGCAGCCAGAGTGCACTCGAAAATAGTAATTTTAATCAGCGCCCATCAAGATTTGAATGAAGCCCGCCGCAAACAAGCTAAGCTGCTTTTTCGTTCTAACCAGATAGCTCAATTGATTTCCACACTCATGGACCACTTAGAATGTTCCAAACCGTTGATTAGTTCTCTTTACTGACAGAAAGAAAACATATGCGCCAGCTTATAAATATATAGGCGCGAAACGAATTTTTTGGCGTGCCATAAACAACACCTCGTCTTTGAATCACCGTCGCCAGCTCTCGCATCATCCTTGCATTTATCAAAAAGGCAGATACAAGTCCTTGCTGTAGCAACAGTCTACCACAAGACGCGGAAGATGCGAACCGAAAAAAGCGATAGCCGCTAGCTTGGCCTGACTAATCACCTTAGAGACTGCATATCTTGCTTCCCTATTTTCATCACAGTGATGTATTGTACAGTTACCCAACACAGTTAACCAGGGAGATTATGGAGGCTTTTTACATGACGAAAAAAACTAGATTGTGTGTTAGCAGCCCGTCGGTATGCCTGCATGACAGTGAAGTTCGTTTCCACGATTCCACGTAGCGACACGTCTGTTTGCTTTGCTATCTTGTTTGTTTGCCCTCTTTATCTTCCTTGCTTCCCGTGAACAAACCTTCAGTTGTGAGTTAGCGCTGGTCCTGTTGTTTTCTTTCCATGTTGTCCTCGCCTATTTCGCTATTCTCACACAAGTATGTATCACCAACTCGCCCGTCTTGCAATCGTGCAGACTGGTAAGCCTTTGGTTAGCGAGAAAATGAACCCACGCATGGCGGAGTGATTCCTGGCCTGTACGAATTCCTCTTCGAGTTCATTTTGAGAGACCGCAAGCAGTCTCAATATAGGACCACTCATGCCTACCAGTTAAGTGCCGCTACCTTTTAATCATTTGTTCACCGGAAATATCGTAAGGCACATAAACGCAGTAGAAGTACAGACGCCCATAAACCAGTCCAAAGAGCGCGTGAGTGGCGTGCCCTTCCCGGCTCAAGGCAGGTTGTTCGTAGCCTCCTCTGTTTGTCGTTGAGCGTGCATGGAGTGTTCAGCTTTGTCGAGTCACAAGCTAGAAGGCGTGGTTGCATTGCGCCCCGTTCGCCACTGGCGGGTGCTGGCTGTAACGGCGGGCGGAAGCGCTAATGCTCACTGCATGCTGCGTCGCGCACGATACACGCAACAGGCGTGGGGCACCACCACTCCTGCCCGTCGCTCGAAAAGGCGCCCCAGGCGGCGGCCGAGTCTCAGCGAAAATCCGCAACTGTGGTGCGAAACAGTAACGTAGCACGCTCAGGGCACGCACAGCGACAAGCTATCTCGAACCCAGGGACCAACGGCAGGTGTGGCTCGAGCGCTGTATAGAAAGGTGTGGACATCTGTATAGGACGGCAGACCGCAAATACACAAGCACAAAACACGCACGATTATAACTGAACTGAGGCAGCTCGATAGCACGCTCAGGGCACGCACAGCGACAAGCTATCTCGAACCCAGGGACCAACGGCAGGTGTGGCTCGAGCGCTGTATAGAAAGGTGTGGACATCTGTATAGGACGGCAGACCGCAAATACACAAGCACAAAACACGCACGATTATAACTGAACTGAGGCAGCTCGATACATGTCCGAAGGCTCTGACAGTATCAGCGCGAGATTCGCTGACGTGGAGGCAAGAAAGGCCGCCAGCTGGGGCCGTTTTCCGACAATGCAGTCGGCAACTAGGTGCCAGTCGCGAATCGCCTGGCTCTCTGGTGGCATCGCTCATGACGCAAACAAACGCGCAGGGCTCTGAAAGCGCTTCCCGCGCATAACCCTGTAACCCCTTTAAGGCAGCGCAAGCCCCCGGAGGCGTCTTGTTCAAAACCAAACAGGGTGATGACCCAAAACATAGAATTTTGCAGACTACCACGCCATGTGTGGGCAGAAGAGTAAACTTCTAACGCCATTGGTTGACACCGAAGCGCTGAAGTATGTGAAATTCCTCGCACATAGGGGGCGCATGCGCGCCTGTAAGCTCCCCAGTTAAGTAGGACCTGATATTTTGTTTCGGGGCGGCCACTGCAGAACTATTGCGACGGGTTTTTTTCCAATTCTCTGCCCATTAATACGGCTCCCTCAGAGATGTCGGCTGAAAGAACGTTCTGCAATGAAGCGTAGCGTAGCAACTGGCACGAATGGACGCGCTGTACATTATTACACATCGGAAGTGGAAACAGGCTTTCATGGCCTCCAGTTCTTCCACAACGCCTTCCATGGAACGTTTTAAGCCACCCAGGGCCAAAGCGGGGTTCCTTTTGCCAGTCTGACAGATGCGAGGCGTCGAACGTGCCGGCGAGCAGTACGCACCGATGGCGAGGAAGCCGTTTTTGAGGTCGCCGCTCATCTCGCTCTTGATGGCCTCCATCACAGTGTGGTTGGCGAGTGCGTTGTATTCGCGGAAAACAAGCCGCAGCTGCTCGTAGCTCTGAGTGGCGATGATGCGGTTGAAGGCCGACACGTCCGTTCCCCAGCGCTACACTCCCGCACTGTGCAGCTCCTGCATGCAGGCAGTCGCGGGAAGAAAGCGAAGCTGCACGGTTTCGGGCGCACAAACAGGGTCAACTGCTTCCCCACGTTTGAGCTAGGTGGCATCCTATGGCGTACGCAGTGCTGCTTCGTGCACATATTCTGTCCGTTCATCTCACCCAAATATATTCCATAGCTCCGAGTTCTTTCCCTTATGCGATTACTATTAAGGCTCATCTGTTGAAGTTTCATTTCCATGGACGCAGAAAGAATGCGCGGGCAAAGGAATGAAGTTTGGTAGCAAAACCTTAGCAGCGAAGGGCGTAGGGAGGCTCTTTACAAAAGCCAGCACCAAATCATATATGCATTAGTGGGGTGCGCCATAAATGTGCCAACATCGTTTTACCATATCAATCCGCTTCTTAGCGAATCGAGATTGAAGGGTTCTTTGCTAGCGCTTGCTTACTGGCCCCTGCAACATAACACAATGGTTTTCATTCAGTTTATTCGTATTTTACATTAATCACAGCTTCCAGGCATTGGGAGTACGACTGCACCGCAGCTTGCATGACCTCAATGGGAAGTAATATTATATTCTTGCTCCATGAACTTCGAGGATTTCTACAGTCGTGTGCTCCTCTACGCCAACTACCGCTCAGACAACTCCCATTTTCGTCACCATGAACAGAGTACAACTTTCGTTTCACACACTTTTGCCTGTGTTCTAGAACTATTATTATTCTCATACTTGTAGGCGAACACATTCCGAAGTTCCATCACACTACACTTGGAGATGTCGTGACGGCTGCATGACCCCTTTTTCACGTTCCTCGTTCCCTAGCGTTCGTTCACGTTCCCCCCCCCCCTTTTTTTGCGGGAGGGGGGATTTTCCGTAGTACAATGCACAGTGGCATTTGCGGGATCCGTCGAGCACGTCATGCGTGAATGTTTTGTGACCAGTGCTTGGTGACTCCATGAACATCAATTTTAATATAATGAACTGCACATCTCCAACTCAACGAAAAAGTCGCTATTGACCGCATCCCCGCTGTGCGACAACGTGACCAACAGCCTTCACCCCTCCTCCCCCTCCTCCTCCTCCATGCCTTTCGCATCACAGCTGTCGTTCCTCTCACCCCCAGCTCCCCGCCAGACGCTAGCTACTGCCCTCAGTCACCCCTGATGAAGGAGCCGAGTCGGCTTCGAAACGTTGGGTTAAAATTAAAATCTTTGGCTGGAGATGTGCAGTTTATATAAGTGTTAAAACCTAACCAGACGGCCAAATGTGTCAAAATGTTTATTTTTAAATCAATTTTAATACCTTGGAGATCTCAAATGGTGCTCGTTTGAATTTGTTTACCAATTTAACAGGCCCCGTGCGTGTGAAAGCGCATTATGCTCTGAAAAACGAGTAAATCGCCTTAAACTCCGCTAACGTACTGTAATACGACTCAACACAAGTCGAGGAAATCCAAAGGAAAAAAATCTGAGGAACTGCAGGCGTATCGAGGACGCAAAGTGCGTCACAGTACCTACAGCGCATAAAAGCATCAAATATTTACATCAGCGAAGCTCTAACACGCAATTCAAACATGAGAGCTTTCAGGGTGATGTGAGCGCAATATAAAAGAAAGTTATACAGCTTTATCAAATCATCCAAGTGTTTCCAAGTGGAAAAACAGAAAACAACGCTCCATCTTGGGCATTTCACCTAAAGCGCGTTATACTGAAAGGCAATACAACCGCCGTAAAGAATTCATTTAAAACTCTTCGCAGCGTTAGTGACAAACAAGCTTTCAGGAGCGCTACTTCGAGAAAATCGGGCTTAGGGAATACGCATATTTTATACAAGGCCTCGTTTTGCGGGTAACCACTGCCAGCGAAGAAAAGAAAGGACTTAAGCAGGAATGGTGATTTCCACGCCTGTCTTAGCTCGAGTTATATTCAGCGATTCAGCGGTTCGCGACAGGACGCGCGCATTCCCAGCCGAAAGAGTGCCCAACTCGCCGGTGGGACTTCTTTTCAGGGTAGAATTGCGGAGCTCACAGCGGCGTCGTTGCGCGCCCGCACTGGATCCAGAGGGGTGTTCTCGTCACGCTGGGCCTGCAACACAAGGGCGAGGGCGAAAGCGTGGAAGCGGTTTTTGAAAAGCCGATGGCTGTGGCCGCCTCGCCGCTCCGAGGAAGTAGAATATTATTATTATTTCTACTTCCTAGGAGCGACGAGGCGGCCACCCCCATCGGCTTTTGAAAGCAGCTGGGCGCTTATTATTACTGTTATTAGCATTACTGTTATGCAAGCCTACAAGCCATCTAAAGGCTTAGACCGGCATGTCTCGCTGATTAATAATAATAATAATCAATCAATCAATCAATCTTTATTTTTTCGGTGCCCAGGAACAACCCAAAGGTCTTGGTGCTGGTACACCATTCACACGCACAAAATGTACATTTATTTCACTACAAAGGAAGACATTCAGGGGAGGTAATGCAGCAGTCAAGGCGATAGAAAAAAAAAAAAAGACACATAAACTAGGCGTGACAGCAAGCATGAAGCAAAAAAGCGAAAACAGCGGTAAATGAAAACAGCTAGAACAGGCAACAGACATATACATAACTAATGAAACAATAAACAAAGAGAATGAACGACCGATAACAGCCAAGTATAGCATATAGCAAAATACAAACAAGAATAAAGCCAATACTAATATGAACGAATATGAAACCTCTGAAATACAAACTAGAAATACAATCATACACAATAAGAAACGTAATTAGTGAACGCGTTAGAGACAATCAGGCGTGAGTATATAGTATTAAAGAAATAATATTAATGACAACAAGTACACGTGATGAACAATTAAGGAGAGAAAAAAACAATATAATACCGGTGCAAACACACAAGTGTAGTAAAGACAAAATGCATGAAAGGGGAAGTTATGTATGAGAAAAAGAGTGCTCAAAGTGGGACGTCACGGACATCCAATATAAAGGAAGGGAGAGAATTTTCGAATATATCTAGGTGAGGACAAAGAGAATTAAACAACTTTTGCATTCTGTCCAGAGGGGAGAGGGAGTGCAGGAGCGCAGAAACTTGGAATGGTCTGAATTCCCTTATGCTCTTTCGCGGTACACGCAAAAGGATACGCGCTAGGAGCTGAGGGCATAGAATGTGACCATGAAGAAGTTTATACAAGAAAATTATATCTGCCCTCACGCGACGGCAGCTAAGAGAAGGAAGCTGCAGTGAGTTACTCCGTCTGGGACGAGAGCTGGAAGTTTTGCAAGAAAACCGATGTTGAAATATGCGTAAAAACTTTAGCTGAACTCTATCGATTTTTTCACAGTTCGACTGGCAAGTGCTGTTCCAAACAACAGACGCATATTCCAAAAGCGGCAAGCATATGGAGAGGTAGAGCTTTAGGAAAGGAAGTGGGGATCGAAACTCTCTCGAAAGCCTGCAGATGAAGCCGAGTGTACGCATAGCCCGTAGAGCAATGCGTTTTGTATGAGAGGAGAAGCTGAGGCTACGGTCGAAAAGTACGCCGAGGTCATTAATTTCATCAACCCTGGGCAGCGGCCTACCATTCACAGAATAAGAGTAGAGAAGACTGTGCGTTTTACGCGTAAATGAGACAACCTTGGTTTTAGATGAATTGAGAGTGAGCCCATTCTTCAAGCACCAATCAGAGAAGGCGGATATGTCAGATTGCAATGACAAGCAATCGTGAAGAGTATGTATTGCCTTGAACATTTTTATATCGTCCGCATAAAGGAGAAATTAGGTGTTTTTGACCACGGAGGAAACGTCATTGATAAAAACAGAGAACAGAAGCGGGCCTAATACCGAGCCCTGAGGGACTCCGCTGGTTGGAGTGTAAACAAATGAGGTCTGTCCATTTACACTGACAAAGCAGGACCGATCAAGAAGATAGTTGCGTAGGAGGGCTACAATTGAAACGTCGATCTCAAACAGCAGAAGCTTTTGAAGAAGTAATGAGTGAGTAACAACGTCGAAAGCTTTGCTCAAATCACAGTACACAGCGTCTACCTGACTCCTCTGAAGGACTTCAGCTGATGTATACGTCATAAAAGTCACAAGGTTAGTTGTAGTAGAACGACCTTTTATGAAACCATGCTGATTATGAATGATTACGTTTTTGAGGTGGAAGGAAAGTACTTTGTGCAAAGCTAATTCAAAAAGCTTAGAGGTTGCACAAAGAAGAGAAATGGGGCGGTAGTTCGAAACATCAGATTTGTTTCCTGATTTGAATACAGGGAAAACACGCGCCGTTTTCCACACGCGGGGAAAGGCAGAATTTTTCAAACAGTTATTAAATATCGTGGTTAAAACAGGGACGAAGGTACTATTGAAGGCTTTTATTATGGCGGCTGGAATGCCATCAGGTCCAGGGGACAAAGATGGTTTCAAACACTTAAGACTCTCACTTACTAACTTCTCGTCGAGAAGAACGGAATTATGTGCGCCAGCTGGAAGGCACACGGAGTCGCAACGTGGAGATTTGTACACGGAGGAAAAGTGTTGAGCAAAGCCGTCAGCGACATTCCGAATTTCATTCCCATGAGAGTCAACTAAGTGAATATGACTATCAGATTTATTCGAACGCTTGCGAACGTATCGCCAAAATTCTGTAGGACGATTAGAGGCACTATTCTCTAAATATTCAAGATAGGACTCATGATCCCGCTTGTACAGGCGTTTGCAAAGGGAACGCAAGCGGCGAAATTCATCCGCCCATGTATCCAGCCCAGGGCGTTTCGCTTTATGGTGGGCCCGCTCCTTAAGTTTCAGCGCTGTTCTAAGTTCTTTGGAAAACCAGAACGGAAACTTGCTGCGAGTAGGAGTGTGCACAGGTATGTACTGGCGCATACCATTGAGAACTATTTCAGTGAAGCGACTGACTTGTTCGTCAACATCGCTGATTTCGCCTAAAACAGACCAGTCGACAGAAGAGAAGAAACCGAAGAGACCAACATAGTCGCCAAGTGCGTAAGCGAAACGGGGGGAATTCCCCGCACGATTTGAATTAGCAGATGGTGGGACAGAAACCGAAGCCGTTATTAGAATTGGAGGATGAAATTTGTCACAGCGAGTAAGTGAGATGTCAGATGACGAGACTCGAACATTTTCAAAATTAGATAAACAAATGTCAAGAACATTACCACAACAGTTTTCAATTAAATTGTGTTGCTGCAAGGTGTTAAAAGCTATGAAATCTAAAAGCCGGTTGCACTTACTATAATAATAATAATAATATAATAATAATAATAATAATAATAATAATAATAATAATAATAATAATAATAATAATAATAATAATAATAATAATAATAATAAGTACTAGTAGTAGTAGTAGTAGTATGTGAAAACGTTACTTATAACACACCCATTTTCCCAGCTGAAAATATCTTCCGTGAACTAGGGCTCCCAAACTTCACATTCTTATTAAAGAATAATCTTTATTTCCGCAGTATGATATGACACGGGAGACCGGCAGTAAAAGCTGCCTCATAAGACAGCTTGACAAGACCGCCGGCCCCCCTATACACTTTACAGCAATGCATGGCGCATTACATTCCAAACAGGAAGAAACTTCAGGAACTAAGAAACTGCAGATAAAAAACTACATAAAAGAAACGCAAGTTTATACACAAGGATGCATGACTCATTTCATTTTTTTGTATCAACAAACAAGCAAACAAAATAATAAAAAAGGAGCAAGCAAGAGGTCACTCAAGCATTTTAAATAACAGTAAGCAGGAATGCAATGGTGATGAGTTATATAATGAATAAATTATATTCATTGCTTCTTTGAACAACATTTAAAGAAATAAGTAAATCTAGAATGATAAACGCGACAAGGAAAACATATAAATGGCAGAGAAACTTTTACTGTGTAATAAAATAATAAAAACTGAATATGTGCATACTGTAATCTGTTTAACAGTATGGGCAACTTGTTTTGTAAAGTTCGTAGGCCAGATGCTGTTTTAAAGGTTCCCACTTTAGAAAGCTCCGTGTGGCCTGTCTGACGTGTAGTAGCATTTTCTTGGAACCTGGCTAGATCATGTAGACGTGTTCCATTATTTGCCTTTTCATTCTTAAATGCCTTACAGAGAGCATAATCGACATATTTAGTAGCAGGGAATATGTTGTACTTGCTGAACAAGTGATGTGTATGTGAATTAAAAGACAGATTTTCCATTACTCTCAAATGTCTTTTCTGTAATCTCTGAAGCTTCTGCAAATTTCCATAGACTGATGAAGCCCAAACTAAATGACAATAGTTAAGTCTAGATGAAAACAAGGCATTATAGGTTAACATAAGAACCTTTGGCTAGATACTGGGGCCTGCCAGACACTCGACACATAAACCCTTAACCCTTAACCTTAAACCCTTAACCCTTAACCTTAACCCTTAACCTTAAACCAGAATACCACGCCCTATTGCATGCGTAATCCATAGATTACGTTTAAACGTCGCCTACACGCGCAAATACTTGCACTTAACAGGACAAGCGGACTGCCCGGACTGTACGACATGTGGCGTGCAAGAGACTATAGAACATGTTTTAGTGGTGTGTCCTGCATATACACGTGAAAAACTCATGCTTGCATCTGTTTTGAAGTCTATGGACACCAGGCCCCTCTCGGAGGATTTGATCCTCGGTGCTTAGCCAGATAGTTTGAAAACTAGACAGGCAACGCGAGCGCTCTCGGGCTTTTAAGCGACACGGAGCTTGCCTCGCGTTTGTGATATTAGAAATTGTCTTTTTCTTTTTTATTCATATTTTTATGTATTTTTTCATCTGCCTCCTCTCATCATCATCATCATCCCCCATCGTGACCCTCGTTTTTCTCCTCTTCCCGTTCCCCAGTGCAGAGTAGCAGGCCAGATATTTTTTTCCAGCCAACCTCTCTGTGTTTCCCGACAATAAACCCTTTCTCTGAGCCAGCTTGATTAGCATACGTCTAGGTGAGCATCCTATGGCATATTTTCCTGGAAAATAACTCCTAACGTCTTAATAGCGAAAGTAATTTCGAGCGGAATAGTGTTTAAATAGATAGTATTTTCTCTGGCTATTTGTTTGCTTTTACTTCGCAAGAAAACAACTTTTGTTTTGCTTGCATTAATTTGTAGACTACTTTTACCCGTCCACTCATCCAATTTTGCCATCAATACATATGCAGCATCGACAAGTTCATCGCCAGTGCTACTTGTCAGTAGTATGCTGGTATCATGGGCGTACGTGATAAATCTAGCGGTTGTATCACTATTCACAATGTCATTTACGTACATGCTAAATAAAAATGTCCTTATATAGTTCCCTGCAGGACAGCAGACAAGATGCGTAATGAGTTAGAGAGGTGGTCGTTTATGACGGCGATTTGTTTCCGGGGTTCCAAAAAGGAGCTTATAATAGAAGCCGCTTTTCCACGAAAGCCGTAGCGCTGGAGTTTCTTAAGATGTGATGATTGATGGAGTCAAATGCTTTAGAGAGGTCAATGAATATGCCTAATACAAGTTCACCTCTTTCAATCTGATTTAAGATGTGCTCTTTTTGTTCTTGTAAAGCGAGCTGTGTGCCTAAACTTTTCATTGATACAGTTGTCCTTAAGGGCTAATGGTACAGTGAATTAAAACAGGAAACTACCTCGACAAGACAACTAAAAAAACATAACTGTTACATTGTTCCTCGGTCAAACACGAGGTATGTTGCGGCCAGGCGTTGTGCTTATGTTCCGGTTACTCTCAACAAACTGCCGGATGAAATCTTTACGGCCAATTCTAGAGGCAAGCTGAGAGAATTATTGAAGAATCGATGGTAAAGTTAGTTTTATGTTTAATGTCACCTGTTTCGCCTTGTTAGAATATGCGCCTTTATGCTCTTTTCGGTTTTCTTTTGAATGGACTTACTAATTTTTGGTGCGCTCTTTTTCATTTTTGTTACATTGTTTTCTTTCTCTATATACGCATGATACATGTTTTCCGTCACTGTTTTTTAGGCTTGTTCCTACAAGCCATCTTAAGGCTTAGACCAGCCTGACTCGCCTGTATTGCTATTGACGGTGACAAAAATTATTATTATTATTATTATTATTATTATTATTATTATTATTATTATTAATATTATTATTAATATTATTATTATTATTATTATTATTATTATTATTATTATTATTATTATTATTATTATTATTATTATTATTATTATTATTATTATTATTATTATTATTATTATTATTATTTGATTTCGATAGTATTCAAGTGCTCAATTTTCCAGTGCGCGGTTGACACAGTTTTGTTAGCAAAGCACATTAATTATGAGACCGCGGTGAATTTGTTGCAGGAAAACACAAATAATGTGCTGAAATGGTTTGCTGAGAACGAAATTTCAGTGAACACGAAGAAAACAAAGATCATGTGTTTCAGAAATCCTTTGAAAACATCACTTATAGAGAAGCCGGTATTTTTGTATGAGCATGTTTCTCACTGTTAACCGGTGGAATATGTAAACTCGTGTAAATATCTGGGTGTGGTCTTCGAAGGCTGCTCATCATGGCATGAACACTTAGCTAGCCTACGTGTGTTCGAAGCTTCGTAAGGCTTCATGGTTACTCTTTAATGTGAAATCTTTGGCGCCCTTAGCCGTTGAAAAAAATTATTACGCATGCGCTCGCGTATAGTGTCCTTAGGTATGGCATCACTGTTTATGCTTCGTGTCCTTCCCGTTGGCATGACCGTTTGAATACGCTATTGAAAAATATGCTAAACTCTATTGCATATAATTCCCCTCTGCCATCCGGCGCTAACGTTTTTCAATGGCTCAGTCTCCCATCAATTCGCCATTTTTGGAATTTCAACTTTTTAGTGCTGCATGTTCCGAGTAGAAAGTTGCGGAAGTCGACTAGTTATTTTGTACCGCGGAGTTCAACGCGGTATGGTAGATCAAGACGCTGTGTTTATGTGCCTGAAATCTTTAATGAATTGCCTGATGAACTTTTTGAAGTGACTTCTTTGCGGAACCTGAAGATGCACTTGAAAGCTTTATGTTGACCGCGGTCGCTCTTTGTTTATCACGAAAATGCGCGTGATTCTGTTTTGTTCTGTTCCCTTTTTGCATACTTCTTATCTTGGAGCTCTATTCGTGAATTCTGTAATAATTTAACTTTAGTGTTCTTTGTAACGATTAGTGTTTTCTATTGACCTCCTGCCATTTTGTTGCTTTGCTTTGACTGTCAGGCCCAGTCCGACAAGCCTCTTGTTGGCTTTCACGGGCCTGAACGTCATTTGTACTGTATACAATGTGGCAATAAAGATTATTATTATTATTATTATTATTATTATTATTATTATTATTATTATTATTATTATTATTATTATTATTATTATTATTATTATTATTATTATATTATTATTATTATTATTATTATTATTATTATTATTATTATTATTATTATTATTATTATTATTATTATTATTATTATTATTATTATTATTATTATTATTATTATTATTATTATTATTATTATTATTATTATTATTGTAAGGTTGGCGCCATTCAATCGCCTCTTTCCATTTTAACCGGCGCCGTAATAACGACTGAAAAAGCCGCTCTACGAGCGGCGCGGCGAAAGCATCGCGGTCGTTAGTCTGGACGGCGTTCGCTGTTTCACTGGAAGCTCGTTGCCGTGTTCCCTTTTACCAAAGTAATCGAGAGGTCTCCCCTATCAGTTGAAGGTCGCGTTTCCGCCCGGTCGCGGCCTGCGGGAAGAAAGCATCCTCCGTGGCCGAGTGCGGATCGCCCACAGGTCTGCTGTGGGGAGAGGGAAGGGAAGCATGTGCGCCTCGCGGCTTTCTTCAAAGGGTTAAACTCGCGGAGGGCGCGCTTGCGGTTATCGAAGGCACCCCTTTTCTGACAGGGCCGGCGCCACACGGCGTGGCGCGGTACGGACACTGCCCGGTGGCTGCGCGCCCATTTGCTAGCCTCATCTGGGAACGGTTAGCGGCATCTTACCTGCCCCGAGGGGGGTGTCGCGGTCCCTGTTGCGGGGAGAGCGTTCGTCGCCGCGTTTGCAAGCTGCGTATGGCGCCAAGGCCGGGGCTTTAGGGAGAGAGCAAAAACACATGTAGTGACGAGGCTCCTCCTGCTCGCGGCTTAAGAATAATTCAACTTCTTGCTTTTTTTTCTTTTCGCGTGGGGAGAGAGCGCGGGGGCGCGCGATGCTCTGCCGCCATCGCGACACAGAGAGATTTTGGTCTCGACCGGAGCCAGGCACGCAGACCGTGCTCTCGAGTAGCCGTGGAGTGGGTCCACGGGGCGGCTGGTCAGACATCATGCTGTCATGTACATACTCCTTGTAAATAGTCGTCTGTGTATGTAAAACCTATATCAGTACTCGACAAGAGTCCCTGTCTTCCTACCGGCTCAGTGAGCAGGGTAGCATCGGTGAGCATCATGTTTCATGATGACAGTGATTTCGGGGAGGTGGAATATACCCCGCGCGCGAACGAGGACGAAGTGTCATGCGTAGCCCTCGGGGTGGAAAAGACAGCACATCTCGATGTAGAGACGGCTGCTAGAATACGCGCTGTATTCGACCAGCACAAAGCACTCTTCGCAGCGAAACCAGGCGTAGCGCGTGTGGGCGCGCATCACATAAAGCTGGTGGAGGGCGCCAAGCCGAAACGCAGTCGCCCGTACCGAATCGCGGAGACTCTGAAAGGTGAAGTCGCCAAGCAGATTAAGGAGCTGCTAGACTTGAATCTCATATACCCGTGTGAGAGTCCATACGCGCATCCAATCGTATGCGCGCCTAAGAAAGATGGGTCGGTCCGTCTGTGCGTCGATTACCGGGCGCTCAATGCAGAAACCGAGACGGATGCCTACCCAATGGGATGCCCACAGGAGCTAATTTTGCGTGTAGGAGCCGCGAAGTTCGTTACACTCATCGACCTAAAACGAGGCTATTGGCAGGTTCCCCTAGACGAGGGCTCACAACTTATAACAGCCTTCGTGTCGCATTGCGGTCAGTTCGCATGGAGGGTCATGCCCTTCGGCCTGAAAAATGCAGCTGCCACTTTTCAGAGGGATATGAACAACGTGTTGGCTCCTCATGAAGAGTACGCGTGCGCGTATTTAGATGACATAGCCGTCTTCAGCCAATCGCTAGAGCAGCACGTGGAGCATCTGCATGGGGTGTTCACTACTTTGGAGAGCGCAGGATTGCGCGCTAACGTAGACAAGTGTCAGTTAGCTCAGGCTTCAATCCGGTACTTGGGACATATTGTAGGCTCGGGCAAGCACGGCCCAGACCCTCAAAAGTTGGAAGCGATCGAGAGGCTCCAGGTCCCTAAGACGAAAAAAGAGTTGAGGAGCGCGCTCGGTCTCTGCGGCTACTACCGTAGCTACATTCCGAAGTTCGCTGAGATAACTCGCCCGCTAACGCAGCTGACGGGAAAAAGTGTACCGACCCAATTGCCGTGGTCACCGGAGGCCGATAGCGCCTTCGAGGCACTCAAGCGAGATCTCTGTGCCGCCGTTTCGCTGAGTACACCTGACCCACAGAGGCCATACTTACTCTACACGGACGCCTCAGCTGTGGCTGCAGGTGCTTGCTTATCGCAAACTGCCGATGACGGTTCGGAACAGCCGATCGCCTTCGCAAGCCATCGTTTTACACCGACGCAGATGCGGTGGGCCACGATCGAAAGAGAAGCATTCGGGGTCATTTGGGCATTGAAGAAGTTTGAGACGTGGGTGTTCGGTGCCCAGGTAACTGTTGTGTCCGACCACAATCCGCTGTCGTACCTCACGAGGAGCGTACCCCGAGGCGCGAAACTTACCCGCTGGGCTTTGGCGCTGCAGCGCTATAATGTGACGATCCGGCATCGCAGCGGTAGAATTCACGCGAATGCAGACGCACTCTCGCGTCTCCCAAATGGTTGTTGGGAGTAATGACTGACTCGAGGCCCGGAGCGTTCACTAGGGGCATAAACAGGGTGACGCTGAAGCACGCGTCGTCGTCCCTGTGCTGTGTGAACTGAGACCAGTGTGCGTCCCGGGACATCAACCTGCCACCTGTGCGCGTGCGAACGGTGTGCGGAATGCGGTGTGAGAACTGTAACCCTGGGACGGGTTTGGACACTCTTTGCATGTCGCCTTGTTGATGTACACATGTTTGTCATTTCTTTTGTATTATCTTGTAGCGGAATTTTGTACTACCTTGTGTGGGAATGTGTTACGGAAAGTGGCGTTGGCGTCCCACCTTGTTATCTGTGTAATTCAATGAATCTATTTAGTGATTATTGAATCTTGGGAGGGAGGTGTAAGGTTGGCGCCATTCAATCGCCTCTTTCCATTTTAACCGGCGCCGTAATAACGACTGAAAAAGCCGCTCTACGAGCGGCGCGGCGAAAGCATCGCGGTCGTTAGTCTGGACGGCGTTCGCTGTTTCACTGGAAGCTCGTTGCCGTGTTCCCTTTTACCAAAGTAATCGAGAGGTCTCCCCTATCAGTTGAAGGTCGCGTTTCCGCCCGGTCGCGGCCTGCGGGAAGAAAGCATCCTCCGTGGCCGAGTGCGGATCGCCCACAGGTCTGTTGTGGGGAGAGGGAAGGGAAGCATGTGCGCCTCGCGGCTTTCTTCAAAGGGTTAAACTCGCGGAGGGCGCGCTTGCGGTTATCGAAGGCACCCCTTTTCTGACAGGGCCGGCGCCACACGGCGTGGCGCGGTACGGACACTGCCCGGTGGCTGCGCGCCCATTTGCTAGCCTCATCTGGGAACGGTTAGCGGCATCTTACCTGCCCCGAGGGGGGTGTCGCGGTCCCTGTTGCGAGAGAGCGTTCGTTGCCGCGTTTGCAAGCTGCGTATGGCGCCAAGGCCGGGGCTTTGGGGAGAGAGCAAAAACACATGTAGTGACGAGGCTCCTCCTGCTCGCGGCTTAAGAATAATTCAACTTCTTGCTTTTTTTTCTTTTCGCGTGGGGAGAGAGCGCGGGGGCGCGCGATGCTCTGCCGCCATCGCGAGAGAGAGATTTTGGTCTCGACCGGAGCCAGGCACGCAGACCGTGCTCTCGAGTAGCCGTGGAGTGGGTCCACGGGGCGGCTGGTCAGACATCATGCTGTCATGTACATACTCCTTGTAAATAGTCGTCTGTGTAGATAAAACCTATATCAGTACTCGACAAGAGTCCCTGTCTTCCTACCGGCTCAGTGCTTCGTTGGAAAAGAGAAGAACGGAGGAACAACCTCTCCGTACAACAAGAAAAGAAGAAAAGAACCACCCTTTACTATTATTATTATTATTATTATTATTATGGTCACATTCTATGCCCTCAGCTCCTAGCGCGTATCCTTTTGCGTGTACCGCGAAAGAGCATAAGGGAATTCAGACCATTCCAAGTTTCTGCGCTCCTGCACTCCATCTCCCCTCTGGACAGAATGCAAAAGTTGTTTAATTCTCTTTGTCCTCACCTAGATATATTCGAAAATTCTCTCCCTTCCTTTATATTGGATGTCCGTGACGTTCCACTTTGAGCACTCTTTTTCTCATACATAACTTCCCCTTTCATGCATTTTGTCTTTACTACACTTGTGCGTTTGCACCGGTATTATATTGTTTTTTCTCTCCTTAATTGTTCATCACGTGTACTTGTTTTCATTAATATTATTTCTTTAATACTGTATACTCACGCCTGATTGTCTGTAACGCGTTCACTAATTACGTTTCTTATTGTGTATGATTGTATTTCTAGCTTGTATTTCAGAGGTTTCATATTCGTTCATATTAGTATTGGCTTTATTCTTGTTTGTATTTTGCTATATGCTGTACTTGGCTGCTATCGGTCGTTCATTCTCTTTGTTTATTGTTTCATTAGTTATTTATATGTCTGTTGCCTGTTCTAGCTGTTTTCATTTACCGCTGTTCTCGCTGTTTTCTTGTTTTCGCTTTTTTGCTTCATGCTTGCTGTCACGCCTAGTTTATATGTCTTTTTTTTCTATCGCCTTGACTGCTGCATTACCTCCCCTGAGTGTCTTCCTTTGTAGTGAAATAAATTTACATTTTGTGCGTGTGAATGGTGTACCAGCACCAAGACCTTTGGGTTGTTCCTGGGCACCGAAAATAAAGATTGATTGATTGATTGATTGATTGATTGATTGATTATTATTATTATTATTATTATTATTATTATTATTATTATTATTATTATTATTATTATTATTATTATTATTATTATTATTATTATTATTATTATTATTATTATTATTATTATTATTATTATTATTATTATTATTATTATTATTATTATTATTATTATTATTATTATTATTATTATTATTATTATTATTATTATTATTATTATTATTATTATCGCACCATAACGACCCAACATGCAAGTTTGGTGCTTATAAATCTGTATTCTCTTCTCACATTGCACATCGAGAGCAGAAGGCGACGAAAAGCACCAGATGTGTCCCCAATGACGTCCTTCTCCAAGTCTTTCTTGAATACTGCAAATATAAAAATAAATCTCATGAAACGTTATGTTGTGTGCGAGCGTTTTGTCATCTGTGAATAGAAAAAAAAACCCGCAGCACCCTGTATTCTGAGATGCTGGGCAGCATCGCGTACTAGTAAAGACAAATTTAATTCGATGCCCCAACTGAGCATTAAGCGATGTCTGCATTTTTACCGTGTAGGCAACCTTTTTCGCACTTTGCTGAGGAATACCACGTGATAAGTGTGAAAAAAAAGATGTGAATGTGCTACCTCTTGCCCTCATGCTGCGAAGCGTGCGCAACTCACTCGGAAATGACCCTTGCGAAGCAGCCAGTCGAGAATGCAATCTGCCAATACATATTCAAATATTTCCAAGACAAGGCACAACGAGTGCAAGAACAAAAAAAAAACACCGCGAGCTAAGCGTTACTCACGGCTCTGACCCATGGAAGTGGTGCGTCGGACAAAAGTTCTGATTCAATCCTGCCAGCTACGAAACTCCGTCTCAAAACCCGGCAATGACCAATGGACCGACTTAGGAGGTCGCCAAATGGTGCCGACGTATACGGGCTGAGCAAACTCTGTAGGGGAAGACTTGTAATTTTTTTTGTTCATTCTATGCGTACTTTCTTGTGAATACTGCAGGACGCGTGCCAGCCTGTTAACCTTCGAGTTTGGGTGTTCATAGGCTCTGTGAGTATATAGTTTCGTGTCTGGTAGGATCAAAGTGCCCCAACAGTGACTCCGAGCTTGGGAGCAAAAGGAGAAACCAAGGCAGCCGCAAAGCACCCGCAGAGTCCACCGCCGAGTCTAGTGCCCGGAAGCTCACTTCTCTGGTGGTGGTCCTTGATGAGCCTCATGTCGTGGTTGCTCTGCGTGCAGAGGATCTCAATGAGGCACTCCTCGTCCGTGCCCAGACCGGCGATGGCCTTGCGCAGCTCGCGAGCAAGGTACTCGTGCAACGGATACAGCAGCCCCACAATGATGTCCTCGAGGTCACCGCGCAGGGCGGACTTCGCGTCCTCGACCAAGTACGGCGATGGTCACACAAGGGCCATCCCCGATACCTTTCTTTCCATTTTTTCTCTCTCCATTCCCCTCTCTCCAGCTCCGCTGGGTCAAGCGAGCAGAAATCTGAATGGAAAACTTACACGTCCAAACGATTGCTTGTATGTGGTGATTATCTCCTGTCGCTGGGGTTCCGACCGTGAGCACAAGATATCAATGATCGCCGCGTGGTCTGTAGCTGGAATTAACAAAAACAATTCAGCGAATCAATTGATCTAACACTCGTTTACGTAGCTAACCAGCCAACAGCGTCAACTGATGTACATAGGTCACATGCGTCACGTTGCTAAGTACACAGCATGGGGGTCCTGCTAGAACAACCCAGCTAATAAAGTTGTGCGACATTAACAGTTGTGCGTACGTCATTCAAAACTGAAAGCGGCAAAAGTAGTAAGGAAAGAAACGCATTCTGTCGGCAGTTAGCACAGAAATTAACCAAAGAAATGGGAGCAAAATTGTTGACGTTCACATTTGAACTGTCTAAAACCCCAGTTTTTACGCTTTTTATGAAGTAGTTAACTTCATTTTAGCCCGATTGTCTGTGAAAAAAAAAAGAAGTGGACGTGAGAAAGACGAGAAAAAAAATAAGCGCGCCACCACCCTTTGATGACCATCGCCACTTGCCGATGGTGACAGCAACTTCAATAAACAATACACGCTACGGGGCTTGTTCACAACCGACTTATTAATAAATTTAACACACTCATTTAATACGACAAAAACAGTGACAGATGTGAAGTACAACTACATAACATCTTAGAGGTATAGCATATTACATAAATGCGACACACTAATTAATAAAATCATGGAGATTAACGAGAGACGTTTATTTATTTATTTTTACAAACTGTAGCTCCTATGGAGCAATTTTAGGAGTGGGGTTAACAATTCACAAAAACGACGATGTGCAACACACACACACAAATAGATTACACCTAACAAGTTTGAATAAAAAGCGCGAACAATGTGATGGGCTGTTACTAATAAATTGAAGAAATGCATAATGAACACAACACGAAGAAAACTGCATGTGGCACCGACAACTGTTAAAAATAAGTTTAGTGGAAGGGACCGCGTTATGCCAGGAATTAAGTTCCAATGTTCAATAATACGAGGTAAAAAGCTGCGTTTGAAATTATTAGTACGGCGAAGTATGGCTAAACATTAAGGCTGTGATGACTCCTGGTTGATCGGAGAATATCAGGGGTGAGATAGACAATAGGTGTGGCATGATAAAGTGAATTGACGATGCAGTGCAAGAACTTCAGTGAATCCACCTGACGGTGCACGGACAAAGGGGTTAGGTTCAAAGCGGACAAGGCACACGAAGGTGAAAAATAGCGATCGTATCGACGATACATGAACGTGATAGCTTTCCTTTCGAAGCTCTAGATTAGATCAATTTCACACTGTTTATGAGGATTTCAAACGGGAGGCGCGTATAATTACGGGATTAATTTAGGATTTGTACATTAATAGTTTCTTTTTGTACATTAGTCAACGTTCTCCTCAAATACGCAAGCGTTTTAGTGATTTAGTACAAATGAAATTAATGTCTTTCTCTCAGGACTTGTTTGTGGTGAATATAACACTGAGATACTTATATTCGAAAGTCCTCTGCAATGAGGAATTATTGAAGTCGTATTTAAACAGTGAAGGGGACGTGCAGTTAGTGAAAGATCTCACTACAGTTTTGTAAAATATATTTTCATTTGCCAGGTATTACACCAGGAGCAAAAACTAGTAAATGAGGCGTATAGTTGCAGGTGATAATCTGGTGTGTTAATTACTTGTTATAGTAAACAGTCATTTGCATCAAGGCGTATTTGTGATGTGACATGGCGAGGCAAGTCGTTAATGTATATTAGGAATAATAAAGGGCCAAGCACTGACCCTTGAGGAATGCCAGATAAAGCATTGACAGGACAGGAGTTAGTAGAATTATAGGAAACAAACTGTTAGTGGTGGGAAAGAAAACTAGCAATACAATCAAACATGCAAGGATTTTTTGGAATGGCTTTATGTTGGCAAACGAGATTAGACCGTAGTACAGTGTCAAAAGCTACGTAGTGCGTAATCAGCTAGAAAGGCATGTGTCCAGAAAGGTAGGTAAGGTTTCTGTGAGCATCGTGAAACAACGGCCGGTTCTAGTTAGTCAAAGTGTAAGAAGCGCCAGAACATTTCAACTTCGTGACTTCTAGCCCGAAAGATCGAATATCACAGTCATGAGGATTTTTTGATTTCATTGTCTTCTGTAACGAGGGCTACCCCACAATTTTATGAAGTTCTATTTTAATATGACCCGAAAGACGCGGGTTCGATCCCGGCGGCGGCGGTCGAATTTCGATGGAGGCGAAATTCTAGAGGCCCGTGTACTGTGCGATGTCAGTGCACGTTAAAGAACCCCAGGTGGTCGAAATTTCCGGAGCCCTTCACTACGGCGCCCTGCATAGCCTGAGTCGCTTTGGGACGTTAAACTCCCGCATACCAAACATAACTTTTTTTATACGTATTTAGAGCCTAATTGACAAAAGACAAATGAGGATGAATTGTATAGGCTCTTTGAATACGCAGCTTCATTACTGACTCTGAAGTGCCGAAAACGGACTAAGTGTCGTGAGGCACACCATAGTAAGAAGGAACCGGGAGTTAATTTCCAACTACTGATGTTCTTGAACGTGCACTGAAATACAATTTTGCACGATATTTCGGTTGCAACCAACTGGTCTAAACAAAATATAGTTTTCTGCTTAACAACGCTCGTGGCGAGTGCGGAATAATGGGCCACTTAATTTTAGAACTTACACAATGAAAACCGCTAAATGGTGCTCGCTCTTAAAATAAACGACATGCTATCCACATTTACACATATGATCAGCCTTTTTTTTTTAGAATAAGCATATCATCTTGGAAGGCCTCACAAATATGGCAAAAGCACCACGAGAGAAAGCAGGGCCGGTAATCACCGACCTGACGGAGAGAGCTAGGTCCCGCAAGTATAACGCACGAGTTCTTAGTAAAGCTTAAGCTCAATTTACACCTAAATTCAGTAACAAAAAACTAACGCTCACGAATCACCAGCGCATGTGCAAAGGCTGTAACTTGCCTATTCTACCAGGTCTCCCAGCCATGTTTCGCCAAAGATTAAAAATATACAGAGGCAAGATAAATGAACTGAACTTCAACAATCTTGTTGACCATTGTATTTCGTTACTAAGGGTATGCGTTTACTCTGTTTAATTCATTAACTAAAATTTTTGTAAAAAATTAACTTTCTACCTGTTGAGCTTCTGGCGCAGATTACGGTGCCAAAGTGTACAGCGTGCCAAAAAAATCTAATCAGTTTTTTTTTTATGTGAGCTGTAGATAAGCTGTCAAAATTCGCGCTAGAGATGAAAAAAAAATCCCACGTGACCATGGGCTTGCCCGCTGCGAAAGCAGCGCTCTCAAACGCGGAATTTTTGAAATTAGCCCCGTTCGATGATGCCTTTAATGTGACGGGCTAAAAAAATTATCCGCCAGCACTGCCTCAGTGTTCGACTTAAGAGAGTTAACTACGGTAGCTTCAAGTGTTTAGATTTGTGTGCTCAGCAAACGTAGAGAAGACCAAATTCAAACATGCGCGAATGTTTCCTTTCCTGAAACATCCCTTTTAAGACACAAGCAGCGCCATCAACTTCATTTATTTCGCACTACTATTGCGATTTACAGCCACATGGCACCATCCAGCCTTGCTTCGGTTATCCGCGTTTGAGAGCACTTCTGTCGCGTCGCGCAAGCACATGGTCACCCGAGATTTTTTTTTCTATTTTCACGCGCTCTCCTTTAACGCGGAAAAATCTAATCTACAGCACACATAGACATTTAAAACGATTAATAACACGTTTTTTGGCGCATTCTACAATCTGGCACTGGAATTTTCGTCAGAAACGCAATAGCTAAAGTTTTTTTTCATTATTTAATTATTCAACTTTCCAACATACAAAATACTTTGAGTAACTACATACAACGGTCAACGTGAGCTTGGCGCATGATAGCCTTAGCTGCTTATGCGCCATTAAACCCAACACAAGGCAACACAACAATGGCCATACGACAAGCTTGTAGTGGCATACACCTGTGTCGCCCATGTTTATTTTTAAATTTTGGCTTAAGATAGTTGGGAAATCTGTATTAAAAAATCGCCGGAATAAATTGAAGGCGTCTGATGAACATTTTCAGTTCGACGCAGAGTAGCACACCTGACTGCGTATGAAATCACGCGCCGACAGGGGCAACATAGAATGATTCACCTCCCGATTTTTCCCTCCTAGGTCTCTGTGGTGTATGGCTGCCCGTATTTTTCCAAATCGAGGAAAAGAGCCGAAAACATTTATGCGAGACTCACACCACTCCACTACAAATGACACCGCAGTAAGCATTCACTCTCGGGAGAAAACTATTTTTAGCTCAGATTAAAGAGGAAATTCCCCTAACGCATAGTAAGTGGATTGAAGTTTAAATTATTTAAACTTTCACCTTTATTTAGCCGAATCATAAGTGTGTTCTCACGATAATTGCGCCAACGTAATTTGAAGCAAATTTTTTCCACGTTCATCATTTTGCCCGTCTAGCTGTTGCCTCATGCGTGACGCGCGTGTGGCATCAAGGGTGGGGCTGGCCAATAGACAAAAAGGCGAAAACTGAATGAGGAACACATTTCTCACAAAATAGGATTGTTGATCTCTGTTGATGGCGTTATTAGAAAGCCCACTGCTCATAAACGGGCTTTCAGGATGACTATTAAACAAGGAAAAAATATACCTTCTCCACAAACAAGGCATTTTACACGGAAGACATGTGGTTTCAAGGTTTGTCTGCCACTTCAGATCCTGAGCGAATCATTCGCTTAACTATATATGATTTGCCTTCCTTGTCCTTCCTATTCAAATGCTCTTTTTCTTCTCGTTATCAGCAAATAAAATTAAAATTGGAGGCGCTTCACGTTCACATCCAGGCAGTACAAACCATTCTCTGTCTATTTTCATTCGCGACAGAATCCTGTTGCTGCCTCCTCGAGCAACCTGTATTTCTAATTGTAATAAAAGTATTCACACCAGAAAAAAAGAAAGTCGAATAAAAAAACAAGCGCAAGATATTAAAGAAAACGTGTCATTGGTCTCGAGACGGTCATTCCAAGAACGACTCGGTGTCACTGTCGCGGCGGTGGCATCGAAGCCTACTGGCTTTGGGTTAAACGACACTACAGTCGGATGCAAGTCGAGAACGCAGCGGCAAATGTCCCCCAAAGGATATATCCTCCAGCTATTGACCTCGTGGTTAATCCCCTTGGACCTGCTCGCGGGATTTCCCAGGGGTGGCAGATGAAAGGAGATCAGCCACAGCTTAATCGATTAACCAGGGCGTCATGAAAATTGGTGGGCGCCGTTTGCTGGAGGGCCTTCTTTGAGCGGTATCTGCCGCTTCGTTCTTGACTTGAGTACGGCGACCTGCGGGAATCGTTCGACTCTTCTTTGGTAGGACTATATCTTCGGAAGCTAGAGGCTACTTGCTTGTCCGAACGCTCCACATTGCTTCGAAGGTCGATCTTCTGGTTTTTATTTGTCCCGAACTTTCAATAAAGGATAAACTGAAAAATGTAACGCTCTTACCAGAGTAATATGAGTGCCACCAATATTAAGGCGAAAGCCTTTATATGCTCATGGCTCGCCAGCATCTCCATTCAAGTTTGTGTCACACAAGCTGTCAATCACACTGATTACGTCATCGGTGGCATCATCATTGGTGTAATAGAAATGGTAGAAGTAGAAATAGAATTCGCTATTGCCCAGCAGTCCGTACATTCTTTCGAACAGAACAGCTGGGCAGCTCAGTGACTCGGGCGTCTCGCTGGATATGAATCCCGTTCTAGCAGTCACTCGCCCCATGGCGACAGCGAACGGCTCCGAGCCGCTAACGCTCGCGACGGAGGAAAAAGCTGGTAAGTCCGATAACGAAACGGCAGAAGCGATTCCGGAGGATATTCTCGAAGGAGCGGGCGTAACCACGCTGGTTTCGCCAGAAAGCACGAACTTCCAGGATGTGGTAAAAGTTGACAAGTCCACCTTTATCAATGAACAGATTACGGACTCTACGCTACAAAATTATCGAGATAGCCTTGTACTCGCCAGCGTGTCCGGTCGTGTTTCTGTCACACTGTAGCTGCAAATGAAACCGATTACGCATCGATGACGTCATCAATGGTGTAGTATAAATGGTAACAGTAGAAACGGACCTAAACGAAGAGGACACCCGAATAAAGACTGTACAAATATTCATAACAATCGCATAGCCTTTGATTAGTAGTTTCAGCACACAAACAGCGACAAGGGCAGCAACACCGCAAAAGGCTTTTGCGTCATCGCACTTTAGATCACGAAAGCACCCCCTAATTTTTTTTTAACTATAGCGTTACCGCGCATTTTCCAGCTCTGCTAAAATAACGATAAGATGAACAGGCTAAGCATGATAAAGACATCTGAAGGTAGGAAAACATGGGTGTCTGGTGACGGCAAGTTCCAGCCTATAAAGAATCCGCAAAACACTTCCATGTCCCACAACCGATAACCCTGCCTTGTGCACGTTAGATAGACATTCTCACCATGAGCATGATGAGGGTGTTTTAATTTCCTCCACCGCACTACTGCTTTTGTCGATAAGTCTGCAGAAACTGCTCATGCACGTTATGCACGTGTATACCTAGCGTCCGGTGGTTACGGTAACTATAGCGGCGCACGTTAACGCTATGCTAAAACTCGGCAATGAAAACTCACACAGTAGCACGAAAGCTTTGCCATTGAATGGACATGTCGGTGGCTGTGGCATGCGGTGTAGAAAAATCATTGTCCGATGAGCATGATAGCGCACCGATAACATAGCAAGAATACAGTTATAAAAAATGCGAAGCACATGTTGCACGTTACGTCTAATGGTGCTTATTCTGTTCAGCGCTGGTCTCTGCACTTACTCCACCCTCTCATGGCTTTTTTCAGTGCCTCAACATCCTGCTGGGCATTGAAGTTCATGTGCGTCTTGAGGGCTCCCTGCACATACAACAAGAAAATAAACATTTCGCTCTTGCAATGAAGGAAAAAAAAAACTGGACCTCTCTTCGGTACCTTTCGGGGCCTTGTGGTAGAGCATCCTCCTCGCATTCGGGAGGTGCTGGGTTCGATCCCCAGTGCCGCCGGGTACCCGGCCTGGTGCTTGGCTCTTCTGGTGAGATGCTTGGGAAAAGGGTCTTGACCACAGTTGCTCTGATGGATCAGCGATACGTTCCGCCGTCAACAACGTTAAATCCGTCTCGTGCGGTAGAAGCCCATTTGTGGCCCTTTTTTTGCCCCAAGCCCTGCGGAGGCACCTGGTGTGTCGAAGGAGTTTAGGGCCACCGTACCCTCACATCGCGGTACGCTGGCCCACCACCCCAGCGACGTCCTGACCTACGTGGTTGCGCTAGTTTTGATATTTGCTGCAGTATGAAATAAAACCTTGTCATTTTTAAGGTATTTGGCAGCAGCACATAAAGGGAAACTGTAGAATGTCCATTAAGGGACACACGAGATGTATTTGATGCCTGTCCTGCCTTGCAGAACGCTAAGCCTACACTGCAGACGCATAACAAACTCAGATAGCCTCGTTCTCCTCTGAAATAAGGCAAACTCAAATAGCTGCCATCACATAGTTCGAGTTGTGCACTTCGCGATGCCACTCATTGCTTGAGAGTCGCCGTGCACTTAAACAGTTTATTGATTCAGTCTCACAGAAAACCAATCATTTTACCTAAAGACTTCCGCCGCAGTCGCTTGTATATGCATGCATCAGCAGACGCATTCGCCATGCGATACGCTGGCACAGTGGTACTTACATTAGAAGGAAGCGCATGCACAAAAGCAGCGGTAAGTTATATGACTGATATGGGCATCTCTGTCGAGACTATAACGGCTGTTAGTATCCATCAGGAAAGCTCAAGAGTTGTAAATGCTGAGCATTTTAAACAGCCTGCAGTAATCATGGGCTTTCTTGCGCGCTCCTGAAAATGATGCTGAGGATGCAGCACAGCTTAAACGTGGATTGCACACGGAAGGAAGAGAGGGCTGAAGGAAGTATCCTCTTGCAACTGACTTACGAGAGGTTGAGACGTACCGATGAAAACAAGCACAGTGCATTACACAGGATGCCTCGTTAAGCGCATTGTCCTTGTCTCCAGTGGGCAGGTTGTCGTCTCTCACTACAAAACAAATGACGCGTGTCTTACAATATTGCGCATACTTGACTACTGCAAACGTTTGCCTTTTTAAATGCGGTACTAGTGTGGCGCTGGGCAGCCATCTCGGGACTAGGCTACAGTTAACTGAACATAGAGTGCCTTCGAAATCAGAAAGGGAGACAGCCATCACATCGCCTAACCGCGGTAGGTAGAACATTACGCGCAATATGCGCAAACCATGAGTTCGGCTACATTCCGGGCAACATCTTTTGTCCAAAGTGACTACTCAAATATTTTTCCTCTTAAACCAGCACAACACGGAAAAAGCGGTAACAGCAATACCTGCCTGCGCTGTCCCGGCCTTCAAAGACAGTTGGCTTCTTTCGAATAGAACAAGCTCTGGCTACCGCCCCACTTTTCATGATTCCGAACGCTATTGACAATCCGCAAGAAGAACAGCAAGACAAAAGAATTGTTAACAAGGGAACACAACAGCTTAAACCATTAAAAAAAGAGAAAAAGCGCATTAAGAAGTCGGCCTCCATTTTCCTCACAATGTACCACTGTGCTCTACTCAGTTTCGCCCACCGACAAAAACCGACAAAGCGTGGAGATGAGACATTGCGCAGTGCTGTGGCCAAACGCACCGTGCATGACAATTTCCGGCAGACATTCATGCACGCTGGACAAATGGCTGCACATTTCTCTCCCGTGGCAGTGCGTTCTGATCCTGATAATCTCTTCAAATTTACTGCAATGTGCTGAGGAAACGCCTGTGAAAACCGATAGTTCCAACCGAAATTTTCTGCCAATACGTGCACCTACATTTCAAGAACTGACTGCTTCGAGATTGAATTTTAAAAGTACAAACGTTTCGCGCAAAAATTTGACAAAAACAAAGATGAGTGCAAGATGGACGAGAAGAAGCGCCAACGACGACGATTCCGTTTTTGTCGTTAGTCCCGCACGACCCACTTCAGAGCTATTTTCGTCCATGCGAAGTGACATTAACTGCGTTCATCGAGACGAACACTCTTCTTCCGCCTTTCTGTTAGCGTCGTACTGTGAGTAGATGGGGGCGAAAATTTGCAGCGCCAATTCTACATTTACTCCAGTGGAATCATGCATTTTTTTTATCACACAGAAGGAATTTTTAATGAGGAGTTGAGAATATTTCTGCCGAGGCGGATTTACCACTACAGTGGCGGCTTACCTTTCCTGGAGCGTAACAGCTTGCCTCGGCCACCATGCCGCCATAGTACGCAGGAGAAATCTCGTAGTAGGCTGCGTCCCTTGCTGGAGCTCTGCTGGGCGTTGTCGGAGGGTGGGGCATCCCGCTCACAGGCCCAGCATAGTCAGACCGAGAGTAGCCGTTTGCACTGTATCCATTTCTTGACCCGTAAATAGACTGCGCACTGATGGGCGGAGTGGCATAAGGCGGGTAAACGCCACTTGAGTACCTCGCTAATGGTGTCGATGCCACTGGCACGGGTCGAACTGGTCCTGATTGCAAGGGGCCAGGTATGGGGGACAATGAAATTGGAGATGAAGCACGCCCAGGCGGGGGGGGGGGGGCGCTGGACAGAGGGAGGGTAGTAAGCCCCAGTTACGGGGGACAAGGAAGTCGCCGATGGAGTAAGCCCCGTCGGGGGGCCGCCAGACTGAGAAAGAGGGTAGTAAGTCTCAGGTGAAACCGGTTCCAGGGCTGATGGCGTGTTCCCTGGAGGAAAACGAAGTTATCCTAGCTTCAGGTTAAGACTAATATTTCATTTTCCAGTATTCGCTGGATGGATTCCTGGGATAAAAGCCAAGCATGTTGCTGAACGTAAAAGCGCAAAAGACAATAACACAGATTAAGACAGACAACGCAAGCGCTCGTGTTGTCTCTCTTATTCTGTGTCCTTGTCTTTTGCGCTTTTACGTTCAGCATGGAAAACCAACTCGCCCGAACGCGGCCATTATATCAAGTATGTTGGCTTGAAAAAGACCCAGGAACCATGTACATGGAAGCAGAGGGGAAGGTTTTTGCGTACACGCAATGCATAAAAATAATACAACAAAAATGCGTGGTCAAACGAATGCAAAGCACACATGTGCGTATCATGAAAAATAAAGAGAGAAAGCAGACAGATATAAATTGTCGGGACACTTAAGCTCCGCGTTATCGGTGACAGTTATGGGTGACGTGACAGCTTTGATGGTTATTTCTTGCTCACTTTATTAATCAGTCCCTCTTTCTAACTACGCACACTCATTAGCATACATCAGCAGGCATATCAGACCACGTGATGCACCACAAGACACATATAGTCTCCCTTTAACCATGTCGAACGAACGCACCTCAGTGGCCTATGGTTACCCTATCTCACTCAAAAGCCGAAGGTCATAGGTTCCATTCCGAATTAATCATCCAAATTTTCTTTTCTGCGTAAGTATTTTACGTTACACCCTTATACAGCTTCATATTGACATTCCAGTCATGCTATAACCTGATAGTCACAATTTGACTTGAGTTTTAAACATTATCATTCTGAAGCTAAACGTGCGACGTCACAACCATTTCGCACAATCCTGAAATGGTTTGGTTTTGGTTTATAGAGTTTAACGTCCCAAAACGACTCAGGCTATGAGGAACGCCGTAGTGAAGGGCTCCGGAAATTTCGACCACCTGGGGTCCTTTAACGTGCACTGACATCGCACAGTACACGAGTCTCTAGAATTTCGCCTCCATCGAAATTCGACTGCCGCGGCCGATATCGAACCCGCGTCTTTCGGACGAGCAGCCGTGCGCCATAACCACTCAGACACCGCAGCGGCTCAATCCTGTAATAGTGTGACAAAGCACATGGTTCTCCCTCCAAACGCCCGGTCTGACGCCATCGCGTTAATAATCTACCGCTTTCACTTGCTACCTTTGTTTCCTAACAGCGTTTACTGCATTCCTGAATACTGCCTTTTTCACTATTGCAGCCTTACGTGATCTGACAGCAGCGTTTATCTTGCCCGAAAATGCAAATATTTCAACCACAAGCAAGACGGAGGTTTCTCACTTTCAGGTACAAAGCAATGGGAAACAGCAAGCTGAACATATACGTACGGCTAGGGATTAAGCATTCCACTGTTTTAACATTCCAGGCAAAGGTCCACATTTATGCGATTTTTCTTTTTTCGTTTTACTTTTTTTCTTACTGTCGGCTGGAAATAAGCCCGAGAAATCCAAATAGGTCCAAAGAGGCCACAGTTCCGGTGGAAGATGGCTTCACTGTCAACATTCTTATCTGGACATGAATTCCAAACAACAAAGGCTGATATCTGCTCTTCAAGATGGCTTGTTTCTTGGCCTAGATTGCTGCTCATACTGACGAAAAACTCTTAAGCGCTAAAATACAAAGCACTGCGGGCTGTCTCACTCACGTCCTCGCCTTTTTTGCAGAGTATCAGTCGTAAGCCAATTGAAGCAGAGCGTACAGTCGAATGTAGGTCTCGGTATGGCTAGGCCAGACATAGAGAATAATATTACATAGGTTCTTTCAAACGCTTCGTGGCTCAGTGGCTTTGACGTTCGGCTACTGGTCCCAAAGTCGCGGGTTCGATCCCGGCCGCGGTGGCACTATTTCGGTGGATGCGAAATGCAGATAACGCCCCATTGCTCTGCGATGTCAGCGCGCGTTAAATAACCCCAGGTGCTCTAAATTTATCCGGAGCATTCCACTAAGGCGTCCCTCAAAGCCCATCTGTCGCTTAGGGATGTTAAACCCCACAATTTAGAATTGAAGTTAAAGAAATTCTTCCATCATCTCACCGAAGGGACAAGGCTTAGCGACTGCAGGAAACGATAATTATAAACACGCCCAAGACTGACACGTTCTCTCTGTACATAGGGACATGGCACGGGATGGGACATTTTGCTTTTCAATATTTATCCGCTGTCCCAACATACTTTTTGTACATTTGGAAGTGAAAAGCGTGAAACGAAGGGACATAAGACAAGTGCTGTCTCCTGTCTTGTCTCCTCTCTAGCACCTGCAGGTCTCCTGCGTTTGTCTCCTTGTCGCTTGTCTCCAGTCATGTCCGCTGGTCACTTCCGAATGGATAAGCAACATGCCCAATTAAGCTACTATTTTGGTACATGGGGCACCCATTTTGCTGTAAGAAACCATCTTGTGAATGTAAGCGTAGTGAACAACTTCAGCTAAGCAAATGGCACATGCGAATCGTTTGCGTATTCGTTACCAATACCTAGCTATATTAACTAAGTACTCGCGCGCAACGATTCTACTGGATTTCAGGGTCATCATTGCCTCCGAGCCTTTCTTTTTCCAGCGCTAGCGTTATTAACATAGTTACCCTGGTTTCGTCTCGTCGTGATCGTCCCGTCCGCATGCCCCATTCCTGTCATCGCAGGAATGCACCATCGTAGGAAGGCCCAGAGCAAAAAAACAATTGCTGGTGGTTTAGCCTTGCTAACCACTAACTATTGTGCGCAAGCAGGTTCTTGCAGGTGGACACCACCGCCACATACTTGAAAGCGCGATTGAAACCTCGTTTCCTTTCATTTCGTGACTTGCGCACAGATGGAAGTTGATGTAGACGACGATGTGCAATGCACAGAGCGAGGGTTTCTTGCTGTTTGACTCGAGGCGTGATCGGCCGCAGTGATAGCATAGTGCTTTCGTGCAGTGGCCAGCGAGGCTGATCTGTTCCCGCAGCCGCGGGTTCGAAACCCAGTCGCGGCAGTATTTGTTATTTCCCCAGATAGGCCAAGGTCACCCCCATTCAGAGTATTGTTATATTTCCCGCATAACGTGACTAACTTCAGAGGCTTCACCACACACGCGCATTTTCCAGGTCATGAGGCCAATAGTGCTTTCGCACCAAAAGGTAGTCACCGGTAGCATACAGAAGTACAACGCTGCGGCTCGGGGGCGCGGTCTCTCTGCCCTACTCTCCCCTCTGCGGCAAATGCCAACCTTTGGAACCGAACTAGAACGGAGGCCTTAAGCCGGACCGTGATCCAGAGTGCACAATCCCCCAGCCACGAATCCGCTCACTTATTCATAGTCTGCTGCGGTATCTGTGCTTGATCAACGGCTGTTCAGTGCAGTGGGAGTGAATGTCACGCGTGGCGTTATCACTGCGTTAATGACTTCGCAAGCCAGCTACACCGCCTATCATGCGCCTTACCCTGAACGTATGAGCTTTCTCAGTCTATTTTTTTTTTCTTGTGGGAGGGGGCATTGCACTTAAAAATTGCAGTGCCAGTGAACAAGCTTATGTTTACATGTAAGAAAAACTAATGCAAGTTCACAACTGAAACGATGCTCTTCCGTAAGTGCACGCACGCAGCCCCTACGCACCTACGGCGGGTGTGAATGAAGCTTCTGGGAAACTGGGCTGTGGCGTAGGCATTCGCCGCGGCGGCTCTTCAGGATCTACAAAGCCCATCGGTCTCGCTGCGTCGGTTGGGTAACCGGACGGACTGGTTGGAGGGTAGCCAGAGGGATATCCTGGGGCATAGCCTGGGTTGTAGCCTCCACTGGCACCACCAGAGGATCCGCTCATCGCTGTCGCGTGTGGTGCGGCGAAGGAGCAGCGCTAGACCACGGCTCACCTAGACAGAAAAAATACTTAGAGGCCACCATTTCACTCAGGGTTAGCGGTGTTAATCACCACGCTAGCCAACACGAGGCCTCGCCCCAAGCCTGAAATTGCCCAAGGTTGTGACAGTTCATCTTAATCTATTCTCAGTCTCCCCGACTAAAGCACCTATTCTATGCCTTTATTCTCCCGATTTCGCAACCTCTTCACACCTCTACATCGCGCACACTGACTCCTGTACGACTATACTTTTCAACCTTGAAACGACCAGGTTTTTCAATTCCTTTCGATCTATTCGACCTGTGGTTTACCTATCTCCCGTCCGTAAATACCGTATTGGCCAAAAGTAACCAGGTGACGGGGTTTGCTTCCGAGACTTGTAGTGAATACCTTACGGAACCCCTAAGGACCGAAAGGTCTCGAAAAATTAAGAAACGAAGCCCGTTGCTCAGCTACTTTTGGCAAAGATTGTGGGAGTTTCGGAGTGCCGTACCCTTCTCGGGCCGGCGGGGCGCGCCGTGGAGAAGCAGGAAAGCGGAAGCTTTCCTTCTTCCCCACGGGCAAGTAGCCAGATGGTCTGCTCGAGAGCGCTGCGCCGCCTCCTTCCTCAAAAACCGGTCGCAAGCGCGCACCGCCAGGCGCCGCAGGAGCGGTCGCTGATTGGCCGAATATGACAACGGGCAAGTGCGCCGAGATCGGCGGGTACCGGTCGTGGCCGGAGAGAGACTTCAGCGAGCCGCGACAGCGAGAGGACGTCAGGTAATTACCTCGCTTCTTCCCTCTTTGTTGTCGCCATCTTGCCCCGTCAGCCGCACGACCAAGCCAGACGGCAAGGGTCGCAGATCAAGATTCCAGCAGCCAGCGACTTGGGAGAACCCAATAAACGTTTGGCCCCAGGCAAAGCGTCCTGTTCCGTGCTGTGTTTATTTCGCATTTCTGCTGCGCCGCCGTGAGAACGGCCGCGCGTGGTGTGCGATACCGGGAGCTCGGAGTTCACGGCCTAGACCTCAAAGGAGGCTCGACGGCTTAGTAAGAACCCCCACAACTGGCGCCCAACGTGGGGCCACGAGCGTTGCGATGATGACTGCAAGACAGCTCGTACAGGCGGGGTGCCGGGGTCATCCGATGAGCAGCAAGGTCACCGGGCACCCGTCCTTTGTTGGAAGGTAGAGGGGCTGGCCCCCCCTCTCGTAGCCGCTGCAAACTGCTCGCCGGAGGCAGCAGGCAGAGACCCATACAATGGACAGCAGGCCGGGGCAGCTTCTCTTCAACTCTGCATATCGCTCCTAGGATCTCCAAAAGTTTGCAGCAAAAACAATGGAGACCGCGTAAACTCACCATTTGGTAAAATGCGGAGTAATGCAAGTGCCAAACAATCCTATTCGCCACCGCCCAAACGCTCGGTTCATTTGAACGTAGCTGGCTCTCTTCGGACGAAGCACATTCGCGGTTCGCTTTCCGGCATGGTGATGTTAAGCTCACTTGAGCTGCGTTAGCGTCTCTGGTTCCGGGAAATTATAAATTCGCTTCGCAGCCCAAAAAAGTAAGTTCGTTCGAACAAAGTCAGCTTTCTGTAGTTGAGCGAGACCTCTCGGCTCTAGCGAGGTTAAATATACAACAAGCAAGCCCGTTTGCGCGTGCTTGTCCCAGCCAGCGACTTGGGAGAACCCAATAAACGTTTGGCCCCAGGCAAAGCGTCCTGTTCCGTGCTGTGTTTATTTCGCATTTCTGCTGCGCCGCCGTGAGAACGGCCGCGCGTGGTGTGCGATACCGGGAGCTCGGAGTTCACGGCCTAGACCTCAAAGGAGGCTCGACGGCTTAGTAAGAACCCCCACAAGATACTGCAGCAGACATCCCTGACACCATAAAGTTTTTTTTTTCCGACAGCTCACAGCCTTGGCCCCGAAAAGTCAAGCGCTCTACTTGGCATGAACCAACACAATAAGCAGATAAGTGGCAACTGTTGGGGTGTGGCTCTGCGCAATGGTTGCACCGGAAGTCTGGTTATGGCGGCCAGCTATCGATACTAAAAAACGCAATGCAACAAGCGGCAGCGCCACGTCATGAAGGAGACATCGTCAGTTCACCCGAAGTCTATCCAAAGCTGAAAAATCTCATGAGTTTAAAAGCTGTCACGGTCGTCACCGATTGAGCAGAATGGCAAAGCATGCAGAATGAAGCGAAAGGAAAGTGTGACTAATAGGCGCCAGAAAAGACATTCAGAGGGACTTAAAGAAGCCTGGATGAGCAGTTAAGAAGGGCAGGCAGTTGTGAAATCACTTACGGAGGGACAACTTCCTGCGTGAAAGAAAAGCAGGAGAATTAAGGGCACGCAGCAGAATCACCACCAAAAAGTTGATTCTGACTGAAGATTGCAGACTGGTGTTGATGGGAATGCACGTTAAAGAACCCCGGGTGGTCGAAATTTTCTGAGCCCTTCACTACGGCTTCTCTCATAGCCTGAGTCGCTTTGGGACGTTAAACCCATATAAGCCAAGCCAATCGTTTTACAAAAGCACACAATTTACAACATGACTGCGCTTACTAAACTACAGTGAGACCCCCGAACAATCGCCGGACAGGAGTCAACATGAACCGAAGCAGATTGCACACCATTCTGCGGCGTCTGAATCACGTAGTCTAGCGCGCCGATGCAGGCTGCGCTGCGGGGTTCTTCACCGAAGCAAAAACAGCTCCCGGTGGTGAAACCACTACCGCGCTTTCCTATAATTTGCGCAGCGATCGTGAGGACCAGACAGAGCGCTGGCAAGTTAGGCTTAATCATGCCACCCCGAACGTTCTCTGGTAGTAGTAAGCTGCCGAACTGACATGCAGCGCGCATGCTGCACTGTGCAGGCTGGATAGTAGCTTCGACGCTGAAGGAAGCTTAACACGAAAATGTGGAGGACACTTAGGAGGAAAAATTTCCTTCAGGCGCTTTTCAAGGAGGCGGCAGCGCGCACCGTCCTCGGTGTGGCAGGCACCTTTAGCGGATTCAGCACGAGCTCGCTCAAAGTAGTGTGCATACGAAAACAAGCAGCCGACGAAACTGAAGGACAGGAGAAATTAATAACGTAGAACAAGATGCTGCTTGCGATGCGCCAAACGTGTGTCAGGCAAGATTTTCACGCTTGGACGCTTTTGAATGTACATGAAAACGAAAACAAAAGTGCGCTTGTGATGCCTGCGGTAACATGGAAACTTCACTGCCCTTCTGTTCAGTCGACATTCGCGTCAGCAATCAGGAAGGCTTCCGAGTCAAAGAGGAAAGAAGAAAGGGCTTTTTCGGGGGAGCGCCTTCGAGGGGAAGCCGATGAGGAAGGCGGTTGAGAGGTGGAAGTGATTACATGGAGGGTGAATTAAAATTAAAACGGATGGAGGGGGAATGGTCACTTTTATACTGTGCCCGCTTCTCCATCGCTAATAAAATGCATACGAAGATGCTATTATTTTCACATCTCCAACCTGCCAATACAAAACACAAAAAGGGTTTCAAACGGCAAGGAATAGCCTGGTAACTGCCACAAGAAGAGGAGCGGCGCCTGTCTTCGCGAAGGAGAGGAGGGCACGGAAAGAACACGCAAATTTAGAATAGGGACTGCAGTCACAGAAGGGATACTAAACGGCGAGCAGCGAGCCCAATGAATTCTATATTCACCGAAGAAACATCGAAAAAAGGAGCATCAAGATTTCAGCTAGTGCGCGTTGTCGGGGATCCAATGCGGGCGACTACAAACCACGTCTATACCATGTAGCTTTCTGTAGGCTGCAGCGCGGCGGCTGCTCTAAGAGGATAGCAACTATATCCGCTTTCGTCTTTCTTTACATGTTGGTGCAGTAAAAAAATAAAAGGTTATGAAAGAGAACGTGAGTTGGCATGCCGTTCCTGGTACAGTCACCGGAAACTGTCGCGAAGTTGACAACCCCCAGCCCCTTTCCGCGCTGTAATGTATATATAGTAGCTTCTTTCAAATCTAGCGATAATGCTACAACTCTGAACTTTAAAACTTTTGGGGTTCGAATAACAGCAGAAAAATCACACAGGGACAAAACTGTTTATCGATAACAAAAACATTGGCTATATTCAAGTGGAATTACACACGTCTTCTTCCGACGACTCTTCTTTTTGCACTGACCCCGTCCACACGCTTTTTCACCCTCAATGTCCACGAGGCACTCTTTCTCTCTCACCCGCACGTGCACATGGTTTGGTGGTCGCGTCCACACCCCCACACTTACACCGTGTTTGACATCTGGAGTTCATTCGGGAAGGAGACCGCTTGCGGGCGTGTAGCTGAAACGCCATCTGTAGCGGACCGCGCGGCTCTCCCCAATGTCGCTGCCAATTAAAGGTGCCGGGCTGTTGGTGGTCTTTTGTTTGCTATCTTCGGGGCGCTGCCGTTCGGGTGTCTCCAAGGGCGCCCGGGTTTCTGTTGCCATCTGTTTCTGCTTTGTAGCACTTTACCTAAGCTTGGCGCTTCTTTCCGGGGAACTGCTTTTCTGCTTCTCTGTTTCCTTGTTTCTTTACACGCGCAGTGCCACACACATTTCCTTACCAGCTACCCCCGGATAGCGAATCGCCTCCCAGGTTGGTACCTGGTCGTGCGCTCCGGTCTCGTTTGAGCGAATAATGGAGGTTGAGAATGTTTCATGACCATTCTGACAACTGGCCGTATGCGGTTCCTTTGATAAAAATGATACCGTGCATTTTGCGCTCGATTAACGCTGTTCCTACTCACTTCATTTGGGCATCACAGGCAACCAAAAAATCGCATCTTAATGAAATGCGACGATTTCTGAGTAGCGCGTGTGCTCAGGCAGTTTCAAGCGCCTCGGATTACTCGAGCGGCACGGCGCTTTCTGCAGTCGCCGCTGGAGACGGTACGAGAACGCGAGCGATAGGCGAGAACTATACACACGTCCCTAGATTGCACTAGCTTCACCAAGCGACACGTGCTACCGTGTTCCCTTTTATAAAGCTTTTAACTGTCATTTATCGTTATGTCAAACACTCCTGAACATAGATATCGTAGATGATTATGAGCACTCTAAATTTATGAACCATATGGTATGCCTCGACAGCTGGTATTTTAACTCAAGGTATGTTATTTTATTAGAGGGGGAGGGGCGCTGGGCAGCGCATGTTCAAGAAAACCATGGCAGGAGGTTAGCAAAGGTGTTAGGAGAGTTTGATTTGAGGTTGGGGGGCAGGGCTCACCTTGGGCTCCCTGGTTACCCGCCTGGGTATACAGAAAAGAAAGAAGCCGCCATTTTGTCTCAGTGGCTATAGCGTTTGGCTGCTGAGCCCAAAGTCGCGGGTTCGCATACCGGTCGCGGAGGCCGCGTTTCGATAACGGCGAAATGCAAACATGCCTGTGTGACGTCACTGCACATTAAATCTTGGTTTATGGGGGTTAACGTCCCAAAGCGACTCAGGCTACGAGAGACGCCGTAGTGAAGGGCTCCGGAAATTTTATCACGTGGGGTTCTTTAGCGTGCACTGATGTCGGACAGTACACGGGCCTCTAGATTCGCCTCCGCCGAAATGCGACCACCGCGGGAAGGACAGAACCCGCGTCCTTCGGGTCAGCAGCCGAGTGTCATAACCACTGAGGCACCGCGGCGGGCAAACACATGAAAGAACCATAGGTGGTTGAATACATTCCGGAGCCCTCCATTGCGGCGGTTCCCATGGCCCATGTGCAACTTCGGTGTATTAATCTCACATGCGACCACCGCTACCACAAAAGAAAGACACCATGGAAAGAAGCGCCAGTTGGGATTCGCTTTACTGCTCCCAACTCAGCACTGGGCCGCGTAGAGAAAGCGCACCTTTCTCGGTGTTTGGAACGCGTAAATTTTGTCACTCAGAAGCCTTCTGTAGGTCAAGGCGAATACTGCGTCAGTAACCAGACGCGTGAGTGCAGGTTAAAGAAAAGAAGCTTTCCAAGCAAACTGCGCGGCCTTCTCGTGACGTCGTTGGTTTCAAGCACATGTAGGTAAAGGGTCATTCGCACGTGGATTTTTCAGGCACGCATTATGAAGAAAAATCTGATAGTTATGTGCGTATATTTGGAACCCCCAATTGCACACAAATAACAGGAATGGTTCAAAAATTTTAAGAATTCACGCATGGCGCAATCTTTCACGCTTACGGAATCGTGCCCTATATTCTTCGAAAAAACACTTATGCCCAATCAGTTGTGTTCTTTACCATTTTAAGCTAATTTCGCAACGAAATCAGATATATTTAAGTAAAACATTCAGCTGTATGAAAGAAAAAAGTTACAGCACGAGACAGGATATTGAAAAGCGATCCTCTTTTCTGGGCATAAAGTTATCCCACCATTTTGTCCAGCAGCGATTTCTAATTAAGGGGGCATCGCTGACTTCGCGAAGACGGCTCTGGATGACACGAAAAAAATTAAACCAATGATACGCGAATGCGATATCAAATAAAGAGCGTTAGCTAAGTTCTTCTCCCCTATGTTTTCAACAAATCTGGACACCACCGTGCACATCACGAAACTACAATTCGTTTCGTACCACACGCATACCTCTGCGACCACTAGTTCGCCCGCCACGGCCCTCCGAAGGTCGCTCTTTTTACGATTTCTAGGAGCAAAGGTCGTCGGTACGAATCCCTCACACACACCAGGCTTTAACCCAACTAACAACTTTGTGTGCCCAATTCGTTTGCCACCACTCCGAACCCTCTGCGCCAAGCGGGTGGGCCAAAATTTTGTCACCAATGGCCGTCGTACAGCAAAAACAGAGGCGCAGTACGATACCCGCAGAATTTTTACATTCGGTTATGACCACAACAAAATAATTGGGTTCTGGGTTCCTATACGACCAATAAAGACAGCGAACCAGTCGATCAGTGGCTTCATTGACAGCCTGTGGCGACTTTTGTAGCGAGAGCGACACTTGGCTGCCAAACCAGCATTTCGCTGTGGTCCGAGAGGCCAGTTGTGCGCATGCGCCGTTACCAAGGAGCAGCAGGTGCGGCGTGCGCTTCGCCATCGCCGCGGCCGCGCGCCCGCTCCGCCGTCGGAGCAGTTCGTGACGTCACGCGGATGGGCAATTTGAAATTACTTTTTAGCATGAGCATTGGTTTTTCATTTCTTCTTCTCCACAGCTGTGACCGGTTCTTTGCCATGTTGCACAGGTTCATGCTATGCGCCACTCGGTGCAGGCACGTCATGTTCAATGTGGAGTTCGCTGCTTCTACCGTCTGTAAATTGCCCGTTGGATGGCCGAGCAGCATCTGATGTCGATAGCTAACCGGGTAGTTCCACTGAAGGGGCTGCCTTGTCTTGCTCTCCTTTACCCACGTCTAACACGCAAGGCACACTTGGCGAAGGCTCGCGCTTGTGTTTTTCCGCTCCTACATCTGGTTTCATCGGAACGGCGGATTCCTCCGTGCGCGGCGTTCTGGCACTGAACACACACAAGGCACTGCACCTGGCTTCAGCAGACGTCACTTGCAGTCGTCTCGGAAATGAGACGGTTTGAAATGCAGGCTGCACACAACAGTGTAATCACATGCTGGCACCCAATCCTTTCTCGCTATTGCACCTATACACCACTCCCGCGTAGCGCTGTCGGATGGTAGCTCATGAAATGAGACTCCGGGCTCCTTTCTTCGTTCGCTTGAGGTGCAGTTTGGGACGCAACAATGGCGCGTAGTGCTTTACGAAACAAAATTATTTTTCAATACGCACAATGAGCATGTAAAACTGCTGCTGAAGTGCCAAAATACAGGAACAGTTGCAAGCAGCGAGTGGCAACAGTCAGCAGTCGTGTTAAACAGTTCTGGTGATAGGTCTGCCAACATACTTTTCTCAAAAGATCTAAACTTCATTTAAAGAGGGATTATGTCGCCTATGAGAGAGCAAAATGAATTTCTTTGCGACTTTTTACTTTCAGCTCTGCGTACTTTTGTTTTCGTTTGCTTAAACAGTCGAAGACGCGCGGAAGGCGCCTTCTGGCGCAGAGATGTCGTCTGCTACGGCGCGGGCACGCCACGACTGCTTGGTGATGTGCGCATGAGCGCATATGTTGCAAGCAGCCGCCACAAGGATCGCTAGCTACTACCTCAAATTTAAAGGAGAAAAAAAGAAAGGTATGGGAAGCAGTTTTTCGTGCACACGGCAGGCATCTTCCTAGAGGGGGCGATGATCGAGCAGACGGCATACACATGGTGATGATGATATTCTGCAACACTGTATGCAATAACACGGCAAGACAACAGGAGTAAAGTTTTAGGCAAAAAGCTAGACTACATAAACTACAATACGATTCCGTGAGCTGCTGTTTGTGCGTGAGGGTCGTGCGTCAGCAAAGCATCTGAAAATTTCATCCAACAGAATCCAACCGCAATCGCCTCAATCCAGCATGGCGACTTCTACCGCAGGGGTTCAAAACTTCAAACTTCAATGCGGTCGTGGCTTTCAGTTGTTTCGGCGATGCCTGGATGATGTTAATGGTTTCTGTGGATGCTGTTTCTGCACATTACGCTGCCGCATTCCGCGATGCAACACTTTCTTTACAGGTGACCGTAGATAAGCGGGTTTTATTGTTTTGCATTCAGTGCATTGTCTGTGTAGTGCAGCGCCTGCCTTCAGAGCATTTTCACAGGGTGCATACAGCAGTAAACGCATACAGATATCTGTTCCCTAATGGAACAGTATATGAGGCAGTATTATGCCAAAGATCGATCAATCTTAAGTCTCTCCTGAGCTGTAAGCGTCGATGCTTCCTCTCCTTCTGAGCACTGCGAGCTGTCGGGGATGCAACTGCACACTTATTTAGGATTTCTAGCTTTTTGCTATATCCCTCACTTGTGCGGCCCGCATTCAAGTCGTTTGCCATTGTCGATGGTTTTTTTGTTACTGTAGTTATGTTTGTATAAACTAGGTGGCGCTAGGCATGCGCCCTATCTGGTCAGCTGACTCGCACATCTGTATATATATTCATCATTGAACTGGAATAAAAGGGAGTTGGTCGAAGTAGGTACGTGGCGGGTGCTTGACGTGGTGGTGCTCCGGCTGCTCCGGGCAGTCGGACCGGGCAGTGCCCCAACGGTACGGGATACAACAGTTGGCGACGACCGTTCCGGATTGCGAGGTGGCACGCCAGGCTGTTGGCATACAACTTCACGATTGAATTTCACAAGGGTGACAAGAATACTGTTGCTGATGCTCTTTCAAGGATGCCCCTTCCAGGTCGTGTGGAGGAAGAGGAAGAAGAGACTGTTTGTGTTGTCTCAACATGCATTACTCATGAAGAGTTTGTCATTGAAACGATGCAGGACCCGTTGCTGCAGCAGGTTATAAAGTGGGTGACATCGGCATGGCCCGCAGTGAAGATGTTGCCTGCCGAAGCAGTTCCGTTCTACCGGGTGCAAACTGAGCTCTCAGTCGTTGGAGACCTCCTGCTTCGTGGTGACAAATTTGTAGTACCTTCGTCCCTCGTAGCACGGCTTCTTGACGCAGCCCACGAGTCTCATCCGGGAATAACGAGGACAAAGCAGCGACTACGTGAGCAATACTGGTGGCCTGCTATGTGCAAGCAAGTAGAACAATTCATTGCATCCTGCGCGGTATGCCAATCTGTTGACAAGTCTGCAAAACCCGTGACACCACCTCTGCAGCCAGTTGCATTCCCATCTGCACCATGGCAGAAGCTAGGCATCGATATTGTGGGCCCTTTTTCCGAAGTGCCGGCAGATTGCCGTTTTGCCATTACAGCCATCGATTACTACAGCAAGTGGCCTGAGGTTTGTTTCTCAGCAAGGGTGACAACTGCAACAGTCATCTCCTTTCTGCGAAGCATCTTCAGCAGGGAAGGATATCCAGACGAGATTGTGAGTGATCATGGTGCTCAGTTTACAGCCTTGGAGTTTGACAGTTTCCTCAAAGAACGTGGCATCGCTCATACGTATTCGGCAGTCTATCATCCGCAAGCTAACGGGCAGGTAGAGAGGTTTAATCGAGTACTCAAAGAGTACGTTCAAGTCTGCGCACAAGAACATCGGCCTTTGAAGGAAGCTATCACCGAATACCTGGGAGTCTACCGTTTCACACCGCATGCGACCACAGGAGTGAAGCCTTCCGTCCTTCTTCACGGCCGTCATCCCAGAACAAAACTTGATCTTGTAGGAGCGCCAGGTAAAGAGTTTTTCAAGATCCGCAGGCAGCGATGAAGTCCATCCACAGCAGAGTAGCATAAAGGCAACAAGCAAGTAAGACTTACACTGACCGTCGACGAGCTGCAAAGTACTCTCCATTAACAACAGGTCAACCGGTGAGAGTCAAGTTGCCTGGTCACGTGCCTAAGGGCGCTCTGAGCTACTCGAGTCCATTCACCATTGTGGACCAATGTGGTCAAGATACCTACAAGCTCAATGATGGCCGCACATGGAATCGGAGTCGGCTGGTACCTTGCCCCCAACCAGTTCCACCACCTACAGTTCCGAAAAGTTGTTCGCCTGAATCAGCAAAACCACTTGGCGAACCACAGCAGGAGAACCACGACCCACCCCAGCAGCCATCTGTTCAGACGCCAGTTGAAAGGGACGTTCCAGGACTGAGGCATTCGACGAGACAAAGAAGACCACCAGTGTGGTTTAAAGACTATGAAAGACATTGAGTGTTTATTGTGTTTTTCCAGTGTTAGTTGCTAACTCTTTTGAGGGGGAATAATGTGGTATTGTATTCTGTAGTTATGTTTGTATAAACTAGGTGGCGCTAGGCATGCGCCCTATCTGGTCAGCTGACTCGCACATCTGTATATATATTCATCATTGAACTGGAATAAAAGGGAGTTGGTCGAAGTAGGTACGTGGCGGGTGCTTGACGTGGTGGTGCTCCGGCTGCTCCGGGCAGTCGGACCGGGCAGTTCCCCAACGGTACGGGATACAACAGTTATTTATTCTTGGTTGCGTGCCATCAGCTGTGCTGCCGGCATTTCTCCGAGCTCGGAACTCTTTCCAGGCACGGGATCCTACCCACAGACCTCCCTTCACCGCACTCACCAGTGTATTTTGGTATTTTTTGTTTCTCTTGCCCTTACTTGCATTTACAGTCGACAAATTTGTGCAGTTTTTAATTTTCTGCAGATTTGTTAAAATGCGCTACCAATTTTTGTATGATGCTAAGCTGTGATGTGAGATATCAGGCTTCTTGCTAGTGAAGGCATGCTTTTTTCCATTCTCTCTTCTGATTTTTCCAAGGCAGACTGGTCGCAATGTTCAATTTAATACCTACATATTGGTGCAAGGCACCATGATTAGAATTAATGAAAGCCTGTTCCTCCTATATTCAAATCGGTGTGCGGTATTTCAGCCAGCTCATCTTTCAATGTGGTTATGACAGTCATCCTGACTCTCCTCAAAGAATGTATGTGGGTGCGTCACATAAAATCTGTTCATTTTTTTTTGTCATGGGCTAGCTGATCGCTTTTTTATTTATTTATATTATGTCTAATTTTAGTTTATAGAGCAGAAGACAATTTCCTCTCTTGCCATTCATGACATTGCTACAGCCACTGACAGTTGTTGCTCTGAATGTATTTATTTGCAGTTGCCAGCTGCCAATATCTATTGGCCCATGCATGCTTCCTGCCTTCGGCTGTGTCATCTATCCTGAGCTGTTCATGGTAGTTATCCTTTTTCAGTGATGCATGTCTTACCTGCCTATTTAGAAAAATATTTTCAACATAGGCTTGCAGCTGGGTTTAGGAATGCATGCAAACTCTACATGCATTTCACAGCAGTACCTCAGCTTATAATTACAGGAACTGTAGACTTGTACAAAATATAGTCACTCATGTAGCTCTTGATGCAGCTGCTGTTAACATAAAGGAGTTGAGCCTGCCTCAGGTGCTTTGACATTGCACACCTGTTGCCTTTTATGCGCATGTGTCCTCGAAAAGGCTCTATATGTTCATTTATCCCTTTAAAACATCGTGGTCTACAACTATGGTTTACCAGTATTTCTGGTACAGAGACCAAAATGTCAGTCAGTGATGTAACATTGCATGATGACACCAATCCTTGTATGGTATAGCATCCTTGCAATGCACTGGCTAAGCTGCTGTCAGCAGATTTATTGCTGGTTTATTTTCACGGCATATGGTTATACGGCACAGTTTGTACCTCTACCTTTTTAAAACTGGATCCTTCAAAAATTTAAAATTAGTTGAAGGAAAATTGAAGGAAATGTCACAGTAACTGCCTCACATTTTGGTGGACACTTGAACCTTGATGTAAGAGAGGGATATAGGAGGGAATTATAGAAGAGGTGCCATAGCGGAGGGCTGACACCCTTGTTAGATGCCCCCTCTTTAGTTAAACATACCTCGCAATTAACACATTTGGTGTAAAACAAACATGAGACTTGCACGCTCACGAGGATCCTCATGTCAGTAAAACAAAAAGGGCCAATGTTGCCGTACTTCAGAGCTTTGCTCTTAAAAGTGCAGCTGACTGCTGCTCAAAGTTGAGAGCAAAAATATGTCTCCTTTTCCTCATGTGATGCAATGAAGTGAAGTAGCAGTCACTGACCATAGTCGAAAAAAGAAACGTTTCGAAACCCGTACGGGTTTCTTGTTCACAGTGAGCAGGACAAGAGCGGTGTCTTGTCCTGCTCACCGCTCTTGTCCTGCTCACTGTGAACAAGAAACCCGTACGGGTTTCGAAACGTCTTTCTTGTTTCGACTATGGTCAGTGACTGCTACTTCACTTCATTGCATCACCATGCCTGACCAGACGGATTTCCGTCGAACTCTTGACTACTTTTCCTCATGTGCAGTCCACAGTGCTGGTGCCATTTGCAATGATTGACATTGAGTCGCATGATGCGCAGCCCGTTCCTGGAGTTGGTGAATTTGTCTGTCTTGTGAATCTGCCGTTAAAATTAGTGCAGAACAATGGTTCTCCAGTGGATCTCACGTAACTGTATCCTGTGCCACCTGCTACCACCCTTTTTCCTCAAATTTCCTAATCTCATTTGGCCACCTGATTTCCACCCATTCATGCATTCACCTACTCTTGGAATCCTCCCAGTGTTGTAGTGTGGTATTGCTTATATCTTCTCTGCATTACACATGCATTGCACATCCTCTTTTTTCGATTAATCAAGCTACCTCTGTTCCTGTTTCTTGCATAAGCAGCTGGGCTCTTGCTGTTTAGAGGGGAGGGGTACAAAATTTTAAACACTAACAATTTTGAATTTTTTTACTGGTCGTAAACAGGAACATTCTAGCAATCACAGGTACTGAGTGCAACATAATATTGGCCTACCTAGGAGTCACTTCATCCTTTCACCTGCATTAAGTGAAAACAAGGGGCGCAGCCTCAAATATTGCAACTTTGTTGATATCGCCTCTCAACAGTCACTGCTTGCTAGTGATGCTGATGGGGTCCTGTGGGCTAGCTAGCAGAACTTGTTGGCATAGCACCGGTCGGTCACGCACATAAACCTCTGTGATCACTCTAGAATGACTACAGCAGCACTAACGATGGCCAGGTATTCAGTGGTGTGAAAGGCTTTGTGACAAGCGACGCCGACGAAACTCTGACAGTCGCCAAGCCAGGCCTTGGCAGAAAGCTGGAAAGCGAAAACTTGTCACCGACGAGACAAAAAACTGAGTATCCTCTCTCGTCTTTGTGAGTATGTCAAGCGGAAACAGTAACAAAATGCACTGCATGTGTTCATGTGTGAACACTGACGAGAGATAAACACCACACCACAGTGCCAGCCTCCATCTGTGACGAGAAAGCCGAGTGAGTACGTTTATGTGATGATTGTAGAAAGCGAATTCTTAAGTCCTAGCGTGTGAAGTTTGTCATAAGTGTAGTTTTGGCAGCTATGACCTGAAATCAATGGTTGCTTACTGTTTAGAACACATAGAGTGAATGAGATGTGACAAAAATGATAGATGAGGTGACCCTCTTTGTCTAGCCATGGATTGGTTTGGGAAACACAGACTTGTGGAGAACGGCTTAGTTACATCTGATTTCGTGATGTTATTGGTGTAGTAGGTGATGAGGAATTGTAGTTCATGATAGAGGATATAAATACTCAGTGTGCAAATGAAGAAAGCTAAAATACTAAACAATCTGGAAAGAGAACATTTTACGATAGGTAGTGAGGTAGTGGAAGTGGTAACAGAGTACATCTAGGCCAGGTCATCCGCACGTCTAAGCCAGGTCGTGCGCAAATGCAGAGCATTTGAGAGAAATGGTTGCGAGTAGATTGGGGTTTAAGGCCTTTGGCATGCACGCAGAAGTTAAGAACAGTGCCTTGCAGTATGCTCAAAAAGAATTTTAAACTGCATTGCTGCTACAAATCTCTCGGGCAAAAAGTGTTACACTAGGAAGTTTAAAATTCTTTCAGTGGTTGAATTTTAAATTCAACCACTGAAATAAAAACACATGGTTAATGCTAAGATATGGAGGAGAGAGCTGCGTGAGTTGCTTTGTGTTTTAGGTCCCAGAGCCTGTCATAGGCCGCATGTACTTGTAATGAATTATCTGCACAAATATATGGCATTCCTAGACTAGACAAACTCTAAAACCTCATCAATGCTCACTCTCTTTGTAGTGAACTTTGTAAAGCCTGTTAGTCACCACTTTGTTGCATGTCACCCCTTCACTACAACGTCCCTCATAGCCTGAGTCGCTTTGGGATGTTAAACCCAAATAAACCAAACTAAGCATGTCACCCCAAATGGGAGCCGTGGTTATGGTACTCAGCTGCTCATCAAAAAGATGCAGGTTCAATTCCAGCTGCAGTGGTCTTATTTTAATGGAGACGAAATGCTAGAGGTGCAGGAACTCTGTGATGTTAGCACACTTAAAGATTTATCCATTTCTCTAATATCTAACTTAGCCTGTGCCGCTTTGTGGTTTTAAACCTCATAAAACCAAGTAAAATTAGTGGCTACATCATTTCATAAAATTTCTTTAAATGTATTATTATTTTCTAAGCATTAACAATTTTCTGCTCCTCTATTCCTTCATCTTTGCCTCTCTTATTCCCTCCTCGCTGAGTAGCAGGTCAGTGGTTTTGAATGCCAGAGAAATATTGTTTTTCATTTCATTCGAAAAACTCTCTCGCTTTATTGCTTTGTTAGTTGTATTATGCAGAAATATGTGAAGCTTAGATCCAAGAGCTATGGCCTGGATAGTAAGTTCTATATTCAAGGATAGTCAGTTTTATATTCAACCATACTTACATTACTTATTACAGTATCTATGCTGACTTCTTTTGTAATGGGCTACCTGGCATAGAAATGTTGTGACCTGCAGCAGTAAACATCATTTCAAGGCAAATTTCTCAGTTACATGCATAAATAGATTAGGCAAGCTCATGCGCTTGTGAAGCTCCTAAACTTGCATTTGTTTTCAAAACCTTTGCTGTGATGCACTGACTCACTGGAATACACTGCAAATCTTCACTGAAATTTGATATGCCTAATATAGTGAGACATTCATGTACTCAAGTTTGGCTTAGTACACTGTGCTCAAATGAGTTTGTTAGCTGGCAAAGATAAAGCAAGGGTGGCAGTGTTTTGTAATGTCCACAGGGCATTCTTGCAAACTCCAGTATGTGTGTCATTCCTTTCTTTTCATGCACCATACACAGTCTTCCCTTCACACTCATGTTTGAAACAAAATGCTGCATACTTCACCATTGTAAAATTGAAGGCCATTGTGCTGCTCCACAAAATGATATCTGGCTGCAGCTGTAGTTGTGGTATGGAAAATGGGCTAGGCTATATTTACACATATTCGTCATGATACAAGCCACTTGCACGCCACACAAAAATGTTGATAGTACAATATCCAGCACTTTTGCTGTGGAGAGTGCGGTGCTAAAATGAGAATAATGATGGAGAAAGCAGACAATATATTTTGGCAGAGGCATCAAGATTGCTAAATTTTTTGGAAAGGAATTTTTGGGACGCTGCTCAGAAGGTTAAGGAACTTTTATACTTCACTACCATCTGACCAATTATGGAGTATGCCAGAGCAGTGTGGGACCCTCTAGACAGAAACTATTGTGATATGCTGGAACGCATTCAGAATCGTGCGGCGTGGTTTGTCACTAACAGATATACTTTTAATTATCGAAGTAACAGTATCAAGCAGGACCTGAACTGGGACTCTCTGGAGGAGTGCCGTTTACGAATAAGGTTAGAATTCCTTTACCACATTTATTTCAAGGAAACTACTATTAGCCCCGGAGCTTATTTGCTGCCATCTCATTTTGTATCCAGAAGGCACAACCACGACTGCAAAATACATGAGATAAAATGCGGTACTAAGGTGTTCAAACTGTTTTTCTTTCTTCATGAATGTTGTAAGCTGCCTCAATGTATTCTTCAATGCCAATCCGAAGCAAAGTTCCGAGCACTGTTGTCGGAATTGTGATGTGCACACGTGCTCAGCTGCTGTTTTTCTGCTTTTCCTCTTGCCCTTCCCTGAAGAATTGACTGATGTGAATGCGCTGTTAACATTTTTTATCATCTGCCATAGATTCTTTCCCATCCTGTAAAAAGGTTGGCACATGCTGTGGGATTGATTGTGTATGTATGTAATCCCCCCTGAAGCTATGCCTTCGTGGCACTGCAGGAATGTAAATAAATAAATAAACAGCTGATGATCTGCTAGGGCTGCAGGATTCCAAGATTGAGAAAAGCAGTGGGAGGCTCTGAGTCTGGTAAAATAGTAAAATTTGGCTTGTAGCAGACAGGGATCATGCAGCTTATGAAGGGCAGGAAAATTGGAGACTTATGGAAGAGGCTGTAGACTCAAGTGCACCTTTTGGGCTGGTGATGGAATGTGTAGGGCCCTTTGTTTCTGGGTAAAACCTGGTTTCTCCCTATGTTGCACCCTAAAAAGATTCTTAAAGACCAGGTTCAACCCAATTTCTGTGCAAATGTGCCTGTAAGAAGAAAGTGTGGTTTGATGGTGCACAAAGCTTAAGAACTGCTGAAGTGTGGTGGATGTCACATATTTCTTCTGACATAGATTTTTTAACAATTCTGGTTATTTTATTTCCCTTTTAATGTTTATTGTTTGTCGAGTTGCTTATAATTTTAGGATAAATTGAAAACTACATGTACTGACCGGTATTTCATTGCAATAATTATACCCATAATTCTAAAGCTGTGTTCGAAGGTAGGTGTGCATTTAGTATGCATGCTTTGAATTTCAGTGATTGTTTCTGCACTGCAAAATGGAGGAAAGGTCTCTGCTGTGCGAGTATTTTGCAATGGAGTGAAAGTAACTGTAGCAGCGTTTGTTACTGTGTCGCCCAGCCAAACGTTTTCCCACTGAACCACCGAGCTTCTGAATACCTGTGGCTCAAAGCTTAAAGCTCTGATTGCCCTTTCCGAGGTTTTCTGCATTAACCAGTGCAAGGCCAAAGGCTCAGAGCTAACAAGCATTTGAAACCATAGAACTATACACAGTAGTGCTGGGACCATGCAGCAAGTCAGCGTTAACGAGGTCGTGATAAACGTGAATTACTGTAGAAAGCTAGTGTGAAAAAATAGTTGTGCTTAAGGAAAACGCTGCTTTTTTCTTAGTCGTTCATTGAAACAAAGCAATGCATACAAAGTTTGATATTTTGCTGATCCCTCAGTTTTTTCCAGCTAAAGACCAAGGGTTGCATGGAAGTCGTGCAAGCCACCAAGTGATGCGTGCGATTTGAGCCAGTGATCTGGAGCAGGCTGGGAAATTTGTGAATGGCCAGTGGTATTCACTCAGTAAAGCAAGCTTTTTCTGTAAGTACAGTTTTTGGCATGGCAATGCTTAAGGATGCATGCATTAAATTGGCTACTCTGCACCTACCCATGCTTCAAGAACAGTGACATACATGAAAAAAATTGATAGGTGAAAAAACAATTTTCCGCTTCTGGTATGTTTTTTGAGGAAAGTATTTGCCATTTAAAGGGCTCAGTGTGCTGTGAAAAACCTTAATAATTATGTGCTTGTTGTGGCCTTTAGACTAATTTCTCCTTCCACGTCTTTGTTGGCCTGACCTTGTAGCTTGCCTGCATGAGATTGCATGAGATTGGCTGCTACCTACAGTTTGCTTTTTGCGCCTTTTTTATTGGTGGTCACATTCTTTGCGTGGCAGTGTCATGCAGTTTGATAAGTAATCTGATCTGATTTCTGCGTTGGCCTGAAGTTCAAGCTTTGAGATGTGGGGGCAGGTTTACAGTGCCCCCTTGTTCGCTCTAACTGCAGTTTCGCCATGAGGGTTAGTCCTTTTTTTATTGTTATGCAGTGTCATTTGATTCGTGCATATATTAATGAAGTGAGCACAATTTTTTATAATAAATGAACACTCATTTTAACTGCAGCCATTATAAGTGCGCTTGACTCTAAAACGGCGGTATTCTGGCATTCAGTATTACACCTTAAAACCAGCCGGAAGACACAACACGGATGAGAGAAGCACAAGACGAGGCTGGTCTAACAACTTAAGCTTTATTGAAGGCAAGCGGCAAAAGAAGACCTGCAAAGAGATGCACGCGTGCAAACCCCAAAGCAGTGAGAGGGCGAAAAACAATCGAAAGGCACTGGCACACTAGTAAACCATCTAAAAAAACAAATTCCTGAGGGTTCACCGACGGCTTAACCACGCACATGTTCTTAGCCTTACCGATGGCGGCTAATGGCGGCTGGGTTCCCACTTGTCCATCTCACCAACCTGTCAGAGCGTGTTTTCACTCGCTCGAGGGAAAGGAACACATACTCGGATGATGCTGACCTTACCTCAACAGTATTTCGCACAGTCTCAAGAAAGTTGCGGCAAAGTTTAATGTTGCTGTTGTCGTAACAGCTAAGTGCAAGATAAGAGGCCTTTGCGCCGCTATTAAAAAAGGCTTGATAAAACTATGGGTAATCATTTACAATGTACAGTGTCACATATAAAAAGGTTCACCACTTGCAAAAGTGATGGAGTTTATTGCGTTCCACTGCCTTATGGCTGCAACTACTATGGGCAGACAGGCAGATGTCTGAATTTCCACCTGACTGAGCACTTTCAATCTACAGGGGGAAGGCAAATTCTAATCTGGCACTGCACACTCAATCTTTTGAATGCAAATCTGTGGATGGCCTGTCTCTTTGCACACCTAATTTCTGCAACACATCAGTCGTTTACGGAAGGGAGAAATCTGTCGGCAGATAGTTGAGGCTTACTGCATCGGTAACACTAAGGACACGTGTGGCTAAGCCGTCGGTAAACTTTCGCTGTAAGGAATTTGCTTTTTTAGATTCATTAGTATGCCAATGACTTTTGATTGTATTTCCTCCTTTCACTGCTTTGGGAAGTTGTGCACACGCATGTTTTTGTGGATCTTCTTTTGCGGCTTTCCTTCAATAAAATTTCAGTTGTTAGTCCAGCCCCTTCTTGAGTTCATGTCTTATCCTGTGTTGTGTCATCTGTTTGTTTTTAAGTTGAGTCAGTATCAATATATCTCTATTGGCTACTACCTGATGTTGCTACTTGTATTTTGCAATTCTATGTTATAGGCTTTTCAAGAGCGCATCGAATAAAGCCTTTTCTTTTCTTGCAGAGCTGCAAGTTGTGACTGCTTATTTCGCATTTCTTGAAATGTCCTTCGTTCAGATCTGGCTGTGTACATGTGCTTCAGGTGCTCGGTTTTAAACATTATGCCTCTCTGAGAAGCAGCGCCGGCATTTGATGACTGTAATTTGCGTATTCGAGGCCGAAACGCATACGCTGGCATCCCTTGCGTGCAGATCAAGATGATGTCGTTCGGCGACCTCTTCGGCCCACTCTGTGACTCGGAGTTGAACCTCCGGGTCCCAGCTAAGCAGCGCGGCCTCCCACTGCGATTGAGTAGAGAGCTGCAGACTGTTCGACGGCTTCTCTTGATTACATGAGTATAGGATGATGTGTGGTGTGTCTGCCTTAAGGTATCTGCAGAGAGACCAGATGGGGTTAAACTGCTCTGGGAACCATATAGAGTACATGTACGGATTAAAGAAAGTGTCTGTTTGGAGCTGCCGCCAGCTGAGTTATGTTTTACTTAGAGATGTACGTGGTTCTTGGAGGATTTGTCATTCTTTCTTGAAGTGGTTAGTAATTTCGTTGTAGGTTGTCACTCGCTCCTTGGCCGACCTGAGCTCAGGGTAGCGCACCTCCCGGTTAACCACGAATCCTTGGTCAAATCGGTGCGCCGCCTCGTTTCCAGGATGGCCCGAATGGGCGGGGACCCAGATCAATGTGATCTGGCAGGTATTTGAGATTTTTTGTAATATATTGATGGCTGCAGAGTGGGCCCTTCCTTTGGCAAAATTTCGAATTGCAGTTTTAGAGTTGCTGATGATGTATTTGGCAGTGGTGGAGGTAATGGCTAAAGCTATGGCAGCTTCCTCTGCCTCCTCCAGAAATTTTGTTTCATCGATTGTCGCCGATGCGAGGGGAGAGCCTCGATGATCAAAAACTGCTAGGGAAAGGCGTCTCTGTCCGCATGTTCTGCCACGTCCACATGCACCGTGTCTTTCTGAACTGAAAATCTTTCGTGAAGTTTTACTTCCCATCCTTTGTTCTGTCCGTATAGTAGTCTGGATGCATGTTTTTGGGCAGAGGATGGACTAGTAAGTGTTTGTGCATGTGTCTTGGAATTGGCAAGGTTGTGTACGGGTTCCTTCATATTGTATTCCTGCCGTCTTTAGGATGAATCGTCCCGTTTCAGTGCCTGATAGTCTTTCGTATTGTGCGGTGAGGTGTGCTTCCATCATTTCTGTCAAGGTTTTATAATTCCTAACTGGAGTAGTTTTTAATTTGGGGTATGACGGGGGGGAGGTTGAGTGCAATTTTGTAGGATTGTCTAATTAGAGCATCCAGGTCGTATGGTGTAGAGTAGATGACTCTGCTAAGAACGAAGGCTTGGATTAGTTTCCTGGTCTCGGCTTCTTTAACTCCTCCTTGCCTATTTACGATGCGTCTGATGAGAAGGGAGATTTGGTTGACGGTGTTTCTCAGTTTCTTAATTAGTGTGTCGTGTTATTCTTAGTGTTTCCACTTCTGGGATGGCTGCCCCTTCTGCGTAGATTTTGATCTGAGGTGCTTTATTCTTTCTTTGACGCTTTGGGTGTAGGATGAGGACTTCGGATTTTTGGGACGGAAGTCCTGCAGCTTGTGCCTCCTCTACTACTACATCTGCCGCTTGTTGTAGCGTGTCTTGTATCGTGCCGATACTCCCCTTAGTGGTCCAAAGGACGATATCGTCCGCGTACAAAGAGTGTTCTAGGTCTGGGATTTTGGTGACTTCGTGTGCCATTTTGTTGAGGGTTATATTGAATAAGGGGGACAGGACAGATCCTTGTGGTATTCCTCTGTCTCCTAAACTGAGGGGTCGGATTTGACTGTGCCAATTTGACTTTTAGCCGTTCTATCAGAGAGAAAGTCTTTGATGTAGTTAAACGTTCTTTCGCCTGCATTCAAGGAGCTTTCCGAAGCACTTGCGACTTTATCTTTCCTGCTGATTTCGTCAGGTCACTAAGGGATTAGACAACATTCAGGCACACTGTCCAGATGGCGTCCAAGTATTGCCACTTTGTTTTTGCTGGCGCTGCGGTTTTTAGTGACTGCAAGTTATTTTTGCGTGTGTGTGCATAAAGTTTACATGCTTAGGTAACGTTGCGTGCATTTGAAATTTCAATAGAATTTTTGCTTTTTTTGCATTTGTAATCATAAAGTAAATAAAAAGTATTTCTAATGCCTTTAGTAACCAACAACGGCAAACTGAAGAATAGCCTCTAGGTGGCAACTCAAAATAGTTTTGAGCAGGTAGCAGTGCTACTACTAATCTTTGCGCTACATATAAAAGAAAAAGTGGGGAAACGTATAGGGAAGTGCCAGCAAGCAAGGAAGTGAAGCGCATTAAGACGGTTCTCGGTCGACATTGGAGCTGCGTTCGACAGGCTCCGAGGAATGCGAGCAGGCAAGTCGGCTGGCTGTCATGAGCAGTCAGTTTGGGCAAAGCTGTCCGCTGCCACTCCACTGTGTGAATTAATTGAATTGATCGGTGATCAATTCTGATTGGCTGGAGGTGTCATTACTTCCTTTTCTTCTCCTCCTCAGACTGCATAAGCCGCCACTGCCACGGGCCATTCGAACTTTCGCCACGATGAGTGGTGAGGCTGCACATGTCGATGCTGTCGCCGGTCGGAGCTACATGTTCCGACGCGGAGCCAGCGGCGTGACGGTGATCTACCACCCGTTCGACAACGCCGAGCACGGTCTCGAGCCAGAGTTTTGGCTCCTGGGCCTGGTTGACATGAAAAGATGAGGCTGCAAGGTTCCCCAGGGTGTGCTCAACAAGCTGCTCAATTCGCTGAGGGGAGACGGCGAAGCACAGAAGGCCGTGTTGTACCACCCTGAGGGATCACAGATCGGTGCGTTCAAGCTTTGGAGCAGCTTGTTTTAATTTGTACACCGAACACTTGTGCAGATACTTTGTTGTTGTCTTTGCCTGATTGTACAAGTATCGGAACGATACGCTCAGCAGATTTTTCTACTGCAGTGAAGCTTTGTAACCGTACGGCAGTGAAACGAGTGTACTACTGGATTCAGGACATAAGTATTCGTCGTGGTGTTATGTACTTGTACTGGTGCAAAGTACTCAGTTGTTCACTTGCATGCATTAGTGTGCTATAGCAGGTGCTAACATCATTCTGCTCTTTTTTTCACTATAGTCCAGCCTACCAAAAATGCAAAATTCATCAACTTGGAATTGTTGATCACTGTCTTGATCTAGCTATTTAATGTTCAGAACAGTGCAGACAGTCAACAAGGTTGCCATTTATGTAATGATGGAATTAAAGATTTTTCATTGTACCAGCATTGAAATGAATGTATTATGTGATGCAGGATATACTTATTGATCGTTTTGTTTCATGCTTCTGTTGTTTTATAGAATTGCAGTTCTTGAATTATTCACTGGTGAGAGAATACCTCTGGCATTCAGTCAACTCTGTTCAGTCTTTCGTGCCTAAAATTCACTAGTGGCGTGACACATAAAGTGAGTGATTTTCAAGTTCAGTGTCCTTTAAACAAAATAAAAGTGGTAGGGGTTTAACGTAGTTAAACAAAGTACACGTGTGAAAGCAGGGGACACTTAAGTGCCGCTCTGAGGGGTTTAGTAGGATAATGCCCATATGGGCAGAGGTGGTAATTCTCTACTTAACATTCATAGATGGCGGCGTACCACTACCAGCGCAGTGGCACAGCGGTTAAGGGATGTGCCACTGCATTGACAGGTGTCTGTTTCTATCATAGCCACCGGTAGGGATCGTGCGACCCATGTTGCTCTTCCCGAGCAACCTTTTGCGACAAATCATTTTTTTAACTGCCACAGCGGTCAGTTTCCTCACAATCCAATGGGCAGATTGTGATGTTGCCACAAGTTTATGTGACCTAGGTGGCGTGATGCCCTCTGTTGCGAGAAATTCGTGTGGGAGAGTCGAATCGTGCGACGGTGAATATTCAGGAAACAGTGACGACTCATAGATGCATTATTTAACAAACAGACAAGGAAAACTATATTCACTTTACAGATACAAAAAGAGTGGTCAGACGGAACACCCGGCACAAATGTTTTTCTTCTTTGCCGTTTAAGAAGCCACTATCTTGCCGAGAGTCCGAGGGGCCCGGCCGCTTTCAGCTGCACCCGGCCTTTCGCTGCCCAACTCGCCTCCCGAGCGCCGTTGTCGAAACCCGATCCCGGACCAGACACCAGCGATCCAAAAACTGGAAGTGTCCCCGCACTGCTCCGGTCCCCAATGGCACCCCGTCGTGCACATGTCCTTAGGAAACACACACACACACAAAAACTCAAAGTAGGGCACACGGGCGACGAGAAACACAGGCAGTAGTAAACGATGCCGTTTGTGGAAGACGCACTCTCCCTTCCCCAAAAAAAGACAGAATACACAAGAACCTCCCGGCCCCAACAGTGGCAGCACTACACACACAACTCGAGGGGATAGAGAAGCTGTACCGGACTTTGCAATGTGGATCCGTTGGGCTGCTCCACAACACATGCTCGGACTTGGTTACCTCTTCCGTGGATCACTTCGACGATCCTCCCCGTCTTCCACATGTGTCGCGGCGCCTTATCCTCACGGGGGAGAACTAAGTCTCCTACAGAGGTCTGTCGAGCCTGTTGTTTTCCGCAAGTGTGCGCCGACTTTAGTGTCAAAAGATATTCATTCCGTCATCGCCTCCAAAACTGCTCCAGCAATCGTTTGCGGTGCATCCACCTTCGTGTCACAGCTTGTATTGACGAACTGATATGACACGGAGAAGGTAGCGACATCAGTCTCGTTCCTGTAAAAAAATGTGCCGGAGTAAGAATTTCGGGGTCTTCTGGTGACAAAGAAATGTAGGTTAGGGGGCGGGGTTAACAATGCTTTCCACCTCCTGCAGTACTGTAGTAAGCTGTTCGAAGGTGAGTCTTGCCTGGTGTAGGATTTTACGGAGGCAAACCTTCACAGTCCTCACCATCCTTTCCCAGAATCCACCCCACCATGCTGCTCTTTCCATGATGAATTTCCATTTGATGCGTGTCTTGGCACAGTGGTCGTGGAAATTTCCGTAAAACAAAGAGTCTCTCAATGCTGCAAATTCTTTAGAGGCGCTCTGAAAGGCTTTGGCATTTTCAGTGTATATCACTGATGGCAGTCCTCATCAAGCGGTAAATCATATGAAAGCCAATAGGAACATTTCGGATGATAGGTTTGAGACAAGCTCCAGATGAACTGCTCTCGTAACTGCGCAAGTGAAGAGAGCAAAGTAAATGTAAGATTTATAGACCGTGTCCTTGTCCTTAGTGAAGAGCAGCCCGGCGAAGTCTATGCCAACCACTTGAAACGGTTCAGAACGGCAAACGCTTTCATTTGGTAAGGGCTCTGTGAGAGCTTCTCCAGGCTTTGCGCGACCTTTGAGGCACATGTTGCATTTGTTTACAACGCTTTTTACTTGTTGAAGTCCTCGTGGGATCCAAAACCTCTCTCCCACTTCTGTGAGAGCGTCTCTAGAGCTGCCGTGTAATGTTCGTAAATGAGCGTCTCGAATAACGAGCTCCGTGAACGAATGGCTGGGAGGGAGGAGCAGTGTATGCTTCACCTGTTCTTTCTCGTCGGAGAAGTGCAGCCGCCCTCCTACTCGTAGCAGTCCCTCAGGGTCAAAAATGGACTGTAACTTCTGTTAGCTTTATTGTGATTTCAATGAGAGCCCTTGGCCAAGACGGGATATGTCATCCGTGTATGCTTCTTCCTGAACAACTTTCAGCCAGTATGCTTCGGCCCTTTCTACCTCTTCCGTTGCTGGACAAGAAAAAACTATGCCAGACGGATTCCTGCAAGCACTTATGAATCTGAACACCCAGGCAGTTATCCGTAAAATTCGGAAAAAACTACTGTGGTGAGCCAGGTCCAAGATCAGCATAAATGCCCTTACTTGCAACACCTTTACTTCTTTCCTTTCTTCCGAACTTTCCTCAGGCGTTGGGACGTAACTCATTCAGAGCTGGCCAGGACTCCTCTGTCTCTGAAAGCCATGACGGTCCAAACCACCACAGTCGGTCTTCTTGAAGACTAGAGTCACTCCACGTGCCACACGATCAGTGGGGTTCTGTGAACTGGGACAATGCCTCCATTGTTCTTTCTCTGTGCAGGTTTGAACCTCGATCACTGTTTCGCACAAACTGGTTCCACTGCAAAGGGTTTCCTTTCAACCAATGAAGGGTTATGCTGGAGTCGGTCCAGTAAATCATTTTCGTTCGACCAGCATACATCATTAAGCAGCCTTCCAGAAACTTGGCTATTCTAGCACCTATCAGTGCACCCATCAGTTCAATTCGGGGAAGAATCGTACCTTTTAGGGGTGAAACTCTCGCTTTCGTGTAGATGAGTTTCGTGTCAACACTGCCGTTGGAGTCCTGTAGTCGCAGGTAGGCGCATGCCCCGTACGCTCGCTGACTGGCGTCGCAGAAGATGTGCAACTGTACACTCTGCGGTTGAACTACTGGAGCAACACATCGGGGTACGGTCAGTGAACGAAGGTCCATTAGCTCCGACTTCCAGTCTTCCCACTTCCTGAAAATATCATTGGGCAATTTGTCATCCCAACCAATGTGTCATTGCCACAATTCCTGAAAGAGTGCCTTGGCTTGTATGGTAAATGGTACAAGCAATCCAAGAGGATCAAATATTCTGGCGATGTTTTGTAGAACAAGTCTTTTGCAGTTGTTCTCTCTGTCCAAAATGCTTGAGAGAGACTTGGTGGCCATGGTGATCGTATCTTCTGCAGGATTCCAAATAAGCCCAAGAATTTTTACTGTTCCAACCGAGTCATTCAGTCCCTCCTGCGACGCAAATAGGTCTTGCAAGTGCCTTGAGTTCGACGACCACTTTCGCAAGCTCCAAGAATATCGTTGGCCTGCGCAAAAATCTCCGCATCCTTTTCGGTGTCTGCTCCAAGCAACAGGTCGTCGACGTAGAACGACTCCGCCAGAAGCGCAGCTATTCTCTGCTTTGGCTCCTCAACCCTCTTAAGGTGATATTGCAGGGTGGCATTTAGCAGGAAAGGTCTATCCTTGGTGCCAAACGGCACACGCTTCATTCGCCACTATTCTACTTCAGGATCAGGTTCTTCCCTTAAAGGCAAGCCGTTAAACCAGAGAAAGCGCAAGGAGTCTCGGTCCTCTTTTCGGACACTGATTTGCAAGAATGCCTTCTCAATGTCAGCTGTCAATGCGATCTGAGGAAGTCGAAAACGAATCAGCAGTTTGAGCAGATCAGCTAAGAGACAAGGCCCTTCTCCAAATGTTCGTTCAGGGAGGAAGACCCTTGTTCATGTGAGGAGGCGTCAAAGACAATGCATAGCTTTGTCGTTCTTGAGTCACTGGACAAAAAAGCGTGTGGCATGTAATAAGCCTGATCGGTGGCTTGCTCTTCAGGTGTTACATGTTTGGCGTCGCCCATATCTATGTAGCTCCGCATTGTACTTTCATACTCCGCGCCAAATTCTGGAGTGCGCTGAATTCTTTTCCGTAGGCTCTTCAGTCACTGTAGTGCCTGTGAGCGGTTGTCACAAAGTTGTCCACTGTTTTCTTTCCAAGTAAGGGCGACTTCGTAGCAGCCGTTCTTCATTCTGATGTTTCTTTCAAACACCCACAGTCGCTTCCGCTTCCTCATTCGGCCCTCCGGTATGATTCATAATGCCAGTGCTTTCCAATTCCCAGAAGCCTTTCACAAGTCTTTCAGTGCTTTCAAGGACTGTGCTTACCCTGAGGACACAGGAGTTGGCAGAATTGTCAACTGAGGTATGCACGGATATCGGACCCTGAAACATCCAACCGAAGACCGACCCCAGGACAACCAAGTCAGCGTTTTGCTGGGAGCATTGAATTTCGCCCGTCACGAATTTCCACAGGGGTTCAGCGCCAATAAGAAGCCCAATTCCGGGTACCACTGGCATTTCCAGCAGTAGAAGCTTGTCCGCGAAGGGCCGTCCTGTCTCTTCTATTGCTCTGACAAAGTCGTTTTCGACAGGCACCTGGACTATGTCGTTGCAGATGAAAGGAACCTCAATGGCCTCTATAATGTATTCCTTGTCACTGTACTGGCGGCAAAGATGCACTTCTACTAGACGACGTCTTTCTGGTGCTGATGTGGCTGTCCCAAACGTACTCAGCTGGAGAGAGGTTTTTTTACTTTCTCTGAGGCCTAAAAATTTAGAGATGTCCTCACAGATAAAGCTGCGGTTACTTCCCCCATCTACGATGCCTCGAATGTAACTGCGCCTACCTTCTCCAATAGCCCAAAGCCGGCAGGTTTGCAGAAGAATTTCATTGTTGACGGAATTTCAGCTGCTTGCATGCAAGCTGTTAATCTCCAATCTTGGATTCACCTCTAGTATCTTCGGCTTCCAGTTTGGGTTGCACACTGATCACACATGTCTGCCGCTACACTTCCCGCATTTCAGTCGGCGGTGGCAGTCTTTCAAGTGATGTCCTCTCAAGGTATATCGGAAGCAGCGGTTGTCCCCTTTAAGTCTTTGCAATTTTTCTTCCCTGTTTATTTTACTGTCGCAGTCTGCAGCGCTGTAAGTGAGCCGCAGAAAAAGCACTGTTCCCTTACATGGGAAGTTGCGTGCAGTACCGCAGACGTCGGCAGGAGAGACAACGATTTCTTTTCGCTTTCCTGTCTGACTTGCTTGTAGTCTCTATTGCTGCCAATACTGCTCTTTTCCCAGCTTTTAACTTCGACTGTAAAAAAAGTTAGAAGTTTTTCCAGCTCACCGTCTGAAGGGATCGTGACAGATGTAGCCTCACCGTTCTGAGTGTCGCTAGCTGAACGCGGCCACTCCGGAGTGTTGGCCAGCCGTTTATAATAGCCAACGACGATGTCAGCAGGTAGGGCTTTCAAAAGAATGTCTATCATCATGGCATAATAAGTGGTCGAACTCACCTTCAACCCATTCAGTCCGGGCACATGGCATTGAACGTGATCCACGAGGTTCGCGGGCCTCGCACGTCGTCCGATGATGTTACGGACAGTAGCGATCTCAGATGGGCAAGGTGCTCCTGGATAATCTGTCGGGTGTCGCCAAAGCACTTGGATAGAATGTTTATGGCATCGTCGTAGCACTCCCCTGTCGCCTGTAATGCGGTTATCGATGGCACTGCCGCTCCACTCAGAAGGCTTCTTAAGTAATGAAACTTTTCTCCCTTTGTGAGGTTTCCGTTCTCATCAACTGCTTCTTTAAACTGCTCCCAAAAGCCGCGCCACTGTCGAAGCTCACCGTTGAAGGTCTGCAGCTGGAGGGTGGGCAGCTTGACTGCACTGCGGTGAACAGCTTCGCCGCCGCCATGTTGGCTTCCTCATTGTGGCTCTGCCGGCTGTGTAGCCAATAGGCGAGGAGCTCTCAGCAGTTCAGCTTCTTTCGCCTTCAGCTGTCCAAGCATGCTGCGTCCTCGTACCGCATGACCGTCTCAAACTCAGAAGCGAAGTCTTCATCAGCAATGGAATCTTTCAATTCGGCGTTCAGCTTAAGCAACTCGTCGTTGTTGGCTCCAAGTCTTTCGATTAGGGAGCACAATGTTCCGATGTATGTCGTTCCCAAAGCTGCCTTGGCCTCGTTGATCAGCTTGTTATTGGTAGTTTGCTGTCGACGCGCTGTTCTCTTTTCTTTCGATCTCTGCATGATTGCGCAGAACACGAACCGTGGCGTCACTCACTTTCTCCATTACCGTCGCAGCCTGGTTCCAGCTTTCAGAAGATCTCCAAGTCCTGGAGATTGCAGTTCCCGGGTTTCGGCACCATGTTGCGAGAAATTCGTGTGGGAGAGTCGAATCGTGCGACGGTGAATATTCAGGAAACAGTGACAACACGTAGACGCATTCTTTAACAAACAGACAAGGAAAACTATTGACTTTACGGATACACAAAGAGTGGTCAGACGGAACACCCGGCACAAACGTCTCCCTTCTTTGCCGTCTAAGAAGCCACTGTCTTGCCGAGAGTCCGAGGGGCACCGGCCGGTTTCAGCTGCACCCGGCCTTTCGCTGCCCAACTCACCTCCTGGGCACCGTCGTCGAAACCTGATCCCGGGCCAGACACCGGCGATCCAAAAACTGGGAGTGTCCCAGCACTGCTCCGGTCCCCAATGGCACCCCGTCGTGCACACGTGCGTAGGAAACACACACACACACAAAAACTCAAAGTAGGGCACACGGGCGACGAGAAACACAGGCAGTAGTAAACGATGCCGTTCGTGAAAGACGCACTCCCCCTTCCCCAAAAAAAAGACAGAATACACAACACCCTCCTCCCATTGCCTACAGTTGGCGCGATGCTTCTCTGAACTTACCTGAGCTTCATCCGATTGGCTGCAGCTTGCGCGATGCTGCTCCGAACTGACCCGAGCTCGGGATAGTATGAGCACAAGACAAGATTCTTGCTAGCGGTTGGTACATGTGGAATAGTGCTTTCGCACTGAAAGCGTGAGGGAGGGACAATGGTTGTCAGTGACTGAAATATGACAGTGAGGTGATATTAATGTTGATAAAGATCCAAGTGTACTTTAGTTTTACAAACTGAACACAGACACTCAAGTAGTTGCACTCTGTTTTACAATACACACTGATTATTTAATAAATAATTAAAGAATTTAGTAGCTGAAGACATGCACGACGCTCTCTTCTGGTACAGCAGATTGACTAAACATTTACAGTTGTGTGGCCAGCTTTATTCTGGTGTTCGGTTATAAAGCTCATTACACTTTCGGGTACAGGCCGGTAGACTATGTTTCATTCCTTTTCGTGTGTCTCAGCATAGTATTGTGTTGGATTATGAATAATGTTCCCTTTCAGTACAAATTTAGCCTCATAAAAAAAAATGTTTTTGCTTGCACTTTTTCTTCTTTCAAGTCATGCTTTAGACATTAGAATACATAGATCACCACCTGGTACTCACCTGTGACTGCTAAATTTATAACTGAATTTCTTCTTGGCACTGTTTAAGTTTCAGTTTCATCAACCAAATGATGGGTGTGACAAGTAGGACACATGAGACACGAAAAGAACGGCAATTTAATGGCTGATATGTTGCTTGTTGTCATTCCAGCTCTTGAAGCAAGCTGGCTTAAGTGTTTTAGTGAATTGAAACTATGTATCACCATTTATATTACAGGTTTTTTTTTCGTGCCTCATGCTACCTAAGTGTGAACCACATGTCTCAGCCATCATTCGGTTGATTAAAGTGAAATAGCATGAAAGAAGAAATTCAGATACCAATTTAGTGCTCATAGGTGAATACCACATGGTGGCATAAGTATTCTAACGTTTAATGCCTCATTTGAAAGAATAAAACGTGGAACTAATGCTAGGTGTCTCTAGTTCTCCAAGTCATAACGGGAACAAAGCCCAGCACTGATAGTGTGCGGACAGTTTAACCTCATTGAAGACATTTTGGGTGCCTTGTACAGTGTTTTTAAATGTAGTAACTGTGATAACTTCCCAGAAAATGTCCCTTTCTTCAAGAAGCTAGTCATAACAACCTGACTAATATACATATTTTTTTTTCCATTCAGACATTGGCATGGATTCCAGTGTTGTGCCCCTTGGAGATTCTGGTTATTCTCTGGTTCAAACTATTGATTACTTCTATCCATCTGTTGAAGACCCCTACATAGCTGTAATTGTTCAACATTGTAAAAAAATGCTTACCTGCGTTTAGTAACCTGATGGCAGATTGTATTCTCAAACCTCAACATCACAGTGCTCTGCTGTCACTTCATTCGACTGTACAAAAAATACTAAGTGTTATTCTTTTGCAGAAAGTTATGTGTCTGTAGATTTAATAACAGGCAATAAAACTAAACAAAGCAGTATTAAATATATATTCTTGTAGTCGTAGGAGTATCACCAAACTTTTTTTATAATCAGAGTTTCTAAAGTGCTAATTTTGTTAACTTATTGGCTAGTCTGGATAACAGGTCGCTTACTGAGCAGTCTTATTGGGCTCAAAACCACACTATAAATATACTTTCTATAAACGTGTAAATAAATCTAATTGTAACAATGATGTGTCAATGCACTAGCGGTGTTTGTTACCTTACGTCGGCGGTTGTTCTAGAGCCAGCCAGCAGCGCGCGCTCAGCGATAGCACTGCTGCTACTGCGCTGACACATCTTCGTTGTTACACAGTAATAAATCAAATAGGTGACAGGCCTCATGTTGGTGTCCTGTGCTGGCACCATGTGTACAGGTTGTATTCTTATTCATTGTTTTTGTTTGTTGCAGGGCAAGATAGCGTGTGCCAATGTGCTGTCTGGTCTTTATGCACTTTGTGTGACCCGCTGCGATAACATACTGATGGTAATGGCTGCCAGCACCAAGCTTACTGAAAAGCAGAGGGACATTGTCGTGCCTCTTCTCATCAAGAGAATCAAGGTAGGATCGGCCCCTACTGCAGTAAAACCTAAGGTGCTTGCATCAATGTTTTGAGGTGTGTGTAGACCATGGCTGCCTATCAGAGCTAATCTGAGTGTGAGGGCACTAGTTGTGTGAGCTCTCAAAATTTGAATGCAGTCTCAGATTTCAAGTTCGTGCCCTTAGCATGGTGAAGAGATAACTTGAGAGAAGATCTACAAGAGATGTCCATGTCAGGGAGCAGCTGTTCAAGTGTTTCAGCTTTTAAATCTTTTCACTGCCTGAGTTTATGCCCCAGTACTGAAGTCATAAGCATGGTGCAACTAGCTTGAATGGCATTTGTTTCTTCACAGGACTTGGCTGAACAAGCAGGCACAAGGGTCACAGGAGGGCAGACTGCTCAATCCTTGGCCTATAATTGCTGGCGTGGCATCATCAGTCTGCAGATAGTTTGAAATCATCTCGTGAGTGCAGTAATCCTTTCCCTTTTTTCATTCTGCAATGAATTAAGTTTTCCGTGCTGTATTTGTCTGTGTTAGCATTTATGAAATGCAAAATGTGAGCATTTGAGGCTGTGTCTGTTGGGCACTATGTGTGATGAATTTTTCCAGCATGAGCATGGTTTACAAAGTTCAGATAAACCTTACTTAATACCCAAAGAATCACCACACTGATGATGTAGTTTGCCCGTGGAAATACCTGACTGTACTGCCAAAGCTCATAATTTGAATTTCTGGATAATTCGAACTGTACGACTGGGTCTGGCCATGCTGCACTGGGGTCTATGTGAAACATAGCCCATTAATTTGTTAATTTGAACATGAATGGTTTGTGCCACCAATAATTCGAACAACATGCCACCGCGCCTGGGGTCGGGGCACGCGGTGAACCAAGAAACATCCCCACTAGGCTTGACCACCTCTTCGGAGAAGTGGGCAGGGTTAAAATGGCATGAGAGGCTGGGTAAACGAGGGAGGGTTTCTCTCTCTGTGCTAGCGGTGGCAACTAACTGCATGACCTCCGAGCCGGCTTGCTTGTATGTGTTGATCTCGAAGGCTTCAGTAGCTTCCTGGGTTGGGTTTTGCTGTTGAGAAGTCGATCACATGACCAGCAACGAGATGCTTACAGCGAATCAGACATGTCGCAGCGTCTCCAGCACTCCAAATCCGAAACCACGCAGTCATGCACGAAACATTTTGACGTGTGCGAAATGAAAGATTTGGAGCTTGGCTGATGTTTGCTGCTTGTCTGTCTCGGCTTTTCAGTGCCCTTTTCATGTGATTGGTTGCGGCCGGAGCAGTCAACCTACACGGTGTACCGCATTTAGAATTGTCTTCTGTCTGCAGTAATTACTGTGCCAAAATGCTTGAAGAGAAGGTTTGATTTTGATTTTTGATTTATTTGTTTCTTTCTGATGCAGAAAGAGGAGCAAGAGCAAAAGGCGAAACGCCTGACGATGGCTCTTGCCCCGCATACAGTTTGGCACAAATGTTAAACATAGCTTTAAAAAAAGTTTCACACCAAAAGTTCTGGGGGAAATAAGAAGGGGAAAGAAAGGTAAATAAATCATGTAACGAAAAATAACAGTATACAGCAAACAATAATTTTTACATGCCGACACAAAGTACTTGGTACAAAGATTGCAAATATAACAAAATTCTGAACATGGTTGTTGCAAGCTTTGGAACAACAAAAATTGCAACATCATAATAACAAAACAACAGCAAGATACAAATGAAAATGCACTCCTAAAAAATAGCAATTAGGGACAGAAACATGGCAGACTATGTGAGTTCTAAGTTATTTTCCAGCAGCAGAGCTTTAAGCCTGTTTTTGGAGACATTAGCACTCAGATATGTTAATCCTTGTGTATTTTATTTAGAAGGTTAGCTGTTTGATATTCAATATGTTGTCGTCCATAATTCGTTCTTATTTTTGGTGGCCGTAAAGTTTTCCTACGGAGTGGGTATGCTGGAGCTGCATTGGATTTTTGTACACTGTAAGGCTTCGCTTTTTTTATGTACTGAAGCAATTTGAAATAATAAATTTGATTGGCTTTTAGCATTTTGTATTTCAGGAAAAGCGGCCTTGTCCGCAGTAGTTCCGGTGGGCCGTGATATTGCTCAAATATTCTTAACACTTTTTTTTGCAGGGTAATTAATCTTTTGTAACTGTGACTTGTAGTGGTACCCCAGACTAAAGCACAGTAGGAAAGCTTGGAGTAAAAGAGTGAGTAAGAAAGTACAGTTCGTAACCATTGAGGGATGAGTGGACAAATCTTAAAGATGCAGCCAATTGTTTTACTTAGGTCAGCTATGAGGCTGTTAACATGAGAATTCCATGATAAGCTTTCTTCAAACCACACGCCTAAAAATTTTTTAGCCTTGACTTGAGCGATTTCTTTGCCATCAAACAGAATTTCTATGGGAGATTTCCTAGGCTTGTTTAGCAGTGCCAACAATATGTATTTCGCTTTCTCAATGTTAAAGCATAATTTATTTGTGTTTAACCAAGTAGACAGGTGGAACAAATAGTTATTGACAGCATGTTCAATATCCAGGAGTGAATGGCTAGAGAAAAATACGTTTGTGTCATGTGCATACATGATTAGTTTCGGGGTATTAGGAATAGAGCATAAATCATTTACGTATGTTATGAACAGCAAAGGCCTGAGAATAGATCCCTGTGGAACGCCTTTTTTAACTGGCAGAACTGGAGATGAATATTTATTAAAACTGACAAATTGATAGTGGTTGACAGATAGCTTTTTATTAATTCTAGTGGTATTCCGTGGATCCCATACCTATTCAGTTTAACTAGGAGGACCTCATGACACACAGAATCAAATGCTTTACGCAGATCTAGAAATAGTCCAAGCGTATATTGTCTTTGTTCAAAATTTGTTATCTCATTTTTTATGTTAGGCAGGGCGGGTTCTGTAGATTTTTTTTTGAAATCCGTACTGCATATTACTGATTACATGATATTTATCGAAAAAGTTTTGTATCCTGACGTTGATGGCATGTTCAAAAAGCTTGAACAGGATCGGCAGGACTGAAATTGTTTGGTAGTTAGTCAAAGCAGAGCTGTTCCTACCCTTAAAAATCGGATGTACGCGTGCTATCTTCAAGCGGTCTGGAAACTCGAGCATACAATTCATGATATGAGCCAAAGGAATAGATATTAAATCAGCTACATATTTTATCGGTCCACATGAAATGTCATCATAGCCAGCAGCTGTATTATTTTTTAACGTATTAATTATTCGTTTCACTTCGGAAGGTGTCACGGGAGTGAACATGATCGAATTTGCAAAGTCAGCACAACTAGTAACAGAGTTATTTTTTTGTTTTGTGTTAAGGTCGGCGCATTCGGAGCAAGAAACAAAGTAGTTATTCATGGCGATTGCAGCTGCACAGCCAGACAAGACGCCCTTCGGCGTTGTAATATGCAAGTCTACACACGGTTTCTCTTGATTGGTTAGGCTTTTTACTTCATTCCATATTTTTCGCGGATTGCTTCTTATTTTTGAAAATAGCTGCTCATAATAATGAGTTTTCACTTGTTTTACCAGCGAGTTCACCGTATTTCTATACTTCTTGTATTCAGTAAACTCTGTCAGGTCACGACATTTAACAAAGGCGTGGTACATCTTGTTCTTTCTATTTATCATCTTCAATATAGCTTTGCTGATCCATGGATTCCTTATTTTTTTACTGTGCCGCTTCTGCGTCTTTACTGGAAAAGACTGATCGTAGCACAACATAAGTTTATCGAAAAACACATCATACGACTTGTTCGGGTCTTTTTCACTTAGAACAGGTTGCCAGTCAGTGGTACTGATAAGAGAGCGAAAGACTTCCAGAGCGCGTTCGTTTATAATGCGTGACTCTTTAATTTCTCTTTCTTTATTTTTAAAATTCGCAAGTGGAATGGAACAAAAGGTTGGTAGGTGGTCGCCTATATCTACTGATAATAATCCAGAAATACTGCCGGCGCGGATGCATATTACTGATACAGATATCTAGTAGCGTGGCAGATTCTGCCGTGAGTCGGGTCGCTTTTGTAGTAAGGTTCACACATGCAGTGGAATTTATCAGTTCGTTCAGTTGCCTCGCCGGTGGGTTGTCAGAAAGCATGTCGATATTCACGTCACCCATGACTGCAAAGGGAAGCCCTGAACTACTGAGGTAATGAAGAAGAGCTTCAATGTGTTCAAAAAAGTGTAACTTGTTCCCTGCTGGTGGCCTATAGACCTCCTGCATGTTTGTAAACAAACGAGGTGGCGCTGCAGTTGCTAGCGAGCTCGTGGTAGGCAAAAGGTCGGGGAATGGCGTCGCGGATAGGTGTTGAGCACGGGTTTTCAAGGCTTGTAGGCACGTTTCCAGTTTCTGCAAATCATAGCAATGGTCGATGCTTCCAACTTAGTAATTTGTTGAAGAACACGAGCTCGCGTTGGCCACGTGCGGCCTATAAAGAGAAATAGTTTGCCACTGTATTGCATATATGGTTAGTAGTAAACATGTAGAAAGCGTTCCTGCCGTTTATTTATGCGCTAGGCATTGAATGAAACAAGTTTTGACACTGCACTAGCCGGAATGATTTTACATCGGGACAGTAGTGAGGGGAAGTGCTGGCCTTGTTTCGTCGCAGCAGACGTGCGCTCATCGTCTGCTGACATACGTATGTGTCGCGCTGTGCGAAAAGTGAGGACAGCGTCGTGTCCCCGATCTCCTGTCTCGCTTAGTGCTGTTTTTAGCTGCATGACCACGCACCAGCCAGGGCGACTTGTCCTCTTGTTAAGCTGGCTGATTTGGTGAAAATTTTTGATTTCTAGAATTATTTTCTTTCCTAGCCCTGAAGTCTAGTTTCGTGACGAAACGTTATAGCAAAATATTGAGTACAAATTTATAAATTACGCTTTTTAGAAGTGTGGTCGTCAAAAATTGTGAAGTAATTTCTTTGATTTCAGTGCCGCATTTCTTTGACCAAAGCGAAAGCGAAGATGCCATAAACGAGGGAATAAACTTTAAGGTTCGTTTTGTGACCTCTCACATTTTCTGCGACTGTATCACTGACCTTCGTAATTCGCATGAAAATCAAATTATTCCGTTTGTCACAAACTATTCCTGAGACATTGAGGAGCATAATAAATCTCTCGATTTTTTTCCCTACACGTGCAGTACTGTGTTAGTTATTTCTTGTAAGAAACGTTTTCATGTAACTATGCATGCATAAGTACTGATCATATAAAAAAAGAACTAATCGCGTCATCGTACAGAACCGGGCTTTATGCACATGCTGGCATAAAAAAACCGCACTATCTACTCAATTATTTGAGACCTTGGGGGACTTGACGACGGTGTTAATTATAATTACCCAGAACTGCACCAGGTATAGCTATAAATAAAAGGAATTACTGAAACTAGCGTAGGAATTTCATATTTGCACCAAGTTTAGTTACATATCGCATGCATGAATAACAAAAACACTTTTCATTGCCGCGTCCCCTCTCAATCTCGCCACGTGTCTGTTAGTAGCACGCCTGCGGCTGCTTCTTTCCAAACAAGCTTCGCGATCATGTACTACCTCATGAAACATGACACATGCATGATGCAATGAAAAAGCATATGGCGTTTAGCACACTTAAGGTACGCTATTCTAAGCACACCAATACGACCGCGCAAGATTGACACAACTTACCAGACTTCTTTCTACTCGAATGAAATAATTACGTCGTCATATCAAGAAATAGTTTCAAGTAAATATTAACATAATCAATGGTTCGACGAAAGTTCATCTGGTCAGGCATTGTGTTAAAGAAAAAGGAATGCGGTCACTGACCATGTCATGAAATTCAAAGACGTTTCGGAACCTCGTACGGGTTCCTTGATCACTGAGCAGTACAAGAAATTGTCGCGACTTATATGCGTAACACGTGGCGCAAGGAGCGTGCGTAGATGGGTGGCATGGTTCCCTGCACCCGGTTCATGGTAGCTGGTGTCGATTGTATGATCAGAGATTCCATCAGCCGCCGAGATGACACGTTCCTTTCCTTCGCGATGACAGTGGCGTGGTCCCAGTCAATCGTATGAGTATGCTCTTGCACATGCTCGGCAATGGCGTTCGTCGTGTGATTATTATTTCTGACGTCACGTTTGTGGTCGTTAAGCCTTCTGGAGAACTTTCCTGTTTCGCCAACGTAAACCTGGGGGCAATCAGCACATGGGATCTGGTAGATGACACCTGGAAATGCTTCAATTGGCAGTTTATCTTTCACGTTCAGGAGCTGGTTACGGAGCTTGCTGGTCGGGATGTGGGCAATGCGCATGTCATATTTTGCAAACACGCGGGATAGTGCTTCGCTGATTCCCTGAACGTAAGGAATGGCAGCACACGCCTGGAATGTCTTGTTGCTTTGTGTTTCCGGCTGCAAGATCCGCTTCTGAATATTGTGGACAAAGCGACTAGGGTAACCGTTATTAGTCAGTTCTCGGTGAATCGTCCTCACCTCGTTTTGCAATGAATTTTCATCTGAGCATATGCTTACGGCACGTGTTATTAAAGACGATACCACCGCCGTCTTGTGGCCAGCCGGATGACACGACATAAAATCGAGGTAGCGACCTGTATGCGTAGGCTTCCTATAGATCAAGAAGGTGAGGGCGCCCTCATCCCTGCGAACCAGTACATCCAGGAATGGCAAAGAGCCGTCTTTCTCAATTTCAACGGTGAACTGTATATGCGCATTCTGGGCATTTAGGCTGTCCAGGAAGCGTGTGACGTCTTGTTTCTTCAAAATGCAGAAGCAGTCGTCTACGTAGCGGTAGAATACTTTGGGTGCAGGAATGAAGGTGGCTAGCACTTTTTCTTCCAGGGCTTCCATTACTAAATTGGCCGTTGTAACTGATATTGACGCCCCCATTGCCGTGCCTTGTGTCTGCTGATAGAAACTGCCGCCGTAGGAAAAATAAGTGTTGCCAAGGCCAAATCTCAGCGGCTCACAAAGTTCCGGAACGTCGAAGGGTGTGCGGCCAGGGAGACCAGTGTCAGCTTCCAGGGCTTTTTCACATGTAGCTACTGCTAAATCTACTGGTACGCTAGTAAAAAGCGATGTCACGTCAAACGAAACCATAATGTCGTCTTCACTCAGCGAGATGCCATGTAACTTAGAAGCAAACCTGGACGAATTTCCGACATGCGTTGATATCTTGCCGGCTAGAGGACTCAACACCTGGTGAAGATAGCCTGATAGCCTATAAAGTGGCGATCTGGTGAAGTCAGCAATAGGTCGAAGCAGTACCCCAGGCTTGTGGACTTTAGGCAGGCCGGGTACCGCCTGGGGTACCGCTTCAACCTATTGTCGACTTCACCAGATCGCCACTTTATAGGCTATCAGGCTATCTTCACCAGGTGTTGAGTCCTCTAGCCGGCAAGACATCAACGCATGTCGGAAATTCGTCCATGTTTGCTTCTAAGTTACATGGCATCTCGCTGAGTGAAGACGACATTATGGTTTCGTTTGACGTGACATCGCTTTTTACTAGCGTACCAGTGGATTTAGCAGTAGCTACATGTGAAAAAGCCCTGGAAGCTGACACTGGTCTCCCTGGCCGCACACCCTTTGACGTTGCGGAACTTTGTGAGCCGCTGAGATTTTGCCATGGCAACACTTATTTTTCCTACGGCGGCAGTTTCTATCAGCAGACACAAGGCACGGCAATGGGGGCGTCAATATCAGTTACAACGGCCAATTTAGTATTGGAAGCCACCTTCATTCCTGCACCCAAAGTATTCTACCGCTACGTAGACGACTGCTTCTGCATTTTGAAGAAACAAGACGTCACACGCTTCCTGGACAGCCTAAATGCCCAGAATGCGCATATACAGTTCACCGTCGAACTTGACAAAGACGGCTCTTTGCCATTCCTGGATGTACTGGTTCGCAGGGATGAGGGCGCCCTCACCTTCTCGATCTATAGGAAGCCTACGCATACAGGTCGCTACCTCAATTTTATGTCGTGTCATCCGGCTGGCCACAAGACGTCGGTGGTATCGTCTTTAATAACACGTGCCGTACGCATATGCTATGATGAAAATTCATTGCAAAACGAGCTGAGGACGATTCACCGAGAACTGACTAATAACGGTTACCCTAGTCGCTTTGTCCACAATATTCAGAAGCGGATCTTGCAGCCGGAAACACAAAGCAACAAGACATTCCAGGCGCGTGCTGCCATTCCTTATGTTCAGGGAATCAGCGAAGCACTATCCCGCGTGTTTGCAAAATATGACATGCGCATTGCCCACATCCCGACCAGCAAGCTCCGTAACCAGCTCCTGAACGTGAAAGATAAACTGCCAATTGAAGCATTTCCAGGTGTCATCTACCAGATCCCATGTGCTGATTGCCCCCAGGTTTACGTTGGCGAAACAGGAAAGTTCTCCAGAAGGCTTAACGACCACAAACGTGACGTCAGAAATAATAATCACACGACGAACGCCATTGCCGAGCATGTGCAAGAGCATACTCATACGATTGACTGGGACCACGCCACTGTCATCGCGAAGGAAAGGAACGTGTCATCTCGGCGGCTGATGGAATCTCTAATCATACAATCGACACCAGCTACCATGAACCGGGTGCAAGGAACCATGCCACCCATCTACGCACGCTCCTTGCGCCACGTGTTATGCATATAAGTCGCGACAATTTCTTGTACCACTCAGTGATCAAGGAACCCGTACGAGGTTCCGAAACGTCTTTGAATTTCATGACATGGTCAGTGACCGCATTCCTTTTTCTTTAAGTAAATATTAAATGTCATAAAACGCGCCATTAAAACATGGTGTGCTATTAACAAAAAACCGCATTCCTTGGGGGCGAGTGAACCTGTCGGCGCGCCGTGCACTCCGGCTCAAGGTGATAAGTACGTGTGCAGCTGCATATGTCTTTTTTTTTCCTTGAGCAATTATCGGCCTACTATCCTGAAGCTCAGGTGAATGAACGCAGTAACTTGCATGCTTTTAAGTGCATTGAGTGGCAGTGCCTATCGACTCCCAGACTTCGCGCTTTACTACCGTGGCCCAATGCCTGTTAGCCAGTTTCTGAATGCGGCATTTATGCGCGAGAAACCTATCGAGGCTAATTTAATATTTTTTATACTACTACGCGGATCCAGCAGTGACGCAGCTGGTCAATACATGCTGCTTCTGCAGTGCACAGGCTTGAAGCAGCCGCCGGTAGCTGCGGCAGCTGCGGTAGGCACGGGCAAGCGGAACCTGTTTTGCCTACCATGCGAAAGTCGCTGCTAACATCAGCGCCACCGCATCTTCGTGACGTCGCGGGGTGAAGGAGGTCCATAGACTACTACAATCACAGCTGCATCTAACCGCATCGTGAGGCATTCCACATCATTTGTGACCATTGAAAACTGCGATATGACGTCATGTTTTTGTGACTGCAGCACGTACACGGCCACACCACCTCCCTTATTTTTAGAACGAACTAAGCCATTATACCTGGATTCTTCAAATTGTGGTCGAGACTCGCCCACTGAAAGCCAGGTTTCTGAGAAAAGTATAACATCAATTGAAAATGAAAAGGATGACAACAGATCATGCAGTTTATCTTGCTTATTGCAAATACTGCGTGCATTTATATGCAGTACTGTCAGGCGATTTTGCGGGCTGCCTAGGAATGAATTAAAAGAGTCAAAATTATGGTATTCGCAGTTTATATCTGTGTCCATCTTGAATGCGTGCCATGCAGAAATATAGGACAGTTTGTGTACTCTTCGTTGGCTGTCATCTTCTCGAGATCATCCATGCAAGTGATCCTAACTACTGAAGAGCCCTCGTCTTTTCGCGCGAAAACCTTGCATCCAGCGGTCCAGACAAACTTCCATCGCACCTCCTTCTTCCTCTTAATTGCCGCACCAAGCAACTGTTTACCATACCTTGTCAGATGCTCATTTACATAGACAGGAGAGGAGGTTTCAAACCCAAGCTTTTTTGCATCCATCCCGACTTTCTTGGCCTTGTTAAGTATTGCGTTCCTCTTAGTTCTGCAGACAAGCCGAACCACATTGTTTGATCCATCATGGCGTGCAGTGGGTACACGATGGCATATGTCAATGTCCTGTTCTGTAATTTCCTCTCCAACAATGACAACAATTTTTTGCACAATAGATAACAGTTCACCATCCAGTGGAATGCCTTAGATCTCAAGGTTGTTGGAGCGCTGATACTGCTCGAGCTCATCAAGCCTGCGTGTGAGTTTATCATTTTCTGCTTTCAGTTCGCAGTTCTCTTTCAGTACTTGCTGAATTTCATCTTCAAGTTCTGTCATTCCTTGTAGGCTCTCTTTTATAGCTCTCAATTCAGCTCTTAGCTCACGCTGCAGGTCTTCGATTGCTTTTGCAGTATCGCGGTCGTCTTTTCTCATTTTACAGCTTTTTTTCTCTTTTTTTTTAGTATACTACATTCAACACATCAGTCAATATAGTTTGGCATCAGCGCAGAATTTCCACATAATAGGCAGGCACTGAAGTTAACAAAAATACCTCACCTACAAAAGGCAGATAATATACGTGATGTGGTCCCGATGGTACGCTGCTGTCAAACTGCGGAGAGGCGTTGGCCTTGCCGTCCTTTTATAGCTCCATAGCCGAGGCTTGCAGCCCTCTGCCGGGATCACCCTGGTGTCGACAACTGGCGTTGCTGAAGCAGCACTTCCTTCCGAGATTTCTTTCCGCTCCTTTCCAGGCTGCAAATGGCAGATAAGATACATGATGTGGTCCCAATGGTACGCTGCTGCCAGACTGCGGAGAGGCGTTGGCCTTGCCGTCCTTTTATAGCTCCCTAGTCGAGGCTTGCAGCCCTCTGCCGAGATCACCCTGGTGTTGACAACTGGCATTGCTGAAGCGGCACTTCCTGCGTGAACCAGACGTGAAGTTAATGCCAGTGCATTATCGCAACAGGATATCGCCAAAAAGCGCACTCACTGGTTTGGCAGTGTGCGCCTCGAGCCAGGGGTGGCTGCAAAGTCGAACAATATATGTGTGACCGTCCGGGTTACCTTTGCTTGTCGACTTCAATGCTTACGCAATCTCGCGACTCGCAAGTGTGAATTTGCAAGTCACAGAGGTTGCACTATAGGGTTTGGTCGAAAAGCGCCAGACGCGAGACGGTGGTCCTTGTGACTATGCTCAGTGGTGGTAGTATGCCTTTTGCAACTTCAGTGGGGCCCTCCGCTGTGGTATTTTTGGACGCGCTGAATGCTACTCGCCTCTTCAGTTTTGAAGGTGAAGAAAAGGCCTTCAGATAAAAGGTAAGAGGTGCTGAAGGAATACTTTAGGACAATGAAATGGCTAATCTCACTACCCAACTGCTTCCCAAATGCTTATTCTGTTCACTTTTGTTTGTTCGAACGTCAGTCAATTTGAACTGTCATCGTCCCCGTCGAGTTCGTATTAACGAGCTTTCACTGTACTGCATAATTCACTTTTGCACAAGTTCAAATCATGTCTTATTAGAATTGTCATTATGTCAAGTGCTATCCCGCACCCACCAACAATGTTCTTATACCATTTTGCACTCCACTAAGTCAACGCTGATACTTTTTGCAAGTAGAGTACTTATAGCAAAGGCCCAGCAGGTCCGTCGCATAGACATTGAAATTTTGAAAATGGCAATATAATGTAAACAGAAAAAGAATTGCAACAAGAACCCTTGAACATATGCCTTCCTCCAGAGCAAAGAATGACAGCAATAGTAATGCCATGCCTGTCTCAACGTTATCCTTGGAGAATGTTAGCTACAGATGTAGTCACTGCGTCATTAAAAGCAAGTTGTTTCAGAACAACAGAGAAGGCCCTAGACAAAAACTGGAATGTTCATCAGCCTGGCCATTTAACCGAATTGCTAAATGTTGTTATGCTCCCTTTACAGGCCAGACAATGCACAGCCTGGAGATGTGCTGGTACTGACCAAGCCCCTTGGCACCCAGGTGGCAGTGAACGCTCACCAGTGGCTGGAGAAGCCGGAGCGCCGTGCTCAGCTGGACAAGGCTGGCATCAGTGAAGAAGATGTACGCAGGGTCTACGTCCGTGCAATGGACTGCATGGCACGTCTCAATCTCAATGGTTGGTGCTGATTTGTTCGTGTCTGCAGTTGTTTTTTAGTTGCTTATTTGCTTATGTGCTTATTTACGGCAGTCTTTGCAATGCCTTCCTGGGGTATTGTAGAGGTGAAACATGTACAGTCACAGAAAGAGAGTGCACGAATATTAAACTGTATACAAACTGTGAGCAATGCTTTAAGAAGGTGACAACAAAATATTTGATAATTGAAGTACAGCAGTGGTCAGGGCAACAATAATAAACTCATGTCCCATGATGAAGACAGCTTCCACTACAGTAATCGTAACATAAATAATGAGATGAGATATGGTATAGCATTGAAAACGGAAAGTGCAGGTCATTAGTGCAAACAAATAAAAAGAAGCTCCAAGAATTTGATAACGCACTTAAGGAGATGTTGCTGCACATGGTAGATTCTGCAAAATATTCGAGAGCAAAGTACACCATGACATCTAAATGCACCAAGAAATTGGGATGTTCATTTGGAGAAAAAGAACGGATTGGCAAGCAGGGAGGAGGATTAAAAAGGCAGAAGTAAGGAAGGGAAGATTTAAAAAGGTGAACGCACGAATAGTGATGATGCTGTCGCAGCTACACAAGAGGTGGGAGAAAAGGAAAGTCGTCTTGTTGAAATATTGGTTAGGGGACTGAGGCTTCCCCCCACCACCAGTTGTTTGTTTTCTGTTGTGAATTATCCAATCCTTGTGGCTGTCTCTTTACTACCACGGCCGTTCACTCCAGTGTGATGCCAACGAATAAGGGAAAGAAAAAAGAAAATCATTAAAGTCGTGTCTTTGGATAGTACAAACAAGGATACAGGTTAGATTAGATTGGAAAACACTATCCTTGAGAAGGTGGTGGGGCTCGGAAGTGCTGTATTTTGTCCGTCTGGTTTTTGCTTCCTTGTTTATTGCATGAAAATATCTTAGCTTGTTAGCAGCCCATGCGAAGGGCGACAGTGATAACCTGGCGACCAACATTAAAGACTGCAGTAATTTAGTTACTACCACCTCACAGGGTATGTTGGTTGTATCTATGCATTCTCACATTTTGCAAATGCAAGTATGTGTGTTCCACTTACTAGTACTTCACTGTCTGCATGCAAGAAGGCTACCACAAAATTGCAGACTTTTGACGAGGAAAAGTTTTCGTTTTGATCAAAGCAGGTCTTTATCAGACCAGCTACATTTTTTTCCTTTTATATCATGAAATGAGAGGCATTGTATGACTATTCATCAGTTGTGTATTTTGGGACCAAGTGGGCATTGACTTTCACTTCACTCTTGTTTGTGCAGAAACTGTGCCAAAACAAATTTTTTTGCCTTTGTTGTTCCTGGAGCTCGGCTGATGCACAAGCATGGCTGCCACGGTGCCACAGACGTGACAGGCTTCGGTATGCTCAGTCACGCCCAGAACTTTGTGCAGGTGCAGCAGCGCTCAGTGGGGCTTGTGATCCACACGCTGCCCATCATAGCCAAGGTTCCTGCCCTGTTGGCCGCCAGGGGCACCTCCTTCAAACTAATGCACGGCCATTCAGCCGAGACCTCTGGTGAGCCACTGACTGACAACCAGTGAAATTTTTTTTTCTATTGTTGTATTCTCTTCTCATGTCTTTGACAGCTTTTCTAAAATAGATACAACACAACTTTTCAAGCTTTCACCATGAGGAAGTGCTAAAATGTATGCAGAATTTAGAGTTACATGAAAGTGATGGTGTTCCTGTCTGAAATCCCCTGTTGTTCCTTGGAATGATATGTTGTTGTCTCCTTTTAGCTGAAACTCTTTTCTGATTTTTTTTATGTAATTCAGATGCTCTACTCTGAGTAGTACCAGGACAAAAGAAAACAAAATTGACAGGACGATCATGAAACCTGATGCGAGAACGCTGTAATAGCAGTTGGATTTTCGCTCAGTGATTACATTGATGCTTTTACTTAAAGGCGAGTGCAACAGAATTTTTCTAGAGGGTGTCTAGGTTGGCAGCCCCCTAGCTAGTGGGGCATGGTGGGTCTGTGAACGGTTGGGTATGCTTCCGGGGGCAGCTGGCTTTCCCACTGTCTCTTTGAATTTGATTTTACTGTTGCTCTTTTTGCTCTGCTGCTGCATGGGCTTCTGGTGTGTGGTGGCAGGCAACGGGTTGGTGATGGATGCGTGGTTTCTGTGGAGGGTGGAGTAGGGAGGTCTTTGGCACTTCTCGAGGCTTCACATAGAGAAAATTTCTTGTTTTCACATAGATAACGCTGCCCTTAGCACTATTGTAGCAAAAATTTTTTTTTACTTGGCAATGCAAACTTCCTGGGAATGCCAATAAATGGCAACAGCGGCATAGCGTGTGTCCTTTCCACAGGCTCTTTGATAAATCAGAGCATAGCGATGGTTTCATCGCGCGACTCAGTATCTTGGATCACCCACCGGTCACCCAAGATGCAATGAACGTGTTAAAGCATCATTTTGGGTGTTTTCTCAAATTCTCTTTGCAATATATTAGCATATGGAATTTATTTATTTATTTTGTTCATTTATTCATTTATTTCAATACCTTTAAGGCCTCTGCGGGGCATTAGAGAAGGAGTGGAGTGCATGAAATATATATATATAATCATAGCACAGGAATTGCAGCAATTTAGCGGCAATACAGGAATTGCGGTAAAACAGCGGCAATTTCATTTCAAGCTTATTTCATAAGTTGCAGTGACAGTTTATACTGTTGAAATTTATAGCGTTAGTGAGTTGCAAGTTTCCATTTTCCCTTTCTCAGGTGTACGCTGATGTGCCTTCCAAAGGAGAATGCCGAAGCATATTGCAAAGAAATTGAGCAGCAGAAGGGAGACCCAGCGTGGATTATAGAAGACGTTGTTGAAGGGGAGTGGGTAGCAAGGCTGATGGACTCTCCACGCATGCTCGAAGTGCCTTCAGCCGACAAGGAGTCCGAGCTGTGGTAACACAGGCTTGGGAATAGGGGACAGGGAAAGAATTGGTTGTGAGGAAGGTTTCCAGCCTTGCAAGGAGTTTTGAAGGAGTGAGCTATGAAGCTTTTACTGATGGGGTACCTTATGGCTGTCATATGCAACTACAATTGCCACATACACGAGTGGCGACAGCTTTGCTCTTATGCTGCATACCACTGACATGAACATGAGCTTAATGGGCTCCAAACAAACATTTTGTGTTGTGTTAGTGATATTATATGCACTTTATGAGCACACCGATATTTTTGTTAGTCATTAAACCTAGTCTTCTGCATACGTTCATTATGTAAAATACTTGCCCCTTATATCATATAGTGGTGTTGATGGTTTGTTCAGCTAAGGGACTGGCTGTTCCCTGAAGAGACCTTTATGAATCTGCGCTGACTAAATATTACGGTGGTGTTGAGGATGGATTGTCTCCCGTGGGCATCTCCCAGAGCCTGTCATTGCTTAAGCCTGTTCAGCCATTCGCCATGCATTGGGAATAAAAATATTTTGCAGAAAATCTGGCTCTTGTCTGTGCTGAGAGTGTGCGTGGGCACACTGAAGCTTTATTTATCAGTATCATCATAATGAGCATACATTACTTAGCACCATTAGGGACAGGTTGCTCCATCCAATTCTTTTATGTTGTGAAACGACTTTTGAATTTAATTTTTGTGAAGGCCTTATTTGCTCGTTTTGTCACAAATCATATAAACAGCACATTGCAAGAAATTGCTCCCGCGAATAATGTGGCTAAAAGGAGCACTAAGGAGCTTGTCACTTATCCTTTCCAAAATTTATTCCTCAGGACTTTACCTTATTTTGTGAAGTATCAAGCTTGAGAAAAATGACTAGTTTACAGTATCTCATTTTGGAACATGACCATTGTGCTTGGTCCAGTGTCTACTTTGGGCACCGCACATGTCAACAGCGCATATAGCACTCCTGCACATTCTTGTATGGTGGACGTAAATGTTAAGCAATGGAGCATGCTGTAACAAGACAGATGCAAACCAACCTGCGCATGATGCTGCCATCAGTGAGAGTAACAATGGGAACTTCGGTTGCAAGTGTATTAAACGCTGTTGAAGGTTCCATATCTGATCATGGGTTTTGGTTGCTGTAGCATTTGGCGTTGTCTTTAGTGCCGTCTTGTTGTGACTGCGGGCTCCAAGTGATTGTGACGAAACTAGCGCGAGGCGCCAGCTACTTGCAAGGAGTGGTCGCGTGATCGTGGGTGAAGCCCATGGCTTTTTCTCTTTAACGGCTAGCGCTTTAAAACGTTTTGGACGCGGCGTAGCCTTCCTTCCGTTTGCCATGTGGCGTGCTCCAGCAATGTGCTTCCAAGACTCTTCTATGCCTGCTGCTTGTACTTTGACGCAGGTGTCACAGGGCATGGCTATCAGGAAACCTCTTTCTTCCTTCTTTCACTCCCTCCTTTATCCCTTCCCTTAAGGCGTGGTTTAGGTGTCTGCCAATATGTGAGACCTATACTGCGCCATTTCTTTTCCCCCAAAACCTAATTTCAATTTCATTTTCATAGCAGTTACAGGTGTTCCCTGGCTAAGCTCTAGGATGAGGGATGAAAAGAAATTTTTTTTTGTTTTTTGAAAGTATAGGGTATGCATCTCGGTGAACACCTCAACACTGCCGTGGGGAAAAGAAGTAAAGAGTGAAAGAAGGAAAAGAGAGTTGCCGCAGCAGAGGCTTCCTGATAAATCAGACCTGGCGGGGTGCTTTAATGGGCACTATAAATTGCCACTTGTAATACGGGACATGAGCGCTTGAGTGCAGTGGGGTTGTGCGGGGGCTCAAGGACCAGTGTGTCCTCTCAATTTTGTGTAGCGGAAGCTACACTAGGCTACCAGTCGAGCATTTCGTATTACACGCGATGGCCGGTTGTGCGCATGCGCCGTTACCATGGCAACCGGGGAGGAGGAGTGGGTTGCTTCATCGCCGCCGTCGCCGCTCTCCCTCCTTTATTCCTTCCCTTATGACGCGGTTCAGAAGAACGTACCATCGGCAAGGACCGTATGCCTTGCTAAGTGTAATAAAATTTTCTTTTCTACAAATTATTACATTTTAACTTAATTCTTTTTTAATCTCGCTCATTATTATTATTATTATTAATTTATTTATTTCGAAATCAAAACTCTTGTCCTTTCTCTGTTCATGAGGTAGAATCCACCGGCGTTGCGTTCCCGCGTGCTTTTCGTTTTTAATAACTGAGTACAGGCGAACAGCCACCCGATTCTTGGCCGATCCCCCAGTGTGGGTATGTGCCATCCTTTGATAGGCTAACAACAATGACAAAGTCACATGACATCATAATCATCATCATTTTCATACACTCGTAGAACGGCTGCTGCCAGAACGCTCACGTGTCACGGCAGTTGGCGGATTGCGGCCACTAGGCCTATCGCTTGTTCTCTGGATGGTCCTGTGCTCAAACTTCCCTGGCTGCGCTAAGGCCCTGTCATGACCGGCGCCCGATCAGTGCCGGGTGGCCAGCCTTGCGTTATTTTGCTCCTAAAGAAGCTTGAGTTCAACGAGGGATCTGTTTTGCCTAAGGTGAGTAATTTTTGCTCCGCGACAGCGGCGCCTTTTATCGCGAATGCCTATTTAGTCTTGCGTGGAAGACTGCTCGCGCCAGCTGCAATGACCGCACAGTTTTCTTTACAATATGCCACCAGAGCACGTGAGGCCAGTAGGACTTCGAGATGCATTGCAGCGTCCCGACAGCGTTCGTCTTCTGTTAGACGCGAAGCACGTTTGTGGCTCCCGTTTCCCACTTACGTGCTGCGTTACGAGCATGTCGCTCTGCCTCGGCTGCATCTATGACCCTTCCACAACGAGTCTTATGTGCCACTTCGCCTGTGGTAGCTCTATCATTACTGCTGCGGTTGGTACTGCACAGGAACGCAGAACGCTGCGTCGTCCAGTCACAGCAGGTTATCTTTGGACGCGTTTGTACCCACCGCGGTGGCTCAGTGGTTAGGGCGCTTGGCTACTGATCCCGATGCCGGGTTCGAACCCGACCATGGGGTCTGCGTTTTTATGGAGGAAAAACGCTAAGGCGCCCGTGTGCTGTGCGATGTCAGTGCACGTTATAGATCCCCAGGTGGTCGAAATTATTCCGGAGCCCATCAGCTACGGCACCTCTTCTTTCACTCCCTCCTTTATCCCTTTTCTTACGGCGCGGTTCAGGTGTCCAACGATATATGAGAAAGATACTGCGCCATTTCCTTTCCCCTAAAACCAATTATTATTATGGGATGCGTTTGTCGTTGTTTGTATATAGCGCCGTATGTGGTATCGTTTGTTGCCCCAAGTGATTAGGACCAAGCTAGCGCGAGTCGCCGGCTATAGGCAAGGAGTGGTCTCGTGATCGTGGGTTAGGTCCATGACTCTTCGCTTTAAAAGCTAGAGCTTTAAAAGGTACTAGACGCGGCGCGGCCTCCCTTCCGTTTACACTGCGGTGTGATCCAGCAACGTGCTCCCGAACGAGCTGTCCAAGAGATTTTCTTCGATGCCGCTGCCTGTACTTTGATGCTGGTGCAGCTGCGCACGTGATATCAAAACCCACCTGCTGCTGTGGCTTATTGGTTATGAAGAAAACTATTAAACCTTACGCCCCTAATCCGGGGCAGGGATAGTGCACTGACATCGCCATAGCGTTTCGCCTCCATCGAAACGCGGCCGCCGCGGTCGGGTTCGGCGACCGCGTTTCGATGGAGGCCAAACGCTTAGGCGCCCGCGTGCGGTGCAGTGTCAGTGCACGTTGAAGATCCCCACGCGGTCGAAATTATACCGCAGACCTCCACTACTGCATCTCTTCCTTTCTTTCACTCTCTCCTTTAACTCTTCCCTTAGTGCGCAGTTCAGGTTTCCGCCGGTATGTGAGACATACACTGCGCCATTTCCTTTCCCCAAAAGCAATTTTCATTTTCATAGTAGTTACAGTGCTGCGCTGCTGAGCTTTAGGACGCGGGATGGAAAGAAAAAATTTTTGGGGGGGGGGGAAAGGAAAGGCATGTTAAATCTCTGACATCTCGGTGAACACCTCAACCCTGCCGTGGGGAAAGGGAGAAAGTAGAGAGTGAAACAAGGAAGAGAGAGGTGCCATAGCAGAGGGCTCCTGATAATTCAGACCTCGCGGGGTACTTTAACGTGCACTGTAAATTGCCACTTGTAATACCGACATCGGCAATGTAATATATATATATATATATATAATGGCAAAACGTATATACGGAGAACGACCTATGCTTGCAGTGCTCAGAACGTGTGCCAGTCAGGCATCGATAAAGGAGTGAGTGAAGCAAGGAACGGAGAAAGAGGTAGCGTAGTGTAGGGCTCCGCCAGCAAGCCGTGGCAGAAAGTTACTGCGCACTTCCTCAAAAGACGCAGCCGCGCGCACATGCGCGCATTTGAATGCTGCATTAACGACGTGCGTGGTAGTCCACGACGGATATTGCGAAAGGTGTGTGCTCGTAGATTCGCCATGCCGGCAGAAGTGAATATTCTCCATTCCGACGGGAAAGTCGAAATTAAGTATTGTGATATCGAGCTGAACAGGAACACACCGTTAGCGGTGGGGTTAACAATGGCTGTGCAGCGAGAACGTCGAGGCGAGTGGCGAAGACAACTTCTTCGATCGAGACGCCGGCGCCGTTGGTCGACCGCGCGGCCATATCTATCGGAAGAGAGTGTCGAAATAATTCGTATGGGGAGGGGCATTCGGCTTCCGCTGAAACACGTAAGCATAGCACTACAATTTTATTTTATTGGCATGTACATTAAAGAAGATATTGTGCGCTTGTTAGCTTCTTCGGCTGCTTCTATTCTACCAAAGGTAACGAACTGAATTGTTGACATGCTGTGGCTCGGCCGCTGATGACAATAGCAATGCATTCATGAATGCACTACCACGCTACACCTTTAACGTCTGCTGTTCCACTCATGCAACGCTACTCGTAGAAATCAGTTTTACCTAAAATGCGAGGGCATGCATAACGTTTCCGTAAAAATTAAGATCAGAACTATTAATGAGCACTTTCCTCTAGCAACGACTTGGAAGACGACGACGAAGCTAGAGTATAGCAAGAGGCTCGTGTCCGCGTGGCTTAATTATGGCGAAGGACCACGGCATATAACCTCGTAGAACGGCAAACGCCTGCTGCCAAGAAGAACGCTCGCACGTTGTGTCACGGCAGCTCAGATTCCGGCAGCTAGGCCTATATGGCTTGTTCTCTGGATGGTCCGGTGCTCAAACCTTCCTGGCTGTGCTAAGGCCCTATCACGACCGGCGCCGGACCAGCCCCTGGTAGCCAGTCTTGCGTTTTAGATGCATTAACCGGGGCTGTGTGGCCATCTGGGAGTTCGGAAGTTGTTGAGGCTGGGCGCTAGCATCCTTTTGTCGCTTAGTCACTGGGGTGACTATATTGCCGCTGCTCACCATACGCCACCTATAGCTTCGCCTAGACCGAGCGCGCCCTATTTAAAACAAAAGCTTTACTGGCCTAGCAGGAGCGTGCTAACTCGGATGCGAGAAACGTGACGTCACCACCACGTGACGTCACGAGACGTGGAATCGCTGCCATAGCAGCCCATCGCGTGACATCGCCGAGCCGTCACTACACCGGGGCTCCGCAGCCGCGGAGCGGCTGCTGCCTGACCACGTGATCTAGCCGAGCGTCAGCTGAATAAAAAAAATTACCCACGGCGTAACTTCTGCTGAACCTGGTTAGAGAGCGAAAGCTTTGGTGTATCGGGCAATTGTAGACTCGGCTTGGTGTCTAAGGATGAGTGCGTTCCGCACACTGGTTAGTCATCGCGCCCACCCTGCCAGGTGGCAGTTATTGGTTGATCGCGGGAGTTTGGTCAGCCAATGAACGCTGCGGCCTATTGCTGCAGTGCCGCGTGTCTGCCACAACGTTGTCAGCGCTAATGATTGCAGTCCACATTTCTCTCTCTCTAACCACCGCCGCGTACCTCAAAGTGGGATTGAGGCGTCCACTGACCCAGGGAGCCAGCTATTCGCCTTTCCTTTCCTAAATATCAATGTAGACTTCGATGTCAGAGACAACGCTAATGAACAGCTTTGTATATCCTGATTAGCTGAGCAAATCCTCAGCCAAATTTTTTGTGCCGCAAAGGGTGGGAACAAATGCGATTCTGAGCCTTCAAAAATCCTTGCCCTTTTGAAACTATAGCAATGGAAGCAGCGCCAGGCAGGAGAGGTAGTCGAACCGCAAGACTTGTTACAATTTAGCGGCGCCCAGCTCGAGGACAAGATCTCCGGTTCGTTGCTCGGGCTCATGCCAATGCAGACGAAAGTGGGAAAATGCTCTCTGGCTATGATTTCGGCGCTCATTGACTATGCGCTACGTAGCTGTTGTTCCGAACCACTCCATTGCGATGAAGAGCCGTAATCGACTAAGTCCTTGCGATTCTCAACGCGCTTGTCCTCCATCGGAAGGACGGTGCTGGCCCGTAATAGACCAAAGCCCCTTGACGTACGCAGTTCTGGCCTGCAAGCTTGTCATTTATCCGAAGCTCTCCGCTGCGGTGTCGGGCCGTTGTCGACCCTGGTCACCCATTGGCGAGTGGGGCTGCTCTTGTTTTCAATTCATTCCAAGCATACCGATGCGATGTTGGGGTGTAATTAGTTGGATTGGTGCCCCATGTGTTCGTTAATTACTCACCTGAAACACTTCGCTGCGGTGCAGGCCCGTAATCGACCTAGGCTTAATGGTGCCCTATACGGTCATCTTTCATTCAATGCACTCGATCCTCTAAGGTACCGGCCCGTAATCGACCTAGACCACTTAAACATGCGGCCCCTCATGCTCGTCATCCATCCGAAGCCTTCCGCTTTGTTTCCTCAATTGCTTAGGCCACCTAGGCATAGCAGTGCCCCACGTGGCAGTCGTTCATCCGAAGCAGTACGCTTCAATGCCGTTTCACAGTCTACGTAGGCCTTAGACCTCGGTAGGTCACCTCCCTGATCGGTGGAGACTACTTGGAGGAAAAGAAGCCTCTTCCGACACTCCAATTGCAACTTTCTGGTGCAAGAATCCTGATAGTCTCCCTGGTTTTTGCAGCAGACATATAAGGACATTTTGCGAGACGTTCGTTGTTCATCAATTGGCTAGACCCCTCTGCGATTCCGAGCAAGACTAGAAGGATGCGGTGCTTAATGTTTCAGGATGTGGTAGCGCTGTGTTAACTGCAATCACGGTTTTTATGCCATAATGAAGTCGTGGTGCCCAACATCAGGAATTCTGTCACTCATGGTCACGATGCAGCTGCTGAATTCAGCCCTAATTACTTATGCAATGCCTCTTCGCAGCTCGCACCAAAGGCCAAGACAGCGAGCAGCTCCGGGTCCACCCGTCGGTCTTGTGCGACTTCCGCTCAAGCAGAAGACATTGTCGAACTCAACTCAGAAGCCAATTGCCGAGTTTGAAAGGGCAGGATAGTCACCTGCCATTATGGAGCCTCCTGCAAAGCCGTTGCTTCCGGGGCCGATGCCACCAACGTCCGCGTTTCGCGCTCGCGACCGGCAGGACAACCGCCGGGAGATGGCGCTGCGCGTCCATTGTCTGGACTCCGGATGGGGCACGCCGACGGCATCTCAGCTTCGGCGGCTGCTCGGTCTGCAGTGCGCCGTGGGCCAAGTGGTGACCGGAGACTGCGGCGAGGTGGAAGTGTACGAGAGCCCCAACTGGATGGCAAACGTGACGCTGAAACTCGAGCGGTCACCCAAGGACTCGTTCTTGCATATCGTACTTACGTGGTGAGTGTGCGACAAGTACTTCTGGCTTTTCCCTTAGCCGGTCTTCGGTCGTCCTCAACAATCATATTATCAAGCCTCTACTGTCGCATAAGTTGAGAAGCTCCTCATATGCGCTGAAATGGGTCCAAAAATCGGAGGTTAGCAGATTTGTGCACACTGGAACTAAGGTGACTGCAGTGCCATTTGAGATATCCAGATGAATTGTGAAGCACTGCTCAGAATATGGTGATCGAGGGGAAGAGGTTGCACAGCTTCATAAACAACTTACTGCGCAAATTATTATAGGCACCTCCGTCTGTTCAGTCTCAGAAACTGGGGGAGGGTGAGAGGCACGTTTATGCAGACATTTCAATTCAGAATTTCTTGCCTGGTGCAATTAATGACCTATCGGTGTCTGCGGGCTCATAGCCGCCATATTGAGGTGGCCAGTGTGTTGAGAGTGCCACCATTTGTGTTCGAACATATGGCTTCTTGAGCTTGTACCAGCTTTTGGTTCCACGTGTCAATTTTACACTCGCATCCGCAGGTGCGACCAATACCAGAACGGCTCTAATAACGGTGCGGCTGCGGGCAAGTCCGGCCCGCCAGAATGGTGGCTTGCATCCGAGGAGCTCGAGGAGTTCTGCGACCCGTACAGCACCCAGATAGCCACGGAGCACAAGGACATACCCGTGAATGCGTTCGCCCTCGGCTGCTTCCTCGGGTACAACACTTTTGTGGCGCACTTTGACAGCACCTACACAATGCCGCCTCCGCCATCGCCACTCTCGTCGGCCAAGTCTTCGTCGTCCCACTCTGGCAAATCAATGTCTGTGAAGAGGGGAAAGAAGGGAAGAGGGGCCAAGTCTAGCTGCCCTTCAGATGGGACAAGCTCATCTGCGAAGACGGCTTGTCCCAACAGTGAGCTGACCTCACCTGAAGGCTTTAAGGTGAGATGAGGTTCCAGTAGTGTGTTTTCTGACGGTGTCCATCCAGAAGTTCGAGTTATGGCAGTGGTGGTTGCATGGTGGAAGGCCATGGGAATAAACTGCATTGCAGTCTGTGAGGACATAAAGTGTCGTATCCTAAAAACAGCGTGTTTTTCTGTTGGGCAAATAGTCTCGATGATACTGAGAGCCCCAGTCGTAAGGGGGATGTGAGAATGGTAGTCAGGACTTGTCAATGCATCTCTTTTCTGGAAGGCAGTGGCAGCTCATAGGCACATTAAATCTAACCCTTTTTTCATGGACAGGTCTTGGGTACGTGATGGCAAAGCAGAGCTTCGGGCCTGATGGTCACGCACTTTGGCACAAGGGCCCCTTATCCATTCATCTGGTTCCCTACATGTCTAGTTGGCTTGCTTGGCGTGCAGCCTAAATTGTTGTGGGAATTGAATTCTGTGAAGAGCGGCTCCAGAAAGATTTAGAAACACTAGTGAGAGGGGAAGGGGGTGTGCTTTACACTGTGTGGATGATTTCAAACAACCAATTTTATGTACTCCTTCCTGTATCAACGACCTGCAATTCGTCGTCCAGTTTTTCTTAGGGAACAGCGATTTGAGGTGACGAGGCTAGGTTGCATGACATCGCAAATGACGAGGAAATGTATCCTCAGTCTTAAGAGAGGACTCTGAAGGGATGTGATATACTTTGCTTACAGTACATAAAGCTCTTCGAGGGCCTGGAACGTATTAGCCTCACTGCATGAATTGGCAAGTGCAAAACTGTACCAACATGGATAGGCATACTTAAAAAGTACGGCAGTTTCGCAGTCGGAGCGGAATAATTTGGTTTAGGCCCTTCTTCTGAATGCCTTCTCTTCCACCAGGTGACACAGTGCAATGCACACTTTGAGCACTGTTCCAATGGGTTGTACCTGTACTTCGTGGATGTCCGCAAGCGGAGCTCCACGCGGTTCCGGCTGCTGGTGCGGTACTCGACGATCTGCCGCATCATTCTGCGCAAGACGTCGCCGACATCCACTATTGTCTACCTGCAGCTGTTGCATCCGCCGCTGCTTTACAAGGTGTGCGCTGGCAACAGCGCCACCAGCCAGTGCAACCGCGAGGGCGACTACCTGCCACAGGTGAGCAACGCTATATCGTTAATTGCTTTCAATGGACTAAAATGGAAAAACTTGACTGTCTACAAACACACTCCTGTACTCTTACGGTTTCCCCTTCCGCTACAGTTTCCTTTAGTCGTAGATTTCTTCATCATTGCGTAGAAGGGCAGCTGTGAGGCAACACGGAAAATTGGAGGACTGCAAGGAAAGCTGTATAGGAAACGTCACCAGTGACTGCTGTGGTGAAGGGGATATTAATGGGCATAAAATGCATTTTAGGCGTCACCAGTCTTCTGCTGCTTACAAGAGCGCGGTGTGAAGCTTCACGACCACTACCAAGAGTGGGCATACACCCTTTTGCTTCTGCGTCCTCTGCTCCTTGCGCACTTTCACTCTAACCGCCTAGCCTTTGTTTCCCAGTTACTGGTATCTCAATTTTTTTTTCAACCATGTCCCGCTCTCCTTCTTTCTCGAGAGGCATTAACAGACTTCGGGCAATGGGAATCCACACAAAAATGCCAAAACGACTACGCCGGTAATCTCAAAAGTTTCATTTGACGGGCCCAGAGCCCATATATTCCCTATCCCATTCACAGGGCATAGTGATAGTGTGACAGTACAGTCGTGACTTCACTGTTTTTTTACACAAACGTTAAGTTATGACAGTGGTGACTCTAGAAGTTCTTTCCTAATACAGCCATTAGTGTAGATGATGGGCGCTGAACTTAGGTCAGTCATCATCATCATCAGCAGCAGCAATAGTATAACTGTGCCAACACAGGACAAAGGCTTTTGCACGGCTCTCCAATTAACCCTGTCCTTTGCTGCTGCGATCACCTTATCTCAGCAAACTCCCTAATTTCATCCGCCCATATTAGTCTCTGCCTCCCACTGCTACACTTGCCTTCTCTTAGAATCCACTCTGTTACCTTAAGTGACCATCGGTTATCGTGCATTCGCATTACGGGTCCTGCAAATGGACTGCAATGCTATAGCTCTTCTTGATTTCGACCAGAACATCATTAACCTGAGTTGGTTCCTTGACCCATGAAATAATAATAATTGATTCCAGTCAGCCTCAAAATAGGCCGCACAGCAGCTTGCTCACCCACCACCTTGCCTGTCGCAGTTCGACCTGTCCGACACCACCCCGTGGGACCGGGCCGTCGAGTTCGGTGAAGGACCCTTCAAGTGCGGTGCCGACGTTCTGGGCAGGAGCCGCGTGATGCGCCTGACGCTCAGTGGACCACGCCACTGGGCGCCTCTCTGCAACCTGATCCTGCACACGCGCAAAAACGCGCAGGTTTTTTACGCACCAGTGCGTGAGTTGCAGGCACGCGAGTTGAAGGCAGTGGCCAGGCCCAGCGTGCAGGACTTCGGCATCATGTACGCCTTGCTCAGCGTCTGGTCTGAGAGCTTTCAGGTAAGGATTTAACTCACTGCGTGGATTTCTTGTAATCTCTACCCCAAGAACAAAGGTCAAAAGTGTGCGGATTAGAAATGTTCCAGGACGTCGGCGTGAGACCTTCGATTCTCTTGAACATTTCTTGTTCTTGTCACTTTCAAACTTCTCGCTTTCTGTAGATTAAGTTAAAAGACATACAAGACAGACAGTACAAGACACCCTTTGCATGTCTCTATATCCGTCGGAATTGGATCAAGTACATCACATAATTTCCATGTACACGACCTCCAGGAGATTCATGTCAAGTGCGTTCTAAACGTAGCTGCCGCATTGGCTGAGTGGTTACGGTGCTCGGCTACTGACCCGGAGGACCTGGGTTCCAATTCTGGTCGCGGCTGCCACGCTTTAGTGGGGCGAAACGCAAAAGCGCCCGTGCGGTGTGCGCTGTCGTTGTTCGTTAAAGATCCCCAGGTGGTCGAAATTAATAAAAAATTCCGGCCACAAATTCTGGAGTCGCCTGCTGCAACGTCCCTGATAGGATAAGTCACTTCGGGACGTTCCCTCCATACCACACTATACCATTTTAAATGCAGAATCAATAAGGATTATCACGAGTGAATGCATATTGCTTCCAAAGTAAGGGTTACACCAATGTGTCGGATCTACGCTGTTGACGAATAAAGATGACGTTCATTCGGAGAACTGCTGCGTTGGCGGTTCTGGCATATCGCGCTGTGCCATGACCTGGCGTAAATACAAAAATGCGTCACTATTCTATGCGCGCATTTTTGCGGACCTAGGGTGTCATTTTGTGTTCAATAGGGAGCTTCCCGAAGCGAAGTAGAATTAAGCGGGCGTACGACTCGAACGGCGCTTGAAAGCTGCACAGTCGAACGTGGACGTGCAACATGTGGATTACCGCCTTTGCAGGTCACCGATGAGCTCGCGATGGACGCTCAGAGCTGCCGGGAAACGCTCCTCGAGTTGGCTGCGCACGCTGAGGAGTGTCCCCGAGCCCTGGAAGAAGCCCTCTTCGAGATCTATTTCTCGCTTAGCCAGGGAAAGGTGAGAGCTGGGTTGGCAGGCTGGCTTCAACAACAAAAGCTTAAAGGCCCTCTTAACATCCGTAGCCTGCTTGACTCACACCTGGCCAATACTGCGCCACCTATACAGGGATGGAGGGAAAAGCACGATTGCCCAGTGGCCTTAGTAGAGGGCGCTGTGTTAGTACGGTTGGTATTTAGTTTTGCACACGTCAGGCACCACCGAACGCCCACTAGCGGGCATTCAGTAAGAGTTGTTTTCTGAAGTATGTTGAGTAAGCTTTTATTGCAGAATTTTGTACTCAAGGCAGCAGCAGAACAGCGGTTTTCTTCGAGCGAAAGCTCGACTCTTCCCACTACAACTCCCAAGGTGAAGTTTAGTGCGCATATCACCTTGAGCCGGCGCAACGAAGGTGTAGCAAGGAACGTCATAATACGGAACTCGCTGTGTAGTCGCCGCAGCTGCGCTCGCTGCGGGCCTCATCGCTGCTCTGCCACGTGTCTAGCAAAACGTTGCAAAAACGGTTGCTTCGCTGGCGCTTGTTCTCTGTCTCGCCATGGATAAGACGCGCACCAGACTGACTCCGGGGCCAAACCATATGTACCCATGCTTAACAGAGCTTTGGCTCGTATTAATAGGTTCAACAAGTGCTAAACCTCTGCTAGTTTTTTTAATTCAACAGTGTAACTACAGATGTGTTTTATGTAGCAGAGCATGTTCAGTTTGTGCCCATGACAACACTACGCGGACATGTGCAGTAGTAGAACCTTGTGTTTTTCTTGGATAGTGACGGTAAAATGAGGCTAGTGGCAATGTGAGGAAGGCAGTGTAACGAATTATGAAAAGAGAGTGAAACAAGTTACATACAAGTTTGCAGTGTCCTCTTTCTTGGGAACGCACAACCGACCAGAAGCAATGGACCTCCTCCACCATGTTGTTTTCTAGCAAGCGCAAAAAACGTACGTGGGACGGAGTAGGGGACACTGAAACACGTTCACGAGTGCTCATGTCCCCTACTCCGTCCCTCGTCCGTTTTTTGTGCTTCCTAGTAAACAGAATTCATAACCAACTAGCCCGGCAGGTTGTTCTCCTGAACTCCTCCACCAGTTTTTCCAAGATGAACACCTGAGAGGCACCTGCTTCTTTCGCGACGAAGTTGCTACAAGTGGAGTGCGCTTATGGTGTCAGCATTCCGCCTCATTCCTTCACGACGGCTTGCAGACTATGTAGGGGAATGGTAGCGGAAGTGGGAACTGCCAGAGACTGCATCGAAAAGTGACATGCTGCTTTCATAGCAAAGTTGCACTTTAATCTTCCAAAGGTGTTGTATCTGCATTATTGTCAGCACATTGCTTGCCGTGACCAAGCTTGCTCACGACATTTTCCGCTACAAAATTCAAAGTGCAGTTTCCTGTAACTTCCCAGTGTATCGCAAAAAAAAAATGTGGATAACGCTTGCTTTCATGCAATGCGAGCCACCGATGTCGGACATTTTTTATTGTGTGCCTGATCATCGGATAAATAGCTTAGAAATATGTACACGCTGATATTAAAATAGCTGCTCTTTGAACAGTTGCGAACAAATGAGGGGATAGGCCTTGCTATCTCTTCCACCGTGCTAGCGTACGGTGCGTACCGACGTTCAGGGAGCGTTTATTCAAAAGGTCTAAGCGTTACACCATGAGGGCGCATGGGAGACCTCTGATGTTCGTGCAGAGCTGCATGACATGGTCTAGACTGCGCTGCTGCAAGGTGGCTGACAAGTGCGCAGTATTACAGAACTGAACGAGGACTCGGTTTGATACACAAAGAACTCTGTATAAAGACATGTGATCGGTTAAAGACTGCATGCTGAAATGCAGTATGCTATTTGTGTGATAATAGGGGCACACAGATAAGTGAAGGGTGCGTAGCTTAGCAATTTGAGGAGCTAGATCTCAAGGTGTCATTTTAAGCGGAAAGTGACGGAAAAAATTCACTTTACACGTTAGAAGTGCCAGTGAGCCCTGAACATAATCGTGTTTAAAAAAAAAATTAATTTCTTCTCGGACTACAGTTCCTTTCAATGCTTACTGCACATCAATGCTATTGCCTCTTTTTCCAACCGATCTTTGTGCAACGCTTCTATATATCCAGCATATCAAGAACAGTGTCCTTGTGGCGCGGTACGGCGCAGGTGTTCTGGTTCCGCAGTGCCCTGGAGCACCTGTACTTCCGGTATCGCGCACACCGGCAGCGCATCGACGTTTTCACAGGCTCGGTGATCGCTCAGGACCTACCGTCCCATATGGTCAAGGTGCGCAAGGTGATCCTGACGCCCACTCGGCGCGTCTACATGCCCCCTCAACTTGTGTGCAAGAGCCGCCTGCTTCAGCACTGCGACCCAGATTACGCCCTGCGCATCGTCGTGCGGGACGACGACTGCAAGCTCATCTCCTTTTCGCTGGGTGCCTGCAAGGATGACTTTCTCAGCGCGGTACGCTGTTGGGAGGTTCATGATCGCCCAGTGAACAAGTAGCTGTAGCGTACTTAATTTTTGAAAAAAATGCAGTAGCTGAAGTCTGAAGGGGAAAAAATGGCTGGCGGTTTAGCATTGCCAAGCACAAAAGACTGGGCGAAAGCACGTTTTTTTTCACATGGACACCACTGCCACATACCTCAGAGCACTGTTGAGGTGTCTCTCCTCTTACTCAAGGATCCAGTTATGTTCCTTCCTTTCTTCAAAATCGACAGTCTAAACGTTCCACTGGTTTTGAGAGAAGGAAAGGCACGTAACTGCCTCAAATTGTAGGTGGACAGCGCCACCTATTCACAGTGCGACTGACGTGTCCACTCACCTATTGAGTCGGTAATACACTTGCTACTGAAAGGCTTCACACGCACAAACACCGCTGATGCCCGATGAGTGCGGCTAATTGCTTTCGCACTGAAAGGCACAGGGAATCAGAATTTCATGCGACAAATCTACGTTAGCAGTAGTGCGACATTACAGTCTCAAATCGCTGAGCTTCTGTTTGCCTATTTTAATTTGATTTCGCCGTCGCTTTTTCATTCCGCTGCTGCATGGATCTATATAGATGAAGTGCAGAGGAGGGCACATAACTGCATGAAGATATTGGATAGGAACACCGAGGAAAGTTTTGCATGGGATGTGCTCTTTGCGATGACAATGTAGAGATCCATTTAGGTCCTCTCTTCAACCTTGGGCTTGTTTTCTGCAGGTGATCAAGCCTCCGCTGTCGTCCGGCCTGAAGATTGGTGGCCGCCGGTTCATGTTCCTGGGTTGCTCGACGAGCCAGTTACGCAACCACGGCATCTGGTTCTACGCGCACGACAATCAGGGCCGCACCGCGGAGCAGATACGTGATGGAATCGGCGACCTCTCAACCATACTCAGCGTGCCCAAGTTCATGGCACGGCTCGGACAGGTCAGAGGCCAGTCACGTTCTTGTTGAGAGAGGTGATGAGAAAAGTGACTAAATTGCATAAAAGTGTGTGAGGGAATCTCTTCTTTGCTTTTAATAACGGAGCTTTTGTTTGCAAGAAGGCTGAGCCAAGTGTCTCTGCCATTCACCATCATTCATCACACTTTGAGGGCCATGTGCATTGCGTTAATCCATAAATGTTTCGATGGCATTGTAGCAATGTGAGTTCCTCATTGATCAGTGGTCTGCAGAGATCAGGCGCCATGGGCAGTGACTCATAGCTGACTGTGAAATTATCCACAACATCATAAGTTGTGCCTTGCGCGTTTTCGAATCGAATGCGGGAGTGTCAAAATGCTCCAGAGGGGAATGGAAAGTAAGACTAGTGTTCATAAATAATTACGACACTGCGCGGACGGTGCCCTGAGATCTAACCAGGCAAATCAGCCTCCTTTCTGAGTAAATCAGCCTCGTTTTGGAGTACCAGTGCCTATTATGGAGGTGTTGTTTCCATTACACACTTTCTACTTCTGAGAAGCTACTCTTTAATGTTCTCTATACTTGTGCAATGGTTTCACAAGTTTGACAACTCCCAGCTGCACAAACATGAATTCTGTATCTCCAATCTTATAGCCAGCCAGCTATAGCGAAGTGGCCCACTCGTTAGGCCTCTTTTCCTGCGTGCAGGCTTTTTCGCAGTCGTTGGGTCTGTTAACGGTCCCGAGACAAAACACGTCTGTGGAACCGGACATCCGCCACGCAGCCCCTGGCCGCAGCAGCGATGGTTCCCATCGCGAGTACATCTTCAGCGACGGCATAGGGCGAATATCGCACGGCCTGCTGCGCAAGGTATGTATATTATCGTCCTTATCGACAACCAGTGTGAACTTCTTTTAACCTTTGCTAATGTGTCACTGAGGTCACCAAGGCAAGCGTGGCTGTGCCGGCGGTGATTTTTCCCGCGCGCCAAGTTGCTCCCGCGCGGGTAGCGACGAAATTCGCCGGTGCCAAGACACTCCCGCACAATTACTATATATGCCTCGACATGAATCGACTAGAGAAATTGGCAGCATGCCACGCAGTGGCAGGGCTTTCTGAAAAATTCATTGTTTTCACACGGCTGCCAATGCGCTTACATTCACGTTAGACACCCGGTAACAGTCCTAGCTGTGTGAGAGACAGAGATAGGGAGAGAGAAACCGCAATTCAACGTAGTCATCCTCCGCAACGTGTCTGTCCGTCGGCCGGGATCCCAGAAGGCTTTTGTTCATGCCTCGCGGCTCTCACAGCCATCTTATCCAATCCAACTTCCTGACAGGAACACTCTACCCAGAACTCTGCCGCCCATGATAAGGCTTCGCTCCTTTTGGACAGAAGAGGCCCTCGTATGTCTAAATAATTTCGTGCGGGTCCTTGAAACCCTTGAAAACCTTTGAATTTGAAAGGATTGTTTTCAAGGCTTTGAAAGTCCTGGAATTTTCGCAGATCCCTGAAAATCCTTGAGTTTCCTAAATTTTTATTTTTAATAAACTTTCAGTGATTGTATTTCATAAAATTTCAACCCACCTGAAATCAGGCTGCGATATTGTTAAAAATAGAGTGCAAGTTTCGTACAAAGTCAAGTAAGCACGTGCCTAGCAGGCGCTCGTGAACGTCTGGCCACAATGACACTGGCTTGTCTACCGTTTCCTGTCAACCATTTCCTGTGTGCTTTCCAGTTGAGTAGATAAATGGCCGCCATTGTTTGTGTGGTTGCGCGGTCGAAGTGTTACACTTTGTGCATGTTTAGCGCTTGTGTGTGTGGTTGTATCGTCACGTTTTGTGCACGTGTGATGCTTATGCGTGCGTGTGCGGTTCCATCGTGACATTTTGTGCGCGCGTAGCACTGTTATGTGTATGTGTGGTTGTATTGCGAGATTTATTGCACGTGTAGTGCTTGGGTGTGCGCGTGCCACGGTATCGTGACATTTTGTGCATCTGCAGCGTAGTGTGTGCCAGTCAACATGCGTGCAAACAATGCCCGGAAAATGCAAATTCCAGAGGTCATGGTTGAACAACGACAACTAGCGAGAGTGGCTTGCGTGGACATATCAAATCCGCTCAAGGCAAAATGCAGAGTTTGCTGTAAGTGTTTCGATATCACTACCATGGTGGAGTCGGCACTAAAAAGCAATCTAAAAAGTGCAAAGCATAGAGAGCACATGCAAGCCGCCGGGAGTAGCTGCATGATAAGGAGCTTCCTGACGATATCTGAATGTCAAGCTAATGAACCACAGCCAGCACCATCGCACTCGTCAAACTTGATGGATACGTGCAAAAAGCATGAACTTGGTATGGACGCAGGACATTTCACAGCGGATTATCTGTGATGCTGTACACGTAGCAGGTGGCATTTTCAATGTGCCCATCACAAAGGAATCGAGAGCATCTGTGGCTTCTGCGAGGAGCCAATACCGTGCCTTTTTGGAAACACAGAAAAAGCAGGAGCGTGAAGATGCGAAACAGTGGAAGAAACGCTCCATTGATAAGGAGATTGAAACTCTCAGAAGGAAGAAAAAGAAACTAGAAGCTGCAGTTGCAGAATTGACAGCTTCAGCAGACTCGTATGCAGAAAAAGCAGGGGCAACCAGGGACCTGACTTACATCATGAAGTCAAACAGCCTAAGGAAGACTGCCAAGAGCAAGCAGCAGGAGATCTTGGACATCGACCTAAAAATTCAGGAGAAGCAAAATGAGGCCACCTAAGGACTGAGTGAGTGTTTGCTTGGCTGATCTTCTTTAGCGAATAAATGTTTGCATCATCTAACACACTGAAAGTGGTCATCCGTGTAACAAACAATGATAAGTGGTCGAAAAAGGAAATATCACTGGAGCCATCGTTTTATCTGAAAACAAGTTTCTTTGTTAAAACGTTGGCTCCAGCGACAATCGCTTTTTCAGTGAATTCTCATCTTTTCACGCCTCTGTCTACCCCTGAACATCTGTCTTATTTGGATTTCTAACAGGGAATGTGGTCCGTGAAAATCCGCACACAAGGCCTTGAAAGTCCTTGAAAACCCTTGAATTTTTGTCATATACACCAGCAGAAACCCTCTCTATTGTGAGCAGTGGACGTGTTATCAATGTCCAAGTGCTGCCGACGTCTAATGTCTAGTCATGCACCATGCATGGGACAGGTTTCTGCTTCTTGAACTGCAAAAACTTGTGATGCACAGGACGGTATTTTTGCAGCGATAGCTGTATACGAGACTTCCTCTGCGGCAGGCAGTGTCACCGTCGGTGGTGACTACTATGTACTAACTAAAACTCGCCTCCTTGCCGTTCAGAAAGTCTAGGGACGGTGCTCTCAGCAGTGTGTCCTTTGTGGTTATGATGACCCAGCGGATGTGGCCATTGTGACTCTAAGAATGTGAAAGACAAGCACCTCTCGACAGAGTTTTTTTTGTGGCTATGATGACCCAGCGGATCTGGCCATTGTGACCCTAATAAAGGGAAACGCGCACCAGGCCAGGAGAAAGCTTGTACTGGTACGGAACTGGGAATCCTGTAGTCCCGCAGATCCCGCATATGACAAGGTCCTGGCGGTTTTTCCTATTTTTGTTTTAGTATAATGTATGGAGTCACCTAAGTACATAGTCGTTCGTTGAAGCCGTAATTTTCTGCCCTTCCGCAGGTCCACCATGCCTCGGAGCTAGAGGAGGGCGAGGAGCCGTGCGCCTTTAAAATCCGCTACGGCGGCTGCAAGGGAATGCTGTTGCTGGACCCGACGCTGAGCGGCTGTCGCATCGTCTTCCGCGAGAGCATGCGCAAGTTCCACTCGGACCACTCCGACCTATACGTGCTGAAGACGAGCAAGCCGCGTGCGTTGTCTTCATGTCCTATGACCGCGACCATCGACAGGAAGCGCTTAGAGAAGCAGTTGGACCCAGAGACACATAATTCTCCCGTACTCTCTCCTGCAGTCCACTATAGTCGGATGCAACTGAAGAGCGAATCGACTTTTCCCTGTCAGTCAAAGGACTCCCTTCCAGCCAATGGCGACGGCCGGCTCTCATGACCCTGCTGGCTAGATAACGCAATGAGCGGCGCGACAATGTAAGGAGGGGACTGTCCCCGACCAAAGAGGGAGTGGACAATCGCTTTTCATCTGGCACTTCCCGCATGTCACGCTAGTTGGGTCATGAAAATCTGCTGACGCCATCGGCTGGAAGGGGGTCCTTCTACGGGGGAAAGCCGCTTTCTTCAGCTGTATCCGACTGCAGTTACGCTGTGTCCTAGTTGGCTTGCGCTGGGCTCCTTTTGAGTATCTTAGCGAATTTTCAGCTATCCATAGTTTGGAGTGCTGTTCCATGCTTACAATGAATTGTCGTGCCGAGCATCCCACAATTCCTGTTGAAGTGTAGTGCCGTTTTTTTTTACGTGGCCACGAACAGTCATCGAGAAAAGTTTACGTGAAGCAGGATTGTAGACAAAATTTTCCTCTGGGTCAGATAAACCTGATAACTGAGAGGCCAGAATACGGGAGGAGTATTCATTCTCTACATTCATTAAAGCTGTGAACTGGGCGAGTTGGTTGGCTTGTGGTGTCCTTTCTTCGTTGTGTCCCGTTGTTTTATTGCGCTGTTCAAATATGAATCATTCTCTACCTGCTGGAATGAGTACCAAATGAATGCATAGCGACGAAAGACTGCTTATTTGCATGGAAATTTCAATGTACCTTTGCCTCTCAGTGCTGCACTTACACAGCTGACTTCAAGCTTGAAATTTCGGCAGTCGTGCACTGTCCTGTACTTTGCTGCTCGCTACCACAAGTAGGCAGAAGGCGTAGTCATCGAGCCACAGTATGTTACAAAGCGTGAAGAGGCACGCCTTTCTTCTGTGGTGGACGTCGCTGATTCAGTAGTGAGGATAATCCATGGCATGCATTGCAAATTGTAGGAATAGATTACTGCAACAGAGTTGCATTTTGAGCGTGCTGCCGTGACAGTATATTTACGCCCGTGATGATTTACCGTGCTCCTTGCAGGCGTTCTTTACCTGAATCGACCCATGATCACCATCTTGGAGCAGAGTGGCATAAAGGCCGAGGTGTTCCTGATGCTGCAGAACAAAATCCTCGATTCCTTCATCGACAGCATGATGGATCCCCACGAGGCCGCTCATGTGAGAAATTTTCTCATGTTCGCAGCTTTTGTGCCATGTGTGGTGTCAGTGTTTGCACTGTTCTACTCCAGCCGATCCCATACTAGACGAATAACTGAACCCTATGTACGACAGCTGATCCTATTTAATGGAAATACTGAAACCGATGTTCGACATCCGATCCCATTTTAGTCGAATTTAAGGATGGATTCAAGGTTTCGGCAACGGGGTCGACAACCTATGAAGTGGGACGGTGCTTGTAAACTGATAACGAAACTGGGCGCCTTACTAATTGCACAGGTTCTCCGCGCCTACTGCGCCTTGCGTCTCCCGTACAAGGAGCTGGCTGGCGTGGGCATCGACCTGACAGTCGAGCCCTTCTTTCGGGCTCTGGTTCGCGCCGTCAACAAGAAGGTCCTGAGTGAGTGAAACGCACGAGCTTAACTGTTTTTGTTCATTTCATAGTCTGGGAAGAAGTGTAGAGAGGCAGCACCCTGGCCCCGATTTCGTCCTTTTGTTGATTAGTTATGCTAATTTCCGAGATCTTTCAAAGTTATCTCAAATTTCCAATTTCTTGACCAGATGCTCCTTGTCAGTTTTGTGCGATGTTTAGCGTAATCATAAGATCCTTACCATGAGGGTAATGTTACGGACAATAGATTAAAAGCTATAGGTGACACCATCGAGAACTTGTCACTTGCATTAGCCAGGCCTATTATGGTAATCGTTACAGTCATTGCCCTTTGCGTCTATCATAACCATACATTTCTAGAAGCTGATATCTGGTCTTAAATGCCTTCAATCAGTGTTACAGTGAACAACAGATATTTTTGACCCACGTACGAGCCTTGTAATAGCCGACGAATGCATATATGGCACCTAACGGACCGGCTTAACATTCAGCGAATTGACGACAAAGATTATGGTCAAGTCAAAGATGGCCCATAAAGATCAGTGTTTCCTGAGGCAAAGTACTTCAGCTTGTAAGGCATCAAATGGCCGTCAGGGAGCTTGTCGAATCTTCTCTACAACAACATGTGTGAACAACGATCCCTTGCCTCTTCATGCCGGATAATGTATGTGCCTTTGCAGAGGAACTGAGGACGAAGGCTCGAATTCTGGTTCCTCCGAACTATGGGCGCACCATGTTTGGCGTGCTGGATGAGACCGGCACACTCGAGTACGGGCAGGTGTTTGTCCAGTACTCGAACGACATGCTACGATACAAGGTCAACGACCCTGCGACCATCCTCGAAGGTATCCCAGCAAACTCTTTTTTTGCTAGCAAGCATAGCGCAGCATGGTCTCGGTGCATTTAGGCAGCACCATTCGTATTTTATTCGAAAGGATCCATTAATGTGAACGTAGTTAGAAATGGTAGGAGAATAAAGTTCCCGAGTACACGCTTTGAAGGCGTATGCAAATGTGCTGCGTGTTCGAGGGCTGTTGTTGCAGAAATATAGATTCTTGTAGTCTGATCTAAAAGTAGAATTCTCCGGAGGTACTACCACCTTTTTTGCAGTCTGTATAGATGGTCGCACGCCTAGTTTTCTCGTGTGCTGATTCTGACCGAAATTATCTCGTTTCGGCCTCGCCTGCGAGCTCCTTCTCTGGTCACGGCATTCTCATATCTGAAGCCGAAGCTAGGGCTTACTAATGCTCAGTTGTCCAAGAAATGTCCTGGATATATCTTGGGAGATATCCGTGGTTTGCACGGATCGATGCTTTTATGTTGACAGCACCGGATATGCAATAAAGAATATACAGGGGCGAGGTACCCGTGCGTTGTGCGCTGCTAATCGCGGCAATCTTGAGAAACTGGCATCTGGAGCCGAAACAGTATACTATACTCGCCACCAGCTTAAACGCCTATCTCTCCCTTGTGAGAGCGTGGTAAGACTGCGCATGTCAAAGCATTGCGCTTTGCCCTCGTAGCTTCACTGCATAGCCACAAAAAGCTGTCCGTGAGTATATCCATTTTATTCATGGGCTTGCAATGAAAGGACCATTATTATTTTCGTTACATCGCATAGAGGAGCCGAAAGGTTGACGCATGAGATTGTTTTTTTTTACCTGAATTTTCATCCACACTTTGCGTTAAAGTCACTGAGTATTCCATGCATGGTGGGATGCGCAGGCGATGTGATCGTGACCAAGAACCCGTGCATGCACCCGGGGGACATCCGGAAGCTGGAGGCAGTGAATGTGCCGCAGCTGCATCACGTGCGCGACTGCATTGTCTTCCCTCAGAAGGGGGAGCGGCCACACCCCGACGAGATGGCCGGTACGCACCCTTCCTGGCTCGCTCCCTGTTGACACTGTGCTATGTGGAGACGGATGTAACCATCGCTCTCTGCGCTTGTGACGGATAGCGTGCCTTAGTTCATGTGTGCGTTAGGTCAGGGCTCTGCCAAGGCCAGGACCCTGCGGGCTTTGACTGATATATGCTGTGAGCACAGTCACAGTGTGAGAAAAAACGCACTGTGGGGTTCCATGACCTGGGGCGTAAAATATTTCGCAGTTTCTCATTTCGGAGTCACAACGATTCCTCTACTGACTAATCTCCATTTAATTGGGTCATTTATCAAGGCCCTTCACCATCACTGCTTTGAGAGACGGCCGGACGCAGCTTGTTTCCAATGGTACCCCTTAATGTGGTCTCTACCTGTGCTTAGGTTCTGACCTGGATGGCGACGAGTACTCAGTGCTGTGGTACGAGGACCTCATCTTCAATAACAACTGCAGTCCCATGCACTACTACAGCGACCCACCCAAGGAACGAAAGGCGTCTATTGGGGTGAGCAATATCGCTTATTTTGTGGTCTCTTAGTCTGCTTAGTCTTAGTCGGGGGGGTGGGGGGGGCTTCGTAATTCTGGATAAACTATTTTAGGTGCTATTAGTCCAGTTGTACCAACTGCAGTATTGTCTATAATGAAATATATTTGAAATTTTTCAGCTACAACAACGGTCAGTGGTGGAATACAACGAAATCTGGATTGTAGCTGTATTTTAAACATTGATCACAAATGGGTCGTAATGGAGTCTTAATCTGCTACAGGCGGCCTTTTGGTTCGAAAAGAGGCAGTAGTCGAGTTATGGTACCGTTGTCCAATAGGCTGTAACAGCGGTAAACCTGTTGTCTATGTTCGGAATTCTTATTTCCGTGTAAAAAGCAGAAATAAAAGGACGCCTGGCAGCTCAGTTCTCGCTCGCGAGAGGCAACGCTCTTTGCTCAGTAGTGACATTACCTTGCAAACCTTGCGTCTTTTTGGCCATTTTAGGTTGAGAGTGGTGGCTTGACCATCGGACTGTGTCCGTACATGATTAAGACGAGCTGTCGGGCTAATTGTATCATGTTGGTTTACCAATATGAGTGCCTTGTTGAGTATTGAGGTTTACTAATATGCTTGTCCTGGATGTTGACTAATGTGACTGTGCGTAGCTAAGTCAAAACAACCAAACCGATCCAAGCAGATGATTATTTGCTAAGGAAACCATGCGAAACTTTCTTATAAACAAACTTGTTTGATTTTTTGTGAGATGTCAGTGATGACGTCAAGAGAGTGTGCAGCATGGCTTACTTTAAATAATGGCGCCTTCGTGTGAGAAAGCGAGCACAAGTAATGCATTGCCGCGGCTGTGCTCCTATATACGCAGTTGTCTGGGAAGGGATGGCTGCTAAAAGTCTACATTTCTTGCCTGCTCAAGAGTAAAGTCAGCAGCACAGGCCTAGAAGTGACCCACTCGTGCTCGTACCCTTAAAAGTGCCACCAGATATTTTGCACACGTGTAAAGACGCTGACCTTCAGTTTTTAGACGAATGTAAATGGACGGGGCATGAAATCTGTTTATTGTCCGTCTCACGAGAGAACTTGCCATTCGTGTACGGCGGCCACAGGTCCAGGACATGGTGGACTTCTTTTGCCAGTACATCAAGGGTGACAAGATCGGCCTGATTGCCAACGCGCACCTCGTCTGGGCCGATATACTGGACGGCGGCATCAACTCGCACCGCTGCCGCGAACTGGCGCGCAAATGTGCCGTCAACCTTGACTTCGCCAAGTGCGGCGAACTCAAGGGATTGCAGAACTCTGAGAAGCCACCCATGTACCCGGACTTCATGGAGAAGCTCGACACAAAGAACACCTACTGTTCGCGCAAGGTTCTCGGGCAGCTCTACCGAAATTGCAAAAAGGTATACTTCCACGTTTGCCAATTTGTGGCTCGTGCGACTGCAGTTACTCTAATGGCGAAGACGGCGAAATTATATAAAAAACTCTGCTTGCGAGGATAGTGCAGTTCATAATGCACACGTCTCTTCCAAAACTCGTGCTTGCTCCTGGTTTGTGTTGTTTGGCACTGCCTTTACTCCCTGACTGCTCACTCAGGTTTCAGATCTCAGGGCCTCATCTGTGACTGTTCCAAGATGTTTAGGTTTCACATTTTCAAATGAGCGACAGGAGTGCTCAAAGTGCTGATGTTTGCTTCAAGGCTGGAATCTGCATGATCCCAGTTTGAAACGCTTGAGCAGCGTTGCAGCAACCGGTAGCTTAGGGCCACTGGAGCTCTTGCATGAACCTGTCAGTCTTCATGTAGGTTCAATTTATAACATAACATGAACTATGCCAGAGCCGTGAAGCTTCTGACATGAAGGTTATATGTTTTCATGGATGATCGCATGTCGATCATTGCATAAGCAACTAATTGGTTGCGGCCGTGCTTTTTACATGATATTTAGCAATATATTTGACTGTCGGAACTGAATACATTGCTCTATGTACATAGCCCATAGTATACTCGAGATATACTCCATGGCTGCTTCTGGCAATGTACTTTGTACATCTTGTTCATCGACAGCGGCGAATAGAACTGTAGTGTCTGTTTGTATTCGAGATGCTCAAGAAGTCCGTTGAACTCTGGCGGCCTGTTTGGGTTTTTCGTTCTGTGTATCATTGCTAGAGCGCCAACCATCAGGGTGTGAATAATGAGCTTCTATACAACGTGCCAGTGTTGCTAGGTAGAAGCGTTTTGAATTGTTTAACCTGCCCTTGGTTGCTCTCTACCAACTACCTTTCAATATTATCACAGGGAAAATCTAGTCACTTGTCGCATCTAGCAGTAGTTCTGAGGACCCAGGACCAGTGCTTCTCTACTATCGGGGACCAAAGTAACTGGCCTGTCCCCGATTGTCCCCGATTGTATGTTCACGGATGCTGTTTGCATTGTTCTTTCTTGATGTCCTGAATGCGTGCAACACACTGTTATGTTGTCCTTGTGTGGTTCTGATGAACAGGTTGAACTGAGCACCGAGTGCCTTGAAGTGGTGGAAGAGAGCCTTCCGGACCCCCGACTGCTGCTCGAGGGAAGAGAACAGTTCATGAAAGAAGCCACGTCCGCCTATAAGCGGTATGCACTAATAACTCTGAACACTACAGTATGTGAAGTGTGTAGCACTAAAGGTATTGGAAGAAATTGCACCCTTTATCTTATTTAGGCCAATGTGCTCTAACTACTGTGGGACGAGAAAAGCGGCCATAAAACCATGGAAATCACTTGACCTTCTAGGCCTCTTGCAGTTAGTTGAAGCACAGACTGCTTTGAAGCCACGGGTTGTGAATATACTGGTTTTGCACTAGCGAGGCCTGTAAGAAATGAAAATATCATGTGGTGAAATATTACCGCAATTTAGTGCTCACAGTTCGGTTTTATTGAGAAGTTTTTGTTACTTAACGGTCTCAACGGTAATACCAAGTCTCTACGATAATACCAGGCACCAGCAGCTTCATACTGACCTTACCACAACTGTTTCAATGAAGGGTGCTGAATATTTTCAAAATGACAACTTTATATACCATGGAGAGTGCACAACTTCCTGCAAGGGGTTGATGAAGAACTTAGGCATTCAACAATTAGCGCCTTCTTTTAGCCCCCGGCAGCAAACATGGCAGAACTCAATGGGGATATAATAAACTTGTAATATTGTGAAAACTGGAGAGTCCTGAGAGGTTCTGCGCGAACAAAGTTATTGTCGTGGCCGACTCTTCCTTGTCGCTGCAAACTCTGACCTGCAAAAATGCTTCGTGCACTCACGCCAACTATTTCCGACAGCCGTAGAAAACCAATGGGATGCACCGAACGACCAAAATTCTCTTGCTCATTTTCATTTTCCTTCACTCGAAGCACGGAACGCGCAACTACACGCACTGGCACCAAAGACGAGAAAGAGCGAACAAAGCGCTCTGCTCCATGCCCTGCTGCCTGTTAGTCACGTGGCCATGTTTTTGCATCAGTTGCAAAGATTAACAGAGAGATGGTGGTGGGATCGCTCGCTCCTTTGCTAGCGTCTTGGCGGCGATTGCGAGCGTTCGGTGCCTCCGAGATGGCTGTTAAATTTTGCGGTCACGGAGGCCACACAACCTCGCTACAGGTTGCGAGCATTCGTCAAGAGGTAGCGCCCTCTCATCGTGCCAGTGACTCTAGCTGGCATCGACTCTTGTTGGCTTGTTCTCACTGGCATTTTTTTTTTGTGTTTGCGATTAGGTTGCCGATTTGTCCTAGTAGTTGTGACCTGTGGTTCGCGTACTGGTTGACTGGCGAGTTGGAGTGCGTGATTTCGAATGACCAGTACGATCAACGCACACGTTAGACACATGAAATGATTTTAATAGTGTGTGTTTGGTGCTCTTCATAGCGTTTTTAAACCTAGTATTCGATTGTAATGCGGGAGGTGTGACATTTCCTTTCTACTTTCGGTAAAAAACTCGCGTTACATTCGAGTAAATACGGTAATTTCCGCTGTCTTCCAAATGCTTGGAATCCATGCATTTTCCAACGAAGCTTTGACCATATCTAAGAGGTTGCTTGTAAAATCTTGGGCTAAAATTTTAATCGTACCAAAAGTGACACCATCTGGTCCAGGAGCTGCAGGATGCAACATGCCAGGACTAAGAGACTGATGCATCAACTTTGGTATAATCTAAAGAGGGTGAGATTGTGCACAAAGGGACATTTCTCTGTGTCCAGAAGCTTAACGCCAATCCCTGAGCAATACGCTCCAGGGTTTCCTGACCCTCTGTGGAGATAACTGTTGAACTAGTGAGGAGAGACACTGCAGAACTTTGTTATGTGCCATGAATCTATACAGGGCCTTCCGATTGCGAGGATTTGAAAGATAGTACGTTTAAATTTTGGTTATACTCCTCCTTGGCTTTTGCAGTTGTTCTTTTGAAAGATGTAGAGAAGAATTTGTAATTTAACCAGTTAGCTGGACTCTGGTTGCAGGATAGCCTCTTCCAGGCCGCTTTTCTGCGACGATAGGCCTTCTCACATTCTTCTGTCTACCAAGGAGACGGCTGTTTATCAGTCTCTAATATTAGACTGCTGCGGGTACAGTGAGTATTGAGGGGTCTACTGCATTTTACAAAAATGAAACCATCTGCTGAGCTCTGTCTTCCGAGCTTGTACTAACTGTAGAGGCAAATGAGGCGGACATCAGATTTGTATAAATATGGTGGTTGACAAATTTATGGGTTACACAACTAGTTTTGAGTGGAGATAACCAGATAGCGAATTTTATAGGGAGGTGATCATTAGATGTACCCGAATCCTCTGCCGGCCAGTCAGTCACCTCTAGCTTACCTGCTGATAATGTTAAGTCAATGGCTGAGGGAGCGACCCCTTGCATAAAGGTTATTTCTCTAGAATTGCATCAGCGTACAGCATTTGCAGACAGCCACGGCCAGGGAAGCTTGTCACAGGAATCAGTACAACTTTCCCAGTCACTATGGTGAGAATTAAAATCTCCTGCGATGACTGCACTGCTTGTGCCAGTCACCAAGCTGTCTAGGAGTCTGTCCTGTGTGCACCTAAAGGAAAATAGACGTTAGCAATTGCAATATCGGCACAATGCGGAAATGAAATTTTGATCGCTAAAAGCTCACAGTCAGGGAGAGGAATTTCCTTAGAGATAGATGCCTGATGATATAAATGTTTAGATAGCATGTTTACCAATCCGCCTGCCCTGCCAACATTTCGATCTGACCTGAAAACTCGAAAGTTTCTCATTGAAAATGATTTACAAGGTGATAACCAAGTTTCTTGTACAAGCACAATATCAGGTATTTGTTTGTGAATAAGTATTTATAGATCTGGAAGAGAAGACAATACGGATCGGCGGTTTCATTGTAACACTTTGAGACCAGCAATGATTACTGACCAATTGAAGAAGCAGAAACCGCCTCTTTAAAGATATCAATATGGGGAAGAAGTTTGGGTGGTCCTTTTTTAGCTTTCATCTGTGGAGAACTAGAATTAGATGGTGACGAAGAAGAACGGCTCTTGTGCGTAGGGCAGGACATTTCGACATCTGTGTGCAGATGTCAGTGCGACATGCACTGCTAGAAACAGAGGTGTTAGGTGGGACCTGGGTAGCATCTGGAGGTGATGTTGAGCGGCCAGCACTAGCTCCACAAGCTGAAACAGATGCAGACATTGCTGGCACGATGTATGTTGATGGTGACACAGATCGAACTGCATCAAACTGAGCTAACGCCTCAGAAAAAGTGTTTAGCATTCGCTCAATTGCATAATTAAGGGCTTTTTCTACTGCGGTCACAATTGAGGCAGTCAAGTTGGACTCAATGTCCCCAACAGAAGTGCGCACACGACTAGTGCATGTGTCTTTTTTCCTGTTAAGATCAGTGTAAGCATTGGCTCTTGAGCACCGCTTCTCTTTGATAATGTCCAACAGGCTATGCTCTTCACTACATTTTGTGTAGTCGGCATCATCAGCTGAGTGAATGTTGCTGCAGAAGCAACAATGAGGCTGCTCTGAGGTGCAGTTATCAGCAGAATGACCTTCTTCACATAAACGGCAGGGGGTCTCCAACTTGCGTGCTTTGCCGCTATGCCCGAATCAACAGTAAGCAGTTGGTGCATTGAAGATGGCGGGGTTCTAGAGGGTCCACAAGGTAAACAGTCGGCCACATTTTAGTTCAGCAGGGCAGGAAGAGCCAGCAAAAGTTGTTATTACAGACTCAGCAGCAACACGCGAGCCATTTACCTCCCTACTACAGCGGTAGACTGAAAGGACCCCAAGTCCTGCATCCTGAAATTCTAGAATTTCTTGCAGGGATGATGCTGTGTCAAGACCGCGTACGATACTCTTGACACATGCAAGCTGTTTGGGAATGAATGCGTTCACCGGCAGTGAGCTGAAAATTTTGCACTGAAAGAAGTCAGGAACACAAGCGATGTCTGAGGACTTCCACGCAATGCATCGATGACCAAATGGATGCATTTCAGAGATCTGCAGATAATGGGCGGTCAATGATCTTAGCTCCTGTTGAATTAGTTTGGGGGATTTCATTTTGATCGCACCCTCACCGATTGGGACGAGAGCCACGGAAATCGCATCAATGCCATTTTTTTGGAAGGACTCTAGTGGCAGGCTTTGGGCTGGCAAGCTGGCAAACCAAGCTGCCAACCCTTCTCCTGGGGAGGTGAACGACATCTCTCAGCAAAACACACCGTCAGGTTCACACGAACTGCGCCTTAGCCTACGCCTTGGCCAAAACCCCCCAACGTAGTACGGGCTCACCAATGATGAACAAGCCGAAACCACCAGGAGAACGAGAGAACAGCAGCTGCCAGCAAAACACGTCAGCCAAGCAAACTTCTTCTTCTTCCTCCCCGTTTCCAGGCACAAGTCACAGTTCAGTGACAGTACTTCATCCTTTTCCGTTGCTCCAGGTACGCTAAGAAGATTCGGGCACTGCTGAAGCCGTACCGCATCGAAAGCGAAAGCGAGGCCCTCTCCGGGGCCGTGTCCAAGCTCAGCAAATATATGAAGGAGAACGACTCTACAGACATGGCCATGGTGCTCGAGAGCCAGGTCGAGCATGTGGTGCGCCAAACGCGCGAGGAGTTCTTCTCTGAGCAGCTCGACGAGGCTCACGAGAACCTTAAGGCCTCTGCCTGGTACCAGGTGAGGCATACAGCACTTTCAATCTGGTATTCAGCTGTGCTGTCGTCAGTGCTTATTGAGGGAATCTGGGCATGCGAACACACGAGCCAAAAATAGGTATGGCTCATGAACGCAACGATAAAGGCTGCCGCTTTATTATCTTGATAACAGTGTTGTACTCGTGTCACTTTCTTTGTCCTTAGCTTTGTTATTTAGTCGTATGTAGACCTTAATGGCCGAAATAACATCTCAAGGAGGAGTACCAGCACCTGCAGATTTATCGCGGATGGTGAAGCGCGTGGCTTGGAGGACTGACCCCGGTGCCACAGAGCATTGGCCGTTATGTCTGAGACCATGTTGCACAGTGTGTTTGCGCCGGCTGACGATAACGGGTGGCCATAGGATGGCCTGCTGTCGCTATCGTCGTTAACGGTGCTAATGTCACTCGAAGCGACACGCTCGACAAATCATGGTAAGCTTGCGGGCGGCGTCACAATGCAAGATAGGAGGCGATAGATCTGTATTACAAATTAACTTTTGTTTGCGGTTGGGTGTCTGTCTGCGTGTGCAAAAAGAGCCGCTGTCACATCACGCCGTTAAAAGTGGAGGTTCAGTGTCTCCGCAAAATTTTCAGCGTCTTCTGAAGACATTTCACTGCGATGTATGTTTTGCCAAAGATCCATGGTCTCGCTTCGGCGTGTTTTCTTCGACGCGATTGCACACTCAACACTTTACAGCGACTAGTTTAAGGCTAGCAGCTTGTGGAGGACAAATTGTAAAAAGTGTTATGCGGGGTCGGGGAGCAGGTGACGTACGAGCTTCAGTCTTCTGAAGGTGGCATCCAGAGCTTCCCCTGGGTGGTGTCCGATGTGCTCATGCGCATTGTGGTCAACACATCCTCTTGCCTCCCTGTGCCGACATCGCGCAACAGCTTCAGCCAACGACTCGGGGCGCTGCTGCTAGGCGTGCCGCACCCTGGTGGCGGCGACCAGGACAGCACACAGCACGGTGACACGCAGGTGCTGACCAACCTTCTCAGGCTCATGTACGACTGGATCGACTCCAGTCGCGAGTTCCTCTTCGTCAAGGACGCAGAGGAGTTGGGCCTCTACAAGAATATCATGCGCGAGGCCTGCGTCAAGGTGCGTGGCGCCAGCAAAAGAGCTGCATTGGGTGGATTTCCTGAGCTATGAGACCACAGAGTAGACCTACAAGCTAGAGGGCTGGGCTCCTTTATGGGCTCCTTTATAATGCTCTTCTCTGCATCGCCGTTTGCTGGCTAGAGTTCGCCATCCAACAGCCATAAGAAGTGGGACAGAGGCAGCAATGTGTTTCGCCTGCTCGAACAAAACTCAGTCTGTTTTTTAAACATAAACGTAGCATACAGCTACATGTGGCAGCTTTGAAAGGAGGCACCATGCGCTGTTTTATGGGAAGCTTGGAAAGTGTTGGCGTTTTGTCTCGTGTTCTGACCTCACAGCTGCGTCGACAGTCTACCAGGATGATGATGACCTTGTAACTCGGCATAAGCACCAATTTGTGTTGATGGTGTGGTATGAATATAAAGTTTTAACATAGCACCTACGTACTGTGCATCTACCTGATAAGCTGCGCTTGGCTAGCGGTAAAGTAGACGCAACTGCATTAGACAACCGGCTGGTACGATCACGACTGGGATAGTACGTCTCCGCTGTCATAACTGAGTAATAACGAACAGTTATTCTACACTGACGATTTCTCCTGCCTTATGTTCGGCTTTTTTTCAAACAAACGGGAAATGAGCACAATCGGGCACTTAACCGGGATTGAGGTTTATTTTATGAAAGTCCTGAGAGCTTAAGTAGGTTGAGAGGGTATTTACAAGCTCTTTCAAGACATTTCGCATGCTCCGAGTACGAAGTGAAGGCGACTCTATGTGGGAAAACAGTAAGCGAATGTCATTGCTCTACCCAGAAAAACGTATTCATAGATAAATGCACTTTAAGATTGTGTGCCATCCTTAGCGTGGGGGAGTTATCGGCAGAGGCTCACTAGTTGCCTCCCATCGCAGGTGTCCCGCTCCCTCTCAAGGGACATGCCGCCGCAGAAGCTGGTGATCCTGTGCCTGCGCTTTGCGTGCGCATGGTGCCTGAAGATCTTCCAGGGCGGAAGCGACGGGGAGGTCATCTCCAAGGAGTGCCGGCGCCGCTATCGGCTGGGACACCTGGCCCTGATCACGCTCAACCGGCTTTCCATGTCCGGCAACCTGGCCAACCTGTGCAGGGCACCCGAGGGGTGCCCCTCCACAGAGCTGATCAGGTATATTTCACGCCTTTCTTCTAAACCGGAGTGACATCGCTTGAAGAACTGAATGAATCCAGTGATGTCAAGGTTCATTTGCCCCTAATGCTGTGACATTACCGAACTCACCTGTGAAACCTGTGAACAACCAGGGTTTGGTGCTTTCCGGCATCGCCGACATCATCAGGAACGTATATGTCCAGGTTTGCCGGGCAATCCTGACATCGAGGTGCACTTAAGCCTCAGACGGAGAGCGAAACTGCCTGTACAAAATCGTTTGCAAATAATTATTGACCCTGCACATCAGTGTCTCGAGCTCATTGTCATGATTACTAGGCCCGTGGACCTCTTTCAAGGCAAAGAAACTGACACAGAATTTTTCTGTTACCCTTTAAAAGGCAAACAGTCAAAATACGCAGCAGACAGCTTCTAAAGATTTCCAGGCAGCAGAGGAGGCATCGATGCCTGTTTTGAGCAAGGGTAGCGCTGGGAATTCTGTACCAGTAATGCTCCTCTCTCCTATTGACTCAATCCCGGAATTGATCGTTAAACATTTGCGTCGCCTTTGTTGCGGGCTTATGTTGTGCTCATGTTCTGCGTAACATTAACGTAGAACATCAATCACACAGGAAAGACGTCCGTGAGTCTGTGAACATTTTTCCGTGCGCACCGCTGCATGCTTCAGCAGTTCACAAGGAGTCTAAGGAGAGCAAAGATGTAGGCCAATTGGTGATGCTTAGTTGCATGGGATTACACCGCACAGTCATCAGATATTGCATCAATCGTCACATATCCATTACCCTCCTCATTGCCTTGCTTTCAGGCTTTCCTTGAGGTGTTTTCTAATGAAATGCTAACAAACCGTTCCATGAACCACAATTGGCAGGTTGTGTGACTGCCATTTGTTGCATGTGTACGTTATCTGCATGCTTGGAGAAGTGCTATAAAATCAGCATACGCTGTCTCAGTGCATTTATTGAGGAAGTTAACAAAAACAGCCACTGCATGTTTCGCAGATCCAACCCGCGAATTTACAGCTTTTCTAAAGCATCCTTACTCGCAGTCCATCGATATTTGTGTTCACCGCAGTATCCCGAAATACGTTAATTGCATTCCGCCAACCTGTTGGCTGTCCCCCCAGGATTTACATCAACCGGGAAGATGAAGTACTCTTTGAAATCCTGCGCCGCTACGAGGATATCGTCACGGAGATCATGATGGACTGGTCCGGCGTTGAGGACATCCAGTGCGACCTCAAGATGGACCGCATGGACGAGTGGTTTCTCCAGCTAATGGTCACCGGGAGCCGCTGGGCGCTGGAGCGCCTCAAGGAAATTGTTGTCTACCCGTCTTTCCGGGAGGTGCTCTTGCTTGCATTCGAGCGGAAGAAGAACGCCATCGCCGGAACACTAGAGTGATTATCTTGATGCTTTGCACAGGCAACAGAATTTTTTCTGGAAGGTGTCTAGGTTGGCAGCCCCATAGCTAGGGGGCATGGTGAGGCTGTGGCCGGTTGGGGATGCTTCCAGGGGCAGCTGGCTTTCCCAATGTCTCTTTGAATTTGATTTTACTGTTGCTCTTTTTGCTCTGCTGCTGCATGGGCTTCTGGTGTGTGGAAGCAGGCAACGGATTGGTGATGGATGCGTGGTTCTTGTGGAGGGTGTAGTAGAGAGGTCTTTGGCACTTCTCGAGGCTTCACATAGAGAAAATTTCTTGTCTTCACACAGATAACGTTGCCCTTAAGACTATTGTAGCAAAAATTTTTTTTACTTTGCAGTGGAAACTTCCTGGAAATGCCAATAAATGGCTACAGCGACATGGCGTGTGTCCTTTCCACAGGCTCTTTGATAAATCAGAGCATAGCGACGGATTCATCGTACGACTCAGTATCTTGGATCACCCACCGGTCACCCAAGATGCATTAGAGAAGGAGTGGAGTGCATTAATAATATATTTATAATCATAACACAGGAATTGCAGCAATTCAGCGGAAATACAGGAATTGCAGCAAAACAGCAGCAATTTCTTTTCAAGTTTATTTCATAGGTTGCAGTGACAGTTTATACTGTTGAAATCTATGGCATTGTTGAGTTGCATTTCCCTTTCTCGAGTGGCCTGCTAGTGTGCCTTGCAAAGGAGAATGCTAAAGCATATTGCAAATAAATTGAGCAGCAGGTGGGATACCCAGCGTGGATCATAGAGGATGTTGTTGAAGGGGAGCGGGTAGCAAGGCTGATGGACTCTTCATGCGTGCTCAAAGTGCCTTCAGCCGAGAAGGAGTCTGAGCTGTTGTAACACAGGCTTGGGAATAGGGAACAGGGCAAGAATTGGTTGTGAGGAAGGTTTCCAGCCTTGCAAGGAGTTTTGAAAGAGTGAGCTTTGAAGCTTTTACTGATGGGCTACCTTATGGCTGTCATATGCAACTACGAATGCCACATACACGAGTGGCGATTGCTTTGCTCTTATGCTGCATGCCACTGTAATGAACATGAGCTAAATGGGCTCCAAAGAAACATTTTGTGTTGTGTTAGTGATATTTTATGCACTTCATGAGCACACCAATATTTTTGTTAGTCATGAAACATAGTCTTCTACATACATTCATTATGTAAAATATTTGTCATTTATTTCATATAGTGGTGTTGATGGTTTGTTCAGTTAAGAGTTTGGCTGTTTTCTGAAGAGACCTTTATGAATCTGTGCTGACTAAATATTACGGTGGTGTTGAGGATGGATTGTCTCCCGTGGGCATCTCCCAGAGCCTGTCATTGCTTAAGCCTGTTCAGCCATTCGCCATGCATTGGGAAGAAAAATATTTTGCAAAAGTTCTGGCTCTTGTCTGTGCTGAGAGAGTGGGTGGGCACACTCAAGCTTTATCCATGAGTGTCGTCATGAAGAGCAGAGATTACTTAGCACCATTAGGGACAAGTTGCCCCATTCACCTCTGTTTTGTTGTAAAACGACAAAGTTGCACTGAAGAGGAATCTGAACTCATCTTTTACTGCGGGAACTCTATCTACACGTTCTGGGTATTCTTAGAAACTTCAATTTATTGCCCTGTGCTGCCGACTCCCTTAATTAAATCAGATTAAACGTAGGAAGGAGAAGTCAGCCAACGCGCCATCGAGTCCCGCGGCTGCTTGCCTCGCTGCCATCGGCGGAGTGATACGTAAATCGGAGCCCATGTGTATTTTTATTTTCGTCGGCCTAATTTGCAGCTATATTGTCTATGACTTAAACTGTTTATTCACATAAACATAAAAACTAAATAAAAGTGAAAGCGAGCTGCCACTGGACTGACTCAAAGGCACTCCATGCGTTGACTCTGCCTACCTAGCGGGTTCAGTTCAAAAAAGAGGGGAGCCAGGACGCTTAATCCGATCTGTGTTTCTAAGAATGCCCGAGATGTGTAGATAGAGTTCCCACGGTAAAAAGACGTGTTCAAATTCCTGTATAGTGCACCCTTAATTTCTGTGAAGGCCTAATTTTCTCGTTTTGTCCCGAATCGTATAAACAGCACATTGCAAAAAATTGCTCCCGTGAATAATGTGGCAAAAAGGAGCACTAAGGAGCTTGTCACTTATCCGTTCCAAAATTTAGCACTCGCAAATATTCTGGTATTGCGACTTTACCTGAATTTGTGAAGTATTAAGCTTGAAAAAAAATGACTTGTTTACAGTATAGATAAGCGGGCAAGTTGGTCCCCGTCCCCGTTTGTTCGCGCTGTTTTTTGCATTATTGTTTACAGTATCTCATTTCGGAACATGAACATGGTGCTTGGTCCAGTGTCTACTTTGGGCACTGCGCATGTCAACAGTGCATATAGCACTCCTGCAGATTCCTGCATGGTGGACGTAAATGCTAAGCGATGCAACATGCTGTAACAAGACTGATGCAAACCAACCTGCACATGATACTGCCATCAGAGTATCAATGGCAACTTCTGTTGCAAATATAATAAATACTGTTCAAGGTTCCCATGTATGATCATGGGTTTTGGTTGCTGTAGTATCTGACCACTGTGGCAGAGTTGGAGAGTTATATCCCAGCTGCAATAACCATATTTCAAATGAGCCAAAAATAAATTCAAAAATGGGGGGGCACTCAAGCCTCGCCTTTAGGGTATAATGCGAAAGCTAATGGGTCAATGCCCCACATATATAGAACTGGGCATCCTGTACATAGCATTCATAGAACCCTGGGAGTCCTCATACCACTCCTGGCGCAGTGGTGCAGCGGTTACGCAATGCGCCACTAACCTGTGATGGCTGATGCTGCCACTGGTGGGACATGTGTGATCCAGGTTTCTCTTCTCAGCAACCTCTCTTGACTAATCATTAATATAACTGCCATGGTGGGCAGTTTGCGCACAGTCCTGTGAGCACATTGTGATGACGCCACAAGGTGACATGACTTAGCTGGCCCACCCACTTTCTATCTTGCTTCTCTGGGGATTTTTTGCTTACTGTGGCCGATGCCGATGTCGAATGTTCTGCCACATGAACTCCCTAATGATATCGCGTTAAAAGCACCAGTGTTTTTATATTCCCGTGCACATTGCAAAAGCCCACATGGCCAAAAACAATCTGGAGTACACCAATACAGCTGCCTCACAACCGACCGTCTATATTGGGCGCATAAAAGGGCAGTGGCCAGTAGCCTTCCCCCATATGCTAGCAGACCCTTCTCGTCTGCCGTCAGGGAAGAAAAGTCCTCTTTATTATAATGTACGGGGTGTAAAATCTCTTTGTTCATCTGCTCAGACAGCTTTCGCTGTATGAATCGTCTCTGGATACATTCAAACACGCCATTATACTGCAAAGACCGACATGCATCTTGGCTTCAATGTAAAACATATATTTTACATCCACGTGGCATTCATTCAATCTGGGCCCACGAAGTAAGTGAAGCCAATGAATCCCTGCGCAGAGTGAACGTTTCTCGCGGTCGCTGAACCCAGCAATTGCCATGTGCCCTCTAGGCCTAACCAGAATCATCTAGGAGCTCGCCATAGCAGCAGTGCTCCGGGACGTGGCGGTCGTTGACGACGCTGACTCGGGCAGGCTGAGGTTCGCCGATAGCCTCTTGATGGGCCGGTCCAGTTCGTTGAGCGCGTTGTGCAGCTGTCCCAGCAGCTGTCCCATTGCGCTGGCTGCAGTCGCCGTTGCAGTCCATGTCAACGGTCAACACGGATATACCGCCCATACGCATTCGCTTGGCGAACAGAACCTGCGCGGTATTCGTCGACCATTAACAAGCAAGCAAGCGTAAACACCACAAACCCGGAAAGCGTACCCGTCCGACGGCTCACTCACTTTGGCCTCGGCTGCTGAGCCCAAGGTTGCGATCTTGAATCCCGGCCGCGTCGACCGCATTTAAATGAAGGTGAGGAACGCTAAACTCTGTGGCAGCTGTTGACCGCGTTTTGCGCATGTGGTGCTTCCGCATAGTTTTGGTCATGTGCAAAGTTTAGCTACCACTGCGTTTAGCGTTTTTATGGATAGCATAAGAGTCCCATGTCTCCGCACTCAGCAGTGGTGTCACGCCTTAAGCCCAGCAAGGTAAAAAGTGGCACCTTAGCATACGCTAGAGCCACCTGCCAAGATGGAAGAGGCAGCTGCGACCTGCCACTGTTGGCAGACGGCAGTGCAGAAATGAGCATCATCCTCTCCTCTGCCAGGGGAGAGGAGAGAAAGTAAGCAAGGCGGCCGCTGTGGGAAGAACCTTGTCATATGCCACGGCTGGCAGGTGCAAAGTCATGCACGGCTCCTTACAGTGAGGTTATGTTCTCGCATGGTCACAGCTTATAGTGATTAGGTGTCCAAATTTTCGCAGCTCAGCGTAAACGACAGTCTTTTTAAATGGTGTGTGTAACTAGTACGAGTTAACATGTGCATGACTTCTTCATTTGTCTTGAAGTGTTTTTTACACCCCCACAGCTGCTTTGAATGCACTGTCGATAGAACCGTGCGGTTACCTCGTGTCACATTAACACCAGTTCGACCGCTATGAACAGCACACCTCTGCGGTCGCTCTAATGATTGCAAATGTGTTCTGTCTGTTGCATGCCCTATAGTGGCGACAGCGCTCTCTCGCTCCTATCTTCTGAAGTGCTTGTTCTCAACGTGCCGCTTCTCCTCTCCCGCAAACTTTCAAAGCGCGTCTCGCCAGCCGCGTCGAGCGCGGAAGGTGGTGTGCCTCTCTTCCGCAGTGCTGAACGGTGTGGACGGCGCACGACGGCATTTTTTTATGGACTTCTTACCGGCAGCTCTCGCTGTAAACCGTGTGCTGTGCGACTTGTGGCCGCGTTAAAGAACCCCAGGGTGCCTAAATTTATAGAGCCCTCCACTACAGTGTCCCTCATAGAAAGAAATGAGACGCAAAGACAGCTGAGCCACAAACAGCACTGTAAGAAGCTGTTAGCCAGGGGAACCTCAATACTGGGTCTTGTTATTAATTTCGAAGGCGCGAAGAGTTTTTGCTGAAGTCTTAATAAACCTCGCTTGTATTTCCTCTCTGGGAGGTAATATGCTGGTCTTATTTGTGTTGCCACCTCAGTTTTCTTCTTTTCGTTGGTGATAGTACAGATTTGGGACTTTAAAGCTCATATAACTCAGAAACGTGCCTTCAAGCCATGAACGCTGCACAGTCACTGGCGCTTTCAGTTTTGTGATGTGGCATCAACATGTCAGCAATGCATTCGTAATGTTGGAGACGACGTGACAATCTAACTCTGTCTATATCCAGCTTAAGCCTATCGCATAAGTGCGTGAGGGTAGTTCCACTCCTGAACAGCTGTTCGAGTATACGTCCGCGAAAACTTTATGGCCCTAATTCTGCGTTGCGGAACTTCGGATGCTACAATAACAAGACACGGGTAAAGAGCACGGGGTATAGAATGTAGGTAACGATAAGGGAAGAAGTGTAGGTTTTCGCTGTACACGTGGGTCTCAAGCATGGCGGCCACTACCTGTGACGTCTGTGCAAGCCACCACACAGGAATGTGCTGAAGCATGCGCCACCCTGATTTTCAAGGCGTGCTTCACGGATATGTTTTACAGGCAAGCAGTAGATTGAGTGCGACCCTTCGCAAATCAGAAACATTGTGAGCTAGGATACACGCACTGACGTTGTTGAGAATGGTGGCCTTGTTGTCATAGCCAATCCACTGTCCTTTGTCCCGGTTGACGGCGATCTTGCAATCGGCCTCCTTGTTGTACAGCGGCACCGACAGGTCGGAGCTGAATTCGAGGCAGATCTGCGCACGCGTGCACCGCATGCACGTGGTCAGTGGGCATCTTGTGTGCATAGACATTGTGCAAAAGCGCCGCGAGTGTAACTGTAGCACGTTTATTATGGTTGCATCTAGTAATACAGTGTTTAGCACCGCGCCGTACGGTAAGCACGCTAACTACGGTAATTCCAACCGTACGGAAAATATGCCTAAGCAAGCATGGCGGCATTAGCAACGACAACGCTTTAACATATTCACCTCTCCTATGCTCTCTAGATAGTGAAGAGAAGTGACTTTGCCATAAGGCAGGCTATATCAGCCCTAGAATTGACAGTGCAAGGAAAACTACCGTTGTACACGCATCTTAGCCGAATTATACACCGGACGAAACGAAATCCTCCCGGACACAGATCCTCTACGGCCATTTTAGAAAGACACAGTCGAACCTTGTCATGACGAAACGGTTTATCACGAAAAATTGAACATAACTAGGCACTGGCGATTCTCCTTGGAAGCTCGGTCAATACGGGCTATAAAGAACCATTTCTTTATAACGAGGTTCAGTTGTATATCTATCGATGATGAGTGCCGTTGGCGGCGGTATTGTGAAACGTGCGAAGAAGCGATTAGTGGCCATGGCGACGACTAGCATTGGTGGCTGCGTAGAGAAGACATGACATAAGCACTTCGAAATAGACGAGCAGCCCGCGCTCGTTGGTGAACGGTCCCGGGGGCGCGGGTCCACGGACGCTGGCTCGCAGCTCGTAGCGCCCACTGTTGCGTAGCCTGTAGGCGTAGCCGAACAGCGCCAGGGCTACGCGCTGCCGGAAGTGTAGCTCGCCGAGGAACGCCTCGCACGCCTCCACCTGCGCGTCATCCATGCTACGTTGGATTAGTGCCTGGACAAAATTGAAAATTGGTCCTTTAGTAAAAGAAATGGCGTAGTAATTGTCTCGCATATCTCGGTGGACACCGGAACCGCGCCGTAAGGGAAGGGATAAAAGTAGGAGTGAAAGAAGAAAGGGAGGAAGAGGTGCCGTAGTGGAGGGCTCCGGAATAATTTCGACCACCCGAGTATCTTTAACGTGCACCGAAATCGCACAGCACACGGGCGCCTTTGCGCCTCGCCTCCACCGAAACGCGGCCGCCACCGTCTGGTTCGAACCCGGGAAATCTGGCTCATTAGCCGGGCACTCTATCCACTGAACCACCGGGGCGGGAAGTGCGTAGGTGCAATCCTGAAAACCTGCGCTTGTACAGAATTTCTAGGCTAAGCGATGTGGCGAGTGGGCCACCTGCCACTTACTATACAGACGAGCATCGATCGCCATTTCCCTTTGCAGTAACGCATTAATAATCCGTGTGAAACCGGAAATCAGGCATCAAGAGCTAAAACAAAATTTGTTCCTCGACTAATCGGTTCGTGTCGCTTGGAAGGTATTTAACGCGAACAAAAAACAGTTGAAACCTATCCTGTCTTTCGCCTGTGGTGATTACGGCACAGCAGTATGGATGGGCGAACATTGGACTCCCAGAGGTGCCTCTGACGCTTAGACTCTATTGCATAGTGGCTTCTTCGATTTCTTGCCGGCCGCTAGAACGCACTATTGTAGTAATGCTAGTGGCCCAGTTGGAACCAGTCGACAGACCCGTGCTCTTTCTTTTCTTCATATGATCAGAACAGGATCATTGGGCTTTATGGGCAGCCGAACACTGCGCGCTGAATTTTTTTCGAGACTGAGATATGTCCCGAACATTAATTCCGCGAAAGGTGCTCTCCTTCTTATACCTGCCTATATCGGCTGCTAGTCGACGGGCTCCAACTGGGCCACTATCTCTGCCACACCCTGAACACGAATAAACGTGTATGGAAGTGAAAATTTATCCGGGTTTGAACCCGATCGAAGCGGCCGCGATTAGATGGAAGCGAAACGCGCAAAAATCGATTTTTTTTAAAAAAAGACCCGCCGCGGTGGCTCAGTGGTTAGGGCGCTCGGCTACTTAGCTGGAGTTCCCGGGTTCGAACCCGACCGCCGCGGCTGCGTTTTTATGGAGGCAAAACGCTAAGGCGCCCGTGTGCTGTGCGATGTCAGTGGACGTTAAAGATCCCCAGGTGGTCGAAATTATTCCGGAGCCCTCCACTACAGCATCTCTTCTTTTCTTCTTTCCCTCCCTCCTTTATCTGCGGTTCAGGTGTCCGCCGATATATGAGACAGATACTGCGCCATTTACTTTCCCCAAACACCAATTGGGGAAAGGAAATGGTGCAGTATTTGTCTCACATATGGGCGGACACCTGAACCGCACTGTAAGGGAAGTAATAAAGGAGGGAGTGAAAGAAGAAAGAGGTGCCGTAGTGGAGGGCTCCGGAATAATTTCGACCACCTGGGGATCTTTATTAATAATAATAATTGGTTTTTTGGGGAAAGGAAATGGCGCAGTATCTGTCTCATATATCGTTGGACACCTGAACCGCGCCGTAAGAGAAGGGACAAGGGAGGAAGCGAAAGAAGAAGGGAAGAAGGAGGTGCCGTAGTGTAGGGCTCCGGAATAATTTCGACCACCTGGGGATCTTTAACGTGCACTGACATCGCACAGCACACGGGCGCCTTAGCGTTTTTCCCCATAAAAACGCAGCCGCCGCGGTCGGGTTCGAACCCGGGAACTCCGGATAAGTAGTCGAGCGCCCTAACCCCTGAGCCACCGCGGCGGGTCTGGGGATCTTTAACGTGCACCGAAATCGCTCAGCACACGGGCGCCTTTGCGTCTCGCCTCCATCGAAACGCGGCCGCCGCGGTCGGGTTCGGACCCGGGAACTCCGGATCAGTAGCCGAGCGCCTTAACCACTTAGCCATCGCAGCGGGGCAAACGCGATGTCAGTGCGCGTTAAAAAACCCATTTGGTCGAAATTATTCCGGAGCCCGCCACTACCACACTTTTTCCTTCCTTCACTCTGTCAGTCCCTCCTTTCACGTTAAAAATCCCAGGTGGCCGTGATTATTCCGGAGCAGGCCTCCACTACGGCACCTCTTCCTTCCTTTCTTCTGTCAGTCCCTCCTTTATCGCGTCTCTTACGGCGCGGTTCAGGTGTCCGCCGAGATGTGACATAGTTACTGCGCCATTTCCTTTCCCCCAAAACCAATTTTCATTTCCGTTTCTTTTTCTAGGGCACAAATCTTTTGGGGGCAAGGTATTCTGGCCATGTTCCGCAGTAGATTTCGATCACTAAATATACTGTGTAGACAACGATGATATAGTCTCTTTGCGAAGCGTAGAAACTTGATGCAGTAGGCAATGGGCGGAGGCTTTTAAACGCGGCACCGGAGGTCCTGAGGTTAGCAAAAAGAGGAGGTCGAAACCTCGGTTGAAACCTTCGTAACTGATAGAAATTCGCATGTTTTGAAGAGGGGAATTTGTTTGCGTCGCCAACCTTAAGTATTCCGCATTTTTCGAGGTGGAAACTTGTGCATGGGCTCGGGCAACATACCCTGCCCGTAGAGGACAGCTTACTCCATTTGTACTCTTTTCGTGTTTAGAGCGCGCGTTAACAGAAGAGAGTTGCGAGGAAAGACTGAAAGAAGAGACGCTCGTCGCAACAACCGAGGATAGCGCTGCTTCCTTCCTATAACATTGAGTCCTTATCGCCCCAATTCAGTGAAACGTTCTCGGTGCTGCTTTCGCTGTAGCCATTGATGACCACCAATAGAAAGCCTCTTGTGGAGCTGACAGCAATACCGCCTAGCAGGTCTTCCTTGAAGATGATTGATGGGACGGCCGTCTTGAGAGTGTCTTCCTTCGAGTACGCGTTGACAATCAGCAGGCAGCTCATGCTACAAGGAAGAGCGCAACAACGACGTCCGTTAGGCGGTTTAGCAGCGCTGTACCGGCACGCAATAAACCAAAGCCGGGGGCGGGCGAAGGGGGCGGTTACGTGTAACTGGAGAGGTAGCAGTATCGGCACCATTTGTTTTTCGATGTTTCTTTGACGAAAAAGTAGGGTCTCCTCATAGAGGCCTCTCCTCAAATTATTATTATTATTATTAATCAGCGAGACATGCCGGTCTAAGCCTTTAGATGGCTTGTAGGCTTGCATAACAGTAATGCTAATAACAGTAATAATAAGCGCCCAGCTGCTTTCAAAAGCCGATGGGGGTGGCCGCCTCGTCGCTCCTAGGAAGTAGAAATAATAATAATATTCTACTTCCTCGGAGCGGCGAGGCGGCCACCGCCATCGGCTTTTCAAAAACCGCTTCCACGCTTTCGCCCTCGCCCTTGTGTTGCAGGCCCAGCGTGACGAGAACACCCCTCTGGATCCAGTGCGGGCGCGCAACGACGCCGCTGTGAGCTCCGCAATTCTACCCTGAAAAGAAGTCCCACCGGCGAGTTGGGCACTCTTTCGGCTGGGAATGCGCGCGTCCTGTCGCGAACCGCTGAATCGCTGAATATAACTCGAGCTAAGACAGGCGTGGAAATCACCATTCCTGCTTAAGTCCTTTCTTTTCTTCGCTGGCAGTGGTTACCCGCAAAACGAGGCCTTGTATAAAATATGCGTATTCCCTAAGCCCGATTTTCTCGAAGTAGCGCTCCTGAAAGCTTGTTTGTCACTAACGCTGCGAAGAGTTTGAAATGAATTCTTTACGGCGGTTGTATTGCCTTTCAGTATAACGCGCTTTAGGTGAAATGCCCAAGATGGAGCGTTGTTTTCTGTTTTTCCACTTGGAAACACTTGGATGATTTGAGAAAGCTATATAACTTTCTTTTATATTGCCCTGAAAGCTCTCATATTTGTATTGCGTGTTAGAGCTTTGCGGATGTAAATATTTGATGCATTTATGCGCCGTAGGTACTGTGACGCACTTTGCGTCCTCGACATGCCTGCGGTTCTTCAGATTTTTCCTTTGATTTCCGCGACTTGTCTTCAGTCGTTTTAGAGTACGTTTGCGGAGTTTTAAGGCGATTTACTCGTTTTTAAGAGCATAATGCGCTTTCGCACGCACAGGGCCTGTTAAATGGTAAACAAATTCAAACGAGCACCATTTGAGATCTCCAAGGTATTAAAATTGATTTAGAACTAAACAATTTGACACATTTGCCCGTCTGGTTGGGTTTTAACACTTATAATAAACTGCACATCTCCAACCAAAGATTTTAAATTTAACCCAACGTTTCGAAGCCGACTCGGTTCCTTCATCAGGGGTGACTGAGGGCAGTAGCTAGCATCTGGCGGGGAGGAGGGGGTCAATGGAACGAAAGCTATGATGGGAAAGGCGTGGGGGGAGGGGGAGGAGGGGGAGGGGGGGTGAAGGCTGTTAGTCACGTTGTCGCACAGCGGGGATGTGGTCAATAGCGACTTTTTCGTTGAGTTGATGTGCAGTTCATTATATTAAAATTGATGTTCATGGCGTCACCAAGCATTGGTCACAAAACATTCACGCATGACATGCTCGACGGATCCCGCAAATGCCACTGTGCATTCTACTACGGAGAATCCCCCTCCCGCAAAAAAAAGGGGGGGGGGGAACGTTAACGAACGCTAGGGAACGAGGAAGGCGAAAAAGTGGTCATGCAGCCGTCACGACATCTCCAAGTGTAGTGTGATGGACCTTCGGAATGTGTTCGCCTACAAGTATGAGAATAATAATAGTTCTATACTTCGTCTCACAAGATGTTTGCAGCACTACGGAAGGTAGAGCTCTCTCGTCCAATCAGGGCTGCAGAAACGCAGAAAATAGTCCCTCGAATATTTGAGGAGTGTATGACTATTAATCAAAACAATAAGCATTGCAACTAAAAACATGATTTGGACAGGTATATTTAAATGGTAGGGAGTGTTTCAATCACTGGTGAAATTACCAGACAAAGCCCGTACGGACACAGCTCTGCGGAGGCCTGCTGCGAGGTAGTGATGCGTCGCCACTTTCCAACATGGCGTCGGACGAGTCTGTTGTGTCTCCTGTGTGCTCTACACCGACAGTGCGCTGTTTCCCCAAGCAGGCGAAGCAGGTGGCTTTAAATGTTCTTGAAGCGCTTCGCGTCGAGTGCGGGGGCAGTTGGAGTACAAATGCGCTCATCAAGAGGACGGCAAAACTCACGCAGGTGAGCGAGCGAACGCTTTACAAGTGGACAACGGAGACGTTGAACGCGGGCCGAGTGTTGTCACCGAAGAAGCGTGCTGGCGGAAGAGGCCGCGAGCGGACGAAGAAGCTGGACGATTTTGACCTGAGCGTGTTGCGAAGGGTGGTACACACCTTTTTCCAGAGAGGGGAAATTCCAACTATCGCGAAGGTGGTTGCGCATTTCGAAGAGGACGAAACGCTACCGACCGTGTCCGCAGCGACAATGCAGAGGATGTTGAAGAAACTTGGCTTCCGATATAAGAAGCGCTCTCGGAATGCGATGTTAATCGAAGCGACGCACATTGTGCAGTGTCGCCGCCGGTACCTGCGCCAGATAGCGGAGCTGCGACGCCAGGGTAGGCCTATTTTCTTCACCGACGAAACGTGGGTTAACGCCGGCCACACGCGAAGTCGAGTGTGGACTGACTGCACCATCCAATCTGCACACCAAGCGCATCGATCCGGACGGTCGACTGGTCTACAAAACCCCAGTGGCAAAGGTGGCAGGCTTATTGTGACGCATTGCGGTAGTGAGCAAGGTTTTGTCGAAGGCGCAGCGGAAGTTTTCCGAGCGAAGAAAAACTCGGGCGATTACCACGAGGAAATGAACGGGGAACACTACGAAAACTGGTTCTCCAGGAGACTTCTCCCACTACTGCCACCCGGCAGCGTTATAGTGATGGACAACGCGCCATATCATTCTGTGAATCAGGATAAAGTGCCGCGGATGAGTAGCCTCAAAAAGGACATACAGGCTTGGCTGTCCGGAAAAGGTGTCGCGTGGAGCAGCGGCATGGTGAAGGCCGAGCTCATGCAGCTTGTCAGCAATGTGAACACAGGTGGGGAGCAATACTGTGTCGACTGCATTGCTAAAGCTGCTGGCCATCTCGTTGTGCGCCTGCCACCGTACTACCACTGCCAACTGAACCCGATAGAGCTTGTCTGGAGCGACGTCAAGGGTTTCGTGGCCAGCCAAAACAAGACGTTTAAGCTCCAAGACGTCGAACCTCTGGTTTGGCAAGGCATCACGCAAGTGACTGTTGAGAAATGGAAGAATTACGTGCAGCATATTATCAGTGAGGAAGATGTGATGAGAAAACTGGACCACATCATCGACGATGTTGTTGACCAGGGACCGGCCATTGTTGTCAACCTGGAGGACGACACAACCAGCAGTGCTGAATTCAGTTGTTATGAGGACGATGAGATGATCGAACCCGTTTAACGTGCGTTGCCTCTCGCGCAGCACATGGGCTTGTTTTGCATTTCGCCACCATCGACACTCGGCTGCCTCGGCACGCTGGAGTAAATAAATTTATATGCACATGACACGATTACTGAAATTTACTGCGACGCGACAACAGAGGAACTGATGAGAACAGTACCCTGGTTGTCTCACATATATCGGTGGACACCCGAACCGCGCAGTAAAGGAAGGGATAAAGGAGGGAGGGAAAGAAGAAAGACAATATCTCGGTGGACACCCGAACCGCATCGTAAAGGAAGAGATAAAGGAGGGAAAGAAGCGAGAGAAAACTGAAAATTGAAAGTTGGATTTTGAGGAAAGGCGCGGCGCTGCGCGGTGGAACACCTGTGGCTCGGTGCTACTATAAATAGAGGTAGAAAGAAGCCACCTGGACATCAGGTGGATCGAGCCACAGGCGCGTAGGAACACACTAATGTAGTGTGCGCCATCCTGATTGGACGAGAGAGCTGTACCTTTCGTAGTGCTGCAAACATCTTGTGAGACGGAGTATAGAATACAGGAAAAGTGTGTGAAACGAAAGTTGTACGCTGTTCACGGTGAAGAAAAGGGGAGTTGTCTAAGCGGTAGTTGGCGTAGAGGAGAACACGACTGTGGAAATCCTCGAAGTTCATGGAGCAAGCATGTAATATTACTTCCCATGGAGGTCATGCAAGCTGCGGTGCAGTCGTACTCCGAATGCCTGGAAGCTGTGATTAATGTAAAATACGAATAAACTGAATGAAAACCATTGTGTCATGTTGCAGGGGCCAGTAAGCAAATACTAGCAAAGAACCCTTCAATCTCGATTCGCTAAGAAGAGGAGTATGATGGTAAAACGATGTTGGCACATTTATGACGCACCCTGCAAATCTGTATATGATTTTGGTACTGGCTTTTGTAAAGAGCCTCCCTTCGCCATTCACTGCTAAGGTTTGGCTATCAAACTTCATTACTTTGCCCGCGCATTCTTTCTGCGTCCATGGAAATGAAACTTCAACAGATGAGCCTTAATAGTAATCGCATAAGGGAAAGAACTCGGAGCTATGGAATATATTTGGGTGAGATGAACGGACAGAATATGTGCACGAAGCAGCACTGCGTGCGCCATAGGATGCCACCTAGCTCAAACGTGGGGAAGCAGTTGACCCTGTTTGTGCGCCCGAAACCGTGCAGCTTCGCTTTCTTCCCGCGACTGCCTGCATGCAGGAGCTGCACAGTGCGGGAGTGTAGCGCTGGGGAACGGACGTGTCGGCCTTCAACCGCATCATCGCCACTCAGAGCTACGAGCAGCTGCGGCTTGTTTTCCGCGAATACAACGCACTCGCCAACCACACTGTGATGGAGGCCATCAAGAGCGAGATGAGCGGCGACCTCAAAAACGGCTTCCTCGCCATCGGTGCGTACTGCTCGCCTGCACGTTCGGCGCCTCGCATCTGTCAGACTGGCAAAAGGAACCCCTCTTTGGCCCTGGGTGGCTTAAAACGTTCCATGGAAGGCGTTGTGGAAGAACTGGAGGCCATGAAAGCCTGCTTCCACTTCCGATGTGTAGTAATGTACAGTGCGTCCATTCGTGCCAGTTGCTACGCTACGCTTCATTGCAGAACGTTCTTTCAGCCGACATCTCTGAGGGAGCCGTATTAATGGGCAGAGAATTGGAAAAAAAAACCGTCGCAATAGTTCTGCAGTGGCCGCCCCGAAACAAAATATCAGGCCGTAATTAACTGGGGAGCTTACAGGCGCGCATGCGCCCCCTATGTGCCAGGAATTTCACATACTTCAGCGCTTCGGTGTCAACCAGTGGCGTTAGAAGTTTACTTTTCTGCCCACACATGGCGTGGCAATCTGCAAAATTCTATATTTTGGGTCATCACCCTGTTTGGTTTTGAACAAGACGCCTCCGGGGGCTTGCGCTGCCCAAAAGGGGTTACAGGGTTACGCGCGGGAAGCGCTTTCGGAGCCCTGCGCGTTTGTTTGCGTCATGAGCGATGCCACCAGAGAGCCAGGCGATTCGCGACTGGCACCTAGCTGCCCACTGCATTGTCGGAAAACGGCCCTAGCCGGCGGCCTTTCTTGCCTACACGTCGGCGAACCTCGCGCTGATACTGTCAGAGCCTTCGGATATGTATCGAGCTGCCTCAGTTCAGTTATAGTCGTACGTGTTTTGTGCTTGTGTATATGCGGTCTGCCGTCCTATACAGATGTCCACACCTTTCTATACAGCGCTCGAGCCACACCTGCCGTTGGGCCCTGGGTTCGAGATAGCTTGTCGCTGTGCGTGCCCTGAGCGTGCTACGTTAAGCCCTAACTCGATGGGCACATCCTACGCGTACGCGCAGAGCGCCTGTGCGCCCAGCGCCGCGTCGCGACGGGCGTCGCAAGTGGTGTGCACCTCCATAGCCTGTCGCTGACTCGCGCTCGTGCGCGCCCTAGCACGTTGTTGCTAGACCTCATAGATTGGAACTGGCCAAAACAGTTATACTGCCACTTGAAATCTTTAGATTTTGAAAGTAGCAAGGCAAGTTATGTAATATATAAACTGAACTGCAGTTTTAATAGTAGCTTTTCATTCAAACTGGCACGTATTTCAGTGCAGTTTTCTCAGGCCTTTATTTTAACCAACAGCATCATGGAGCTTATTTTTGTGGTGTTTGTGGCTGGCAAGCCACAGCGAGCGGCGCCTCTCAACAGCAGCGATTAATTTTTCATTGCTTATTAGGTACGACATGTTTGCGCAGGGGACTGTCGCAGCTCGTTGACAAAACAAAATCAGTCGGCGCGCCACGGAGGCTCATTCCGGATATTGCGGGAACTGTGCCCTCTCATTGGCCACAAACCAGCGAGCCACTTCCGGCGCGTGCGCCAGCGCGCCGCCAGGGCCGAAAATATCTGACATGAACAGATATCTAGCAACGCGCACGCCTGCGCGCGCGTCTCGCTTTGCACATGCGCAGACAGGATCCAGCGTACGCCCGTGCGCGTAGGCGCTCAGCCGGTACGCGTAGGATGCTTCCATCGAGTTGGGGCTTTACTGTTTCGCACCACAGTTGCCGATTTTCGCTGTGAGACTCGGCCGCCGCCTGGGGCGCCTTTTCGAGCGACGGGCAGGAGTGGTGGCGCCCCACGCCTGTTGCGTGTATCGTGCGCGGCGACGCAGCATGCAGTGAGCATTAGCGCTTCCGCCCGCCGTTACAGCCAGCGCCCACCAGTGGCGAACGGGGCGCAATGCAACCACGCCTTCTAGCTTGTGACTCGACAAAGCTGAACACTCCATGCACGCTCAACGACAAACAGAGGAGGCTACGAACAACCTGCCTTGAGTCGGGAAGGGCACGCCACTCACGCGCTCTTTGGACTGGTTTATGGGCGTCTGTACTTCTACTGCGTTTATGTGCCTTACGATATTTCCGGTGAACAAATGATTAAATGGTAGCGGCACTTAACTGGTAGGCATGAGTGGTCCTATATTGAGACTGCTTGCGGTCTCTCAAAATGAACTCGAAGAGGAATTCGTACAGGCCAGGAATCACTCCGCCGTGCGCGGGTTCATTTTCTCGCTAACCAAAGGCTTACCAGTCAGCACGATGGCAAGACGGGCGAGTTGGTGATACATACTTGTGCGAAAATAGCGAAATAGGCGAGGACAACAAGGAAAGAAAACAACAGGACCAGCGCTAACTCACAACTGAAGGTTTGTTCACAGGAAGCAAGGAAGATAAAGAGGGCAAACAAGCAAGATAGCAAAGCAAACAGACGTGCAGCTACGTGGAATCGAGGAAACGAACCTCACTGCCATGCAGGCATACCGACGGGCTGCTAACACACAATCTAGGTTTTTTCGTCTTGTAAAAAGCCTTCATAATCTCCCTGGTTAACTGTGTTGGGTAACTGTACAATACATCACTGTGATGAAAATAGGGAAGCAAGATATGCAGTCTCTAAGATGATTAGTCAGGCCAAGCTGGCGGCTATCGCTTTTTTCGGTTCGCAACTTCCGCGTCTTGTGGTAGACTGTTGCTACAGCAAGGACTTGTATCTGCCTTTTTGATAAATGCAAGGATGATGCGAGAGCTGGCGACGGTGATTCAAAGACGGGGTGTTGTTTATGGCACGCCAAAAATTCGTTTCGCGCCTATATATTTATAAGCTGGCGCATATGTTTTCTTTCTGTCAGTAAAGAGAGCTGATCAACGGTTTGGAACATTCTAAGTGGTCCATGAGTGTGGAAATCAATTGAGCTATCTGGTTAGAACGAAAAAGGAGCTTAGCTTGTTTGCGGTGGACTTCATTCAAATCTTGATGGGCGCTGATTAAAATTACTATTTTCGAGTGCACTCTGGCTGCCCATTCGTTCAAGTAACGCATGCGGCATGTTTACTTGCAGTCGATACGTGGTGGCACGCTTAAATCCGGCTTTTTTATTTGCAGTTAAATAAGACTAGACTTGAACTATGCATGTCTGGACTATGCAGTTTGCTCAAGGACTTGTTTACTGCTCTTGAAGTGAACACCAGCTTGAAGGAGCTACGCAATGCCTTCGGCACAGTTGATGCTAGCTGCGTAGTTGCTTTGGGCTCTGCAATTTCCAAGAACGCCTGCCTGCTCTACCTGGGCTTGTGTGGGCAAATTGCCGATTACTGCATAGCGTGCTTGGCAAAGGCGATCTCACAGAACGCCACACTAGAAAAGCTGCACTTCGAGGGCTGCAGTCAAGGCTTCAACGGCGTCTTGGCTTTGTGTGATACGCTACGCACCAACAAGACTTTGAAAGAGGTGGGGCTTCCGCACTTCCTAGCGGGTGACTCAGAAAGGTACGACATCATCCGTCTAAACCTATTTTTTGTTGACTGTTTTTTGAACAGTAATTCCTAAAAAGTTTCATATTTTGATGACACTTAAATATTATTTTTGATAGCGAAGTCAAGGGAATAATGTGACTGTTATT